>NC_139007.1:8821312-9560673 GCF_964374135.1 Grampus griseus | reverse complement strand
CCGTAACCTCTGTGAAGTTGCAAAACTAGGTCATCAGCTAAGAGTTTCAAAAAGAGAAACGCTGCCTTTTACACCTGTGTGGGGTGAAAAGGAGATCAGAGGATCCAGAAAAGGGCGGTTTCTGCTTGCACGGCGAGTTTCCACAGAGGGCCAGGCTGATGCCAGCGAGTGAAAACAAGAAAGAGACCCAGAGCGGTACAAGAGCCCCCCTCAGAGCGGAAGCAACGGGCCTGCTTCTCACCCAGGAGCAGGAATCCCAGTGGCGAGAAGGGATCTGACTGTGCTCCCTCTCGAGCCAGAGGCTGTTGTAAAGACGTCTCTGGTGGACGACTGTGCAGGCCCAGCTCCTGAGCCCCCGGCACTTAGAGAAGCACAGGCCTGTGACAGACACTCCTGCTGGAGCCAGGTGTCCTGCTCCAGGGCCCCTCCTCACCTCACCCTCCTCTCCAGGGTCTGGACCCCGAGGACGCGCCCCTCCCTCCATGCTTGTTCTGCAGACACTGTAGGCGGCTTTACCATGACTCCCCGTCAGCCCTCAGATCACACACACCCCGCGTGTGAAGCAGCGCCCATGTCTGTCTCCTAGTCACTGCTGTTTAAAAGCACATCCCGTTCATTCCCGCATCCCTCAAGTTTGACTCAGGCCCATCATTATCCTCCAGTCTCAGCAAAAGATGGAGCATTTAGTCATCAGCATGAAATATCTGCACTCTCAGTTCTTGCCAGGGAGTCCAAATCCAAACTTTCCACTGCCCAGCTATCAGCAAAAGTCTGCTTTCAAAAAAGACTGTCTTGAAGATACGCACTTGCTCATTTTCCTGTATTTTTCCTGCCACGTCACAGGGCATGGAGCAAACGTGGCCACTGACAACCTGTGTACTCGGACCTCATTACCTTGATTGCTCATAGAACTATTTTCACGAAACTATGTTTGCTTTTTTGCTGTTTTCTTGAGGAGTAAAAAGCCTTTAATCAATTTACTATATTTTAAGAGTTCCTCTGTACTTCACCTTGTATTTGTTCAATGAGGTATCAGGTAAGAAATTTCTCAGGATTTTATCACAAGAAACATCTTCTTGCAAAATGATGGGCAAACTGTTGGCCATTTTTAATGATTTTATGTTGCTGGGTCCAGATTTATTATGTTATAAGGCATCAAAGTGTTTGTGGATGAAACTGAAAAACTTTTATGGATAAACGTTAATAAATCTTAAAAAATGTAATAGATCCTAAATGACTAAAGAGAGGAAAATATTCTGAGTGTCAAAAAAAAGAGTAAAGTAGGGCACCTTGGACTTTGTATATTGATAATCTCAATCACAACTCCTAGAAATATCCCAGACAGAATATAAGCAAATGAATTTTAATAAATTCAAGAGAACAGCTATGATTACCAGAAAGCAACACAGGCTCACCAACAGTAAGAAACACTAAGCTGTGCTTATTTCCTGTTTTGATTGGTTTCCCAGCTTGCTATATCGGGGCATAGAGTATAGATAAAAAGTCTTGATTTCAGCAAAGCACTGGTAAGTGGTTTATAATATCCTTGAAGAAAAGAAGTGGAAATTCAGGCAGGACAGACGCTACAACTCTTGGGAGGACATGTACCTGGTGAGAGGTCTGGAGAGCTGAGCCACGGGGTTTGTAAGAAAACTCTGAACACTTGTGTCTTGAACACAGGTGAAATCCTATGATCCATCAAGCCAAAGCACTATCCGTTGCTTCTGGGAAAAATGATGGTGTTTTACTTTATGGAGGCAGCGATCTTTTAACATAGCTGTCTCCTTGCCTTGGCTGCTAGGAAGCTCGGCAGTGAATTTGTGACTCGTTTATAACAGTGCAGATCCCTCTGTTAGCAGCCTCAAGTCCTTTCTGAATGATACAGGGTATCTGGGGTATACCTGATGAAGGCCTGATTTTGTCTGTAACTCCTCTTTCCTTGAAGTAGGAGTATTAATGCAGCCTAAAGTTGCACTCTTTTAAAGAAGCAAATGACACCATTGGGTCAAATTTAACAATGTAAACTAAACCTAAACTTCTCTCACTTAAGTTTCTGAAAACCTGTTTACATTTGTTGCTTTTACATTTTATGATGTTAATCTTGATTCATTTATTCCTAGCATGAACTACCAACTCCCTACTCCAAGAGTCCCCAGATGTTCTGTGCTTGTCTTCAGAGGCAACAGAACACTATTTCCTAAAGGGCCCGAGGTCTGCAATTCAGAAACCCACCAGTCAGGTCCTTGACTCAGCAAGCTGTTTCTGTGTCCTTTCCAGGAAACACCACTGAGACTGAAAACCAGTGTATATGGTTCAGAGACAACAAGTTTAAAATAAAAAACAAACCCAGTTTTCCTACTGTCCTATGGTCAATGTATGCAACAGGAGAGCTTTCTATTTGATATTTTATATCTTTGTTACCCTGTTATATTTTCCTCTGAGCAAACAGCGTCATCTGGGATTCTTATTTGCTTGTTTATTTTGGTCTCTTCTGTTAGAATGTAAGCTCCACGAGGACAGGAACAGATTATTTCTCGTTTGCCACTTTGTTACCAGTAACCAGAATCAGGCCTTGTACTAGCAAATTCATTTATTCATGTAACATGTATTACTCAGGGCCTGCCATGTACCAGGCACTGTTCTTGGTGCTGAAGGCATAGTAGTGAATAAGACAGACAAAAATCTGTGCCTTACATTCTGGTAGGAGAGTTGGGACATAAGCAATGTAAATAAATAAAATGTATACAACGTTACAGAGAGATAACTGCTAAATAAAGGACAGGATGCAGACATTCAGGGATTTGAAAGTTTGGACAGAGTGTCCGGGAAGGTCTTACTAAGAAGGTGACATCTGTTGAATTTTGAATTGCAGAAGTGAAATCCCATGACCTATCAAGCCAAAGCAATGGTGCATTTGGGATTCAGCTGGCACAGGCTTTCCCGGCTCTGCTCCCTAAAGCACTGCTTTTAGCATGCCAATTCCCTGTTTTAAAAGTTATGGTTCCTTTCTTTTGCTGTCACATCCAAACTCCTTAGCCTGGGTTTTAAGATCCCCACCGGAACATTAATTCTTCCATTCTCCCAGAGAGACCCTCCGGGCAGCCCCATCTGCTCTATTTTCTGCACAATACCATGTGTGATAATGATAACGGGATATAATAATGGAACTTCACCCTTCCATGTGCTGCTCCTCTGAGCCAGTAAGTCATATGGCAGCTGGTACCCACACTCCTGCTTTCTGGCCCATCCAGCCCCCTGTCCACATACCTCACTGCCTCTCCCCTAGAGCTGTTTTAAAGACTAAATGAGGCAGCATCAAACTCAGAATTTGCGTTTTAACATAACAAATAAGTATATAAATACCAAATTGAGTTAAAAATGCCAACTGAGCATCACACTGACACATAATTGCTACATAATTTCTACAAGTTTTAACAAGGATAAAATCATGAAAGAATTAAAGTGACTTAGAATCTAAAACCTCTGCTTATAAAGCAGGACATCTGAAAATGTAAAACATGGGACAGTGCCCAGCAGGGTCTGAGGTGCTCACGTAACTTCATGGTGTGTCTAGGCAAACCCACGTGAACGACAACGTGGTAAGACAGTTGGGTTGGAAGGTGTGACCACGTTCCCCAGGCTGACTAGTTGCAGTGCATTCCCGACCCACAGCAGCCTTGGTCTGCTGGACCTCAGCGTCCAGTCCCTTGCTACTCCAGCTTCTGGAAAGGACTCGAGGCTGCTCTGAATTAATAGGTGGCAGCACCGAGAAGCTGCCGGGCTGCAGTCTGTACGTGGAAAGGAGTCTCGGTTGAAGTGACCAGGCAGAGACTCACCCTTAAAATGAGCACTAAGGACTGCTGACCAAGGCTGCCTTGCTGATCAACAGGCCACATGCAGTTCCCGGACTGAGAAAGGGGCCCCAGCCGAAAAGCGTGCTAACCACAGCCATGAATGAAATAAACGCTGTCTGCAAAGGCTGAGGAAGAGACAACATTGTACAATCTATGTGAATGTTCCTTTTAAAGGCATCTTTTCAAGAGGTAATTTTGGTGCTGACACCATGAAAAATAATCCAGTCTAATAGTTTTGATAATATGAACCCATGTGGATTAAGTTTTCCATGCTTTGTTTCAAAAGGTCTGTTTATTCAAGAAAGTGAGCTATGGCAAAGGTTGAAAACATATGTTAAAAGACGTTTGACAATAGTTGTCTGGCCTGAATGATTTTTCCATAAAAGATGGTCAATTTATTAGGCAAATAATAACTTAATCATTGCTAGTTTCTATGAATATATGATAATAACCATTACATTATCTGAAAATGAATAACAGAAATTCTGAAGTAATTTATTTAAATAGTTTTATTGGAAGAAAAGTAAAAGGGGATAAAAGTAGGCTTAAAGTTTTAAGCAAAAAGCTATTTGAAAGTCCTATATTTGGTAATAAAAAATCAATTATGAATTTGTTTCATAAGTGGACCCATATGATCCACTTACTTTAAAAATAGGTTTTCCTTAAAAGGTTTCCTGAGAGCAGTCGCACTACATGGGAAATCTCGGTGCAGCTCTTTGTTACACATATGCCAGGAGGACCCATCACTTCTCGTGAAATGAGACTTTTAAGTCTCACAGAATAAAAACTTTCAACCCAATGGAGTCAAGTTATGCTATGGGGGCTATGGAGTGGGTAACTGCTACTGATTTTCTCTATTTGGCCTACAGAAATAAAGTAGTAAAGTGACTAAAACAGCAGAAAACAAAATCTTTGCAAGTAAAGTACTCTTGGCAGTAGACTTTATGATGTGGTACAACATCAGAAAAAAATAAACCCAGAAAACAGATGTCTCCAGATAGTAATAACCATAAACTCTGAAACTACTACACATGTAAGTACCTGCCCAAGGGATAAAAGGAAGATGCATGGTTCTTTTGGGGACTGACCTACAATGGCACTTGTTGCTCTTGGTGACCTGAGCTGAATGGAAGCTGAAAGCCGGCATCACACTGAGTGGAGCCACTGAATAGCTTATGGACCAGCAAAGCTGGCAAGCATAGACAGACACTAGACAGAACGTATTTCCCACCTCTAAAAATATACTGTAGTCAGTTTAAAAAACTGTAGACACTCCTCCAGGGCCCGGTAAGTAAGTAAAAGGGTCTGCTTTCTCTTGCTGCTGCTATGTAGATAGATATCAAGAATATTTTGTGTTTGTTTCCAAAACAGTGAGGTTGGTGATTCCATGTATATAATAAACACAACTGAGGTGGGCGTGGCTACCGTGGTGGGGCAGGAAGAGGCTGAGCTCACTCCCTCCCATGGGTACACCAAAATTACAGCTACCTACACAGCAACCGTCTACAGGAACCCCCTGCAGACTAGCAGAAAAGATTTCCCACAACTAAAGATATAAAGAAAAAACCACAACGAGATGGGTAGGAGGGGCAGAGCCATGGTTTAGTCAAGACCCACATCTCCAGGGACGTGACCAACGAACAGGAGGAAAACCACAACTGCAGAGGTTCTGAGTCCCACACTGGGCTCCCAATCACAGGGGTCTTGCACTGGAAACATGAGCCCCCACCCCAGAGCAGCTGGCAGTAAAGGCCAGCAGGGCTTACGTACAAGAGCCAGAGGACTGGGGGAAACAGAGACTCCACTCTGAAAGGGAGTGCACAAAGTCTCACAAGCTCCGAGTGCAGAGGCAGTAATCTGAAAGAAGCCTGAGTCAGACCTACTTGCTGATCTCAGAAAGACGCCCAGAGAGGCAGGAGGCAACGGGGACTTCCGCTGGGGACACAGATGCTGGAAGCAGCCATCTGGGGGCTCCTTTTATCAGGAGGACATTGGTGCAGTCAAGCACCAGCTTGGGGTTCTTCTTCCAGCCTAGTAGTGCTGGGGGCTTACCTGCCTATCAGCACGTCAGTGGCAAACCTGGGCTCCCTGGGCCCCACAGCCAGCCACTGGGATCTGGCCCTGCAAACCAGCATACCAGCAGCCGCTGCACAAGGCAGGACCTGGTAGCCAACTGGGACGGGGGCCAACCTGTCTACCAGCACATCCACAATAGTGAGCCCGCCACAAGAGAAGGGCCCACAGAGCCCACACAGAGGGCACCCCTAGAGCATATAGCTCAGGTGACAGGTGGAGAGTGTGCTGTTGGGTCCCAGAGGACATCTCCTACATAAGACCACTTCTCCAAGATGGGAAATGGAACCAACCCACCTAATACATAGAAATAAGCACAGAGAACTTGGCAAAATAAGGAGACAAGGGAATATGTTCCAAACAAAGGAACAAGATAAAACCCCAGAAAAAGAACTAAGCAAAGTAGAGATGAGCAACATAGCCAATAAAGAGTTCAAGGTAATGATCAAAAAGATGCTCAATGAACTTGGGAGAAGAATGGAGGAACACAGTGTGAAGTTTAAGAAAGAGTTAGAAATATAAAGAAAAAAACAGAGCTGAAGAATACAGTAACTGAAATTTTTTTAAAAACTAGAAGAAATCAACATTAGATTAGATGATACAGAGGAACAGATCAGCAAGCTGGAAGACAGAATAGTGGAAATCATCCAAGCTCAACAGAAAATAGAAAACAGAATGAAAAAAAAGAGGATAGTTTAAGAGACTTCTGAGAGAACATCAATGTTATAGCAGTCCCAGAAGGAGAAGAGAAAGAGAAAGGGACAGAGAACTTATTTGAAGAAATATAGCTGAAAACTTTCCTTACCTGGGGAAGGAAACAGACATCCAGGTACATGAAACACAGGGAGTCCTAAACAAAATGAACCCAAAGAGGTCCACACCAAGACATACTATAATTAAAATGGCAAAAAGTAAAGTTAAAGAGAGACTCTTAAAAGCAACAAGAGAAAAGCAACTACTTACATACAAGGGAACTCCCATATGACAATCAGCTGATCTTTCAGCAGAAACTTCAAGGCCAGAAGGGAGTGGCATGATATATTCAAAATGATGAGAGGAAAAACCTACAATATGAAGAACCTAGGGGCAGGACAGGAATAAAGATGCAGATGAAGAGAATGGACTTGAGGACACAGGGAGGGGGAAGGGTAAACTGGGACGAAGTGAGAGAGTGGCATGGACTTATATATACTACTAAATGTAAAACAGATAGCTAGTGGGAAGCAGCCTCATAGCACAGGGAGATCAATTCAGTGTTTTGTGACCACCTAGAGGGGTGGGATAGGGAGGGTGGGAGGGAGACACAACAGGAAGGAGATATGGGGATTATGTATATGTATAGCTGATTCACTTTGTTATGAAGCAGAAACTACCACACCACTGTAAAGCAATTATACTCTGATAAAAAGCGTTTAAAAAAAAAAAAAAGAATATTCTACCCAGTAAGGCTCTCATTCAGATTTGATGGAGATCTCAAAAGCTTTAAAGCAAAAGCTAGAAGAGTCCAGCACCACTAAACCAGCAAAATTGTTAAAGGGACTTCTTTAAGCTGAAAAAAAAAAAAAAACCCAGATCACAACTAGAAATATGAACATTTTGAAAGGAAAAATCTCACTGGTAAAGGCAAACACACAGTAAAGGTAGTAGATCAACCACTTATAAAGCTAGTAGGAGGGTTGAAAGACAACGTAGTAAAATCATCTATATCCATAATAAGTAGTTAAGGGATACACAGAATAAAAATTTATAAAATATGATGTTAAAAACATTAAATATGCAAGGGGAGGAGGAAAATGCAGAGTTGTTAGAATACATTCAAACTTAAGAAATCATCAACTTAAAATAATCTCAACTTTATATATGTGTGTGTGTGTGGGGGGGGTATATATATATATACATACTAATATATGAACTTCATGGTAATCACAAACCAAAAATCCATAACAAATACACACACAAAAAACAGAAAGGAATCCAAACTTAACAATAAAGACAGTCACCAAATCACAAGAGTAGAGAATAAAGGATATCAAGACCAAAGACACCACAGAAAAAGAAAATTACGGGTCAATATCGCTGATAAACATAGATGCAAAAATCCTTAACATAATATTGAAAAGCCAAATTCAACAATACACTAAAAGGATTATATACCACGATCAAGTGGGATTTATCCTAGGGATGCATGACTAAATATCCATAAATCAATTGACATAATACACCACACTAACAACCTGAAGAACAGAAATCATATCATCTCAATAGATGCAGAAAATGCTTTTGACAAAATTCAACATACTTTCACGATAAAGACTCTTAACAGTGAGTATGAAAAACATACCTCAACATAGTAAGCATCATATGTGACAAGCCTACAACCAACATCACACTCAACAGTGAAAAGCCGGAAGCATTTCCTTTAACATCAGGAACAAAACAGTGATGCCCACTCTTGCCGCTTCTATTTAACATAGTACTGGAAGTCTTAGCCACATCAATCAGGTAAGAAAAAGAAATAAAAGGCACCCTAACTGGAAGGGAAGAAGTAAAACTGGCACTGTTTGCACATAATATAATATTTTATTTAGAAAACCCTAAAGTCTCCACCCAAAAACTGTTAGAAATTATAAATGAATTCAGCAAAGTTGCAGGATACAAGATTAATATACAGAAATCTGTTGTGTTCCTATCCACTAATAGTGAAATATCAGAAATAGAAAGTAAAAAAAAAAATTCCATTTAAAATCTCATCAAAAAGAATAAAATACCTAGGAATAAACTTAAGCAAGGTGACAGACCTGTACTCTGAAAACTATAAAACACTGATGAAGGAAGTAGAGGATAATACAACAAAATGGAAAGATATCTCACGCTCTTGGACTGGAAGAATTAATGTTGTTAAAATGTCCATAATATCGAAAGTGCTCTACAGATTTGATGCAATCCCTATCAAAATACCCGTGATATTCTTCATAGAACTAGAACAAACAATCCTATGGAACAACAAAAGACCCTGAATTTCCAAAGCAACCTTGAGAAAAAAGAACAAAGCTAGAGGTATCACTCTCCTAGACTTCAGACTATACTACAAAGCTATAGTAATCAAAACAAAATGGTACTGGCACAAAAACAGACACATAGATCAATGGAACAGAATAGACAGCCTGGAAATAAACCCACACACGTATGGTCAATTAATCCATGACAAAGGAGGCAAGAATATACAGTGGAGAAAAGACATTCTCTTCAGTAAGTGGTGCAGGGAAAACTGGACAGCTACGTATAAAACAATGAGATTAGAACATTTCCTCACACCATAAAAAAAAAAGTAAACTCGAAATGGATTAAAGACTTAAATGTCAGACCTGAAACCGTAAAACTCCTAGAAGAAAATATAGGCAGGAAGCTCTTTGACATTGGTCTCAGCAACACTTTTTGAATGTTTCCTCCAGCAAGGGAAACCCGAACAAAGATAAATACTGGGACTACATCAAACAGTGAAGAAAACTATCAACAAAACAAAAAGGCAGCCTACTGAATGAAAGAAGATATTTACAAATGGTATACCTGATAAGGAGTTAATATCCAAAAATATTAAAAAAAAACTCATACAACATAAAAAAAAAATCCCAAACAACCCTATTAAAGATGGGCAGAGGACCTGAATAGAAATTTTTCAAAGAAGACAAACAGATGGCCAACATGAAAAGATACTCAACATTACTAATCATCAGGGAAATGAAATTCAAAACCACAGTGAGATATTACCTCACACCCGTCAGAATGGCTATCATCAAGAAAATGACAAATAAGTGTTGGCAAGGATGTGGAGCAAAGGGAACCCTTGTGCACTGTTGGTGGGAATGTAAATTGGTTGAACTACTATAAAAACCAGTATGGAGACTCCTTAAAAAATCAAAAATAAGCTACCATATGATTCAGCAATGCCACTTCTTGATACTTTTCAAAGAAAAAACCCACTAATTTGAAAAGATATACACTCCTATTTTCATGCAGTGCTATTTACAATCGGAATGATATGGAAGCAACCTCAGTGTCCACTGACAGAAGAATGGATAAATAAGATATGGTAGACATATACAATGGAATATTACTCAGCCATAAAAAAGAATGCAGTCGTGCCATTTTGACAACATGGATGGACCTAGAAGATATCATGCTAAGTGAAGTAAGAGGGATGGAGAAAGATAAGTACTGTATAATTTCATTTATATTTGGAATCTAAAAAATGATACAAACAAACATAATAGAACAGAAATAGACTCATAGATACAGAGAAAAAACTGGTGGTTGTCAGAGGGGAGGGAGTGGGGCAATGAGTGTAATAGATGAGGGAGATTAAGAGGTACAAGCTTCCAGTTATGAAATAAATCATGGGGATGTAATGTACAACATATGGAATATAGTTGATAATACTGTAATAACTTTGTATGGTGACAAATGGTAACTAGACTTATCACGGTGATCATTTTGCAATGTATAAAATACTGAATCACTAGGTTGTACACCTGAAACTAATATAATATTGTAAGGCAATTATAGTCCAATGAAAAGAAACCCAAAAAACCCATAAACGAACAAAAGGAGTGAGGCAAAATGTGGCTGTATTTAATCTAATATTATACCCTTCGCTGACAATTTTAGAGATGTTTACTTAAATTCTGTTGTTGTTTCAGGTACATAATTGAAACTAAAACATATTAAGCGGTGATGGAAAATATAAAAGTTGAAAGTGGTAATAGTTGAGTTTTGCTCCAGATCTTCGGTTTTTATAGGCACCCAATCCTCTAAAAATATCTGTTTTCTCACTAGTAAAGTGACAGGGATGCACTAAATAAACCCTAGCATCCCCATCAATTAAAAATTCAGTTGTTTCTGGGTACTCTGAAGTTTCTGCTTCTGACCGGACAGCAGTGGCAGCAAGGCTGTGTTACTGAAGAGCCAGAACTGGCTTCTGATTCCTGGGCCCTTCAGAAGGCACGAGGCCGGCAGGGACCCAGAAGTATCACCTGCACTGTCTAGCGAGAAAATGCATTATTTCCCCTTCTTGCCGTATGAGAGTCTAGGCCATGTCTTTTCCCCCTAGTTATTGCCTTCTGCAGGAGAGGAAGGGAAAGGACAAAGATTTACAGTAGAGATTGGCAAACTTTTCCTGTAAAAGGCCAGATCATAAATATTTTAGACTACGTGAGCCATATAGTCTCTCTTGGAGTTACTCAGGTCTGCAGTTGTAGCTAAATGAATGGTGTGGCTGTGTTCTAATAAAATTTTGTTTACAAAAACAGGCAGTGGACCAGATTTGATCCACAGACTGTAGTTCCTTGATTTAGAGCTGAGGGGCAACAGTGTGATTTCCGCTCTCAGTTGGCTTGACTAGTATAATTCTCCTGCCCTGGAGTTTGTCCCCCAGAAAGGTTTTCAGTTTGTCTCCTGCTACTCAAGTCCTTGTGATAAAGGACAATCATGAGTGGCTCAGAATTTGTTTAAGATTTAAAGGTTATCATTCAAAATAAATTTAAAATATAGGGAAAATTTTATGTACAGTATTAAATGCTTTTTGCCTCATTAAATACAAGAATAACGAAGATAAAAATAGATGAAAGCAAAATGATGTCACATACCTTGAAATTATTTTGGCAGAACTAAATTCAATACTATTTTGTGATTGACAGAAGTAAGAGAAAAGCAATTTCCCTTCTTTATTATTCCTGTTTTGCCATTTCTATTAGTTAAGATGAGTACCAGCCAATCAGAAAAGTATGGGTTCTTTGTCTTCTCTGTTTAATACTGCTTGGTGGAAAACCGTAACTGAGAGAAAAGCAATAGGAAATTAACCAGGTACTATGATCTGTAATAGGTTTCAGGCAACTTTTCCATCACTGTAAAATTTTAAGAGCTTGAAAAGTTTTCCAGAGCATCTATCTCTGCCACGAAGCTTTGGGAAATAAAAAGTTAGTTAACATTCTCAAATTTCAAAATGATTTTCCATAATAATTCAGTCTTTTAAAGGATTTCTACAAAAACCTTACCCTCCAATAAAAAAAAAGCAAATGCTTGAATGCACATACATACACACATACTTTAAAAAAGAATCTGAGAATAACTCTCCAACATTAAATTCTTGAAAAAAATCCATGGCATCTCCCAAAATTACTGTGGACCCCAAGGTTTTAACATTTTCTTTCCACTGAGTAAAGTAAAAAATTTTCAAACATGGATTTTCTTTTTATAACTAAAAAGTTTATAGTCCTATAAATATGGTATGACTGTGATAAACAATAATCTGTGGCCACAAAATATTAACTGAGGGCCACGTGTTGTTGAAAGTGGGACACTTTTTTCTACTCGTTTGGGGCATCAGTGAATGAATAAGTGGATACTGCTTTCTTCCTTTTGCCGAGATGTTTCCTTTTCAGTTTGATTTTGTGAGCCAGGGAGGTTTGGTGGAACTAGCGTTGGATTAGGCATTAGAAAGCCTGGATTTTAGTTTAGCTTCACTACTTCCTAGCTTGGAACCTGTGATGGTTAATTTTATGTGTCAACTTGACTGGTCACTGGGTGTCCAGGTTGAAAACATATCTGGGTGTGTCTGTGAGCCTGTCTCCAGGTGAGATTAGCATTTGAACTGGTGGACCAGTAAAGTAGACGGCCCTCTCCACTGTGGGTGGGCACCATCCAATCTGATGATGGCCTAAACAGAACAAAACGTGCGGAAAGGAGGAATTCACCGTCTCTTCCTGCCTCACTGCTTGAGCTAGGACAATACATCTCAGCTCATCTTCTCCTCCCCCTGTGCTGGGGTTTATGCCATCAGCTCCCCTGGTTCTCAGGCCTTAGGACTGAACCACACCACTGGCTTTCCTGGGTCTCCAGCTTGCAGATGGCAGACTGTGGGACTTCTCAGCCTCCATATTCACATGAGCCAATTCCTCATAGAAAATATCCTTTATATATATATATATATCTCCTCTTGGTCTGTTTCTCTGGATAGCCCTAACACAGAACTCTTTTTTTTTTTTAAATCTTTATTGGAGTATAATTGCTTTACAATGGTGTGTTAGTTTCTGCTTTATAACAAAGTGAATCAGCTATACATAAACATATATCCCATATCTCTTCCCTCTTGCGTCTCCCTCCCTCCCTATCCCACCCCTCTAGGTGGTCACAAAGCACCGAGCTGATCGCCCCTAACACAGAACTCTTGGCCAAATCTCGTTTCCTTTGTGCTTTGGTTTCCTCATTTGTAAAATGAGAAGTCTAATATCTGCCACACGTGGGTAGGATCTGATTATATGTGTGATGAAATGAAAGTATTACACAAACGCATGGTACTCTTGTGAGAGGATTATGAGGTCTTTGAAAGCAAGCCTCTGTCTTACTTCTTGGAGTTTAAGAAAAATTCACTGAACACCTACTAGGCACCAGCATTAACCACCACAGCCTTATACAAAGAAGCCACTCAAAAATTCATTGACTTGTACTAGTTAAATGCTATATGTAACAGCAAAGAGAGATTAACCTATTCACTACTGAAGAAAACAAAGGTCCTTCTAAGACTACATTAGATTTCTGAAAGGGGGGATCTGAAAACCAGCTCTGGCACAGCAGCTTGCATTCAAATTGACAGTGGTTAGCCGAGGTAGAAGCTGTGACAAATAGTTATGGTTAGAGAATTTCTTTACCAGTAGCTAGGAAGGCACTGCAGCCTTTGACGACAGGCAAAAGCCATGGCAAACAACTGTTCCTGTTTCTATGAAAAAATGTCTGTCACAAACCTCATTAGATTATATTTAGCACCTCCTATAAAGTCTAATTCTCCTCAACTGGGTAATTAGATTTGATATTACTGAAACCACATGTGGAGAAAACCCACTGCCATTTTCTATTTTCAGATCATAGTGTCGATATTGTATACATGTGCATATGTATTACACACATGGTGGTAATCCATGGAAGCTGGTAGTTATCCTGATTTATAATCAAAGTGGGGGCCAATGGAGAATGACATATAGGGGACAAAATAGAAATAGGTGTGCTTGAATTGGGGGTGAATATTTTCTTGAGAGCATCTGTCCTAGAGCCAGTCGTCTACTCAGGCCTTTAGAACTCCTGCCAAGCAATTCGGTAGAGACATTAGGTAACCAGAGGCTGTCATATCTGGACAGAGTCCTCTCAGGTATCTGATTTCTGCGATCTTCTAGATGCTCTTAGAGAACAACAACAGTCATAGAAACAGGGACAGATGACAGAGAAAGAGCAACAACAGTTGACTCAGTCTGTGTCTGTGATACTGAACTCAACACAGGAAATGGCTCCGCATTTAAGGATGGCTATAAGTAATCAGCCTGATAAATAATATTTAGGAGACAGCACAATACAGAGTAGAATGACCTGGAAGTGGACGAGGCCAGAAAAGTTCTGACCCAAACTGGGAATGTGACAGGAGTCAAAATGCCCTCCACCCTCCAAACACAACTGGCAAACTGTCTACCCAAGTGAGGAGATGGGTATGGAGTGAGCAAAACTATTAGGTTTAAATTTACAGATTTACAGAGAAATTGCCATTATTTGACTTCAGAAACAGTCCAATTTCAGCAGTTTTACATGGTCCAATCTTACATGTTACTCCTATTATCCTTATACTTTGCTGCATATATATGTATATACATTTATATACACTCAACACATAAGTTCATATATATCATTTTCCCAGATTTAAAAAATCCCCTTAACAATATCTTAGGGCGACGAAGGGAAAAATGGCTTTCCAAGCAGACAATATTTATAAAATACTTTCTGTGTCTTGAGGGTTTTCTCTTCAGTTACTTTCAAACTTGGTTGTGTTTTCAGATCAAAAACACATAGGCATAAATAGCTAATTAAATATTAAAGGATACTTTAAAATGAGATATACTTAAAAAAAGATACGCTGAAATTAAGGCACAACGACAAAGTTCAAGTTGGCTATTTTTAGCTTGCTCCTCAGTTGATTAGTATCAGGTTGATTAGTTCATGATTGGACAGGCAGCCAAAAGGGAACCTTAGTTAGGAGTCCACACTGTTTATTCTCATCCCTGGAGCCAGCACACTTGCGGGAGGAATGAACAGGTGCCACCTATGCTTGCAACACAGGTTGACCTTGGTGTCTCAACTTCTTTTTTGGGCCAAGATAGTGTATTTGCACACCTGCTTGTAAATACTGCACACACACACACACATATAAAATCCTGTAAGTAAAGTTCTATTCACATTATTAGTTCTTCTGATAGGTAAGCCTTAGTGAGTTTAGGAAAACATCTGATTATAAGAACAAATCATTGTCTCATGGAATAAACACTGTTAAAAACATGCACACAGGGCTTCCCTGGTGGCGCAGTGGTTAAGAGTCCGCCTGCCGATGCAGGGGACACGGGTTCATGCCCCGCTCCGGGAAGATCCCACATGCCGCGGAGCAGCTGGGCCCGTGAGCCATGGCTGCTGAGCCTGCGCGTCCGGAGCCTGTGCTCCGCAACGGGAGAGGCCGCAGCAGTGAGAGGCCCGCGTACCGAAGGAAAAAAAAAAAAACAAGCACACAAATAACACAGAAATGTGTAACGTAGACCAAGTTCCTAGTAATAATCACTGTTCGCACATTTGCCCATTGCCCCCCCCCCCCCCCCCCCCCGCAAATGAGCAACGTCACCGCTTCGGGAGCTAGAACCTGAGTTTTACCTTCCTCGCCTCAGTATTCCGCTTTTTTTTTCCAGCCACACTTTTCTTTTAAAGTCCAACCTCCTAAGGTTCTTCTCTTCAGCAGCCTACAGTACACTGACCTTTCCCTTCTCCACACTTACAGGGCTGAGTTCGCACTCACACGTTACCTGTAAAATGTTTTCGGAGGCTCCCGAATTCGGAATTTCCCAAACCTTTTCCCACAAAACACCACTGTCCCAAGAGACTCCCACCGGCCTTACCGTGGAAACCGCTCCTCTGTGAAGACACGGGGGAAAGCTGGCCCCCAGGGCAGCACCGGAGTTCTTTATCGCGAGACTTGGGGGAATGCTGGGTCTAGCGGCAGCACCTGGGGTTCTTTATCGCGAGACTTGGGGGAATGCTGAGCCTAGCGGCAGCACCTGAGGTTTTTATCGCGAGACTTGGGGCAACGCTGGGTCCAGCGGCAGCACCCGGGGTTCTCTACCTCGAGACTTGGGACCGTTTAACATGTAGCGTGAATGGTGCGGCTAGGGGAAGCTTTCAGTGTCCCTGTGTCTAAAACTGATCAACGAACCCCGTGTTACCCATCCTCCTGTTGATATCCTAAGTGACGCTTGTATCTCGTAGAACCTGGTGTGGCAAACATCACATTCTTGACAAAAGGGAATATGTTCTTTTTTCCTTTCTACACCTTATAGTGCATAGCATGGCCTGAAGATATCAAAGTACCCCCAAATTATTTGTTGATTGCTTCATAGGGATGAAGGAAAATAAGAAGAAAGGAATGAAAAATATATCAAAAGATAAATATGGGGCTTCCCTGGTGGCGCAGTGGTTGAGAGTCCGCCTGCTGATGCAGGGGACACGGGTTCGTGCGCCGGTCCGGGAGGATCCCACATGCCGCGGAGTGGCTGGGCCCGTGAGCCGTGCCCGCTGAGCCTGCGCGTCCGGAGCCTGTGCTCCGCAACGGGAGAGGCCACAACAGTGAGAGGCCCGCGAACCGCAAAAAAAAAAAAAAAAAAAAAGATAAATATGTGCTAAAGGCTTTCACCATACTTTTTTTCTTATTGACTTATTTTTAATTAAAGGGATGCCTTCTGTTTTAGACGTACCTCTTAAGATTCCATAACGCCATTACCTTTCACTGTGCTGACCAAAAGTCACCACAGAGGAAGGGGACAAGGACTGGCTATCATCTCTTAGAGAACTTGAAAAATGTATTGACTAAAATTGTTACGGGGCTAGGAATGTGTTTCTATCCTAAAGAGGGTAATAAAAAGGAGGAAATAAAACCCTAAAATTAATATCATTAGGTTTATGGCATTTCATTTCCTATGTGTGAAAGGAGACTTTCATCTTAATTGTGGACTTTCTCCCTTGTCACTGCTGAAGGGAGCCAGGGCTGAAATTTTGCTCCATGCAATAAAATGTACAGTAGGAGGACATATTGTATCTTAAGTATATCCCTGTCCTTGTATATCTTCCTCTGACTGCTACAAGGCATAAAGCAAATCCGTTCTCATTCTTTAATTTCTTCAACTCCTTCCAAAAACAATTCTTCAAGGCATAATCAAATGGGTTTTATTGAAATCAGCTGTTAGTAGACCATGCCAATCACCAGACCGTGCCAATCACCTGTGCTGGTTACTGAGTCGCAGCGCGGGAGCTCTGGGCTTCCAAACACCGTCTGTACTGAGTAAATTCTTCTCAAAACATTTCTTTGCAGTGTTGTCCATGATGCCTCCCAGCTTGACCCGCTCGGCATCCGGTCATGGGTTTCAAACTGAACACAGCTGAGTTTCTGTTTTCCTAATGAAAGTTCAGCTTTGGTATGAGTATTTGAGTGTCATCACAAACTAATAGAAGGGTACCTTTCAAAATATTGCTTGCTTTCTTAAAATGAAAAGATAACATTCTGATCTAAGTTAATTGGGAATACCTGACTTCTAATCACAAAATGTGCTTAAAATAATGAGGAAGAAAAGTAATATGTTTAGGAGCTAACAACAGGAAGTTCCCTTGGGGCTTGGGATGACACCTCAAAGTAGTAAAAATGTCTTCTCTCTTGTGTAGTTGGCCTCAGAACTCACAGGAAGGGTGATCTGATGGCGCGGACGTACTCACAGGATTCCCAGCTCTGCCCCAGAATGTGGCTTTGGGCAGACACCCTAACCTCCTTGGGCTTGGCACTTCCCTTCTGTGAAACCAGAGGATGATCTGCATAAGCTCAAGCATCGCTGTCAGCTAAAAACAAATCCATGACACTATTACTCCATGAGAAAGCATGCTCTTGCCCCTCTCAGATATAAAGAGAGTTACTATCTCTTTACATAAGGCACTCTGCTAGGTGTTGCCATACGACTCTACCGTACTGACCCCATTTATGAGCATTTTCTAAAAATTTAAATGATGATGAAACCAAGCAGGACCCTGTGGAGCTCCTGGGTACAGAAGACTTTGTGTCCCCCATTCCCTATTTGTAGGGAACAGACTCCAGCCTCCATGACCTTCCATGAGTCCCAAAGGGCAGATTCAAACATTTGCTAATCAGGGAAGGGAAGGGATGCAGAGAAAAGGGAGGAGTTGTCAAGAAACCACCTGAGGCCAGATTGAAGGAGCACAGGCCCTGCACACGCCCTAATCTTACCAGCAACCCTACCCTGACCTATTACTATAAAATTCCTCACCAGGTCTTCCCTGGTGGCGCAGTGGTTGAGAGTCCGCCTGCCGATGCAGGGGACACGGGTTCGTGCCCCGGTCCGGGAAGATCCCACATGCCGTGGAGCGGCTGGGCCCGTGAGCTATGGCTGCTGAGCCTGCACGTCCGGAGCCTGTGCTCTGCAACGGGAGAGGCCACAGCGGTGAGAGGCCCGCGTACCGAAAAAAAAAAAAAAAAAAAGGCTCCAATGAGACATCTGACATTCACAATCTCCCATAATGGCTCTTGAAGAAATGCCTGGGAGGTCGCTTCTAGGAAAGAAAAAAACAGGATGGTCGACTCCTGTTGTTTGTGGTATGTTCTGTAAAGTTGCTTTGAACTCTGGGTTAGTGAGTCCTGAACCAGGGAAAGTAGAGTGAGACTCCTGGAGCTGTGGTCACACGAGTCTTTTCTACCATTCAATACATACCGTTGTTTTATGTGTGTTTCTGTTTCAAGACATCCTACTTAATGTGTCTTGTTTATTCGTTAACATTGAACTCCGGGCCAGTAGCAGCGTAACTGATGCCTGAAAGAAGCTTATCTCACTCACGCCCTTTCTCCAGAAGGCACATCACAGCTCTCTTGTTTTAGGACACTAGACAGCACTTCAGCACCAGCTTGGGGACCATTTTAAATAGTGAAATCATCAACAAAAGGCATGAAAATGTGACAGTAAATAGACCATGAAAAGAATACTTGTTTACAATATGGGAGTTGAAACAAGGCAGAGCAGAGCCACATCCAATCTCAGCTGGAAACACACACATCGGAGACTAAAATCCTTCCTGCTCAACCAGTGAATACAGAAGGGCCACAGGGATTGACTTTTGTCTCACAAATAAATGTTGGTTAGCAAATCTGTAAATAGGGACCTCATGAATAATGAGGATTGATTGGGTAAGCTGCATAGAAATTCAAAATATGTAAATATCTAAATATAACTTCCCTTATTTAACAAGCAAATAACGGTATTATTGTTATCAACTCGTAAAATGAGCTTAAAAGAATACTGTCTTATAAATATAGAGTATACGAAATCAATAAAATGCTTATAGTTCACATAGAAATCAAATCTTTCTGTACCCTAAAGCCTATTTTCACTGTGGATGAAGGTTTTAGAATGAACAACTAAACAGAAGTTACATGAAACACTGCGGCAGCTGCAAAGACTCAGGAACTGGAGAGTAATTAGGCTTCCTCTCACTACTGACACGAATCATTTGGCCACGTGCTTACAATAATCCACCTAGAGTTGTAAAGGGCAGAGAGAGGCGTAAAATGAGCAGCTTAGATGATGCAGTTGTTCTTAATGTTTCACAGTTTACACTTAAAAGTCTATCAGGGCACAATTACAAGGACTGAGTCCATTGATTGAAGTGCAGAGCTGCCAAGGCAGTCACTCTGACTTGAGAATGAAAGTGGTAAAAGGGCCAGGACAACATCACTGTAATCTATTTAAGTGGATGTCCCTTCTTTTTAATTTTCCCAAACAATAGATAATTGTGGGAACCAAAACATGGCACTGAAACTCATCATGACCGACTCGACAAGGAATATAAGCTTGCCATCTTAAAAATAAGAGCTGTGATGAATAGCTACTGCAGTCTAATTGGAGGTTTCAAACTCAGTCTTTAGCCTGAGTGCTTTCTACTCTCATTTAAGTGATGTGTATTTGTTAATCAAGATTCCTTTTAGATTTTAGGCATTTTCATGCTATTAAAAATGCAGATGTTAACTGGTTTTCTGTGGCATTTAGTAGGAAAGAATAATCATATTAAAATAAATAATAAGTTTAGTTCCAGTTAAGACTACAGTTTTTTCTGTGAAAAACAGGAGTTAAAATATATTAGTTAAGTCATATTTTCACTCAGGCTTTAAAGTGATCGTTCACAAATATGAATTCCATGTATGTAGCCCATGTATTGCATTGTGGTCCAGCAAACAGGTTTTTTCCCCATCTCCACAGGATAACTTTCCACCTTTTAATAAACAAAGGTAAGAAGCCTTTCTAAAATATTTTACTTTAGCTCTGCAGTTTAAACCAATGTCACTGCCTCCAAAGGAGACTGACTCCAAAATGTCTGAAAATATCTCCAGTCACTGAAACTCAACCAGCTACAGAATGCGTTTCTTTTGCAAACAGGTAAGTTAACCTTTATTTGTGATTAATGTGTGTAATGTTTTAGCTTGTAAATGTTAGAACTTGGCTGAAACTCTTTCTTCCTCAGAAAAGTGTAAGCTGTAAATCTCATCACTTTAGAGGAAAAAAATAATATCTTTACAGTGAATCTAATTACTCAGGTGACAAAATTTGTAAATGCAGGATAGTTGTTGAACGTAGTTGGGCACTACATAGCTACACAGCTACAGTCCCTTGCAGGGGACAGTGTGTGGCCCCAAGAAGCAACAGAATTGGCTCCCAGACCCTCACAACTGCTGCCACCAGCTTCTTATTAGTCTCTTGGGCTCCACGTTTCCTCTGCTGCCATGCAGTCTACAAATCCTCCTCCGATCAGTTCACTCTCCCCTTCCTTCCAACAGCCTTCAGGGGCTCCCGTTGGTCTTGAACCCAACAAGGTTCTGCCCGCCTCGCAAGATCATCATAAGTGACCGGACTTGGTCCTTCCATTCTCTGTCAACCACTGTCCTCCACGTGCACGATGCTCTGGGCTGGTCTCCCCAGTTTCGTGCTCTTTTGGCGTCTTTTCTCAAGTTCATACCTGAAACACTTTATCCCGTCATCTCAGCCCACCCCACTCCATTTTCCCCGACATCAAATCACCCGCTATAATGCCCGTGGTCTTGCCCAGTTTGACACGTGATTGTATATGCGTGTGTGTTGTCATCTAACTTTTCATTTAGATCGTTCTTGTCCACAAGTAAGTGATGAGGGTCAGCATCACCGTGTTCAATACTTTTTGGTTCACCAAATTGTATCAGCTTTAGAAGTGAATTAGCTAAATTATTAATTAAATTAATAAGGATAGTCACTTTTTTGTTTCAAATAATGCTTCTGTATAAAAATAACTTATCTGGGGGCATTGAAACATAGACTATTGGGGAAACACTTAAATATTTATTAAAAAGTTTAGAAAGTAAAAAAATAGAGAAGTAGTTGATAAATAAATTTTTCTGGGGTCGTGCCCCATGGCATGTGAGATCTTAGTTCCCTGACCAGGGATCGAACCTGTGCCCCCTGCAGTGGAAGCGCGGGGTCCTAACCACTGGACCGCCAGGGAATTCCCAAAGAAATATTTTTATAAATTGATGTCATAGGTAAAGATTGTCTTAACGGCCTACTATCAGATCCTTCTGTAGGTCCATTTGTCACCCCCCCTCCCCGTGTTGTCAGGCTTCTTTCATTGTGATCCCATCTATCACAGATGGAAACTCAGTGCACACAAAATCATGTGCATCAAAGCATTCCTTTTCACTCTGGTCTATGGTTGGCAGGCTTTCAAAAATCCTCACCAGCACAAAATCACTCTGTATTACATTTATTGGTTTTAGGATGTTAGATGAAAAGAGCTACTGCTGAAAGTTTAGTTAAAAAATTAAACACACTCAAGGCACTTCCCATAGTGTTGTGCTCTGGGATGTCACTCCCGTAATTAGATTTGAATTGTATTGTGAGTCTCCTAGATCCTCAAGTTTATAACTAAACTTTAATTCACCAACAATCTCAGTCTGAGTTTTCTCCCAAAGCAATGGAAGAATGATAAAACTATTGCTTGTATTATAAACTCTGAAATGAGAAAGCGTGATTTATTCATTTCCCCTCATTTATGGGGAAGTATTCTTGTTTTTCTTAACATTTCTGAATTTCAGGGCTGCCCAGAATATTATATAACCAAAATAAAGTTGCTCGCTGCTCTTTAGATTCAGATATGCTGTGCTAATTAAATCTTGTCTCCCAAAATATTTTCATGGCATCCTTAATTGGTAGCACAATTCTAGAATTAAGGATCCGTGTTGAATGTCTTTGTAGTAATCCGTATATATGCATGTTTTCTAAAAATACGGAAACCTGAAACTTGATTGGGAGCTTTGTTCCTCAACTCCAGCAATTTGTAAGCATCTTCCTTTTCTTGCCCAAATAGGAAAGTGAGTGTGAGTTTGATGCATATAAATTAAATAGCAAATATGAGACAGCAAAAATGAGAGCCAGAAGGCCCTGGGCAAGGTTCCCAGGCAGAGAATCTAGAATTCTGCCTCTGATTTATTTGCAGGATCATTACTGCCCAGACCTCACCTGAAAGTTAAATGCATTTTATTTTGCTTATCCATGCAGGCTCTGCCTCATAACAACATCAGAGATTTCTAAATTCATTTTCTCCTGCAAAAAACCTGATTTCAAGTTCATATTTTCAAATGGGAAAGCAAAGAGTACTACCTGGCCGGCAACATCCTAAGTGTTACCATATAACTCAGGACTATATAGGAGAAAAGAGGAGGAGAAGCACGTTCTAAACCCAGCTCTTCACTTTTCCTGCAGTAAACAGGCTTCCATGAAGTTTGTTATCTGTTTGTTGTTATTAGTAAAACGGGTCCCAGCTGTGATTCAGGAACGTTAACATATCTATCTAATGTGGTACTGATGCCACGTGTTTTCCTGTTTTCAGATAACATTTTATTACACTTTAAAAATGTCAGAAATCATGTTTCAATAGTGCTACTTCCGTAATGGCAATGGAATTGTTACCTATTCTTGACTGTAAGGTAAGGCCTATAACACCAGTCTAACACGTCTTTATTATGTGTCCTCACATAATATGGTTTTCGTATTTTGTTGTACCTTAATATATCAGCGTAAAAATAGCTAAATTCCCTTACCATGCTGTTTAATAAAGAGGCAGTGTTTGGCTTAACAGCTGACAAACAACTGAAAGTGAGCACATTTGGGGGACTTCCCTGGCGGTCCAGCAGTTTAGACTTTGCATTTCCACTGCCAGGGGCGCGGGTTCGATCCCTGGTCGGGGACCTAACATCCTGGCTGCTGCACGGTGCAGCACAAAAAAAAAATTAAAAAAATAAAATAAATAAAATGTACCTTTAAAAAAACAAAAAGAAAGAAAGTGAGGACGTTTTAATAGAGGAGAGTGTTTTGCTGTGCCCCTGGATGTGTTGGGAGAAAGTGTAGATTTCTGGGGTTAGACCTCGCATGAAAAGTGTGCATAAATGGAACACAACGACGGTTTTGTGTTTCTACTAAATCTCTGTTATGAATAGGATATTTGAGACAATGTCTATCCTTGATACTATGATTCCATCAAATCAACCACTCATCTTCCCAACTGGTAAACTTGAGATGACGGTGGGGAAACTCTAGCTCTGAGTCCCTCAATGGACCGTTTGTTTTATGTTCCGTTCAGACTGTTCTCTGATCGTGGGCAGTGGAGGCTTCATGAGGGAACCGTATTCATGTAACACTATTCAGAACTCAAGATTCCATTGGCTAAACTGGAAGGCTTTCATTTATGAAGAAAAAATATGGAGCACTCCTTAGGTGTCAAGTACTCTGTGTTAGGCCCTGGGTACCTATCAGCTCAGATGGCATATAAGGCCCTCAGGAATCTAGTAAAATACTGTAGTCATTCTGAAAGGGGACTCAGAATTTTTCTTTTTCACAGTCTGTGAGACTTAGCATTTAAGAATGATTGATAGGGGCTTCCCTGGTGGCGCAGTGGTTGAGAGTCCGCCTGCCGATGCAGGGGACCCAGGTTCGTGCCCCGGTCTGGGAAGATCCCACATGCCGCAGAGCGGCTGGGCCCGTGAGCCATGGTCGCTGAGCCTGCACGTCCGGAGCCTGTGCTCTGCAACGGGAGAGGCCCACGTACTGCAGAAAAAAAAAAAAGAATGATTGATAGAAAACATTGAAATGACCTGGAAAAGGAAGATGAGGACAAGAATGCAGTATTTTTCTTGGGAGCCCCTTAGGCTGTCAGCCTTTCTTGCAGGTTTTCTGTGGGAAAGGCCCATTATGCGATTGAGTAATGTGGACACTAGGAGAGTGAAAGTTTTAAAAATGAACCTTCCTTCAGTTCCCGATGCTCTGGAACAGGATGGCTGAGACAGTTCAGAACGTGCTAGTTAGCTCTCGGTAACAAGACAACCGTGGATCTAGACATGGAAGGTCAAGGCGCTGGTGGTTCTATAGCTGGGCTGCACATTAAATAGTAGAATTCCAATAAACCTCTATAATTCACATGCTAAGTATTAGTCTATATTTTCTATTAATCTTACTTTCTGTGATGATTCACTGTAACACAAAACATGGGAATCAAATGACATACCTTCCTTAAGCCTTCACTCTCAAGGGAAGCAAAATCATAAGGATAGAAGTAAAGGTCCTCGATACAGAAATCAAATTATGGTTACCAAAGGGGCAAGGGGCAAGGGATAAATTAGGAGTTTGGGATTAACATATACACACTAGTATATAAAATAGATAATCAACAAGGACCTACTGTATAGCACAGGGAACTCTACTCAATATTCTGTAACAACTTATATGGGAAAAGAATCTGAAAAAGAAGAGGTACATGTATAAGTATAACTAAATCGCTTTGCTGTACACCTGAAACTAACACAGCATTGTACATCAACTATACCCCAATGTAAAATAACATTTTTTTTAATTGCGGAAAAAAAGAATGTCCTCATTAGCATTTCAATGGGTTTAGAAATCAAGATCATTGGGGCCGCACATTAGAATCATCTGGGGAGTGTTTAAACGCATTCACGTTCAGGCTTCATCCAAAGATGAAAGCAGACTGGACTCCCTGTGGGTGGGGCCTGGGTATTGAAGTTTGTAAAGCACTTCATACACACGGGCAGCCGGGATAGAGATCCACTGCTCTAGGTCAGCCTTCACTCACCTCCAAGCTTAGGAAACCCAGGTGCCCGAGGCTAAGTGAGGTGCTTGAGATCACACTGTTGAGCAGAGGCAGAGCGGAGCCTCACACTCATTTCTGGATGCTGTGATGCAGGGGGTTTGAACACTGCGTGTTCCAAACATCTGCTTTTGCCCACGCTGACTGTTGAGGAAACTTCAGGTGGTCTACCAACAGTAATTCTATTACACATTCAAAACGTCTGACATCCCTTAAAGTGTTGAGATGTCAAAAGCTCACCTTGGCAGGAGGGGGGAAAGCCAGACTTTTAGGGGTCCAGCCTGCCCTGCCCCTCCTCCAATCAGAGTATCTCAGTTTTTATCTGTTTAATATACAGGTTTTCCCTGTAAGCTTTCGTGTCAAGAAAAAAGCTAAAAAGGACCTTAAAGAAACACCAAAGTCTCCTCCATAACCTCCAGGAATACGATAACTTGTGTTCATGTTTAGATATTGTTTAAATTATGCCCACTATCCTTGAAAGAGTATTTATGCATGCGGGAGGGCTAGACATTAAAGATAATATAATTACGAGGTTGTTAAATAGTTTGGCCCTGGTTTGGAACTCTTCTCTGATGATTGACTTGCTGTGTGGATTTGAGCAACCTCTCTGAGCCACGGTGTTGTTTCGTATGTAAAATAAAGATATTGTTACTGGGTTATTGCCAAGTATTACATGAAATGCTAAATGCAGTAAAGGATTTAGCACAAAAAAAACATAGTAAAGCACAGAATGTCACATTCAACATAAATGCTGCAGAGGGTGTGGAGAAAAGGGAACCCTCCTACACTGTAGGTGGGAATGTAAATTGGTGGAGCCACTATGGACAACAGTATGGAGGTTCCTTAAAAAAGTAGAAATAGAACTACCATACGACCCAGCAATCCCACTCCTGGGCATATATCCAGAGAAAACTAATTTGAAAAGATGCATGCACCCCAATGTTCACTGCAGCTCTATTTACAATAGCCAAGACACGGAAGCAACCTAAATGTCCACTGACAGATGAATGGATAAAGAAGATGTGGTACATATACACAATGGAATATTACTCAGCCATAAAAGAGAATGAAATAATGCTATTAGCAGCAACATGCATGAACCTAGAGATTAACATACTAAGTGAAGTAAGTAAGACAGAGAAGGACAAATACCATATGATATCACTTATATGTGGAATCTAAAAGAAAATGATACAAATGAACTTATTTAAAAAACAGAAATGATTAGAGAAATGCAAATCAAAACTACAATGAGATATCATCTCACACCAGTCAGAATGGCCGTCATCAAAAAATCTAGAAACAATAAATGCTGGAGAGGGTGTGGAGAAAAGGGAACACTCTTGCACTGCTGGTGGGAATGTGAATTGGTTCAGCCACTATGGAGAACAGTATAGAGGTTCCTTAAAAAGCTACAAATAGAACTACCATATGACCCAGCAATCCCACTACTGGGCATATACCCTAAGAAAACCAAAATTCAAAAAGAGTCATGTACCAAAGTGTTCATTGCAGCTCTATTTACAATAGCCCAGAGATGGAAACAACCTAAGAGCCCATCATCGGATGAATGGATAAAGAAGATGTGGCACATATATACAATGGAATATTACTCAGCCGTAAAAAGAAACGAAATTGAGCTATTTTTAATGAGGTGGATAGACCTAGAGTCTGTCATACAGAGTGAAGTAAGTCAGAAAGAGAAAGACAAATACCATATGCTAACACATATATATGGAATTTAAGAAAAAAAAATGTCATGAAGAACCTAGGAGTAAGACAGGAATAAAGACACAGACCTACTGGAGAATGGACTTGAGGATATGGGGAGGGGGAAGGGTGAGCTGTGACAAAGCGAGAGAGAGGCATGGACATATATACACTAACAAACGTAAGGTAGATAGCTAGTGGGAAGCAGCCGCATAGCACAGGGATATCAGCTTGGTGCTTTGTAACCGCCTGGAGGGGTGGGATAGGGAGGGTGGGAGGGAGGGAGACGCAAGAGGAAAGAGATATGGGAACATATGTATATGTATAACTGATTCACTTTGTTATAAAGCAGAAACTAACACACCATTGTAAAGCAATTATACCCCAATAAAGATGTTAAAAAAAAAGAAAACAGAAATGGACTCACAGACATAAAAAACAGATTTGTGGTTACCAAAGGGAAAGAGCGGGAAGGATAGATTAGGAGTTTGGGATTAGCAGATACAAACTACTACATATAAAGTAAATAAACAGCAAGGTCCTACTGTATAGCACAGGGAACTATATTCAATATCTTGTAATAAACCATAATGGAAAAGAATATGAAAAAGAACGGGAAACTAATACAACATTGTAAATCAACTCTATTTTAATTAAAAAACAAACAAAAAAAACCCCATGAAGTGAGCGTTCAACATTTATCAGCTTCATTTCCTTCTCTGCTCTTGTAGTTGACAGCAAAGGAAAAGTTTCTGTTAAGTGGTAACATAGGATAATGGTTAAAGAACTTAGCACATAAAAAATTTTAAGGGTGGCCTTATTTTGATAACTATTGTTTTTGCATAGTATCTTTAGAAAATATAAGCTTAAGAAGACCCATTTTTATGGTACTTTGGTGTATCACAGTGCTTCCAAATTACAAAAAGCAAAATAATTCAGTTTCAAGACCAATGCTATCTGAGATGTTATTCAAGAACCAAGTCCTAATTTCTTCTCCATCAGTCCATGCCACTCCCCAAGGAACCCAACCACCTAAGGTGGATTAAATCACCTATGATATATGTTGCCTTTGTTTCATTATAGGCACACATTTCTTACTTGTAGTTATAACAGATTACAGTAAGCATGAATTTTGGCAACACTCAAAGCAATTAAAAATGATTTAAAAGGCAAAAGGACCAAATTACCCGACATGAAATACATCAAAGTAATCTAGTTGTTCAGTATTTTATTTAATCAATGGCCTCCATTTGACTTTTTGTATTAACTTTAAAGAAGTGTAAACCGAACAATTCAGAAGGACTTTGGATGATCTATTCATGTTCTGTCATCATATTTATGCTTCCAATTTAAATTTAAAGTTCACCACTGCTCAGACTACACAATGATAAGAATGGACAAGGGGCTCCGTTGAGGAGTGACGCCTCTGAGCAGAGTGAGTGACTCTGCTCAGCGCTAAAATAAAGGGATGAAAAAATTGTGGAACAGCTGCCTGTGAAAATAACCTAAACTAATGTTTAGATCTGCCCTAGTCCGCGACTGGCGGCCAAATTTCCATGATGCTACTAACTTCTTCACTGCCTTTGAGGAACTCTGCCAAGAGGCTTCTCCTATCTGGAGGAAGAAAACAAAGGGAGACTTTTCCATGAGCTCAGAACAAATCTCAAGTTAACAGCATCTAGATAACAAGGTTGTAACAGCTGACAAGACTGGGAAAGCGTGTGAGATGATGTAATTGCGTGCACACACACACACACACACACACACACACACACACACACGGCGTCATGGCCCCAGATTCCCTCACGTTCAACACCAAGCTTTGCCCTTCCTTCCAAGCACTGTGTTCATTAAACAGACGTCAGACACCATCTCACCACACTTGTGAAACCAACCATTCACACCAACTTACTGTGCTAAGTTTTTCTGGGGAGGGAAGGGCTGCATTTCTAGAAAAGCACATTTTGTCACCATGTCATACTTTCAGCTTAAATTCCTGCTACCCTTTACTATAGAGGAATATTTTCTATAACCAATGACAGATTAACAAACAAAGCTTATTCTAAGTTTACCAGAAGTGAGAGTTTTCTCAACACACACACATACACACACACAGTCTTGAAAAATCTTCTGAGAATACAATTAGACCCTACTTCCTTGTTCACAAAAGTATAACTGCATGAATAACCCTTCTTTAAGTGGATACACTTTCATAAGAAAGAAATCTTGGATTATAGCCAGTTGGCTGCAAGTCAGGCTGAAGTCCACTTAGGAAAATGTTAACCGATCAAAGTTTTAATACAAATGTATGTGTCTCTACTGGATAAAGGTGTGTCAGGGGTTCTCATTACGAAATCTCATCACTGGACTGGAAGACCTGTGGGGGCAGGTTTCCCTCACCCGGTCATTCCAAGTCCAGACTTCGCCTGGCACACACTAGCTCTCAACACACAGCCACTGAGTGAATGAATGACAGGATCTTGTGGACCAGCCCCCTGCAGGGCGGTCCCTAAGCAATTATCCATTTGGGAGCACATTCCTGGGTCCCCGGAAGAAAGAGAAAAAGCAGGTAAGAGAACAGATGCCCATTTCTGGAATTTACAATCTAGATGTAGCATGTGAGTTTATGACTTTTGACTTAAAACAATAAAATTGGGCTATTTTAAGAAAAAAAAAGCCTCAGTTAAGGAACAATTTGTCAGGATGATAAAAAGGGAATGAATGGTAGAGAAAATTCCTGAGACAGTGCTCCAGGAGCTTTGCTAATTAGAAAATTACTGAGAAGGAAGGAATTACCATCAAGTGGAAAAGAGAATTTCAAAGAAGGTGAAATCTGATAATCTGGCTTTGAGTCTCACAATGTCTGACTCCAGTTCAAGCTGGAAAGTAATTTACAAAATGGACTTAGGTTTAGAACTCAGCATTGTTGTAAGGGGTTAATATATTTTTATCAAATTTCCAACTTTATTAAGGGGATTTCACATCACTATAAAAGTATGTTCTTTCTAAAATTTTGCAGTTGCAAGACACAGATTCTAGAATACTGAGTTCTAGAAGGAGAAGTTCTATGTACGTTAAAAGAAGTATACAATGCAAGGTCTTAGGCTGCATCTAGCATCACGTCCAATAGAGTTTCTTTCCAACGATGCACCTGTACTTGGTGTTTGCGTTGGCTTTGTGTGTATCTGCGTACATGCACGTGCATGTTTTCTTGGAAGGTTTCCTTTGGAGTCAAACTTTCAAGTTGACGCCTTCATGTAACATAGCAACTGTTCTTATTCAAAAATACTTTCCTAATCTCACTGAATCCTTCCTCTTCGCCTGCATTTCACCGCCCACCCTTCTAACTTACTTCAACTTGGCAGACTTACAATGGCCATTTTCTTTTCCACACGGACAAATTTCTCCTAGGTAATGACTTCGGTTGTCACGCACAGACACTATCTTTTCGTATCTAGCCCCAGTTACACAAGCCAAACCACTTAATTCCAGAGATATGGCCAGCATTTTATTTGGTGAAATGTTAACTACTTTTCCAACCAGTTCCTTCAATCTCTCTTTTAATTTAATGGGTTTGGATAGAATATGAAGTCCTAAAAGTACGTTCCTCTACACTCTTCAGAAATGAGATCAGCCTTGTCATGTGTTAAGAACTAAACTTTGCCCTTTGTTCTAGGTGCATTGTCCCCTTCCCTAAGAGGTATTTGCTGCCCGGGATGTTCTACGGGAAATGGCCGTGGGTTAGGATAAAATCAAAACACCATCACCAGCTAAAAAGTGAGCACAGTTATATCTTTTCCTGATTACCGACAGGTTACATGTCTTAGAGGAGGATAGGTTTCTATTTGAGAAGGCTGAGGGATTAAATTAAAGAAGAATTAAGAAAAGAGGATATCAGAAGAACGAGAGAGCTGAAACTTCAGATCATGGGGAGAATGTCCCTCTCTTGCTCCAAGTTCAAATGCTTCTTCTGCTCATGAAAATACTCAAATTCTCAAGACTGGTTTTCAGAATGTGGGGAGCAGCATGTTTCAGGACCTGGAAACCAGGCTCAAAGTTTTCAGAAAAGCAATCTACATTCTCAGATCTAAGAAGCAGCCACAGAACAGGCTAGAGAAGATTGTTTTAAGGTCTTGGGATTGGATATCTAATCTAATCAGTAATAGAACTTGATTTCACATGACCTTTTGTAGAGCACAAATAGTTACATGTGGATGATTAATCCTGATGACATCATCACAGGCAGAAAGAGTCAATATGTAAGTTTCCCCTTCCACGATATGGCCTTCCTCCAAGCTCCAACATAGTTTTAGAATTCAAGACGGACCATGCCAGCCTGGGATCGCTCTACCGCCCCAGCCCTTGGAATTCTCTCTCCCTCGATGGGCTCTGAAGCACACACAGCTGTGGACCGACTGCCCACTTGGTGTGGTGAGCGCTGCCACAGGCATGGGTATCGTCTTAGTTATCACCGCCAGTAGGTGATACAGGGCACGTAGCTGGCTCAGCCCTGGGACAGGAAGGACCTGGTGCCACCTTGGTTCCTGTGACTCACAGACGGAGACCAGACACTTAGAGCCTCTCACCATCCAGTGGGCTTTTCTTTCATGCATCTCACAGGTTGGCAATAATCGTTGAGGAATTTCTGCCCGATTTTTGGATAACGATTTTAGTTTTCTTTCTTGCAAATCTATAGCCTCATCAACTCCACTCAGTGACACCAACGGTGCCCTGACTCCAAACAAGTGAATCCGTGGAGAGGATGATGACGTGCTGGGTGACAGATCATCTTTTAATCAGTTTGTTTACTAAAATTGGCTGCTAGTGGCATTTCATGAAAAAGTGATATTGGATACTCTATTGAATACAAATGACTATCAAGACAGACTTTGAATAACAGCCATAAGGGAACAAATTTGTAGAGCCTTTGAGGGAACAATTTTTAGTTTTTCTTAGCTATTCTTGATTTTTAGTAATCTGACTTACCAGGATAGTTGTTGAAAAAATTCAGGAGAAATATCTGTGTTATTCTTATACCAATTCTGCTCCTGAAAGAACAAAAGCAAATTTCTTGCATCTCCTTTGGGAATTTTAAAAAGGGAGACGTTTTGCATACGAAGATTGTTCATGACAGTTTTGAATAAAAAGCAATCTGAGAGGATAAGAGCTTTCTGAAAAAAGAGAAAGAAGTCTTGTTCCTCCCTTACGATTAAATATAGCATTAATTTGGTAATCATTTTTCAAAATAAATTTAGTTTATTGGGGAGGGGGCGGGACAAGGCAAATATCACCCTTGCTTCCCAGGGTAACTTTGGTGAGAGTAGCAGGTAGACTTATTCCAATTATGATTTATGGAAAAATGGCAAGGATCACTGCCGAAATGTCCATTTTACAGTCCACTGAACAAAAGTGCCAAAATCAGATACGATAAAGTATTGACTTGAAGCATAAGTGAAAATGAGTACAATATGAATACTTTTAAAGCTATACCAGTGTATCAGTAGTTAAATTTCTTCTGTACAGTTTGTAATACTGACACTATAAAAGCACATGGCATACAAACTCAGGAAAATCTCACATTGCCTAATATTGACGCTTCATTATCAGTTTTAAGGAAACGAGAGAGACATAAAAGCACAAGGGTGTTTACAGCTGCCCTTGCCCATCAAGACACCCGGGAGGCTCTGCTCCACTTGGCAAGGTTGGAAATACTATTTGCCACATGTCATTCGATTCTGCATCATTGGACTCCAGACCATGAAAAACAAGTGCCACAGTATCTCCAAGGGAGGAAACAATACTTCTACCCTTCATATTTCCTGAGAGACAGCACAGGCAGATGACTTGTATAATGTTGTAGAGAATTAATAGTAAATGCCAGCTAGGGCTTAACTCTCCAAACTGGAGTGCCCTTTTGAGAGGGCCAAGACCCGTGTCTGCATTTTATCTTAATTGTCCTGAGTTAAAAATATGTGTTCCTTTCTGCTTTTTCCTGAGTCAATATAAGTAAATACAAACACTGCCAAGGAGCAATTCTGATCCGTTTAGCAACACGAACGAGAAAAGAGTAAAAAAGTAGTAAAATAGAAAAGTGGTGAGGGGGGTAGTGATTTGAATGAGACTGTGTACGTGCATTTGTTTGCTGTTGAAAACTTCCTTAGGTCCACATATCTGCTATCATTCTCTCCTACGGAATTTCAAGAAGATAACATTGTTAACATTGATTATTACAGTAACTGCATATAAAGTCTTCATCTTCTCTTGATAAAACTTAGGCCCTTTCAGGTCTTTTCTGAATCTATTTAAAGAAAACTAAAATGAACTGTTAGCATGTGTTCATCTATTAGTGTAAGTAACCTAAATACTGAAACATATATAGACAATAACTTAAGGGAATATTTTTCATAAATATAAAAACATACATTACTTGGGGGTAGATGCAGCCTTAAGATAACTGAGAATCTTAGTAACTGGCAAGGGTATAAGGAAAATATAAAATTAATCTCCGCTTTCTCTTTTCTCCTAATACATACCTTGAGAGGAAAAATTGGTACTGACTATAAATCCATTAAAGAGAAAAAAGGGTTTCTCCTTCCGCGTCAGAAAGGAAGCCAAAACCTAATCAAACACCATTTATATGCTAATCAGAGAAGCCGCTCTCTGCTCTTGCCCTGTGGGTAGGCAGCCAGCGGATTCAGAACAAGCTGTTCTCATGACTCTTGACTGTGAAGTATGGTAACGACAGGTCAGTTGAATTCATAAGCCAGCTGGTTTTAGAAAGGTCCTGGCTGTTTGGGAAGTCAATCCATTTTTGTCTTTTTAATCTCATAAGAATGACCTCAAGGAACCTTAACAATTTTCCTTCAAATGTGTGGTATTGGCAATCGAAGTTCAGTCCAACAATTTTTTTTAAATTAAGGATCTGATCACCATGAGATTTGACCCTGATATAGAGGGGAAAGTTGATCATTGCTTTTTAAACTAATGATTTGAAATTAGTTGATTTTTTTGGTGTTCTGGGAAAACCCCAGCATGTTGGTACCTCTTTATAACATCATATAATTGGACCCTCAGGACTTTTATGAAGCTTTTAAAAACCGGTTGTTTATATTTTTACCGTATCTAAATTGTAAAGAAGCCAAAGTTCTAGTTAAAGAATTATACTGTGAGTCAAAATTAACTACAAACTATCTCCCTGTGACTTATCTGTCTAACTTTCCAAGTAGACCTGTCCTCTGAAGGTCCAGTGAGAAATCTCGTTATTTAATATTTGACAAACAAATGTGGCTATTACAGATAGACAGACTGATAGACTGATAGAGACCTATGCCAGGTGGCCTCTTTACAAGATACATCACATTTTTTGCTTTTAGAAGTACAGACAGATAAACGGATAACGTTTCTGGATGAGGCGCAATTGTATCTATTAGGATTTTATACTAAGACTGAGAAACTCTTTAGTACTTTCATTGGTGTTTCATTAGAGACACTCCCCTGACCTTGGACACCCCAAATCAGTACAGAATAGGTTCATGACCTATTAAACACACAAGAAGTCTTGTATCTCAGTTACGTTTACCAGGCCAAACCCTGCAGTTCTACTATGAAACACAGTGTGTAATAAATATTATTTGATGATGATGACAGCTTTAGATGCTCCAAACTTTCCCTCCCAACTTAGGGTCAAAAGAGTAAATTAAAAAGTGCCTGACCTCAGATTTGCAGTGTGAAACTACTCACAGTTCACGTTCAAAGCTCAGGAGAAATACTTATCCAATGGAGTATATTTATTAGTTTCAAAATTTTACCTTTTTTCTCTGGACATCATCATTTTCAATTAGGATCCATGAGGACCTATGGACAAGGCCCTGGCAGCTCACTGATATGTTGCAGTTACTGAGGTTCAAAGGCTATTGTGCATGTTTGTCATCTGGGAATATTGTTAAAATAATCACTGGTGGGAAAGCAAAGTGCATAACCCAGGGAGACGAAGGGTCATGAAACCCTGCCTGACGGAGGCCACCAGGCCACACCAGGCTCCAAGTCTAGACACTGGGCGTGGTGACACAGCTCACCACGGGGCTCTGGATAAACCTGGCCGTGCTTCATGTTCACGTGGAGAAAAAGAGAAGGGAAACTTCCTCCTCCATATGTTGTAAGTGAGACAAATAAATTTTAGATACTTTAAGATTTCCATACGCAAGTAGTTCTAGAATTGAAATATAATTAACAGCAAGATCAAACACTTTGCCAATCAACAAGTCCATACTTATTTCCTTTTCTCCTTGCTTTGCCAATTAAATTTTATAGACATTTAGGTAAGGAAAAAACAAATGTGTTTGGTTTCTTAGAAGGACTAGCTAAATTCAAAGTCATACAAGATCTCTGTAGCCTTTTGATGTGTTTCCAACTCCTTCTACAAATGGAAACAAAAATGTTCCAAATCAGTACATTTCTATTGAAGTTAAAATGGCTCATGACCTATTAAATAAGCAACAAGTCTTGCTTTGCTTGTATCTCAGTTATGTTTTCCAGTCCAAACTCTGCTCTTCTAGGAATTACAGTGAAATATTACTTGATGATGATGATGTTGACTTTAAAAGGTGCATCAGAACATGAACGGGAAACGTGCTAGTCTCATCTATGCCAATTACATTACTTGTATTCCTTTTAATGGATCATCAGGTGATTTGTTAAAAAGGTAGCACTTCATTAACTGACTTAAAATGGTTGTGGATAGCTATTAACTCAGAGTTGTTTTGAGGGATCACACGCAAGCATGTAGAGATGATTCTTCCTGCTAATATTGATGTGATATATGTGACACCATAAAAGACAGTTCAGAACCTCTTTCTCCTTTGCACGGCACTGGTCTTGTAATCATAGGTATGATCTCTGCTCAAGTGAAATACTGTGATTTCACAGAAGAGACCTGGCCTTTGGATACCGTGGGTCTAAGCCTGATTCTGCTACTGCAGTGAACTTGGACAGATCCACGGCTTTCCTGAATCTCTATTTTCATGTGGTTAAATGAGGATTAAATGTACTTACTTCCAGAGTTGTTGTGACAGTTAAAGGAGATTATTATGTGTTATGTTGAATTTCTGAGTACTCAATGTACATAAGCTTCCTTTCTCCCCTGTCATATCTTAAGAATAGATCGTCAGAACTTCAGAATAAAGAAACACTCATGTTCCTCCCTTAAATTTTTAGGGGATTAAATTTCCTATAAGCTCATTAATTTCCCTCCAAATATAAAATGACTAAAGAAGTACCCTGAATAATAATATTGTTATAATAATGAGTTGTTTTTCCTTGTATAGTCAAAGGACATCATCTGATATGATAAGCCTTCACTACTTCACTAATATAAGTAATCATTTCACATGAAATTGATGGTAGCAGAATATGGAAAAATAAAAAACAAAAAAACTAAGTGCAGGAGGGAAACAACATAAGGGAACAAGATGAGCCTCAAATTCTGTTCTCAGGACTTTGAAACCCTCAGCTTCTGTTTTCGAACTCCGATGGCTTTTCTCCAGCAGTGATGGGAAGAAAGGGCCAACCTGTGAGCCACCCACTCATGGCTGCCGGAGAGAAACACGGCCAGTGCGTTCTCCCCCTGTGGATGCGGTTCTCAGAGATCCTGAAATGCCTTTTCTTTCCTTTTCTTAAGAAAAATTTTACTGGAGTACAGTAGATTTACAATGTTGTGTTAGTTTCAGGTGTACAGCAGAATGATTCAGTTACACATGTACATACATTCACTCTTTTTTAGATTCTTGAGGTCATTACAGAGTATTGAGCAGTGTTCCCTCACTCCCCACCCTGCCCCTGGTAATTGTAAGTTTGTTTTCTATATCTGTGACTCTATTTCTGTTTTGTAACTAAGTTCATTTATACCATTTGTTTAGATTGCACATATAAGCGAAATCAAAACTGCAATGAAGTATCACCTCACACAGGGCAGAATGGCCATCATCAAAAAATCTACAAACAATAAATGCTGGAGAGGGCGTGGAGAAAAGGGAACCCTCTTGCACTGTTGGTAGGAATGTAAATAGATACAGTCACTATAGAGAACAGTATGGACGCTCCTTAAAAAACTAAAAATAGAACTACCGTATGATCGGGCAATCCCACTCCTGGGCATATACCCAGAGGAATCCATAATTTGAAAAGATACAGGCACCCCAATGTTCATTGTAGCAGTATTTACAATAGCCAGGACATGGAAGCAACCTAAGTGTGCATCAACAGAGGAATGGATAGAGAAGATGTGGTAATATACACAATGGAATATTACTCAGCCGTAAAAAAGAATGAAATAATGCTATTTGCAGCAACATGGACGGACCTAGAGATTGTCATACTGAGTGATGTAAGTCAGACAGAGAAGGACAAATATCATATGATATCACTTATAGGTGGAATCTTTAATGCCTTTTCTTAAGTGCATGGGGGAAAAGCCTGTGACACAGCGGCCTGTGGCCTGTGTGATGCATTACTCTGCTAAAGTCCCAAATGCTTAACCATGGAAGATTTCAGTTTTAGTTGAGGTGCTGCTTCCCAGAATTAAAGGTTCTAGTTGGAATTGAGTCAAGGACAAAGTGAGGTAAGCTCTGTGACAGCCAGGACCCTCACTGTCTTGTTCTCTGCTGAATGCCCTAAAATAGGTACCGGAATATTGCCAGGCATATAGTAGGTGCCTTATTGCACAAACAATTATTTGTAGAAAAAAAATGAATGAATGATTTTAAAAAATTGACCTTGACTGTTTCACACTTTGATGTATGAAATTATAGAAACAAGAAATGTTTGATGCCTTTTAGTATATGTTGACCTCAAGATAACCTTACCAAATCCTACAAAACATAGCTAACTACGGTGTAAAAAAAATAAAATTTGAGTGGACTTTGATATATTTAATGCAATAAAAGAGACTACATATAGTAAAATAAGGTTTATAATTTTTAGAAACCAATAATAGTAATTAGCGCTCACTTAATGTTTACTAGAACCACACCAGTCTAAGTGGTTTATATAATGTATGTCATCTCATGAAGTAATAGCCCTATACTGATGTGTGCATCAGGCATTGTAGGGTAGTGGCTGAGGACAGACTTCGAGGGTAGACAGCCTGGGTCTAAGTCCAGACCCTGGTACTAAGCTGCCTCTGGGCAAATTGCATTACTTCTCGGTTTCTCAGTTTTCTTAGCTGTGAAAAGAAGAAAATAATAGCGCTTACTTCATATGGTTGTTGTGAAGATTACGTGCATGACTGATCCCAGGTCAGTATGAGGCATGTGATACGTATCCACCAGCTCTCTGTCTCTCTCTGCCTCTCTCTCTTTTCCTGTCTGTCTGTCTGTCTGTCTCTCTCACTTGCACAGAACAGTGCCTGGCACAAAGAAGGAACTGTGTAAATGTTAGCAATCATTGTGTATTGTTATCAGCCCCATTTTACAAAGGAGGAAACGGAGGCACGGAGAAGTACCTTGCTCAGGATCACAGAGCTGGTAGGTATAGAAACGAACATTGGAAGCAGCTTGTCTCATGCTAGAGCTTGTGCCCTTAACCTTTATGCTAAAGCATCGCCCCAAATGAATGTACTGAAAATGTAGTAAGTTCATTCTGAGTAGTAAACTGTTCCTAGAATTTATTCAATAATTTTCAAATGATACTTTGACACTCCTTGACTAGCATATCATTCTGAAGATTTCTGATAAATAAGTACAAGTGTTTCTGTAGGTTATTAATAAAAACATGTTAGTGTTAACAGTTGCCTGATTAACTTAAGAGCCAGCACACTAGGAAATGATTGCTGTTTTCTGTAATTTAGTCTTCAAAAATTGGCAGTACCTGAAAATAAACCTTATCTCGGTGAGACCAGCTTTGTATTCACTTGACACTAAAAATCCCTCAATGTTCATTCCCACCTGAGGCGATGGATTCCCCACAAGAACTGTAGTTTAGGTCGTATTCAGGCAGATTCCACATGGCACAAGGAGGGGCAGGTTATCGTTCAGTGACTGTGTAAGGGACTGGTGCTTTTGAAAACAACTGAACCACACTTTTTTTTTTTTAATGACCATGGTTAAAGATTTGATGAAAGTTCATAATAATGCAATTGACAAGGAAATTTAGTTATTTCTGAGATATACATTTTAAAGTAATAACTAGAATTATGACTTATTACATTATACCAGAACATATAAGATTTTTAGAAATTTCATGTAATGTCTGAAACATTTATATTAACATATTTCCATACAAATAACCCAAAGAAAGTTTAGTATTAGTTGGTTTTTTCTTTGTTTGTTTGTATTTTTATACTGCAGCTTCTTATTGGTCATCCATTTTATACACATCAGTGTATACATGTCAATCCCAATCGCCCACTTCAGCACACCACCATCCCCACCCCACCCCCACCGCTTTCCCCCTTTGGTGTCCATACGTTTGTTCTCTACATCTGTGTCTCAACTTCTGCCCTGCAAACCGGTTCATCTGTACCATTTTTCTACGTTCCACATACATGCGTTAATATACGATATTTGTTTTACTCTTTCTGACTTACTTCACTCTGTATGACACTCTCTAGATCCATCCACGTCTCTACTGTAGTTTAGGTTGTATTCAGGCAGATTCCATACGACACAAGGAGGGGCAGGTTATCTTTCAGTGGCTGTGTAAGGGACTGGTGCTTTTGAAAACAACTGAACCACAGTTTTACTAAAAAAAAAAAAATGTGGAACAGTAACATACATTACTAACAATGCAGAGTATATTTAAGATTGAAGGAGAAGATATTGTGTTTGTCTAAATGTCGTGTTGCCTCTTGGGTTGCACCCATGGTATGATTATGAAAAAGATAAAAAATATAGATGATCTAATTTCCAAATCTCCTTTTAGAGTAGCTTAACCTTGTAAGTTTAAGCAGCCTGTGAAACCTGGCATCAAACACATTATTTATAAAGAGAAAGACTGGAGCTTCAAAAAGGTTATTTTCCATTAAAAATGACAACGATTTTCCTTCCTGAAATCAGCCAGATACGCATCCACACAGCAATGCAGGCCAAGGCCGAAGTGATGAGCTTTTTGGCTGATTTAAGTGGTCGTTTCAGGGCTACATGCTGCCTCTGCTGTGCATGTTCCACGTCACCTGGGAGCCCCTGCAGAAGCACAGTGAACATTCGAGGAAAAATTAAAGAAACCTGTGTTTCTACTTGGAAAACTCAGGGGTACTTCTGAAGCTTCAAATCTCTATTCAAAATTTCCCCCGATAATCTGAAAAGTTAGAAGGCAATTAGTATACCGAAAGCAGAATCTCTCTGCAACTGAGGTTATGATTTCTTTAACTCTATTATCTGTCAATCTCTTTAATTTTTTTATCTGTGAAATAGATTTTTCAGCCTCTTCTGGATGTCTACCTGACAGCTACGGAGCTGAGGTGTCAAGAGAGGCTCCATGTCTCGATTTTTATAACTGTAAAATCCTCGATGAATATTTGGCGATGTGGGGGGTAATTATTGATAATTATATGAGCACAGGTTTATGTAGAACAAGAGAAATCAGTTTAATTTTAATACTCCAGGTCAATTAGTGAATGAATATACATATTTTAAAATGAATGATTCTGTAAGTGGAAAAGAAACTTATTTAGAAATAAGTCACAAGATACTGTTTGGTTATCAGCAAAGCAAAGTGACTTTTTGCTAGATACTGTGATATTTCCCCCAAATCTTTCCAGTGCATCACTGGAAAGAGAAGAGAACAAATGAAGGGAGGGAGACAGGACACAAAGAAAGGAAATACAAAGAAAGAAAAGAAAGTAAAGGGAATGCAATTAAAGATATAGGGTAGGGGAACCAGTACTTAGGAGACCTACCTTAGTCTAGTCACTTGAGAAGCATCTCAGTTTGGCCTCATGACAACCATACAAAACAGAATCTCGCTCTGTAAGACCCCATCCAACGCCACTGCCCTTCGCGTAAGACCGTGTTTTCTTTGCCCATCAAAATGTCCTTTTCTTTGTGGCTTGATTTTAAGTTTTCTCCACATGCAGGTACAACACAGATAACTATCACAGAGTGTTTATCACGTGCCAGGTACTTTTCTGAAAACTTTGCACAGACTACCTCCTTTCATCCTACAAACAGCCCTGTTATTATTCCCATTTACCAAGGCTGAGAGTCACAGAAGCCACGACTCCAACCCTGGAAGAACAGACTCAGAGCGCATGTGCTGATCACGGTCTCCGACTGCCCCTTCGTGTGCAGCAGACGCGTGACTTGTCTCAGTGTCTATGTCTCTGGCCCAAAGGGTTTAGCTGGACGTCCACACTGCCCCCCTCTGTGGGTGCCGCCTGACAGATGGAAGTGTCACAGAGTCCTGGTCACACCTGGTCACGCCTGGCCTGTCTTCCCAGTGGCCCAAGGACCATGCCACCAAGGAGTGGACGTGAACACTACGGCCCCAGGGGTCGGCGAGGGATGGACACACGCTGTGGTCAGACGAGATTCCAGCCAGACTGCATGACCCCCTCCTGGACAAGGAAACAGACAGAGCTGGGCAAAGAAATCGTTCTTGCTGAAACTTGAATAATTTGACTGAAATGATAACCATTTCAATAATAATGCGCAAATACTTCCGCCGGATAACAGGGGTCTTCTGCTAGGTGAGGGAGTTGTTAAGCCTTGTTTTGGGGGAAAGTCAGGCCCACATGGTGCTTCTTCAAACCTGCACTTCTCCTCATGAAGCTAAGGGCTGAATCTTGGGGTATGTTTCACAGTGTCAAAGAGTGTTTAAGCTGAAAGAGGATTTAAATCCAAGGAGGTCATGAATCCACCCCCCTGATTTTATAATAGAGAAAACTGAGGCCCAGAGGACAGTTTAAGAAGAATGAATACTTCTTTCAAACCTTAAAATGACCCAGAGAGAAAGACACCACGGACGATAAACATTTTTCATGAACCGCCCTCACATTTAGTTACAAACTTGAGAAAACCAGTAAGTAAATGACTGTTGCTTTTACGCTTTTTAGTCATTTCTGCAGAAGTGAGTATAAAGAAAGGCCCACCTCTCTCTGCTAAGGGAGCTTGTGCTGATGGAGTTGCTGGGGCCCAAGCACAAGGGGCTCAGCTGGGAGATGTCCACGGGCTCATATGGTTTAGTGCCAGAGTCATCACCTGACTGTATAGGATTTCATCAACTTTCACTGGGTAAGAAAGCCTAGTAAATGCTTGTTGGGCAGATGAGGGAACACACGACCTGGTCAGCGAGCACCTGTGGGCCTCCTCCGCATGGCGTGGGCGGCTCAGGCTGGAAGGACATGACGCCCGGGGGCTGTTCAGGAGCGGACACTGCAGAGAGCTCTCTCTCTAAGGGGCACTCATCTAAGTGGAAAAGGAGATCGGGGGCAAAGGAGTTAAACTAGGACAACTGCTGGAAATACAAGAAAACTTGGAAGACCTGGGATCCAACTTCAAACCCAGAGCAAGGGAGTCCTTTCCATATTCCTAAGGCAGAAAAGTGTCTCTGGATACAGACAGTGCCGCCTGGAATCCCGCCTCCTCCTTCCAAGTGCAGCAGAGCTCCTGGCCGGGGTGCGTCTGGGGTTGCCACTCGCCCAGGCCCTTCTGTTCCGCCTGTTCTGTGATGTTGTAAATGCAATTCTACAATGATTAGCACCTTTACAGCATTGTGTAACCATCATCACAATCTTATTTCAGATCACTTCCATCACACTCAAGGGTCTTCACGCCCACCCCACCCACTGTCCCACAACCACGAATCCTCTCTCTGCCCAGTTCGTTCTTAAAGTCCAGTGCCTGAGGAAACGCTGGGCGCCTACTAGGAGCTCAATAACAGTTTGTTCGATCAAGGTCTTATGAACTTATCATCAGGGTCCTCGGGACAGGGCACTTTTTGCCAAGGAAATCGAACTTTTCGTTTGTCTACCAAGTACTTGAATATGGACTCACACTTTATCAGAACAACTCGGGAAGTGGTCAGCGCAGGGTGGTGCTTTCTGAGGACGATAGACAGATCTAGAGAGGATGAGTGGTGTGGTCCCATCACCCGCTGCAGGTGACAATGCTGTGCCTTTGACTCCACAGCCAGTGTTCACTCCATCCCCGTCAAAAGAGGTGACAGAATATTGAGAAAACTTGGCTTCTACATAAATATATCGGGAATTTTACTTAAAAGAAAAACTCTCACTATTTTTAACCTTGAATTTGTTTGAAGTAGTACAACAGCAAAAAATATTTTTACCTTAAAATGAGGTTTACAAGGGCAAAATAACATGGAGAATGGAAGAAATTATTTAGGGTTTCTAACAACACACATTTCTTCTGTCATTTGGCTAATTCAAGCGTGCACAGCCCCCCTCTTCACCCCATGCCCCTGGGACCCTTTGGGTGGCTGGCAGTCCAACCTTGCCCTTCATTTTGGGCAAAGAGGCTCACCTCTGCCTTTACCACCACAGTGACGTGGGAAAGAATTATGAAATGGTGTACAAAAGAAAAGGAAATTGCTTTTCGTTAAAACATACTTTTTAAACTTGATCAAAATTATCTTCTTTTCCTGCACGCTGTATTTTACAGATGTATGATTCTGTGCCAGAAACAAGCATAACTTCCTTTAAATGTGGTCTGCCTGCTGCCTGCCTGTAGAGGTTTGCTCTCCTGTCCCTCAGGGCAGATCCTAGGTGATTCAAGCAAAGGATGACATAGCTCCTTGCCCCAAGAGCCTCAGGCTTCACATGACGGCTGAATGTCTCCTGGGCTCACAGATGATCTCCCAGGACCTTCAAGTCCTGCTGCCTGAATATCCCCCAAAACGAGGGGAGGGTGAGCTTCTCTGGACACCTGAACCCCTATATCCCCCATTGTAGAGCATTATGACAAATTACTACAATAAAATTTTACCTTGCTCTCTTAAAATCCCAGCTTATCTGTATACTTTACTAATATGAATAGTTATTCTTATGAGCTGGCTGATTTTGTGTGTGCTCTCAGCTCCTCGGAGGACATTTCACAGCCCCAGTTACAGCTACAGTTTTATCCTAATTATGCAAAATGCACACTTGAAAGTGTAGAGAAGAAAACTAAAAGCTGGTTCTTTGAGAAGATAAACAATATTGATAAATCATTACCCGACTCATCAAGAAAAAGAGAGAGAGGACTCAAATCAATAAAATTAGAAATGAAAAAGGAGAAGTTACAACAGACACCGCAGAAATACAAAGCATTCTAAGAGACTACTACAAGCAACTCTATGCCAATAAAATGGACAACCTGGAAGAAATGGACAAATTCTTAGAAAGGTATAAGCTTCCAAGACTGAACCAAGAAGAACTAGAAAATATGAACAGACCAATCACAAGTAATGAAATTGAAACTGTGATTAAAAATCTTCCAACAAACAGAAGTCCAGGACCCGATGGCGTCACAGGTGAATTCTATCAAACATTAGAGAAGAGCTAACACCCATCCTTCTCAAACTCTTCCAAAAACTGCAGAGGAAGGAACACTCCCAAACTCATTCTATGAGGCCACCATCACCCTGACACCAAAACCAGACAAAGATACTACAAAGAAAGAAAATTACACACCAATATCACAGATGAATATAGTTGCAAATATCCTCAACAAAACACTAGCAAACAGAATCCAACAACACATTAAAAGGATCATACACCATGATCAAGTGGGATTTACCCCAGGGATGCAAGGATTCTTCAATATACACAAATCAGTCAATGTGATACACCATATTAACAAACTGAAGAATAAAAACTATATGATCATCTCAATAAATGCAGAAAAAGCTTTTGACAAAATTCAACACCCATTTATGATAAAAGCTCTCCAGAAAGTGGGCAAAGAGGGAACCTACCTCAACATAATAAAGGCCATATATGACAAACCCACAGCAAGCATCATTCTCAATGGTGAAAAACTGAAAGCATTTCCTCTAAGATCAGGAACAAGACAAGGATGTCCACTCTCACCACTATTATTCAACATATTTTTGGAAGTCCTAGCCATGGCAGTCGGAGAAGAAAAAGAAATAAAGGGAATACAAATTAGAAAAGAAGAAGTGAAGCCTTCACTGTTTGCAGATGACATGATAGTATACATAGAGTCCTAAAGATGTCACCAGAAAACTACTAGAGCTAATCAATGAATTTGGTAAAGTTGCAGGATACAAGATTAATGCACAGAAATCTCTTGCATTCCTATACATTAACGATGAAAAATCTGAAAGAGAAATTAAGGAAACACTGCCATTTACCTTTGCAACAAAAAGAATAAAATACCTAGGAATAAACCTACCTAGGGAGACAAAAGACCTGCATGCAGAAAACTATAAGACACTGATGAAAGTAATTAAAGATGACATAAACAGATGGAGAGAGATACCATGTTCTTGGATTGGAAGAATCAATACTGTGAAAATGACTATACTACCCAGAGCAATCTACAGATTCAATGCAATCCCTATCAAATTACCAATGGCATTTTTTACAGAACTAGAAAAAAAACTTAAGATTTGTATGGAGACACAAAAGACCCCGAATAGCCAAGGCAGTCGTGAGGGATAAAAATGGAGCTGGAGGAGTCAGATTCCCTGACTTCAGACTATACTACAAAGCTACAGCAATCAAGACAATATGGTACTGGCACAAAAATAGAAGTATAGATCAATGGAACAGGAGAGAAAGCCCAGAGATAAACCCACACACCGATGGTCAACTAATCTATGACCAAAGAGGCCAGGATATACAATGGAGAAAAGACAGTGTCTTCAATAAGTGGTGCTGGGAAAACTGGACAGCTACATGTAAAAGAATGAAATTAGAACACTCCCTAACACCATATACAAAAATAAACTCAAAATGGATTAGAGACTTAAATGTAAGACTGGACACTATAAAACTCCTAGAGGAAAACATAGGAAGAACACTCTTTGACATAAATCACAGCAAGATCTTTTTTGATCCACCTCCTAGAGTAATGGAAATAAAAATGAAAATAAACAAATGGGACCTAATGAAACTTAAAAGCTTTTGCAAAGCAATGGAAAAAAACAAGATGAAAAGACAACCCTCAGAATGGGAGAAAATATTTGCAAATGAATCAACGGAAAAATGATTAATTTCCAGAATATATAAACAGCTTATGCAGCTCAATATTACAAAAACAAACAACCCAATCAGAAAATGGGCAGAAGACCTAAATAGACATTTCTCCAAAGAAGACATACAGATGGCCAAGAAGCACATGAAAAGCTGCTCAACATCACTAATCATTAGAGATATGCAAATCAAAACTACAGTGAGTTATCACCTCACACCAGTTAGAATGGGCATCATCAGAAAATCTACGAACAACAAATGCTGGAGACGGTGTGGAGAAAAGGGAACCCTCTTGCACTGTTGGTGGGAATGTAATTTGATACAGCCACTATGGAGAACAATATGGGGCTTCCTTAAAAAACTAAAAATAGAATTACCATATGACCCAGCAATCCCACTGCTGGGCATATACCCAGATAAAACCATAATTCAAAAAGACACATGCACCCCAATGTTTATTGCAGCACTATTTACAATAGCCAGGTCATGGAAGCAACCTAAATGCCCATCGACAGACGAATGGATAAAGAAGATGTGGTACACATATACAATGAAGTTTTACTCAGCCATAAAAAGGAACAAAATTGCAGAGACGTGGATGGATCTAGAGACTGTCATACAGAGTGAAGTAAGTCAGAAGGAGAAAAACAAATATCGTATATTAATGCATATATGTGGAACCTAGAAAAATGGTATAGATGAACCAGTTTGCAGGGCAGAAATAGAGACACAGATGTAGAGAACAAACATATGGACACTGAGGGGGGAAAGTGGCTGGGGAGTGTGGTGTGGTGGGATGAATTGGGAGATTGGGATTGACATGTATACACTAATATGTTAACATGGATAATTAATAAGAACCTGCTGTATAATAAAATAAATAAAATAAAATTCAAAACTTCAAAAAAAAAAAAAGAAAATGTGGCGAAATTACGGAGACAAGCAAACACATGAACACATTTGTAGGATGGTAATGTTAAGACAGAGTCAGAGAATTTGAAAGCTGGAAGTCACCAAGTCCAAGGATGAGGAAACTAAGGTCTAGAGAGATTAAATAACATGTAGGAGTTGAAGTCCAGCAGCCGAGAGGCAAGAAGGCGGTTTTGACCAAAGCTAAGAATTTGCTACAGAATTTATAATTTAATGAGTTATGTAGATTTATTAATTAAAAACCAGATTATATATTTGACTGAATTATATATACTTTATATATTTTATAAATTATAATAAAAATATAATATCTTCCATGGTTGAAATATCAGTTGTGAGAGGTTGGAAAAATGATACATTTATCAGTTCAAAATTGTGCACGTGACTCATTTCGTACAACATGGTACTTTCTCTTATTCTAGGAAAACCCCTCAGGTAGATTTCTGAGTTAAATTTATGGTTAAAGTTGAAATGTCTACTCTTTCATTCATTGATTCATTTTACAAAAAATATTCACTGAATGTCAGCTATGAACCCAGCATTTCTCCGTGCTCTGGGACTAAAGCCAGAATAAGTCAGACAGGTTCCCCGGCCTTTTGGAGCTTACATTTTAGTGAGGAGGCAAATCATGCACCAGAAAATCAATGAGTGAGTGAGAATTCCTGAGTAGCGACATGCACAACTGAGGGGAAAAAAGGGCAACGGGACAGAGAGTGCCTGGGGAAGTTATTTTAGATCAGACCGTCAGGGGAATCCTCTGTATGGAGGGGATATTTGAGTTAAGACCTGAATGGAGAAGACGGTTCTCAGAGCAGCAAGGAGGGAAGGGCCCTCCCTGTGGAGGGATCAGCAAGTGCAAAGGCCCTGGGGCAGAAACAAACTTAATGTGTTTGAGGAACAGGAAGATGAGGTAGCCGGAAAGTAGAGAGGGGAGGAAAAGTGGTGGAGGAATATGAAGAAATAGTCAGGGGCCACCACGCTGAGAAGCTGGAATTTTATTTTAAGGGCAAAAGAAATTAAGGAGAGTTTTAAACAAAACAGAGCCATAATCTGATTTACACTTTTAACACAGGTTATTTTGACTGCCGTTTGGAGATTGGATTATAGGGTGCAGCCTTGGAAGCAGGGGAGTCATTAGTAAGCTATTGCAAAAACCCAGGCTAACAAGACATGGAAATAACCTAAGTGTCCATTGACAGATGAATAGATAAAGAAGCTGTGGTACATACATACAATGGGGTGTTACTCAGGCATAAAAAAGAATGAATTGAGTCAGACAGAGAAAGATAAATATCACGTGATATCACTTAATATATGGAATCTAAAAAATAATACAAGTGATTCTATATACTAAACAGAAAGAGACTCAGACATAGAGAACAGACTTTGGGTTGCCAAGGGGAAGGTGGGTGGGGAAGGGATGGAGTGGGAGTTTGGGATTAGCAGATGCGAACTAGTATGTATAGGATGGATAAACAGCAAGGTCCTACTCTGTAGCACAGGGAACTATATTCAATATCCTATAATATACCATAGTGGAAAAGCATATGAAAAAGAATGTATATAGGTATAACTGAGCCACTTTGCTGTACAGCAGAAATTAACACAATATTGTGAATCTACTCTACTTCAATAAAATAAATGAAAAAATATAACCCAGGCTAACAAGATGGGAGCTTGTAATGGCAGTGGGGGAGGGGAGAAGTAAGAGAGTTGGAGAAAGGGACAGATGCGAAATATCTGAGGAGAATGGACAAGACTTGCTGATAAACTGGTTGTGAAACAAGGAAACGGGAAGAATCAGGAATGCTTGCTGTTAGTATAAGCAACTGAGTGGAAAGCGCCAGTTACTGAGACGTGCATCTCTAGAAGAGACATCACCGTTTTGGGGGTGACACCAAGAGTTCTGTGCCTGCGCTAAGTTCAAGGTGACCCTCAGACACATAAGTGGAAATGTCAAGGAGCCTTCTAGTTGTGTGAGCCTGGAGATCAGGCGAGAGATACGGCAGCCAATAAAAGACGGGCGTTATCCTCCTAGAGATGGGATTTGAAGACACAGCATCCATGGGAAATTTGAAACTAAAAGTGGCCCCATGCAGAGTCCTGGGACAATCCCAAGTGTAGAAGACAGTTAGAGAAGAGAAGCCACTGAAGAGGCTGAGAGGGTCCTTCCAGGAGGGAGGAGAAAACCAGGAGAGTGTGGAATCTCAGAATGCAGGAGAGGACGGTTTCTAGGAGGCTGGTCATCTGCATGGAATCCTGCCCTGAGGCGAGAGCAGGGGGCACAGAGGATTCTGAATTTGGCAAAAGCAGAGGCAGAAGCTCATCTGCAATGAACTAGAGTGAATGGAGGCTAAGGAGAGGAGGCAGCAAGTGCAGACCAGTCCCTTGGGGAGTTTTGCTGTGAAGAGGAACAGACAAGGAAGGGAAAGTGAACAGGGGCAGGGGATCGAAGGTGTTTATTTTGTTTTGCTTTTGTTCTTATTTTTAACAGGAGATATTAATCGTGCTTTACTGCTGATAAGAATGTTGCAATAGAAAGGAAACAACTAAACATGCAAAGGAGAGAAAGTTTGATGCCGCTGTCTCCGTAGCAGGGTTGTGAGGACCCGGTTGAGACAAATGGCCAGCAGAAACTTGTGGAACTTTCTCAAGGGCAGTTTAGTTCCTCAGACATGGGATAAGAGGAGGCCAATATTTGGGTTTAGTCAAAGCTTGGGGTTTTCTGGAGAGAGGGGCTTGCAAGGGAATGTCGTAGTGAAGATACATGGAATTTACATTAGTTAAAAGAAGGAAGTGAGCACACAAGGGTGCAGATGGTAGTGAAAAGTGTCAGGGTCACTGGATTGGAGGTTCCAGTGGGCTGGAGATTTATGGCATTGGAGAAAAGAAAATAAGTGCTGCAAAGGTAGGAAGTGAGATCCTTGGAATCAAGTTTTCAGAGTTGGTGACCCTGTTGATTGGTGGAGTGAGATGATACAGCTGAGCTAGGCAGGTGATGAGAACCCAGACGGAAGGGGCTGGGTTCTGGTCATCAAACTGAAGTCGAGGGTCCTTCAACAGATGATGGGTTCCCTGACTCCTGCAAGTACTGACAGAGTGCTTTACAGGGGATCCCTGTAAAGACATGCCAATTCTCTAGGAGCTCCTCTAAAATAACAGCCCGAAGGCCAAAATTCAGGTCACCTTCTAAATCTCATCCTTATTAAATATTGTGGTTTGGGCGTGTATCATCCACTAATGGTGTGACCATGGCATTTAATTTAGTTCTGTTGAGCTTCTTTTATAAAAGAAGCTCATCACCATCACCACCACCACCACCACCACTATTATCATCATCATCATTATCCTCACCATTGTCATTGTCATCACCATCATCATCATCACTGTCATTATCTTCACCATTATCATTGTCATTATCATTATCACCATCACCGTCATCACCATCCTCCTCCTCACCATCATCATCATCACCACATCATCCTCACTATTATCATCGTCATCACCACCACCATCATCACCACATCATCCTCACGATTATCATCATCACCACCATCATCATCACCTCCACATCATCCTCACTATTATCATTGTCATCACCATATCATCATCACCACCACATCACCCTCACCATTATCGTCATCACCACCATCCTCATCACCACATCATCCTCACTATTATCATCATCATCACCACCACCACATCATCCTCACCATTATCATCATCATCACCACATCATCCTCACCATTATCGTCATCACCACCATCCTCATCACCACATCATCCTCACCATTATCATCATCATCACCATCATCATCACCACCACCACATCATCCTCACCATTATCATAGTCATCACCATCATCATCGTCACATCATCCTCACCATTATCATCGTCATCACCACCATCATCACCACCACATCATCCTCACCATTATCATCATCATCACCACCATCATCACCACCACATCATCCTCACCATTATCATCGTCATCACCACCATCATCACATCATCCTCACCATTATCATCGTCATCACCACCATCATCACCACATCATCCTCACCATTATCATCGTCATCACCACCATCATCACATCATCCTCACCATTATCATCGTCATCACCACCATCTTCATCACCACCACATCATCCTCACCATCATCATCACCACCATCATCATCACCAGCACATCAAACTCACCATCATCATCGTCATCACCATCATCATCACCATCACATCATCCTCACCATCATCATCATCACCATCATCATCCTCACCAGCACATCATCCTCACCATCACCATCATCATCATCACCACCACATCAACCTCACCATTATCATCGTCATCACCACCATCATCATCACCACTGCATCATCCTCACCATTATCATCATCATCATCATCCTCACCATTGTCATCATCATCACCATCATCATCGTCCTTCACCTTCTCCTCCTCCTCACCAATATCACTGACATCACCATCACCATTATCATCATTATCATTATTGCCTGTATACATGTTGCTATCATTTATTTAGGGCCTTTCCACTGGCTCTGCATGGAATACTCTGTCCCCAAATGTCACCTCCTCAGAGAATCCCAATCACTCAAACTAAAGGAGGACCTTCTGACACTCTATTCCTAAACACCCCGCTTTATTCCTTATGGTATTTATGACTACCTGCAATTATCTTTTTAATGGGAGATCTAATACATTTACTTGTTTACTTATTTATTGTTTGTATTGCCTCTTTCAAGAAAAATTTCTATGAGATCAGACACATTGCCTAAAGATTACAGCAATGCCTTATTTATAGTAACAGTGAATGAAAAGGTAAATTGTAAAATCCTCTACAGTTATTGTTATTATTGGGAGGAGATGTGCGACCTCAGTACAACCAGTTTAAAGAAAGAAATAGTTTGTAACACAAAGAGAACGCACTTGATTTAGACATTGTGTTTTTGAAGCATGTTTCGTATATATTTATTTTTGAGAAAACTTTCAACACTTAAGAGTTATGGAGTAGAAGACAAGTACTGGTCAACTTATCAGACCTAGACTGAAATAATCAAGTAGAGTCAATTACCTGTGACCCAAGACAGAAGATCATTAATGTGGTCAGAGGCAAGGTAGAATCTCCAGAAGGATAAGCGTGCTGCTGCCATTCCCCCTCCGACACCCACTCCCACAAACTGGGACGATCATCCTAGAAGTACCCTGGACCAGTAGCAAAGGCATCATCCTTCAACAGATGACAGAAACTTACCTGACATAGAGATCAAACATTCTGGCCAGGAAAGGTTAATCTCCTAACTTCCGTTGACTCTCATTTATAGTTTTCATAATACCTCACAAAGTAAACCCTAATCTAATTAAGCCTTTTACCTTAAATTCTTAAAATTCTTAACATAGTAAATTCAGTGCAGAATTCTTTCCAGTCTGAGCATCTGAAGGTGGCTTTCATTTAACATACTCCTAAATATATTGGCTCATAAAAAGTCAGGTTTTTCGCTTCTTGCTGCTTTATTGAGGATGGTTACTCCAGAGTAGCACTGTGTTTGTTTTTTCATGATCAAACATGTTTTAAAGCAATATAATTAATTTGTGTTTCATATAAATCATAGTCAACTGACAGACATATTCTTAGGAAAAACAATGTTATACATTGGTTCATGAGAATTAAAAAAACACATTTCCTAGGCATTTTACAAAGAAGTTTTAGTGTAAAATAAAGTACAAAAAACCTGTAATGCTAACAAATAAACCATATAGGAAATGAATTCCTTGAAGCAATAATAATTTAAAATGCAAATTTATAAAAATTCTCTTAAAATTTATACCACATATAATTTATATTTAATGTAGGATATTTGATATGACGAAGGATGGGGCTTCTCTACATAGTAACTCCTAGTGCTACGTGGATCTTAAGATGAGAATCGAGAGGCTATATATGAAAATGAGCTATAAAGGACAAACTGGGAATTGGTAAAGAAAGAATAGTGGCTTTTTCTTACTTTCTTTAATGTTTGCTTTTAAAATGAGAACTATATAAGCACCTCTTATAATTTTAAATTTAGGCTTCTTTAAAAGAAATCAAGGTGATACATGCATGCGATTGAGAGATTCAGGTAATTTCCTGCTCCCAAACCAACTGCTTTCAAGTCTGATAAAAAATAATCTAAATAAGATGCTCCTTTGCTGCTTCTTGGCTTTTCAGACGTTATCTATTGACTTTCTCTTACTAGGATGAGGAAGTAGCTCCCTTTCTCCTCATTTCCCTGCACTCTTACCACACACACACACACACACACACACACACACACACACACACACTCACACACACACACACACACACACACATTTTCTGTGCCCCAGCTCTCCCTCTGCCAACAGAGTTGGGACACATTTGGTAGGATCCGTGTTTAGAGAGCCTATTCCACCCACACTGTCCCATCCTCTGGAGGGAGCCTACGAGCTGACAGGAGCTCCGTGGGCTGGTGGGCCTGTCCGTGGGCACTGCTTCCCTATCCATCACCTCTATGGAGTCGAATTTTCCTTCCCAGGCTATGGAAATTCCCCAGGGAAGGCGTCCGCAGTGTTGGGATGGGAGGTGCAGTCCTCTTGGAAATGGTTTTGGATGTGCTAATCGCCTTCCCTGCCTGTTCTCAGCACAGTATCCAGCCACCCCCGTCCCCCGTGGCGCTGGCACCATGGTCTGCATCTCTCCAGTGTCTGTCAGGCTGAGGGAGGGTGAGCTACCCGACGTGTGGAGTTGGGGGTGTCTCTGGGGTCTAAGGGCCTCTTTAACAAACTTACAAGAAGCCTTTTGTTTTAGCCCCTCCCTTCCTCTTCCAGGAGACCTTTCCTCGGCGACATAGTATAATCACCCTACTGCTGGTTCAGGATTTCACTCTCTATGTTCTGTTCAGTCATTTCCCACCTGCCCTATATGCTTTCCAGCCGTGTTGTATTCATTCTTTTATTTCCTGTGTCCTAGTGAGTTAGGACCTTTTAAAAACCTCTTTACACTCATTTTATTGGGATTTCAGAAAGGGATCAGAGGCAAATGCACATATTCAATCCACCATCTTTATCCAAACATCCTGAAGTTTGATTCTTCACAAAGGTGATTTAAACAGCATTTAAGAAAAACATAGGTTTTTATATGAGATATTACAGTAGGAGGGTATTAGCACAGTATATTAGCCAACATGATGCAGACTGTGGGGAACAAACTGATGGAATAAAATAGTCAACTTTTGCTTTAATAAAAGATGAGTTCTATTATTTAAAAAATGTCATTTGTCTATAGGAATCACCTCTCTAAGCCCAAACTGTAGTATCCAATTAAAACTGGGCCATGGGAACTATATTCAATATCTTGTAATGGAAAAGAGTCTGAAAAAGAATAGATATATGTATGTGTAACTGAATCACTTTGCTGTACACCTGAAAATAATACGACATTGTAAATTAACTATACTTCAATATAAAAAAAAGTGGGCCAAATATAAATTGGGGCAGCCACTATGGAGAACAGTATGGAAGTTCCTTAAAAAACTAAAAATAGAACTACCATATGATCCAGCAATCCCACTCCTGGGCATATATCTGGAGAAAACCATACTTCGAAAAGATACATGCACCCTTATGTTCATAGCAGCACTATATACAGTAGCCAAGACATGGAAACAACCTAAATGTCCATTGACAGATGAATGGATAAAGAAGATGTGGTACATATATATACAATGGAATACTACTCAGCCATAAAAAAGAATAAAATAATGCCATTTGCAGCAACATGGATGGACCTAGAGATGATCATACTAAGTGAAGTAAGTCAGACAGAGAAAGACAAATATCACATGATATCGCTTATATGTGGAATCTAAAAAAGTGATACAAATGAACTTATTTACAAAACAGAAACAGACTCACAGACATAGAAAACAAACTTACGGTTACCAAAGGGGAAAGGCAGGGGAGGGATAAATTAGGAGTTTGGGATTAACATATACATGCTACTATATATAAAATAGATAAAGAGCAAGGACCTACTGCACAGCACAGAGAACTATACTCAATATTTTGTAATAACCTATATGGGAAAAGAATCTGAAAAAGTATATGTATATATGTATAACTGAATCACTTTGCTGTACACCTGAAACTAACACAACATTGTAAATCAATTATACTTCAATAAAAATAAAGAATATTAGGCATGACATAGTTTGTCTATTTCTGTATAAGGACCAGGTGTATGTCTGACTGTATGAAAAGTACAGATCAATTCTGCCACAATAATAGTAAACCGCAGTCAATGATCACCCAGTTAACTACAGAGAGAAAAAGATAGCAAACAAATGTAGAGCTTCATGACTCTATTACTTAAGCAGCTATGACTAAACAGTGATTACAACTGGATTAACAAGAGCATTGCTTGCCGAGTATCTTTTCTAATGTATTAAGACACAGGACAGCCTGAGACGGCAGATTTAATTTAAACAAGTAAACCAGTGTTTACTTTATTGTCTGCAATCACTTCCACAGCTGATATGAACGTTTGTTAAGTTACAAACGAACAGAAGCCAAAAGTGTGCGGCAGAAATTAACTTATGAAAGCAATTAATGTAAGCAACATATGCATGAACATTCTCATGCGGTAGTGCATATGGTTAATTACAGTTTAACATAAATTAGATCTACTTAACCTTATTTCAAGGACCATTGGCACAGGTTTTTTTTGGTAAAATGCCCGTATATCTTAACTAAGGTGATTAACTGCATTTTAGTAATGACCTCCAAAAATCAGCCAAAGCCTCATGGTTCATTCCTTAGTTAGCAGCAAACATGGCTCAAATGCTCTGTTTGTTTTCAAGATGATTCCGAAAGCCAAGACTAGATAAAATACATAAAAGCCAAATCAAGGGATCAGTCTTTCTGGAAATAACGGATATATTTTCTATTTAAAGAAAAACTTCCCTTTGTAAATTGTAAGGTTATAAAATATACCATTATTGCTTCTCCCAGATGAACTTGAATTGCTTTAAGTACATTGTTTGATGTCTCTTTCTCTTTATTTACTTTATATGACTCCACCAATAAATTAATACTTAATGTGGCAAAGATGTGTTATGCTACTATACGTAAAGAACTCTGTCAACTCTGTGATACGTAGGTACGTATTTTTTATCGTGTACACCTTTTTGCAAAGATGATTTAAGACAGCTTATAAAAATGGCCACACTTTCAAATGAGTTCAGCGCAGAATAAGAAAATCAGATGCAAGCACAGGAGAACAGCACAAATGTTCACCAGCTGCTACGACCATGCATCAAATTTTACACTAAACTTCTTGACATTCAGGGAACCCCCCCCACCCGCAAAAACAAAAACAAAAAAGTTGATTAAAAGAATCAGATGTGGTTCTTGCCCTTGGTATTTCCTGTCACAAGGCTGTGTCCAATATGCATATCTACCAAATGTTTTCTTCATGTCATTTCTCAACAGTTTTGTCAATGTTCATACTTTGTCAAAAATTATATTTAACAAATGGTGCACACTCTGAATTATCCTAGATGAAATGAACATTTTTGACGCTTTGGATTTTGCATATTCTTTCTTTCTTTTTTTTTTTTTTTGCGGTACGCGGGCCTCTCACTGTTGTGGTCTCTCCCGTTGCGGAGCACAGGCTCCGGACGCGCAGGCTCAGCGGCCATGGCTCACGGGCCCAGCCGCTCCGCGGCATGTGGGATCTTCCCGGACCGGGGCACGAACCCGTGTCCCCTGCATCGGCAGGCAGACTCTCAACCACTGCGCCACCAGGGAAGTCCGGATTTTGCATATTCTTATCCTGAGCCATTTTCCTATGTCCTATTAAATGTCTGTTTTAATCTAATGGATCCTATATACATTCAGCACAACCCAGCGTTTGTAAATGGACAGCTTTGCGGTTTAAAATCTCATGAAACACATGGAGTTGGTTTCGTAACTCCAAAAGATAAGTTTCTTAACTCGTATACTCCAGATTTTAATAAACAAGACACTCTGCCAGAGACTTCCTCACACCCAGACAAATGAGAGTGCCTTTCGTGGCGGTGACTTTCTGTGCAGGTGGGCGGCTTGAGAGGGTGGGCCGTTCACGCTGTGCCTTCGGTCTTCTCCCACTGAATATTTATGTTCTCTTTCCTTTGATTAACTGACACAAGCTTCTATCCCTCCTCTCTGCATCCACATCAATGTGGCATTCGATCAACCATCATCCTCAGCTACATCCTATACACACAGAAGGGACCTCAGTTTCAGCATCACATTCTACACTTCAAACTTCTCAGGTCATTGGGAGGAGAAAGGACCTGTTTATTGCTTTACAACTACTTAAACAGCCTCAGTTATGAGTCAGCATTTATGAAATTAGGGTTTTAAAATATCACTTCTGGGCTTTCCTGGTGGCGCAGTGGTTGGGAATCCGCCTGCCGATGCAGGGGACACGGGTTCGTGCCCCGGTCCGGGAAGATCCCACATGCCGCGGAGCGGCTGGGCCCGTGAGCCATGGCCTCTGAGCCTGCGGGTCCGCAGCCTGTGCTCTGCAACAGGAGAGGCCACAGCAGTGAGAGGCCCGCGTAACGCGCAAAAAAAAAAAAAAAAAAAAAAAATCACTTCCGTAACTGATGAATTATGTAATCATAACGGCCCTCCTAAACTCACATACACGTGCCCCTCCTATAGTCCCATACGCAGGACTGAGAATCGGGAGCTCACCTTAGGATGCTCTGTGAGCCTCTGAATGCAGCAACCAAGTCTCACTTCTCTCCAGAACTGAGTGAAAGTGCCTGGCACAGCACGTTCAGTAAATGTTGGTTGATTAAGAAATTAATAAATGAAAAATCAAAACCTTATTGGAACCTGCCGAGTAGGGAACTTTGTTGGGGGTATTACCAGTTCATCCTAATGTCTAATTTCCACGGCAATTAGACTAAATTTCTTCGCTGATACACGTGTAGACAGACATTAGGGTTTACTCTCTACCTCTATTCTATGTCTATCTAGGAATTTCTTTTTTCTAAATTAAGGCTTATTTGACAATAAAATGAAGGCTTCTCATGCTACCACAGATCTAAAACATATCAGGCCTTCGGTTTATTGTCTCTGATATTAAAATTAATTTAAGTGAAGTTTCTTCAAAATTTTATAGAATGAGGTGGTTAAAGGATAACAGAAAATTACTGAATGCTAAGATTCTTCCTATGGAGAGAAGATATGAATATAAATGTAACTCACAGAGCAGTTATAAAGCATACTCTGTGGAATCGCCAAGGTTTCTCCGAGTTTTTTTGGCATGGGTTCTTTCAACTGTATATAGTTCTCATAACATTGAATGTTTGGGCACATTTTAGATCATCTTCTTCCCTAAATTCAGTGAAACAGCCAATAAAATATTTGCCCAAGCAAACTGCCTAAAAGCACGGTTGTATTTCCGATTTAGCCGGTTAAATGAGAATATCTCAAACCAAGAATTTTGCAATCTTTTGTGTATCTAAGGACTTGATGCATGTTAGAAAGATTGACATGAAAGCTTTAGTTTCTTCTCAGGTAACCTTACCTACTTGCATTTTTCCTCAGTTACACTGAGATACCACTGACGTAAAACATTGCATTAGTTTAAGGTATACAACATAATGATGTGATATACATATATATTGCAAAATGATCCCCGCAGTAAGTTTAGTTAACATCCATCACCTCACATCATAACAATTTTTTTTCTTATTATGAGAACTTTTAAGATCTACTCTCTTAGCACCTTTCAAATATACATTTAATAGAAAGAATTTTGTGGCTTAAAGAGTTCTAAGCAGTATACATTTTTTACCATGTAATTTTTGTATTCTTCCTCCTTTTCATGTATTTATTCCCTGAACTAAAATTTTCAAGGTTATATTTTTCTTCCTTTGGTGCTTTGAAGTTCTCAGGTACAGGAATGGGAACAAAGGTTTGTTGAACAACTGTTAGGATCAGGAACAGTGCCTAGAGGTCTGTGAGTCCAGAATTAACCAGTGCAAAAATAGGTGGAAAAACACACCTGCATTGGTCACCTATAAATGACTGTAAATTAATATCAATATGTTTAATTAAAATAAGACAAATTCACCAGGTTCCAGTTCAAGATGGCAGGTAGGGAGATCCTGAACTCACCTCTTCTCATGGACGTGCTGAAACCTATACCTACACATGGAACGGTTTCCTCCTTAAAAAAACTAACTTCTGATTGAGTGACGACTACACACGGGGCGATAGACAAGAAAACCACATCGGCTGTAGGAGAGACTGGGGCACAGTTTTGCCATAAACCACACCTCTGGCTTGAGGACCGGAGCTTCTCCCAGGGGGGTGAAGCGTTGGAGCCCCAGATCGGGCATCTTGGCTTTTAAGACCTGTGCCTGAGAGATGAGCCCCCAAAACATCTAACTCTGAAAGCCTACGAGGCTTCGCTCCTGAGACCCACGAGACAAATGATTTGAAAAACAGCTTTGAAAGGGCTTGTGTGCTTGGACTCAGCGGCCCCAGGGCCCAGCTCAAAGGTGATCACGCCCGGGCTCAGAGTGAAGGAGGCTCAGGTGCTGATAGTTAAAAAGGCCCGGGGCCGGCACCTGAGCCAGCACACACACAGGAGGCTGCCGGCCGCTCTCCGGGATGGAGACAGGAGGGCGCCAGCCCCCTGCTGTCCCTTCGCTGTGCTCCCGAGAGAGCGTCCACATGCCTGGTGCCCTGATGGTTGTGGCCACCACCCAGGGGACACCTCTCGACTGTCTGGCCCTGCGGGCCAGGGGATCTTGCCTTCCTGCTCCCGTGGGACTCTCATAGTTGGTGGCTCCCGGAAAGGCGTGCGTACTCCTCTCTGGTGCCCTGAGTTCTGCGGCTGCTGCCAGGAGACACCTCTACACTGCCTGGCCCTGGCAGCCAGCAGGGTCCCGCAGGACTGCAAGCAATGGCAAGGTTTCTTAAATGGCTATCGCCCCCAGAGCACAGCAGGAGGAAACAGACGCAGGAGCTTGGTCTTCCAGTCACGGAGGCCTATTTGTTAATCGTCATGCCTGTGGCCTGAGGGGCAGGCTTCTAATTAAACACCATCTGGGGCTGACCGTAGTCCCTTCCTGAGACATCAGAAGGTGGGTGCTACCTTCGCCCTCTCCCTCTGCTGGGCCCCAGTGTCTTCTGGGGGGAAGCTTTACCGGTATCTCGGGCCCTGGTTTTTACATATGGTGCCCCAGTTTTTGTGGCTGCACCCATGGGATGCCCTTTGGTCGCCCAGCTTTAGTGGCCGGGGTGCTTGCATTTCCTGGTCCCACGGAACTGTGGCCATCAGAGATGTTTCTCGACAGGTTCCCCATTCCCCCACCCCCCGGCAGGCCACTGCACAGACAGCAGACCGAGCCCCCGCCCCCCACCAGTCTTTCTGTGAAGGAGGCCTCTTTGGCATCCTGGTGCTTCGGCCTGAGGGGCAGGCTTCAGGTTTGGTGCACATCTGGTGGCTGACAGAGTGGATCTCAGGAAGGCAGGCTGTGGGTGCTACCTGGCCGCCCTCCCTCTGCCTTGCTTCAGACTGCTGGTATCTATCAGAAGAGAGCTTACGCACCCCTCTGGAGCCCCAGGTTTTTGCAATTGCCAGCCAGGGACACCTGCATATCTCCTGGCTCTGGTGGCCAGTATACTTGCAGTCCCACAGGACTGTATATACGTGCACACTTTAAAAAGTTGTTGCCTGAGGGTCTGACTTCCAATCAGCCTGAATCTAGGTGCTGAGATCCTCTCCTTAGGGACCTGACGGGTCTTACTACACCCTCAACCACTGTGAACGATTGAGAATGTAATAGGCTCTTGGAAAATCACAGAGGTTTGAGAGAAAACAAACAACTGAGGCAGGATTGAGTGACAAGGTTCATCTCCTACACGAGGCCACTGCTGCAAGACTGGAAGAGGTGGCTGTCTCAACTACTGTATGGAAACCAACACAAAGGCCCAAGTACAATGAAGAAACAGAGAAATATGTTCCCAATGAAAGAATAATATAAAACCTCAAGAGAATACTTTAATGAAAGTGATAGGTAATTTACCTAAAAAAGAATTCAAGGTAATGGTCAGAAAGATGCTCACCAATCTGGGGAGAAGAATGGATGAACTTCAACAAAGAGATGGAAAATATATGTAAGTACCAAATGGAAGTCCCAGAGCTAAAGAATACAATAATTGAACTGAAAAATACACCAGAAAGATTTAACAGCAGACCAGATGCAGCAGAGGAAAGGATCAGTCAACTAGAAGACAAGGCAGTGGAACTCATTCAATCAGAGCAGCAGAAAGAAAAAAGAATGAAAAAACGTGAAGTTAGATTCGGAGACTTATGGTGCAGCATCAAATGGACATTCATATCATGGGGCTCCCAGATGAACAGAGGGAGAAAGGAACAGAAATTTTATGTGAGGAAGGAATGCTGAAAACTTCCTTAACCTGGGGAAGGAAACAGACATCCAGATACAGGAAGTCCAGAAAGTTGTTGATAATATGAACCCAAAGAGACCCACAGCAAGACACATTGCAATCAAAAATTCAAAAGTTAAAGACGAGGAGGGACTATTAAAAGCAGCAAGAGAAAAACAACTCCTTATGTACAAAGGAACTCCCATAAGACTACCAGCGGCTTTTCAGCAGAAACTTTGCAGTCCAGAAGAGAGGCATGATATATTCAAAGTGTTGAAAGAAAAAAAAATCAAAACCTTCCAACCAAGAATACTCTACCCAGCAAAGTTATCATTCAGAATTGAAGGAGAGATAGTTTTCCAGACAAGCAAAACTAAAGGAGTTCACTGCCAGTGAATTAGCCTTACAAGAAATATTAAAGGGACTTTTTTTAGCTGAAAGGCAAGGGTGCTAATTAGGAACAAGAAAACACTGCAAAGGTAAATATACAGTAATAAAGTAGTGGATTAGTCACTTAAAAGCTAGTATGAATGTTAATAGACAAAAGTAATAAAAATAACTGGGGTTATAATAATTAGTTAAGGGATATATATGAAACAAGAAGATGTAAAATGTGACATTAAAAACATAAGATGTGCTGGAAGGAGTAAAAGGTTGAGCTTTAGAGTAATAAATTGATAAATGCAGTGCAATCCTACATAGAAAATTCAATTAAGGAAAGCAATAATGTATGCAATATTAATGACAGGTACAGGGCATGGCTGGGTTGGTAATCACAATATTTGCACCATGATCTTTAAATATTTTCTTTGCTAATAGGTACAAACTAACCAGATTCTCCTCCCTCCCTCCCAGGTCATTTTATCATTTCTTTAGACTGAAATGATCGTATTTTTTGAGACACTGAATTTATTTGAAATGCTTACTGAGTTAGTCTCATTGTCAGCTACATTGGGCTAAAAGTCTTTGTTTGTGGAAACCTCTAGGCTCACCGGGGTCAAAGGAGGACACATGGAAAAACAAGTCATTATAAAATAAGAGATCACTCGCTTCTCTGATTTCTAGTATAAACAAATTAAACGTTTTCCAGAGTGAGATACGAACAAATCGTATTTTCTGAAACAAATTTAAGCTTGTCATAGTTGACATATCTGAGGATCTCAGTGGGACTGAATTCAGGTATATCTGACACATTAAAACTACAGAATTCTGGGTTGTAAAAGTTTTAGCATTTCTACATGGCTAATAAAGAACCACTAAGTACTACTGAAACTACTACAAAATGTCCTGCTGTGAGACCAAAGTTAGCCAGTTTTGTAGATTTTAATTCCTTGTGTCAGTGTTTTCTGAGGCTTAGATTTTTATTTTTTTATTTTATTTATTTTATTTTTTTTTTGAAGGTACACGGGTCTCTCACTGTTGCAGCCTCTCCCTTTGCGGAGCACAGGCTCTGGACGCGCAGGCTCAGCGGCCATGGCTCACGGGCCCAGCCGCTCCGCGGCATATGGGATCATCCCAGACCGGGGCACGAACCCATGTCCCCTGCATCGGCAGGCGGAGTCTCAACCACTGCGCCACCAGGGAAGCCCTAGATTTTTATTTTTTAAACGAAACCTCGGAGGCTTGACTCTGTCTTAACGTTTACCAAGTAGTAAAAATGATCTGTTGAACTTAAGAAATAAGAAGTGGCTATGGTCACGGAAACTTGTTGGAGCACATCATTTGTCCCTAAATATTTTCAATAAAAATATTTCCCTTAAAGATGCTATATGAAGAGGATTTTGAATTTGCACAAGGAGAAGTGTCCCCCAACCCTTCCCAAAGAATTGAATGGAAAATTCTAAGGACCATTAGGGCTGTTAGCAGCTTATATATTTCTCATTGTCTTTTAATATAATTTGGGGCTTAGGGAGTCCTTAGATACCATTGCTTACATAACTACCTACATGACCAGAAGTAATCATTGTAGTTAAAAATATACTGACTTCCAAAAACCAGGATACGATGCCAAAGAGAAAGGAGAGAAAGGGAAGAAATCATGCCTCAGCAGACACTGTGGACAGATGTTTCCCATAAACAATGCAAGCATGTTTTTAATTCAGTGTCGCTTTTCACGAGCTGATAATTTCTTGCAGCAGTAATATTAATTAATCTTTTTCTATCCAGTTCTGGGTCCCAAACCAATACAATTCTGTGGGGCAGAGCGGTTTATCATCCTCCCCCGCAGTTAATGGAATGAATGAAGGTGGATTCCCGAAGGCAAAGCAGTGAGCAAGGAGACACTCCGTCTGTGCTCCATCTGTGCATTCTCTCCTGCCTGAAGGGAACCCTGCAGGACCGCTCCTGGGTCCACCACGTGGCCGAGATGCAGCCTCTTTTGGCTTCCTGCCGTTTCTCTTGCCTTTCCATGTCTCTTTTCACCATGAGAGATGGCGTAATCTTTATCCAACATCCAGGGAACCACATATCTAAGCATCAAACTGTCAAATCCATAGCTGGCTTCTCACTACATTTCATATAAAATGTAAAGTCTCTGCCTCAGCTCACAAGGCTCTGTGTGGTCCACGGCTGTCACCTGCAGCAGAGTCTTGCCTTCGTCTGCAAGGCTCGGGCTGGAGCTTCCCCCATGGGTTCCTTGAACTACTGAGCAAGCTCCTCCCTCCCACAAACTGCTCTCTGCCCAGAATCCTCCTTCACCCCTGCCTGGATGATGCCACCTTCAGATTTCAACAAGGCCACCTGTTTTTTTCTCCCTGTTGTCGTTCCCGTTTATTTTCCTCCAAAGTCCGTATTGTGAGCTCTAATTATATATCTATTGGGTATTTGTTTTTTGTTCTATACCCTAGTGTCATATAAACTCCATGAGGCCAAGTACCAAGGCTGTTTTGGCTGGAACATGCCGGAAGAGCAACTGGCACACAGTAGGTGCTCAATTAAAAAAATGGTTGGGTGCATAAGGGGATGATTATTTATTTGTTGGATGATTATTCTGATGGATGTTGGTCTCTTAGGAATGTAACTGCAGTATACAAAAGAACTATCTGTGTTATAAAGCATTTAATTAATTTATTCAGATACGAGACAGCTGTTTCGAGTGATTTTTTTTTTTTTTGAGGTACGCGGGCCTCTCACTGTTGTGGCCTCTCCCGTTGCGGAGCACAGGCTCCGGACACGCAGGCTCAGCGGCCATGGCTCACGGGCCCAGCCGCTCCGCGGCATGTGGGATCTTCCTGGACCGGGGCACGAACCCGCGTCCCCTGCATCGGCAGGCGGACTCTCAACCACTGCACCATCAGAGAAGCCCTCGAGTGATTTTTGTAAACATCTTTACTGAGTTGACAGACTTGGACTGAAGATCTCCATTTGGGGAGATCTCATGGAGATGTCCAAAGCTCCACATATGTTGATAGTTTGCCACTTTTCCCTTCTCACCTTTTCCCAGGAAGCTACATGACCTCCTTATCCATGATGTGGGGCATACTTATGTAGACACTTTTCTGGAAAAAAAATCATTAAATTACTCCCTTTATTAAGAGTTGCTAATGCTTCACTAAAAGATAATTTTCAATGGTAGTTTCATCCATTTCTGCTACATACTATCAAATGAAAATAAACACTTCCATGGTTTATAAAATGGGTTCAGAGGATCATTCCCCAAAACGATACATTATGAGAATAAATGAACAGTAAAAGCACCCTCTCTTCCTTTTTCATGTACTTGAGGGAAGAAAAAGAATTAAAAGAAGAAAGTGAGGGACTTTCCTCAGGGACACTCCCCACTTCTCTCCTTACCGCCCCTCGCCTATATGACCAGCCATCCTGGTTTTAGCTGGAAATTCCACATCCCAGGACACCCTTCAGTTGCAGGCAAACTGGGATAGCAGTTGCTCACCCTACAAGGGAGGTCAACGGGGTGACGGTGTGTGTGGGGTGGAGGCAGGGAGGCACCTGTCCCCCGAGGAAGGCTTTGAGCTTGAAGAGTCGGTTTCCAAAGAACCCACCGAGCTCATCATGGAGCTGGCGAGGTACTGTGGGTGGCGATCAGACCGGGGTCAGGGGGTCTGGAAGGACAGGATGATACCCATAACCAAGGTGGGGATGGGGACTGATGGGGTTGAGGACATGCTACCCCAGACTATGGCACCTGGTATACTGAAGAGTTTAAGCTGAAGGAGTTTGAGACAACAGCAGAAGCAGGAAGGCCATTCCAACTTCTTCCCTAAAACAGGTCATAAAGCCCTCCTGTGGGAGGTGTCCTCTTTGTACCAGGAGGAGAGTATTCCTCCTCTCCTCTCCTTTACCCCTGAGGACAAACGGACCAAGAAGAGTCCAAACCAACAGCCGTTCACTGCGATGACCTTGTACCTCTTAGCCTGTCACTGTCCTCCACGACTGTCCTCTCCTTATCAACCCCAGCAGGACAAGACACATGAATAACTGCTTCCTGGAGTCTTCATTTCCTTATGAAGGGTCCTGGGTCCTGTAAAATTTATATTAAAGAAATTTGCATGCTTTTGTACTGTTAATCAGTCTTTGTCAGTTTCTTTTTCGGACCCAGCTGGGGACTCTAAGAGGATTGATGAAAACTTTTCTCTCCCCTACAGGACTCACCCCAAAAGACAATTTATCTCACTTGGAAGACCTCACTAAAAGCTTTGACTTTTATATAATTACTGATTCCACATTTCCAGTATTAACTGCTGCTCAGAAACAATTGCTAATTCTGCTTTATGGTTTCAAAAAAACCTGTCATGAATTCATATCTCAGCTACATCGGAAGTTGTTTTGAAAATGATTGGTAAGTCTCAGAAGAGCATGCTACGGCACGTAATAATTAGAAGATGAGCTACAAGAAAAAGAAAAAGCCAAACTTCTTTAGAAAAAGGAATGAAAATAGAAAACAGTATAAATATTTCCCAAGTTGAATGTTATTGATGTTACCTGTGAAGTATTAAAAATTTACTAATTTAGTAAACTGAGATTGAATTATTTTAATATCTTTTTCCAAACTCATCTTGACCTGAAAAGGAAACCGTTGTGTTCAAAATCATCCCCAAAGACGAAAACTGTGTTTCCAGGTCTCTTTTATTTGAAGATCATATAAAGAAGTAGAATAGTAAATACTAGGTAACTAAAGCACACGTAGAAAATGGTGCTCTTCTGTTAAGTAACCTACTAGTGTTGACAGCATTTGCTATATGCTTAGAATACTTAGGAAGTTTATACATAAAATAAGGCCACCAAAATAAAGTCAGTCGTAATACAGAATTGGGGTTGGCACCTCTGATATCTTCTGAGTGAATTACTAAACCATTGCCACTGTTTTGTAAGCTGTAAGTAGTTGGATTTTTCTGGCATTTTTCCCTGCAAACTCTCCCCAACCTAGCCCCTTTTGGAGGAACATCCTCTGACAGTATCAAGAATTTCAAGCTGAGGAGCCATATGTCTTAAACTTTTCTTTACATCCTTAACTGACATACACATATAAGGGTCACAAAGCCAACTTAGGCTCAGTGAGTCAATGAGTTCTGAATCATTGATTCCCAGTTCTGATTTGCTCCACCGGGAAACTGTCAATGAGGATGTTCAATTCAAGGCTCCCTAGGATGAAAGATAAGCTAACAGATTTTGAGTATTAGTAATAAGTACTTACTAAGTACTTATTAAGAATTTAACGTGATTTAGCTCAAGTAATTCTCAGTACAACCCAGTGAAAGAGTCTCTTATGTTTCCCATTTTGCAGACGAAGAAACGGAAGCGCGAAGAGATTCTCGTGATCCAGTGAGGTTGTGTGTTCAGCAAGAAGCGGAGCCAGGGGGGCTTCCCTGGTGGCGCAGTGGTTGAGAGTCCGCCTGCCGAGGCGGGGGACACGGGTTCGTGCCCCGGTCCGGGAGGATCCCACATGCCGCAGAGCGACTGGGCCCGTGAGCCATGGCCGCTGAGCCTGTGCATCCGGAGCCTGTGCTCCGCGACGGGAGAGGCCACAGCAGTGAGGAGCCCGCGTACCGCAAAAAAAAAAAAAAAAAAAAGAAGCGGAACCAGGACTCAAACCCTGACCCCAGCTGCACTGTCCTGCTCTTTACCACTCACTGCACACCCGGACCTCTAGAAACGCCCCAGCCCCCTATTTCCGGCACGTCCTCCACACCTAACGTGCTTTCGACCCCAATCACACCACTTTCTAAACGTGCTCCATACGCGTCTTGGCTCCTACGTTTGACCGCTGGTTAAAGGAGATGCTTGATCCAAATTTTCGTGTGTAGCAAAACCACTACGTTTAAAAAAAATCAAACTAAATGTAAACATAAAAAGGATTGGCTAAGATTTAGTAAGAAAAGTATTTCTAGAAGACAGACTGGAATTGGGTAAGGGATTGGAGCCATTAACATTATTCTGAGCAAAAATGTAGAAAGTAGAAAAAGGAAAGGGCATCCGGGGGGCTGTTTCTTCGCTGAAACGAACGTCAGGGAAATGTTAACAGTTAGGGTTTCTGGATTCTGAAATAACACCCGAGGGGCAGAAAAGTCATCAGGAAGCAGCTCTCCTGGCCACCGAATCAGCAACGGAACAAGTGAGGGAGGGTGGTGGTGTAAACTACCTGCACAAATCACAGCTGGTCTGAGGTGTGGGGTGTCACACCCGTTATACTTAAAGGGATCTGACTTTCCTTTGATTAATAAATGGATAAGGGAGACATGGGTCACGACACAGGCAGACAGGATGGTGACGACTGGTCCCCATGCACTGGACCCAAGCTGAGTGCTGGAAATGACCAGTGAGCACACCCATCCTGGGCATGGAAATTCCAACACAAGCTACAGGGCGGATCTGCCACCACGGGCAGGTCTCTTTTAATACCGGCTGACGCTTCTTATGAAAAACCAGCCTACCCAGAACAGTTTGACAAATTCTAAGCATCTAACTGCCTGAAGTTATTAGTTCACTTTCTGATTTTTTTTTTTTTTCCCCAGAGAGGGAGCTCAGCAGAGTAACTAAAAGACCGAGTCAGATGCCTGGGCTGGATTCCTGGTTCCATCATTTATTAGCTGCTTGGTTTTGGGAACTTCTTCTCTGGTTCCCTGTTTCCTCACCTGTAAAATGGGAAGAATAAAGATATCTACCTCACAGGTTTGTTATGAAAATAAAATGAGCAAGTGACCAAAAAGCATTTGGAAAAACATCAGACATATAGAGTTATTAGCACGACCACTCAACACAGGCTAGCTGTTATTGTGATGAAGATTTACGTCGGTACCGTTGGAAACTAAGCACAACAATGGGTTGTAAGAGCTATGTTTTGGGGTTCCTGTGTCACCCATAACCTCTCTCTTTAAGAGCTGTCTTGGCCCTTAGAGCCTGCAGAAGGGGCAGGTTGAGGTGACCCTATAAATATTCTGTGCCTGCCCTCTCTTCCCCTGGCTGTGAGGTCACTAGACCAAGGGCAAACACCCGATCCAGGGCCAACTATTCCATTGGGTGACTGTGGATACTCAAGTCATTTGGGAAAAGGTCTTATAGAATTAGGGCCGACATCAGGCCAAAGTCTCGTGCCAACTGAAGTTGTAGGAATGGAAACAGTGAGGAAGCAGAAGCCTGTCCATGGAGAGGAAGATGGAGGAGCCATCTTGACAAATCGCGGGGAGGGAGAATACGGGGGAAGGAAGGGAAGCCAAGACAAGAGACAAGCAGGGAAGAGGGGACTGCAGACCTTGAGGTGTTCCCAGACCCCAGCTCTGGGCTCCAGGAATTCTTTCTGGACCTCATGCATCTTTTCTTTTCAATGATTGCGGAGTGTCGACTTGAGCCTGTCAACGTGAGTTTTGTTCTTTCCCTGTAACCTACTACAATGCCCCAATGAATAGACAGGAACCCCAAGTTTTCCTTGGTAGCTGTTTGGACCAGGTACTGTCCTGTATCCCCCTCTCATTGCCTTCATTTGTTTGGTTGGATGCTTGCGGAGAAGGGAATGTAGGGCAGCCAGCATCTGGTGTCCTCGGAAGCTCTGATCGGGAACTTGACAGATGGTCTTCTCCTCTTCTCCGTTGCTCTGACCGCCCCCCGCCAGTTCTCAAGGCTCTGGGAGGAATAGAATTTGCCTCTCCTCATAAAATGACCTCTGTCTCATGACTCTGAAACATATTCATAAAAATGGTTCATTTCATGGTCAGAGATTTTTGATCACAGGAACCATTAAAATAACAGAAATTGTCCTCTCTACTAGGGTCTGTCAGTCAAAGCCCATCCAAAATGCCTTTCAAGGATGAGCAACTTCACAAAATACTGACAGATATTAGTGGAAAACAGCGGTCCCATCCTTAACTAGATTTGGCTTGGGTTTAAACAAAGCCAAGCAGGATCGAGAGATTTTAGGATGCTACCGTGCTCTAGGAATCTTTAAGACGTCCTTTTTTCATGCGTGATGGTGACACAGGAACCCGGTTTGGAAAGTTGAATCTAGACCAATGGTGCTCAATCAGAGATCATTTTGTCCACCCACGTCTCCCATCCTCCCTGGGGACATCTGGCAATGCCTGGAGACATTTTTGGTTGTCACGACTGGGGGAGTGGGGACGTTATTATTGCATCGAGTGGGCAAAGGCCAGCGACGCTGCTCAACGTGCTACAAAGCGCAGGGCAGGCACCTACGACAAAGAATATCTGCCCCCCAATGTCAATAGCACTGAGATGGAGAAATCCCGGTCTAGATCGGAGTAACTTGATCTGGTAGCATTAGCAGCGACTTGAGGGGTGGCCTCACCTGCCCACAGCCTTCCTTCCCTGGGAAGAACACCTTGTGAAAAGCTCTCCAGTCTCCCTGAAGTTGTACCAGAGTAAGTTCTCTGCAGGTCCCCAATGTCCCCAGTTCAACAAAGAGCTTTCTCATGTCTCTCAGTCCTATTCTATTCACTCTTTTAAAAATATTTCAAATTTACAACGTAAGAGGGAAAGTAAGGGTGAAATCGGTATTGGCGGTTTTTTCCTGGCCTCATGCTTTCTCAAGGTTTGCTCAGTCTAATTTATTTCTACAGCGTGCCCTGGGCGATAAGTGGCAGAGGCGTCACTGGTGACCCCTGCCAGGAGATTTTGAGGACTGTCCCCTCCTCACCGTCTTCCTGGGCCCACTCTTGCCTCAGTGCCCTGGGCCCCTCTGGGGTCACTCTGCCTCTCTTCCCAGACAGGAACCCGTTCATGTGAGCGTGTAAGGGCATGAGCATGTGACCGCTCCATGCCGGGGGCATCTGTTCCTGGTGCAGAGAGACGAGGGAATGATCATTCCAGCGAAAGCACTTGGCGTCTGTACTTCTGTGAAGGGTCTGCGGAGTGCCTCCCAAGTCTGTCCTGTAGGTGACTGGAGAACTTGAAACTTCTGACATTTTAGGGTGCCTTTCAGAGGTATCATTCATCATAAGGAAACGTCATCACCAAAGGCAGAAACGGCCCATCTGAGCGCCCTCGGGACACTCGCCCTGCGCCCTCTCTACCATGTCTCCCTGAGCACCGTGGAGGTCCCCAGTGTGTCCTGGGGGGGGTGGCACCCTAAGAATCCTGAGATGCCTGGGAAAGGCATCCTCATGGGGCCAGTGTAACCCCTGCCCATCTCTCCCAGCCCTTTGCAGGGAGATAGTTGCTTTCTCTGGCTGACCACTGGAGCTGGCCAGCTGTGTACAGAAAAGCTGTGTTCCCACAGCTCAGACGGCGCTTGAGAGGTATTAAGCATTAGATATTTCTCCCATTTTCTTCAAGCTTAAATGAAATAAAGCTCTCCAATCTGCTTCTTAATAGGCCATTGTTAATACAATTTTGTATTAAGGTCAATCTTTTCGGTAAATAAAAGCAAAATTATTCAATCAAATCTTGCAGAAGACTGTAGTCATGTAGGAAAACTTCTGATTTATGGAACGGTAAGGTACTAAAGGGAAGACTCCACTTCCATCACAGAGGAACTGACCACAGGAACATGGTTTCCCTTTCAGACTGGAGAAGGCTGACAGCTAAGACCGACAGCTGGAGAACGAAAGCTGGACGCGGGCTCGTTCCTGTCCCCGAGTGCTAGGGAAGCAGTGGGTCCACAGAGCTGTCCTACGGAGGCGGAGGGGACCCTGTGCCTTGGCCCCCGAGTAGCCATCCCCTCCCCCAAATCATCCTGCAGCCCCTATCCTGTGTCCCCGCTGGCTCACTGAGGTCCCCCCTGGAAGGTCTAGCCCAGCGTGTGCTAATATCAGTTTCCTCTTAAGTATTTCCAGGCAGGCACAATATCTAGAAGTTATTGGGTTATAGCCGTGTAATGCTCAGGGCGAAACCTGAATTGTGTTTGCTTTGTATTAGGAATTAATACCCATTACTAATCCTGTGTAAATAATAAAGTGGCTGGAAAAAAGATATAAAATGAGAAACTGCTACCATAGAGACTGCCAACTATTCTGTTTTGTCACTGTAGTCTTTGGAGTTGTGTGAAAGAGCTCAGGTTTAATAATTTAACATTAAAAAACAAATGACTTGCCTTCAAACAACTGATTCCATAGCTGTGCCTCAGTTCCCCAAGATTATCTCTCAGGGATAAAACCAAAGTCACTTAATAGCCACAGTCTAAGGAGTGGTTCAGTTAGCTAATTCGTGTGTGGGGCTCTGTTTGCCTCAAATTTCTGTACAAGTTCAGGCTTAGGTGAGAACCCTGGTACTGACTATGATTTTTAGTAGTGTCTATGCATTTCATAGGTCTTACATTTCAAGCCAGATTCATGTCTATGTGTTAATAGCCAAGCAAGATTTTACATAAATAATTATACAAGGTTAGATAGGAAAGCAGAAGTACAATGAATGAATTTGTCATTTTTCTAATGGTTAGAGAACTTTTAAAGCACTTAAAATTTAGTCAGTGTGCCTGTGTGTGATTATGGGTGTGTGTGTGTGATTATGGGCGTGTGTGTGTGATTATGGGTGTGTGTGTGTTGTGTGTGTGTGGTTATGGTTGTGTGTGTGGTGTGTGTGTAGTATGTGTGTGTTGTGTGTGTTGTGTGTGTGTGTGTGATTATGGGTGTGTGTGAGATTATGTGTGTGTGTGTGTATGTGTATGTGTGTGTGTACCAGTGAAGCACATCACACAGAAAAAGTTCTGCTGTTCATCTTCTTTACCCTTTCAATCTTCAAGCCCTTAGCACAGACACATACGTCTCTTATTTTAAAGAAATAAGGTTTTCTAAAAATTAAATACGTAAGATAGACTCTCCTATTTTCAGGGAGATTTAAGGAATATTTAGTTTAGGGGAATTCAGGAAAATTACTCAATATGGAGGCCATTTGATCAATTTGGTCATTTTTTTAGACAAACAAAAGCAAAAAATTAGGACCTTTTTATTTGCGAGCAAAGAAGCAATGGTTATTTAATCTTTTTAAAGTAAGAGGCAAAACATCTTTGAAGCCAGACTGTATCATCATCAGGCAAGCTCTACACCTCTTTTAATTAGAACAGACACCCCTGTAAGCCTAGAAGTTCCTCCTCGTGTCTAACCTAAATATATGTCGGTAAAAAAAACAGATCTGCATTTTTGCTGCTACATATATATATATATATATATATATATATATTTTACTAAAGGCAAAGCCTTTACTAAGTTATTCCTTTGGCATCTCCTGTCTTGACTAAGTAACCTCAGCTCCTCTACCTTTTCTAAATTAATAGGTTCTATTTTCTGGTTCTTGTGCTATCCTTGTAAGTTTCCTTCCCACATCTTCCTGTGAAAAGGCAGAGCCGTGGAAAAGGCAACGTTCTCCACCGAGTGGGGCGAGTAAGCCAGGGACAGCCGGCCAGGAGGGTTGATTTGGTTTGGGTTTTGCATGTTTCCTTTGACCACGAGACCTGCTGAGCTTGCACCCTCCAGAGGTTCCCCTCCCTGTGAAGGTACAAGAAATCCAGAGCTGCCCAGGTCAGGGCAGGGAGTCAGCCGGGCTCTTGTGGAGTCACAGCTGCCCTCACCTCCACGACGTAGCCTCATAAAACCCTCTCCTCCGTCAAGAAACCGAGATTGAGCCCTCAGCTCTTTCGGGCTTTCTTTTATCATTGCATCGGAATTTTTCCTGTTTTATTTTAGTTTTTTGAAACCTGCTTTTACTGTGCTTTATATTTGTATTTTCATCCTTCAAATGGGGAAAAGAGAGCCCTGTGGGCTAGCAGATGTGTCAGTGGGAAGCTGGGGTCTCAAAACGTGAGACCCGCTGTGCGCCCCCCTTCTCCCCCCATCAGCACCGGCAGGTGGAGTCACACAGGTGACCTGGCCCTGGAACATGGCCCCTCTGCTGAGCCTTGACAATGCCATCCCTGAAGCACCTGCTTGTGGTGATAAAACAAATGAACACATTCGTAGGCTAAAAAATTACCCTCTTTCACTTTCCCTTACCAAGAAAACAAGCCCATGGATCCTTCCTAGGTTTTCTCTAGTACGTTTATTTTATTTTTTTAAATTTTTATTTTATATTGGAGCATAGTTTATTAACCATGTTGTGTTAGTTTCAGGTGTACAACAAGGTGATTCAGCTATATTACATATACATGTATCCATTTTTTCTCAGATTCTTTTCCCATTTAGGTCACTACAGAACATTGAGCAGAGTTCCCTGTGCTATACAGTAGGTCCTTGTTGGTTATTTAGTTTAAATATAGCCGTGTTCTAGTATGTTTATTATTCTATTTTATAAAGTTCCTCATTGCCACCTTCCCCAGCTTGGAGTTGGTGAGTAACCTCTCCAGATGCCACCTGGACAGGCTATAGTTTCTCTGTTCCAAGTTGCTATATTCCAAGTCCTTGACCTTCAGGTACAAGGACCCCATTTAAAAGGCTCTATAGGAAGGCAGCTGTACTTTATGCAGCTGTGAGTTGAGAAAACACAGGACAAAACTACTCACATTCAGTACGGCTTTTGAATGAGTTTTTCTAATCACAATAGCATCTGGACGCCTTTGAAAAACATCTGTAGACATACATGGGATACCTAATATTGATTTTCCAGCCACAGCACTTAGACCCGTGGGCACACACACTTCTTGCACATACAGTGGGGGCCCTGCTCCAGGAAATAGTCAAGTTGGCATATATTCCTCAGCTCTCATGATGCTCTGGTGACCTTGAGATAAAGTTCAAGTCTGAATTTCTATACTTTCACTGCAGGGAATGAAGTAAGAGTTTCCCAAGTTTGTCAGGCATCAACACCACCACTGATCAAGGTCTAACTGGAATCTACCGGTGGGGAGAAAAGAGAAAGTGGAAAAAGACACATGGAATTTCAGAGTGCAGCTTACATCCCAAACATTTCCATTAGTATTTCATCCAAATCAAATTAAGTTTGAAGTCTAGATCATAAATGAAGAATGCAGAAATAGAACAGCAGATTCAGAAAAGTTTGACAACTGGTGCGTGGTTGCCAAGCTGAAGGTCCCATGATTTGAATGTACACCCGAATCAGTGTAATGACGAAGCCCGAGCATTTTGCATCACATGAGGCTACAAACTTCTCCAATAAATTCAGCATAAAGGAAACACTTGTTGCCAGTCTGGGAAATCACAGACAGCTCTGAAACTAAGCAAGAGGGACCCTGGATTAACAAGGAGGCAGAAATCTCTATTTCCTAGTGGAATATCTATAAACTTAGTAAACAGATCTAATCCATTTATGCTCATTATAAAAAAGTTATGCATTAATAAACCCATCAAATCTTTTTCATTTGCCTTCTATGTGCATAGCCCTGTGTTGCCAGCAACATGGAATTCCCCCAAGTCATGATTTTCAGTGATGATGAATATTTTGGATCTTATCCAAACTTAATCTATCGACATTCGGGATGCGAATGCCACCGATGAATAAAAATACTCTGTGAGAACTGCCAGGTGTGCATCCGCTTACTCTCTCATGTTTGTTCTCCAGTCTCTCCCTCTCCTAGACGATAATAACTAGAAATCTTATGTGTTTGAACCTTGCTGTGAAGAAAGAAAGACAAAATGTGCATTTCCAAATGGGAAGAAGAAATGCATGGGCGAGCTTTCCAAAGCACAGACGCCGTCAGCAACACTGCCAGCTCAGAAGTAATGCAACTTTAGTGGTAAAAGAGTGCAACCTCTCTAAGGAAAGGAAACTGCCAGAAAGGAAATGCTTTTCTGTCAAACAAAATAGAAAACTTCCTTTGCCCTGGATTCAGCACGCAACATAAACACATAGGAGGTTCTTAGGTTTGCAGACTTGTATCACACAGTTCATCCTAAGGCAGGCTCGACGACCAGCCACCATGCTGGCTGGTAAACCCCTCTCTCACCTGGATTTCTGCATCAGCACCAGGGCTGTTCTCTCCACCACCACACATTCAGGACTCATTGATGGATCCCCTCTTATTGGCCACGCACCATTCTAGGCACCTGTCTGACTCACCACTCATACCTTGAACCTGTCTTTCTCCATCCTTCACGTTAAAGCCGGAATGAGTTTTCTAAAACCTAAATCTGGTCATTTTCCTGCTGTACACGCTTCCTGGGCTTTCCTTTGCCCTCAGGATAAAGTTCAAACCTCCTTAGTCAGTGTAGCTAACAACACTATTCACACCTGAACTTGGCCCCATCTAGAGTCACAGGTGCAGGTCTTCCCTCCTCAGGCCTCTCCCACACGGTCCCCCTGCAAACGTCTAAGACAATGTGTACCTTCCATCTTCGGCTTCTTGAGGGGATCAGGTGATATGAAGTTGATGGATCTCCATACCTGCGTCAGTCTCCGTCATGCGGTGAGCACTAATTCACACTCAGGTTCACCACTCTGTATGTGTTTTACTCACGTTAATCAGCTTCTCCTGTAGGAAGCTATCCGGAGACTCAGAACATTCAAATTTAGAGATCAAGGGTGTTTGAGTAAGAAAACTAGTAGGACCAGGGAGAAGGTGGAGGAGCATGCATGGGGGAACAGGACACAGGGAATAATGACTTACCAGCCTCAAAGAGACAAAAGGATGCTTTCCATTCTATAAAAGTGATTGCCAAGGAAAGCGTTTCAACTTAAGGATGTCTACACATGAATCAGCTAATCAGCTGAAGAATGATAGGTGAGACAATGCTTCACGGGTGATAGTAATAAAATTCGATACTCAATATATAAGCACTGTGTTTACTGGCAGATGGTTTCTTTTTCTACCTCTGTCACTCTGTAACACTGAGTGCAGACTTAACCTTTATGGTTTTATTTCCCCAACTGTAAGATGAGAAGCTTAAAAGAAGTGAACTTTAATGTCATGTCCAGCTCATTCAATACTTTCATTGGCATTTTCTTAGAACTGTGTAAGAAATAAAAATATAATGGAGAGGAAGGAGGCCGGGGGAGAACAGGAGAGGCAGGCAGAAGGGGCCCTCCAGGACCACAGGAGCAGGAGAGTGTGGAGGGCGTTGGCCCCACCCACTCAGGCCCTGGAAGCCTGCTAAGCTCCCAGGCCGGGGCCCCTGCCCTCTAAGACCAGAGACACGCCTGGGCCCCTTCTGTTGCATTGAACCTAAGCCCCATGCCCACCGCACCCAGGGCCTTTTCCAGCCCTGTGGGTCCTAAGCATAGGCCCCGTCCACCGACTAAACTCTGCCCTAGCCTAAGCCTCACCACCAAAGCCAAGGACTTTTCTGCCTTTTTAAAAATTATTTTATGTTATTTTATTTTTTTCTCCTCCTTTTTACTATTGTTGTTCTGTTTTCCCTTCGGGTTGTTGTTTCATCTATACTTTTATTTTTATATTGTTTCTAACATATCTGTTAGTTTCCTAGTTTAATTATATTTTTTACTCTGTTATTGTTCTGCTCCTTTTTATCTTTTTTTTTTTTTTTTCTGCCACCCTACACAGCTTATGGAATCTTGGTTCATGAGCTGGGGGTCAGGCCAAAGCTCCTACAGTGGGAGCTCTGAGTCTGAACAACTGAACTAACAGAGAACCTCAGACCCCAGGGAATATTCATTGGGGTGAGGTCTCCCAGAGGTCTTCATCTTGGCACCAAGACCCAGTTCTACCCAACAGCCTACCAACTCCAGTGCTGGAAGCCCCAGGCCTAACAACAAGTAAGATAGGAACACAATCCCACCCATCAAAAAAAAAAAAAAAAAGAGATGGCAAAAAAATATGTCACAGATGAAGGAGCAAGGTAAAAACCTACAAGACCAAATTAATGAAGAGGACAAAGGCAACCTACCTGAAAAAGAATTCAGAGTAATGATAGTAAAGATAATCCAGAATCTCGGAAATAGAATGGAGGCACAGATTGAGAAAATACAAGAAATGTTTAACAGAGATCTAGAAGAACTAAAGAACAAACAGAGATGAACAACACAATAACTGAAAAGAAAAATACACTAGAAGGAGTCAATAACAGAATAACTGGGGCAGAAGAACGAATAAGTGAGCTGGAAAACAGAATGGTGGAAATAACTGCTGAGGAGCAGAATAAAGAAAAAAGAATGAAAAGAATTGAAGATAATCTCAGAGACTTCCGGGACACCACTAAATGCACCAACATTCGAATTATAGGGGTCCCAGAAGAAGAAGAGAAAAAGAAAGGGTCTGAGAAAATATTTGAAGAGATTATAGTGGAAAATTTCCCTAACATGGGAAAGGAAATAGTCACTCAAGTCCAGGAAGTGCAGAGAGTCCCATACAGGATAAAACCTAGGAGAAACACACCAAGACACATATTAATCAAACTAACAAAAATTAAATTCAAAGAAAAATATTAAAAGCAGCAAGAGAAAAGCAAAAAATAACATACAAAGAAATCCCCTTAAGGTTATCAGCTGATTTTTCAGCAGAAACTCTGCAAGCCAGAAGGGAGTGGCAGGACATATTTAAAGTGAAGAAAGGGAAAAACCTACAACCAAGATTCTACGCATGTAGAATCTCATTCAGATTTTACGGAGAAATCAAAAGTTTTCAAACAAGCAAAAGCTAAGAGAATTCAGCACCATCAAATCAGCTTTACAACAAATGTTAAAGGAACTTCTCTAGGCGGGAAAAACAAGAGAAGAAAAACATCCACAAAAACCAACCCAAAACAAATTAGGAAATGGTAATAAGAGCATACATGTCAATAATAACCTTGAATGTAAATGGATTAAATGCCCCAACCAAAAGACACAGACTGGCTGAATGGATACAAAAACAAAACCCATATATATGCTGTGTATAAGAGACCCACTTCAGACCTAGTGACACATACAGACTGAAAGGGAAGGGATAGAAAAACATATTCCATGCCAATGGAAATCAAAAGGAAGCCAGAGTAGTAATACTCGTATTAGATAAAATGGACTTTAAAATAAAGACTGTTACAAGAGATAAGGAAGGACACTACATAATGATCAAGGGATCAATCCAAGAAGAAGATATAACAATTATAAGTGTTTATGCACCCAACATAGAAGCACCTCAATACACAAGGCAAACGTTAACAACCATGAAAGGGGAAATTGACAGTAACACAATAATAGTAGGGGACTTTAACACCCACTTACACCAATGGACAGATCATCCAAACAGAAAATAGATAAGGAGACACAAGGCTTAAAATGACACAATAGACCAGAGAGATTTAATTGATATTTATAGGACATTCCACCTGAAAGTGGCAGAATTCACTTTCTTCTCAAGTGCACATGGAACATTTTTCAGGATAGATCACATCTTGGGTCAAAAATCAAGCCGTGGAAAATTTAAGAAAATTGAAATCATATCATACATCTTTTCTGACCACAGTGCTATGAGATTGGAAATTAATTACATGAAAAAAAACCCTAAAAAACACAAATACATGGAGGGTAAACAGTGCACTACTAAATAATCAAGAAATCACTGAAGAAATCAAAGAAGAAATAAAAAATACATAGAAACAAATGACAGCAAAAACATGATGACCCAAAACCTATGGAACACAGCAAAAGCAGTTCTAAGAGGGAAGTTTATAGCAATTCAATCTCACCTCAAGAAACAAGACAAATCTCAAATAAACAATCTAACCATACACCTAAAGCAACCAGAGATAGAAGAAGAAAGAAAACCCAATGTCAGTAGAAGGAAAGAAATCATAAAGATCAGAGCAGAAATAAATGAAACAGAAATGAAGAAAACAATAGCAAAGATCAATAAAACTAAAAGGTCATTCTTTGAGAAGATAAACAAAATTGATAAAACCTTAGCAGACTCATCAAGAAAAAAAGGGAGATGACGCAAATCAATAAAATTAGAGATGAAAAAGGAGAAATCACAGCTGACACTGCAGAACTACAAATGATCAGGAACAAGACAAGGATGTCCACTCTCACCCCTCTTATTCAACATAGTTCTGGAAGTCCTAGCCATGGCAATCAGAGAAGAAAAAGAAATAAAAGGGATACAAATTGGAAAAGAAGAAGTAAAACTGTCACTGTTTGCAGATGAGATGTTGCTATTCATAGAAAATCCTAAAGGTGCCACCAGAAAACTACCATAGCTAATCAATGAATTTGGCAAGGTTGCAGGATACAAAGTTAATGCACAGAAATCTCTTGCATTACTATACACTAAGAATGAAAAATCAGAAAGAGAAATTAAGAAAACAATCTCATTTACCATCACAAAAAAAAAAAGAATAAAATACGTAGGAATAAACCTACCTAAGGAGGCGTAAGACTTGTACTCAGAAAACTATAAAAGACTGATGAAAGAAATCAAAGATGACATAAACAGTTGGAGAAATATACAATATTCTTGGATTGGAAGAATCAATATTGTGAAAATGACTATACCACCCAAAGCAATCTACAGATTCAATGCAATCCCTATCAAACTACCAATGGCATTTTTCACAGATTTAGAGCAAAAATTTTTACAATTTGTATGACAACACAAAAGATCCCAAATAGCCAAAGCGATCTTGAGAAAGAAAAATGGAGCTGGAGGAATCAGGCTCCCTGACTTCACACTATAGTATAAAGCTACAGTTATCAAGACAGTATGGTACTGGCACAAAAATAGAAATATAGATCAATGGTACAGGATAAAAAGCCCAAAGATAAACCCATGCACACATGGTCACCTAATTTAAAACAAAGGAGGCAAGAACATACAATGGAGAAAAGACAGCCACTTCAATAAGTTGTGCTGGGAAAACTGGACAGCTACATGTAAAAGAATGAAATTAGAACACTCCCTAACACCATACATACAAATAAACTCCAAATGGATTAAAGACCTAAATGTAAGACCAGACACTATAAAACTTTAGAGGAAAACATAGGAAAAACACTCTTTGACATAAACCACTGCAAGATCTTTTATGACCTACCTCCCAAAGAAAATAAAAACAAAGATAAACAAATGGGACCTAATTAAATTTAAAAGCTTTTGCACAGCAAACAAAACCATAAGCAAGATGAAAAGACAACCCTCAGAATGGGAGAAAATATTTGCAAATGAAACAACGGACAAAGGATTAATCTCCAAAATATAAAAACAACACATGGAGCTCAATATCAAAGAAAGAAACAACCCAATTAAAAAATGGGTTGAAGACCTAAACAGACATTTCACCAAAGACATACAGGTGGCCAAGAAGCACATGAAAAGCTGCTCAAAATCACTATTAGAGAAATGAAAATCAAAACAATGAGATATCACCTCATGCCAGTCAGAAAATGGCCATTATCAAAAAATCTTCAAACAATAAATGCTGTAGAGGGTGTGGAGAAAAGGGAACCCTCCTACACTGTTGGTGGGAATGTAAATTGATACAGCCACTATGGAGAACAGTATGGAGGTTTCTTAAAAAACTAAAAATAGAACTACCATATGACCCAGCAACCCACTACTTGGCATATACCCTGAGAAAACTATAATTCAAAAAGAGTCATGTACCAAAATGTTCACTGCAGCTCTATTTTACAATAGCCAGGACATGGAAGCAACCTAAGTGTCCACCAACAGATGAATGGATAAAGAAGATGTGGCACATATATACTATGGAATATTACTCAGCCATAAAAAGAAATGAAATTGAGTTACTTGTAGTGAGGTGGATGGACCTAGAGTCTGTCATACAGAGTGAAGTAAGTCAGAAAGAGAAAAACAAATACCATATGCTAACACATATATATGGAATCTAAAAACAATGGTATTGATGAACCTAATGGCAGGGAAGGAATAAAGATGCAAACACAGAGAATGGACTTGAGGACATGGGGTAGGGAAGGGAAAGCTGGGGCGAAGTAAGAGTAGCACTGACATATATACACTACCAAATGTAAAATAGATAGCTAGGGCGAAGCAGCAGCATAGCACAGGGAGATTAGCTCGGTGCTTTGCAAAGACCTAGAGGGGTGGGAATGGGAGGGTGAGAGGGAGACACAAGAGGGAGGATATATGGATATATATGTATGCATATGGCTGATTCACTTTGTTGTACAACATAACTAGTACAGCATTGTGAAGAAATTATACTCCAATAAAGATGTATATAAAAAAAAAATAGCATCTAAGCAAAGAAAAAAACCAAAAAAACCCCAAAGCACATGTGTTTAAAAAAGAAAAGCCATAATGATTCCTAGCGCTTAATGTCATAAACAGTGATCAGATTAGCTTTATTGTTAACTACTATTCCTGCAATTCAGGTGTATTTCCATTAGGTGGCAGTAATGTGCTGTATCATGCAATTCAAGTATTTAAAAAACTGATTTGTATTTGATAAAGGGATTCATATATTTTCTTACATTTTATTATCAAAGATATAACTCTGCATTAAAGAAATTCAGTAACATTTAACACTATGGAACAACCTGGGATTGTTCTCACTGACGATCACCTTTTACTGTATCCACTGAATATGAGCTTGATGTTTGAAGTTCTGAGGGGATGTCTTAAATCTTTGATCTTACTGAATGGCAGTTGTTCAGTTCGGAAGTTTTTATTTTCTGTATTACCCACAGTAAGTCTACTTAGAAAATCCCAGATATTTCTGTAGGTATCTTAGCTTTAAATTGTCTGTCTTCTATACTGGGGAAGCTAAGAAACCTCCAAATACGTGTGACCTTCACATAGGAGTGCTGGCTCTTGCCATGGTCCTAAGGACCCCAGACCTGGATTAGTCACAGTGCAGGCTGGTTGTCTACCCACCTAAGGTGTCTCAGCCCCTATTCACGAAAACAATCTGCTGGTGGCCAAAGATCACCATTCACACTTTGGAAAAATTTACACTGAGTGCTTTAATGTTCTACCAGATTGATCAAGGAAAAAGCTTGGCATCCCTTACATACTCTCCTCTGGTTTAATCTTCTCTTTAATTTTGTTCTTTCTCTGCTGTTACTGTTTCTGTTCCTTTATTTATTTCTAAAACCTCACTCTGTATCACATCTCATTTCTCTTCTGTCTGCCCCAAAGCCATTTTCTCTAGAGAACACTATCAGTTTTTGTCTATTTCTCACAACCATTAAATCTTATGACCTGTAACTTTCTCCCTTACACCTACGCTTTTCTTTCAAGTGATTTAAGATCTGACTATGCCTCAATAGTTTTGCCTTTTTTTTGAAAACCTCCCCACTGAAACATTATAGCTTTAATTTTAAAATATGCACAAATTTAAAATATCACAAAGATGCTTGCAGGTCAGGTCTGCTTAGGATTTTTCTATTTTATATATTCAATTCCATAAGAATGTTAAATTATATGTGTATAATTTAAATTGCAGACCGTGAGGAATATTTGTGAAGTTAGATGCATTTTTCTAAACTTATAAAAAGAATGTTGAACATCAGAGTAGAGCACAGGTGCTATATTCAAATTAGCAGATACGTTTTAATTTTAAAAAGGAAGATAGAAAGATTTGTAAGAATTTCTTCAATTCACTGATTCTCATCCATGCCCCCAAATTAAATAATCTTTAATATCATCGTATGTTAACTTATAGAATTTTGGTTCTAAAGCATGAAATTGTTTCCTCCACTCCTTTGATCTCCTGTTTTTGAATAATTCCCTATGGCTTGCTGCATTCAGTGCTAGAAAAAGTCTCTTCAAGTTCCAAAAAGCTTTTCTTAATTTTAGAAAGTCCATATGCTTAGCTTCTGTTGATAAGTGCTTTCTGGAGACATGGTTAAATGGAAATGGATATGAAAAATCTGCTGCAGATAAACTATATTCCTTCACATATTTTTAAATGTCTAGGGGAAAATAAAGATGATAGAAAAGCTGAACAAATGTATATACTAGGTAAAGGCACTTGTGGAAGAAAATGTCTTTGCTTGTCATCACATTTCTATTAACATTGCTGGCTCAGACTGGGCTGTGTGGTACTTTTGTTTCCAATACAAGAAAATACACGTATCTATGCTGAATGAGGATGAAGAGCTACTATGACTCTGTCTCAATGAGCCAAGGGAACAATGGCATGGAAACGTACAAAAGCTGTGAGGGCAGGGTTGAGAGGGTAATTAATGGTGTTCAGGAGGCGTGGACTCAAGCTCTGGCTTTGCCAGCGGTGGCTCCGGCTGTCTGAGCTGGTCTCTCACCGGAATTCTCCATCCTCACCCTCCAGCGGTAAGATGCAAGGTCAGCTCTCAGGCAGCTTTAGAGCTAATCTGAAGGCTAACAATTTTCACGATATGTGTTATTGAAAAGATTAAGTAGAAAGCAATTTAGGAGACCTGTCTAAAAATAATACAGTGGCAATGTTCCTATATATTAAAATTTCAAGGGTCACGATAATTACTTGTAGTGGTTCACTGTATATACTAATCACTTAGGAAAAGAAAAGCCTCCATCTCCACTGGTGTCACAGCGTGAAAGGTGCTTAGAAATAACTAAAGAAGAGAGGCACCGCTAAGCCTTTATTCTCTAATGATGTGGGTTTCAAGCACTACGTCTTTTAAGTGACTTCCTCTTAAAACTCACTTTTTATGAAAAGTTTTCACTTGATTGCTCAGAGCCCTGAACTAACCTATTTTGTATATAAAGGTTGAAGCTCAGAATCTCTACTCCAAGTGAAGCAGAATAATTTAACCTGACTTGCCACAAACTGCTCTGAACGTTTATATTTTTATCAAAATATAAAGTATAAGATGGTCTGCAACGTCATGAGAATACATACACATATCAAAGAAGTAAAAGAAATAGCCCAGAATGAAATATACACAAAGGTCATTTTACTTATAATGAAGGAAATATACTGGAGAAGGGAAAGATTAATAAATTGTAGGATAAGTGGTTATTTACGAAGAAAAAATAATCTTAAATCTTTGTCTCACACCGTTCACCAACAAAAGGAAATTCCATATATATTGGGGCTAGCTGTAAATAGTAAAGCCCAAAACATTCTAAAATACATAAAAATAGCAATTATTAATATAGAAAATCAATATGAGGGTGCACTTTTAAAAGCATGTACAAAATAACACAGTAGAATGGTCATCACCAAAAAGTCTAGAAATAATAAATGCTGGAGAGGGTGTGGAGAAAAAGAAAGCCTCCAACACTGTTGCTGGGAATGTAAATTTGTAGAGCCACTGGGAACGGTATGGAGGTTCCTCAAATAACTAAAAATAGAATTGCCATATGACCCAGCAATCCCACTCCTGGGCATATATCCAGAGAAAACTCTAATTTGAAAAGGTACATGCACCCCTATGTCCATAGCAGCACTATTCACAGTAGCCAATACATGGAAACAAGAAGATGTGGTACATATATACAACAGAATACTACTCAGCCATAAAAAAGAATGAAATAATGCCATTTGCAGCAATGAGGATGGACCTAGAGAATATTATGCTTAGTGAAATAAGTCAAACAGAGAAAGACAAATACTATATATCACTTATATGTGGAATCTAAAAAATAATACAAATGAATCTATATACAAAGTAGAAATAGACTCACAAACATAGAAGACAAATTTATGGTTTCCAAAGGAGAAGGAGGGGTCACAAATTAGGATTATAGGATTAACAAATACAAATGACTCTACACAGCATAAACAACAAGGATTTACTGTATAGCACAGTGAGGAATTATACCCAATATCTTGCAATAACCTATAATGGAAAAGAATCTGCATAAAACCAAATCACTATGCTGTACACCTGAAACTAACACAATGTTGCAAATCAACTATATACTTCAATAAAAAACGTTAAATTTCTGTGTGATCCAAAAGAGTACATTGAAATCAAAAAGGTAGATCACAATCAGGCTGGAAAATATATAGTACTGTTAATAATATGTGACAGCCATAGACTACAAAACTCTTTCAAAAAAAACAAAAAACAAAAAAACTCTTTCAAACCTTTAAGAAAAACATTATGATCCCAATTAGTAAAGAGGCAGTAACACAAATAACAAACTTACAAAGAAGGAAAATGACAGGTAAATAAGTTTGACTCGACTAGTAATCAGTGATGTAAATTAAGAAAAATAATGTATTTTGTTATCAAAATAATACAACATGATAAACAATTTTACACTCTGCAGAATATGTATAAAGAGTACAAGTCTATTTTCAAAGTAATTTGGAAATATGTATCATGTTGCCTCAAAAATACTCCTGCCGCTTGACCCAGTAATTTACTATTATGAATGGAGCCTCAGCAAACAATTGGAATAAGGAAAAGCCTTATGCACGGCAATATTCATTTCAATATTATGTATAAGAGAAAAAGAATCTTAAGTGTCTCAAGGAAGAATGATGGTTGCTGAGAAATTTCGGGACAGGTTAAGTTGAAATAATATATGGTTATTAAAACTAACTTTTTTTTTTTTTTTTTTTCGGTACGCGGGCCTCTCACTGTTGTGGCCTCTCCCGTTGCGGAGCACAGGCTCCGGACACGCAGGCCCAGCAGCCATGGCTCACGGGCCCAGCCTCTCCGTGGCATGTGGGATCTTCCCGGACCGGGGCACGAACCCGCGTCCCCTGCATCGGCAGGCGGACTCTCAACCACTGCACCACCAGGGAAGCCCTTAAAAATAACTTTTGAGAGAAACATGAACTATCAGGAGAAAATGCTTTTGTTAGAATGTAAGTGAAAAATCAGGACACAAAATTATTTGCTCAATAACACATACATAAGGAGACAGACATTTCCCCTCATTGTCATTATTCATTAATGCACAAAACCATACTTGGCACACATTTTAAATTAAATAGCAAATTCTTAGTGCTTTTTAATTTATCATTGAAGAAGAACAAAATATTCCAGGAAAATATTCCTACCTTGCCCTATACTGGTAGTATGGTCAGGAGAAACAGGGTTTTTGAAGTGTAGATAGGACAGACACAGCCTCAGTCTTTAAATAAAGGTGTTATCAGGTAAAAACATTGCCTAGGAAGGTCATTTAATCTTAAAATTAGTCTTCGAAAAGTTTCCACCCAACCCCTGCTGCCCGCATGAACATTCCGCTGTGATCCTGGACCTCCTCACGTTTCCAGGGCCTGTCCTGCTGCAGCCCCAGCTGGCTCTCAACCATTTAGTTCTTCCTCTCTTCCTTTTTCCTTCTCTTGGTTCTATTTTTGTTGAACCCCATAACTCTCAAAATGGTTCCCAGCCTTCCTTGTTTACCAAGTATTTCATACATATTCTCTTAGTTAACCAAGAAAAAAGAAACTAATGGTTTCAGCTCTCACTGGCCCTCATTTTCTTACAAAAATCTGCAATAACTCCCATGACAGGTACAGTGAAATTCCAATTCTTTTCCCCATTATCTTCTTCTCCTCCTGGAAGAGTTTGCTTTTCTCACTGTTACCCAACTGTGTTCTGCTTTCTGCATTGGGTGTCTTATTCTTCCTTCCATTTTACTCGGAATGACCTTCTAAGATGACTGTCATACCAGAATATGGGGGTTAAGAAATTACTGGAGGGCTTCCCTGGTGGCGCAGTGGTTGAGAGTCCGCCTGCCGATGCAGGGGACACGGGTTCGTGCCCCGGTCCGGGAAGATCCCACATGCCGCGGAGCGGCTGGGCCCGTGAGCCATGGCCGCTGAGCCTGCGTGTCCGGAGCCTGTGCTCCGCAACGGGAGAGGCCACAGAAGTGAGAGGCCCGCGTACCGAAAGAAAAAGAAAAGAAATTACTGGAAAAAAAAGGACTCAGAATTGCTCAGCAACAGAACACCAAACGGGCCTTCCTTCAGAGTGGCTTCTGCAGAACTTCTGAAATGCTACAGTACTTTCTGTACATTTCTGAGCGGTGCCTCAGTGACCAGCACACAGCTGAGGGTACCAGTGACTATTGGGGTGGGGCGGGGACATGCCTAAGAATTCTAGCAGCGTCACTTTTTACCTCTTGGAGAGTTTAGGAAATTTCGGGCACTCTAAACTCCAGCTGACCATAATTTAGCATTCAAACTAGCACACTGAGAATAGAAGTGGGTGTTATTAAAAATTATACAAGGATAACAAGGGAAAAGCAGAACGGTTTTGGACAAACTTTTACTGCCTCTTACTGTGTATTTGTTAAAAATATAGGCTCCTGGATTTCTGACGTTCTGAGTATGAGTCTCATAATCTGCATTTAAAAAAGGCTCCTTAGTTGCTTATTAATTTAGATTTGAGAACCGCTACTCTAAAGGTTTTTTTTGTTCCTCCAATACCTGGGTATTTCTTTGTGACCGTCTTCAAGAATCTTCCTCTAACATATAATGGAGATCATCATCAACACATTTTATTGAGTAAGTGCTCTGTACAGAGTGCCTTTAGGGTACAGTACACAGACAAACTTAAAACTGGCTTTCAGTCTGGTATTTCCAATAATGCTTTTATACCCACTATAGGTATTCAATTTAAAAGCTTGATTTAAATACTAGAATTATACAAGTATTGTTTTCTACTATCTTTCAGGGCAATTATATTACATTTCAATTACAATGTGATCTTTAAAATTCTTATTGGGTATGTTATTGTAACTTACAAATAACATCGTTACAGTTTAATAGGCTTGGTAAGAAACGAACCTTTAGAACTCAACTCATGTCTATATTGAGACCATTAAGTTTTATAACTCAAGCACACTGTTTGAAAATAAAAGAAAAATTTCTGCACTGTCCAACTCTTTGGAGTTTGGAATTTGTCCAACTCACCTAGTAAAGATCTTACTGAATTTTCTAGTAAGTAAGTAGTTTTCTGGAGTAGATACAAAAACTTTGAGTTGTAACACTTTATAAATCCTTTGAGAATGAAGGATTGTTTTGGATGTAAGAGAACAGCCTTTAAAGTCTTTTTTTCCACTTTTTAAAAAGACTAACAATTTCAATATACATAGTTAAACATTAAATAAATGCGTTAGACCTATTACAGGTAGGTTATAAATACATCATCAGTGGTTGAATAACATGTAAATTAAGTGCATTTTATTGTACATGTAATTAATAATGCAAAGTATCAGTTACTGTCCCAACTGCCTTTGGTTTTGTATTTGCTTAGAGAACCTTCATAAGTGCATGCTGTCTTTTTCCTCTTCAAAAAGTCCTGCTCTCCCCCTGCTACCCCCCACAAAAAAGCAGGCTCTCGATGGCATGCATCTGAACAGCTCATAAGAAGCACAGGCAGCATCCCTGTCATTTTGCAGCCCAGCTGAGGTTTAAGCAGCATGTTCTGTGGTGGTTCCTTAACCCGGACTGAGCATCCACATCACTGTAGAGTTTAAAAATATAAACTCTGGAGAGGGTGTGGAGAAAAGGGAACCTCCTACACTGTTGGTAGGAATGTAAGTTGGTGTAGCCACTGTGGAGAACAGTACGGAGGTTCCTTAAAAAACTAAAAATAGAGCTACCATATGATCCAGCAATCCCACCCTGGGCATACATCCAGAAAAAAACATAATTCAAAAAGATACATGCACCCCTATGTTCACAGCAGCACAATTTACAATAGCCAAGACATGGAAGCAACCTAAATGTCCATTGACAGATGAATGGATAAAGATGTGGTGCATATATACAATGGAATACTACTCAGCCATAAGAAGGAATGAAATAATGACATTTGCAGCAACATGGATGGACCTAGAGATTATCATGCTAAGTAAAGTAAGCTAAAGACAAATATCATATGATATCCCTTGTATGTGGAATCTGAAAAAAAACAAACAAACATACAAGTGAACTTATTTACAAAAGAGAAATAGACCCACAGACGTAGAAAACAAACTTATGCTTACCAAAGCGGAAAGAGTGGGGGAGGGATAAGTCCAGAATTTGGTATTAACATATACAAACTACTATATATTTATAAAATAAACAACAAAGACCTCCTGTAAAACACAGGGAACTGTACTCAATATTTTTGAATAACCTATAAGGGAAAAGAATCTGAAAATGATTATTTTTATATATAAAAAGAATACATATATATAACTGAATCACTTTGCTGTATACCTGAAACTAACACAACATTGTGAATCAACTATACTTCAATTTAAAAAATACATTAATTACATAAATTAGAAAAAAACAAAAACTCTGGACCCTACCATAAACCTACTGAGGGCTACATGTGTGTGTTCTCATGGGCACCCCAGGTGATGAGTACTGCCTGCCCTTCTTCATGAAGAAGGAAACCGCTGATGGCTATGAGTGTGGCTTAGCTGACAGTATCTGATGGCTTTAGAGTTTGGGCTTTAGTTTCCAGGGGAAGATCCAATTGAAATCCCTATCTGAACACATGATAGTTGTGTGACCATGTTATTTACTCTCCGAGATTAATTCCTCCTCTGAGGTTATCATACCGTATTCAAAACATTATTTTTGGTAATCAATATAAGACAACCAACCTAAAGTACCTGAATTTCCTTCTATGTAAAACAAATTTTTTCTTCTTTAGCATCTAACAGGAATTATTTTGTGTGAATAATATTCTTTATATCGTTTTGCTAGTTTTCACTTCATCTGACAGATCTGACAGTCTCCATGAAAAATCATAAAAACAATCCACGTTATCCCAGAAGAATTGTCAACCAAGACAAGGCTGGAGGGAAATTCATTTCACCAACTCTTAACATTTGATTTATAAAGAAATTTGTCTTTTCTTGCTTTCAGAAAAAAACCTTGAGACGTAATCTCTTGGAGTAATTTGCATATCGTTTCTAACAAAGATGTTATGACCATCTCTCAAAGCTCAGTGCCACTCAAACTGCTGCGCAGGACCCAAATTATCAGAGGTAAGGGTGACAGCTCTTGGGCTGAATGCTAGCAGAGAAACAGGAAAACATCAAGGCGCTGGGTAACTGCGTCCTCATGGCTGTTTTCTAAATCACTTCCTCTTTAAATGTGATATATTGATCCTACGGGAGGGAGAGGCATGTAAAACATACATGTTTCCTAGGAAGCATCAAAGGCAAAATTTCAAGTGTCAGAATAATTGTTTTGACTCATTTGAGTCAAGAGAATACAAATGTTCAAGCAACCCTGCTTCTGCCTGGAAACTCTTCCTTCAGATATTAATATTTGCATGGCTTCCTTCCTCACTGCTTTTTCAAGTCTTAGTTCAGATATTTCCATTTCAGCAAGACAGCTTGCTGTGATCTCCTACTTAAAACTGTAATCCCTTGTTTGCTCAGGGACTTTCCAACTCTCTAGCCTTTTAAAATATTTCCACAGTACTTACCACTTTCTAATGTCCTTTAGAAGTCACTTGTGTATTGTGTTCGTTGTCTGTATCCTCCTACACACATGCAGACATATGCACAGACACAAAGAATGTGGCTCCACGCAGGCAGGGATTTTTCTCCTTTTGCCCACTGCTGTATCCCCAATGCCTGCAAAAGGGTGTCTTGCAGTAGTTTGCTCAACAAATATTGAATGATAGGTGATAGATGGGTGAATGAAGGATGCTCTAGGAATGCAATGTGGCAGGAAAGCAGAGCATCCCTGTAAATGGCCAGACCATGGACATTGCCAAGGCTAGGTTGAGCAGGAAACTGTTATCATCTGGGAACACCTGAGAGAACTAATGCCATGTTACGTGGACTGACAGTGGTTTTTGGGTTTGCTGTCACTAAGTCAGCGTCCCCCACTCCTGAGACCACAAACACTTATGGTTCATCATCAATCCAGCCTAGGGCACCACGCTCAGGCCACCTGAGCGTGACTGACCTCAAATCAAAATCTGATCATGACACTCATCTGCTTAACATCCTTCACTGGTCTCACTTGTTTCAGGATAAAGTCTAACAGAGCACATAAAACTGCTACTTGTGGTCCTTCGCTTTCTCCTTGATACAGCCTGCCCTGTGTGCACTGAGTCACACCCAGGTACTTGCAGTTTTTCAAAAATGCTATGTTCTCTGTGTCTGTGCAGTTGTTTTCTGTTATCAGTTTTATCCTACTTATCTGGCCAACACCTGGGATCCTTTGAGGCCCAGCACAGAATCTTCCTTCCTTCCCTAAAGCTTCCCAGAATTGCTGAGGATGCATTGTTACCCTTGACTTCTTAGCATTTTGGATTTGTCCATTTCTTCTTGTAGTTCTGAAAAAAATTTTCAATGTTTTATTTTGTGCATCAACCCTCTTTATCTCTCACAACCTTTTTTGTTTTAAAATCTATTTTGACTGCCTTTAATATAATTACAACAACCTCCTTCTGTTTAGTTTTCTTGGTATATATTTTCTCATAATTTTCTTCTCAATATTACTGTGTTACATTTCTAACTGGGTTTCTTATACTTATAGTGAATTAAAAAAATCTGTCAATATTTGTCTTTTAATTGGAGCATGTAGCCTGTTTGCAAATTATTAGGTTAGCAACTTAGTTGTTTTATTTTGTTTCTTCTAATGTGTCTACTTTCAGACTTTTTGAATTAATTAGATTATTTTTCTTGTCTACTAGCTTTGGAATTGTACTCTTGAATTCTTTTATTCTGGTGCTTACATTAACTTCTGCTATGTGTATTTAACTTAAAGTTTAAATTTAATCAATATATTTACCCTCCTTTGGAATCATACAAGGACCTTTGAGCACCTTACCGCTGATCACCACCACCACCAACAGCAACTGATATGTTGTTGCCCAGGTTTTAAGTGATTTTATTTAACATGCAAATTAAATAGTATGTTCAATCATTTGTACATGTTTACTCTTCTTTGCTAACCATTCTTTCTTGCATCCCAGATGTTCCTTTGAAGAAAATTTTCCCATTTCTTTGAAACAACTTTATTTTGATATACCATCAAAATGTATTTGCTGTTGTCTTTCAGTAGTATTTTTTAAAATTTTTTTGTTATTTTTTATACAGCAGGTTCTTATTATTTATCCATTTTATACACATTAGTGTATAAATGTCAATCCCAATCCCCCAATTCATCCCACCACCATCCCCCAATTTCCCCCCTTGGTGTCCATACGTTTGTTCTCTGCATCTGTGTCTCTATTTCTGCCCTGCAAAACGGTTCATCTGTACCATTTTTCTAGGTTCCACATATGTGCGTTAATATACGATATTTGTTTTTCTCTTTCTGACTTCACTCTGTATGACAGTCTCTAGATCCATCCACATCTCTACAAATGACCAAATTTCATTCCTTTTTATGGCTGAGTAATATTCCATTGTATATATGTACCACATCTTCTTTATCCATTCGTCTGTCAATGGGCATTTAGGTTGCTTCCATGACCTGGCTATTGTAAATAGTGCTGCAATGAACATTGGGGTACATGTGTCTTTTTCAATTATGGTTTTCTCTGGGTATATGCCTAGTAGTTAGATGCTGGGTCATATAGAAATCCTATTTTTAGTTTTTTAAGGAACCTCCATATTGTTCTCCATAGTGACTGTATCAATTTACATTCCCACCAACAGTGCAAGAGGGTTCCCTTTTCTCCACACCCTCTCCAGCATTTGTTGTTGGTAGATTTTCTGATGATGCCCATTCTAACTGGTGTGAGGTGATACCTCATTGTGGTTTTGATTTGTATTTCTCTAATGATTAGTGATGTTGAGCAGCTTTTCATGTGCTTCTTGGCCATCTGTATGTCTTCTTTGGAGAAATGTCTATTTAGGTCTTCTGCCTATGTATTGATTGGGTTGTTTGTTTTTTTAATATTGAGCTGCATGAGCTGTTTATATATTTTGGACATTAATCCTTTGTCCATTGATTCATTTGGAAATATTTTCTCCCATTCGGAGGGTTGTCTTTTCGTCTTGTTTGTGGTTTCCTTTGCTTTGCAAAAGCTTTTAAGTTTCATTAGGTCCCATTTGTTTATTTTTATTTCCATTTCTCTAGGAGGTGGGTCAAAAAAGATCCTGCTGTGATTTATGTCAAAGAGTGTTCTTCCTATGTTTTCCTCTAATAGTTTTATAGTGTCCGGTCTTACATTTAGGTCTCTAATCCATTTTGAGTTTATTTTTGTGTATGGTGTTAGGGGGTGTTCTAATTTCATTCTTTTACATGTAGCTGTCCAGTTTTCCCAGCACCACTTATTGAAGAGAATGTCTTTTCTCCATTGTATATCCTTGCCTCCTTTGTCATATATTAGTTGACCATAGGTGTGTGGGTTTATCTCTGGGCTTTCTATCCTGTTCCATTGATCTATATCTCTGTTTTTGTGCCAGTACCATATTGTCTTGATTACTGTAGCTTTGTGGTATAGTCTGAAGTCAGGGAGTCTGATTCCTCCAGCTGTTTTTCTCCCTCAAAACTGTTTAGGCTATTTGGGGCCTTTTGTGTCCCCAAACAAATGTTAAGATTTTTTTTCTAGTTCTGTAAAAAATGCCATTGGTAATTTGATAGGGATTGCATTGAATCTGTAGGTTGCTTTGGGTAGTATAGTCATTTTCACAATATTGATACTTCCAATCCAAGAACACGGTATATCTCTTCATCTGTTTGTATCACCTTTAATCACTTTCATCAGTGTCTTATACTTTTCTGCATACAGGTCTTTTGTCTCCCTAGGTAGCTTTATTCCTAGGTATTTTATTCTTTTTGTTGCAGTGGTAAATGGGAGTGTTTCCTTAATTCCTCTTTCATATTTTTCATCATTAGTGTACAGAAATGCAAGAGATTTCTGTGCATTCATTTTGGATCCTGCAACTTTACCAAATTCATAGATTAGCTCTAGTAGTTTTCTGGTGGCATCTTTAGGATTCTCTATGTACAGTATCATATCATCTGCAAATAGTGACAGTTTTACTTCTTCTTTTCCAATTTGTATTCCTTTTATTTCTTTTTCTTCTCTGATTGCTGTGGTTAGGACTTCCAAAACTATGTTGAAAAATAGTGGTGAGAGTTCACTTGTCTTGTTCCTGATCTTTGAGGAAATGCTTTCAGATTTCCACCATTGAGAATGATGTTGGCTGTGGGTTTGTCATATATGGCCTTTATTGTGTTGACGTAGGTTCCCTCTATGCCCAGTTTCTGGAGAGTTTTCATCATAAATGGTGTTGAATTTTGTCAAAAGCTTTTTCTGGGCTTCCCTGGTGGCGCAGTGGTTGAGAGTCTGCCTGCCGGTGCAGGGGACACGGGTTCATGCCCTGGTCCAGGAAGATACCACATGCCGTGGAGCAGCTGGGCCCGTGAGCCATGGCTGCTGAGCCTGTGCGTCCGGAACCTGTGCTCCGCAATGGGAGAGGCCACAGCAGTGAGTGGCCCACGTACCGAGGGGGAAAAAAAAAAGCTTTATCTGCATCTATTGAGATGATCATATGGTTTTTATTCTTCAGTTTGTTAATATGGTGTATGACATTGATTGATTTGCGTATATTGAAGAATCCTTGCATCCTTGGGATAAATCCCACTTGATCATGGTGTATGATGCTTTTAATGTGTTGTTGGATTCTGTTTGCTAGTATTTTGTTGAGGATATTTGCAACTATATTCATCAGGGATATTGGTGTGTAATTTTCTTTTTTTGTAGTATCTTTGTCTGGTTTTGGTATCAGGGTGATGGTGGCCTCATAGAATGAGTTTTGGAGTGTTCCTTCTTCTGCAATGTTTTGGAAGAGTTTGAGAAGGTTGGATGTTAGCTCTTCTCTAAATGTTTGAAAAAATTCACCTGTGAAGCCATCTGGTCCTGGACTTTTGTTTACTGGAAGATGTTTAATCACAGTGTCAATTTCATTACTTGTGATTGGTCTGTTCATATTTTCTAGTTCTTCCTGGTTCAGTCTTGGAAGCTTATACCTTTCTAAGAATTTGTCCATTTCTTCCAGGTTGTGCATTTTATTGGCATAGAGTTGCTTGTAGTAGTCTACTAGGATGCTTTGTATTTCTGCGGTGTCTGTTGTAACTTCTCCTTTTTTCATTTCTAGTTTTATTGATTTGAGTCCTCTCCCTCTCTTTCTTGATGAGTCTGCCTAACATTTTATCAATTTTGTTTATCTTCTCAACAAACCAGCTTTTAGTTTTATTGATATTTGCTGTTGTTTCTTTGTTTCTATTTCATTTATTTCTACTCTGATCTTTATGATTTCTTTCCTTCTGTTAACTTTGGGTTTTGTTTGTTCTTCTTTCTCTAGTTCCTTTAGGTGTAAGGTTAGATTGTTTATTTGAGATCTTTCTTGTTTCTTGAGGTATAGCTTGTATAGCTATAAATTTCCCTCTTAGAACTGCTTTTGCTGCATTCCATAGGTTTTGGATCATCGTGTTTTCATTGTCATTTGTCTCTAGGTATTTTTTGATTTGCTCTTTGATTTCTTCAGTGATCAATTGTTTATTTAGTAAGGTATTGTTTAGCCTCCATGTGTTTCTGTTTTTTAATTTTTTTCCTGTGTAATTGATTTCTAATCTCATAGCATTGTGGTCTGAAAAGATGCTTGATATGATTTCAATTTTCTTAAATTTACTGAGGCTTGATTTGTGACCCCAGATGTGATCTATCCTGGAGAATGTGCCATGCGCATTTGAGAAGAAAGTGTAATCTGCTGTTTTTGGATGGAATGTCCTATAAATATCAATTAAATCTTTCTGGTCTATTGTGTCATTTAAAGCTTGTGTTTCCTTATTAATTTTCTGTTTAGATGATCTGTCCATTGGTGTAAGTGAGGTGTTAAAGTCCCTCACTATTATTGTGTTACTGTCGATTTCCTCTTTTATAGCTGTTAGCAGTTGCCTTATGTATTGAGGTGCTCCTATGTTGGGAGCATATATGTTTATAATTGTTATATCTTCTTCTTGGATTGATCTCTTGATCATTATGTAGTGTCCTTCCTTGTCTCTTGTAACAGTCTTTATTTTAAAGTCTGTTTTATCTGATATGAGTATTGCTACTCCAGCTTTCTTTTGATTTCCATTTGCATGGAATATCTTTTTCCATGCCCTCACTTTCAGTCTGTATGTGTCCCTAGGTCTGAAGTGGGTCTCTTGTAGACAGCATATACATGGGTCTTGTTTGTGTATCCATTCAGTGAGCCTGTGTCTTTTGGTGGGAGCATTTAATCCATTCATATTTAAGGTAATTATCAATATGTAAATTCCTGTTACCATTTTCTTAATTGCTTTGGGTTTGTCTCTGTAGGTCTTTTTCTTCTCTTGTGTTTCCCACTTAGAGAACTTCCTTTAGCATTTGTTGTAGAGCTGGTTTGTTGGTGCTGAATTCTTTTAGCTTTTGCTTGTCTGTAAAGCTTTTGATTTCTCCATGGAATCTGAACGAGATCCTTGCCGGGTAGAGTAATCTTGGTTGTAGGTTCTTCCCTTTCATCTCTTTAAATATGTCATGCCACTCCCTTCTGGATTGTAGAGTTTCTGCTGAGATATCAGCTCTTAACCTTATGGAAGTTCCCTTGTATGTTATTTGTTGTTTTTCCCTTGCTGCTTTTAATAATTTTTCTTTTTCTTTAGTTTTTGCCAATTTGATTAATATGTGTCTTGGTGTGTTTCTTCTTGGGTTTATCCTGTATTGGGCTCTCTGCGCTTACTGGATTTGGGTGGCTATTTCCTTTCCCATGTTAGGGACCTTTCCGATTATAATCTCTTCAAATATTTTCTCGGGTCCTTTTTCTCTCTATTCTCCTTCTGGGACCCTTATAATGCGAATGTTGTTGCATTTAATGTTGTCCCAGAGGTCTCTTAGGCTGTCTTCATTTCTTTTCATTCTATTTTCTTTATTCTGTTCTGCAGCAATGAATTCCACCATTGTGTCTTCCAGGTCACTTTTCCGTTCTTCTGCCTCAGTTAGTCTGCTATTGATTCCTTCTAGTGTAGTTTTCATTTCATTATTGTAATCTTCTTCTCTGTTTGTTTGTTCTTTACTTCTTCTAGGTCTTTGTTAAACATTTCTCGCATCTTCTCAATCCTTGCCTCCATTCTTTTTCCAAGGTCCTGGATCATCTTCAATATCATTATTCTGAATTTTTTTTCTGGAAGGTTGCCTATCTCCATTTAGTTGTTTTTCTGTGGTTTTAACTTGTTCCTTCATCTGGTACATAGCCCTCTGCCTTTTCATCTTGCCTATCTTTCTGTGAATGTGGTTTTTGTTCCACAGGCTGCAGGACTGTAGTTTTTCTTGCCTCTGCTGTCTGCCCTCTGATGGATGAGGCTATCTAAGAGGCTTGAGCAAGTTTCCTGATGGGAGTGACTGGTGGTGGGTAGAGCTGTTTTCAAGAGTTTTTAACACTATTAAAATTACCTTTTTTTGCATTTATTTGCTTATCTTTGCCTAATTATGCTCACCATTCTTTCTTTTCTTTCAGGCAAGGTATTTCTTCTGGGATCATTTGCCTTTTTATTTAAGTACAAATACTTAACACTTAATACTTTTAGACAAATACATGTGTGAGTGTGTCTTTTAAGAAATTCTTTTGTTTTAGGTTTTTTTTTTTGCGGTACGCGGGCCTCTCACTGTTGTGGCCTCTCCCGTTGCAGAGCACAGGCTCCGGATGCGCAGGCTCAGTGGCCATGGCTCACATGCCCAGCCGCTTCATGGCATGTGGGAATCTTCCTGGACCGGGGCACGAATCCATGTCCCCTGCATCGGCAGGCGGACTCTCAACCACTGCGCCACCAGGGAAGCCCTGTTTTAGTTTTTTGCATTTATTTTTTGGAATGACTAATAATAAATTTGTTTTGCCTTTGTTCTTGAAAGACATACAATTATACTTGTCAGTAATTTATCCCTTGGAACTTTAAAATCATTATTCTACTGCCTTCTGTATTGCATTGTTGTCATTGAGAAGTTATATTCTAAGTGTCATTCTTTCTTCGGTTATTTACTTTCCTCTTGGTTTGGGCTTCTTATAAGAATCTTCTGTGTTGTACAGTTTGCCTATGATGTGTATGTATTTCTTTGTGTTTATCCACTTTGGGATAAATGTGGCTACCTAAATCAGAAAATTGGCATCTTTAATTCTAGAAATTTCTTAACTATCATGTTCGGGAATATTCCCTCTTCCCCATTATTTTTTATTCTTTATGGAATTCTGATGAAATGTACCTCAACCCTTCTTTCTAAATTGTTCACACTTTTCTCCTTTGTATTGCATTCTTGGTAATTTCTTCATATTTATATTGTACTTCACTAATTCTCTCTTCAGCTGTATCTAAAGTGCTATCTCATGGTTATTACACACACACACACACACACACACTCACATGCAGGCACACCATACATATCCAGAAATTCTATTCATTCTTCTTTGAAATATGATGACTGGTTATCTCTAATGTTCCTTAGTAATATCTGTGTAATCCTCTTATTTCTTAATACAGTATCTGCAATCTTTGAGGGTCTGATTCTGACATCTGTTTCTCTTGCTGACCCTCACTAGTGTCAGCTCACATTCACTGGGTATATAATGTGAGAATTCTTGGAGTTCTGAACAGAGGTTTTCTTTTGCTTATGTTAGGTGAGTATTTAGGTTTTGGGAGAACACACGAGTAACATGACATCAAGTCCACACTTCCCATAAAGGCTGGCTTGTCATTCTCAGCACAGACTTTTTCCTCCCTCAAGTGAGACCCATTGCTGAAAGAAATTAATTTCTTTAGTGTCTCACTTTGCAGAGTAGCTGTCCCACCCCAGTCTACTGTTTCTCTGTGGTGGTTGTCCTCACAGAGTTCTTTCTTTACTCGGGACACTCCTACCACACCCCTGGGATCTGCGTCCTTTCCCCCACGTATGTGTGATCTAAGCTCTAGGCCTCTGAGCATTGGCAGAAGCACATGGCAGATGCCAACGACCTTCTCTCTGTAGGCATGATTTCCCCGTAATCTTGGCCTTTGAGGAGCTCCCTTACTTTCTTGCCCGTTCAGTTATGGGCTCTTTAAGTGATATTTTAAGAGGATTTCAGGGTACATGTTCCATTATATTGTTAGAAAGGTAAGTCCCCCTTTCAGTACTCTGAATTGCTCATTTGATAGCATCTAGTACATTCTTTTATAAATGTCAATTAACTGTTTTTTCTATCGCAGTTGATCAAGCTCATCCTGGGGGCAGGAACGGTTTCTTTCCATGTACTAATTTATCCAGTCAGGAAGTATTATTCAGTTTCTATTAGTAACTCTGCACTGATGTGTTGTTAGTTGTTGTATATAAAAAGGTGGTCTAAATTGAAATGGTCTGACAATATAAAAATAATAAAAGCTAATGTTTGTTGAATCGTTTCTAGTTCAACAAATGGCCAGTTTTTCTGATAAGTGTTTTATGTTTATTGTCTCATATTAATCTTCACAATTACCCAATGAGTTTGCCATTATTGCTATTGAATATTTCCTTCCAAAGACGAGAAAATGGAGGGTTAGAAGAGACTTGAATATAATAAGAGAGTGCTGATTATTAGATAAGCTGGTCATGCCACAGTTTTTAAAATTTAAAATAATCTTTCTATTGAATTCTTTTAATGTTTGCCTGGTGCTGGAGACTCACCATTATACACAGTTTCAGAGGTTCACTTTAACTCATGTAAAGTGCGGAGGCATCCTTGAGGTGGACCCAGTCATAGGCTCTAGATTATATCCTGGATCAAAGAGTAAGTAACTCCAGGCAAGAGCACCATTCCAATCATAGCATGAAACCTTTTGCTAAAAGGATCAAACCTCGGTTATTTTACATGTATCAGAATTTTTAACTGAGTCATATCTTTGGACACCTACTTGATTTACCTCATCATATAAATTCTGAGAAAATGAAGAAGACATATTGGTTATGCCCTTAATGGTATGGGTTCTTCATACATACCATGCAGTGACAATAAATCTCTATGCAGTATGTAGTTGCATGTAATTTTATTAACAACATCCTTTCAGCAGCAACTTGTACTTTGTTCAGCCTCACTTGTGGTTCACATTTAAAGGCCTCCCACTCCTCTTAGTCTACCTTATTTTAGGTTCTAACCTCTTTCATCCTTTGTTTTTTGCACTGGCTTATCATTCTTGGCAGCCGAGGCAACTACCTGGCCGCCTGTTATTCTCACTCATGGCCTGCTCTGTGATGAGCTGCAGCATGAGAAGTTCCTGGGGGTAGCAATGGGAACTTTTCCATTCCATTTTCCTGCACCCGTGGCCTCTAGGCATACACAACACTCTCTTTCTGACGTTATCCTTCCCTGTTGCTTGTAAATGCTCTATTCTGATGATTTCTTTTTTTTTTCTGAGTCAGTTCCATCCCAAGTGTATTTGTTTCATATTGGATTCCTCCTTCTTTTTTCTTTTCTTTTACTAAACACTTTAAAAAGTTTTGGCTGTGAATTTTCAAGAGTAGTCTATAAAACCCAACAATGGATGCTTCAGGGATTTTTAGTAGAGCATGAGCTCAGCAGGAAAAGTAATCTTATCAGGATGTTTCATGTTATAATTTCTCACTTTGTTTTAGAAAGACAGTACACCCAGGAAAAAACACATTGTTCATTTGCAAACGGAGCCATCAGCTGTTCTAGAAGGAAATTATGGTACAAGTAAATAGACAAAAAGAATGTCAGAGGAAAAGTCACCCTGAGGAACATTTTGAGGAGTGCAGAGAGCACAGGTGCTGTTCTGACTTTCATCATCTCTGATCAGACAGTGATTGCCGCACACCTTGATGGCAGAGAAGGAAGCCTGGTGTGCCCAAGGCTCACAACTGCTGGAAATCTCACAGAAGAGTGGGTTCTGGATGGATCTTAGGCTTGTGATAATTACAGACTGACAACTGCATGAGTCATAACTTCTTAGTCACATTAAAACTCCATCTAAGTCAAGTTGAAAATAAAACAAAGCTCTATTTTCCCCAATGAAAAAGTAAAAGTGGTTTCCAACATTAACGACCACATAGCTCCTACAGTGATGCATAGGCTGTTGTCAGGCTTCTCTCAATTCTTCAGAAAAACATCTCACAATCAACGTAAAGCCAACAGAATGCAGAGAAATGAGTTAAACCATCCCTAGGATATGTGCAGTGTGTGCTGAAGAGAGAAGAAAAGAATAATAGGAATATGCCCAATATGCACGATTACTCCAATACTGTCAAAGTGAATTTTAAAAGTACTGAACTTTAGAAACATGAATACCTGAAAGTTAAAGACAAGCCACATAAAAAGTATCAACATTTCTGAGTATTTAAATCTGATTCTTTTGACAACTTTATGCAATATCAGTGCCTTTTGCTTTCCTTGAAGACATTACTGATGGATTCTCTCATTTCACTCCACAACCTCTGACAGCATTTTTCTTTATTTTATGATGTCCTATGTATTTAAAAGAAGTTCGCCAAAGATTTCCTTGTGCAAATTCAGGCCTCTTGAAAAAGAGTATGTCCTAGTTACTGCCTGTGCACTGCTCTGCATTAGTAATAATTATGCAAATGAACTTTAGAACCACCCACATCTACTTCTAACATGAAACTCTCTCTGTACAGTAGGACTAAAATTCAGAGATTAAATATATCTGTACTAGTGCTGGACTTTTAAAATTTAAATTGGGATATTTTGGCTTTTGAAGTGGCAATCATATGTTTTATAAAAGTATTACTTAGTGGGATGGTATACTGTCTTTTATTTTCCTATTCTGTTCATTAAAAATATTAAGTGCATGGGCAAGCCTCCATAGAAATTCACCTGTCTCTATCCTTTTCCCTCTTTTATCAGTGACCATACAATCAAAAAGCTGAAAAGTAAAGAATGAATTGCAGAATCACCAGCTGGAATGTGTCTTAAAGGTAACTGAATTTATTCCTGGCTTTTATCCCAAGTAGCATTTTGCTTACATTTTTATTTGTAACAATTCTTTTATTCTGCCTGAAATTATGGTTAGTCTCATCCTCATTTATCTGCTTCAGTATACTGAAATCTCATTGAGGAAATTGGGTTTTTAGCTGTTTTTGAATGTCTTCTCATGCTTAGCACATAATTGATGCTCAAGAATTATTTGTCAAGTGAAATCTAAGGAACATCAGTTTCGATCCTGTTTTTTAAAAACTTCCAGAGAAAATAATCAGAAACAAACCCAAGAAAGGAGTGAAAATGATTTTAAAGTGATTTATGCTGGAGTTGTCCATTACCTCTATTCCTGTCCTTCTTAGAACTAAAGAAATTAGCTGATGGTCTGGTGTTGAGGATTCTAAGCCTGGATTTGTGTCCTGTATCCACCAATCCCTAGCTGTCCCACCATGAGCAAGTCACTAAACTTCTCTAGGACCCATTTTTTGTACCCCTAAGATGGTGATAATAACAGTTACCTTCCTCATATGTTTTCCTAATGATTGAATATGATGCAAATACAAAATATTTAGCAGTGTTTGAGATGTAGTAACACTCACTCATTAATTGTTGGCGATCATCATTACCATCATCATTATCATCATCATTACCATCATCATTATCATCATCATTACCATCAAACTGGATTACCACAATCAATAGTTTCAAATATAATATTTAATTCCTTAATTCCTTTCTGTTCCATTAACCTTGAATCAAACCAACTGTCCATTTTTTTGTTTTGTTCTTGTCATTTGCCCTTTGAATGCTATTAATCCTACCATTTAACATTGTACTGGAGGTGGTAGCCAAAGCAATAAGGCAAGAAATTGAGTTGGAAAGGCAGGGAAAAAAGTTGACATGACTGATGGATTTGATCATCTATAAACAATAAATCCAAGATAATATAAAACTATCTATTAAAACTAATTAGGAAATTCAGCAAGGTGGCAAGATATAAGACCAATATATAAAAACTAGTAGTGTTTCTATTCAGCAGCAATAGCTAAATACAAAATGAAATAGAAAAAAGACACTATGGCAACAAAACATTTAAGTTTCCAGGCATAAATATAACAAAACATGCAGGTGTCTGTGATATTTATTGTTATTCTCAGGAGACCAGAATGAATGGCAAGTTAGGTCAAATGCATGGATAGGAAAACACAGTATTATTCAGATAATAGTTCTTTCAAATTTTAAAATAAATTTTGTTAATTTCCAAGCAAACTATAAGTGGTTTTTATTGGAGAGGGGGTAGATTAAGAGAGTGATTTAATTATCTTATAGAAGAGTACCAGTGCCAAGACTACTAGAAAAAAGAAAACAAAGGAGGGGAGAGTTGCCTTACCAGATGTTTTAAGTATACAGTAATCAAGAGTATTGGTGGGCACAGGGATAGACAAAAAGTAGATCTGTACAAAAGCACAGAGAGCCCAGAAGCCTACTCATAGGTATGTACACACACGGATCTTGTTACGTCATGAGGAGGCATTACAAATTAGCAAGGAAAATAGGAAAATGGACAGTGATGATATTGGGAGTATTGGGACAACTTCCTTTGCAGATAAAAACAAAATAAAATTACTTGAAAATGTAGAGTATCCTTATTATATCAGAGCAAGGAAGGGTTTTTTGTATAAGACACAGAACATAGATGATAAAAAATTAATGAATTCACTATATCAAAATATGAAACTTCTTTACAATAAAAGACATCACAATGCTAAAAGTAAAGTATCTGAAACATATATATGTTAGCATATATAATGTGGTAAATATTTAGAATATATAACATCATTTAGAAAAAAAAAAAACGAGAAATGGGTAAGGATGAGGACAGGAAATTCCCTAAGCAGGAACCCTGAATGGCAATTAATGATGCTTATGAAAAGATGCTCAAACTTGTAATCAAGGCAGTGAAGCAAAACAAGGAAGCAGAGCCATTTCCTGTGATCAGAAGTGGAAAAAAATTAAAACATTTGACAACATCAAGTGTTGGTAAGAATGAGAGGAAATTGAAAATCTTATATGTCCCTCGTGGAAGTGAAAATTGTCAACACAGTTTGAAGTGCATTTTATCAATATCTAGTAAAGTTAAAAGTGAAGCGTGAATAACCTAATAATTACACTTCTAGATAGAGACCCTAGAGAAACTCCAGCACCTGGTAGCAGAGACATGTTTAAGAATATTTGTTTACAGCATTGTCTCTAATAGTGAAAAAATTAGAAACACTAAATCTCATGGATAAATAATGGTATAGTCATATTAGGAACCACTATGTATGTAAGATACCTATCTATTTATACTGTATAAATACATATAGTGTAGATATATATGGAAAGACCTCAAAAACATATTTATCCAAAAGTGACTGTAAAATAATGCTTTATCTAAAGAAAAAGAAGACCCAGTTGCAGCTGAGATGGATACAGGAGCTAGCAAATCACATCTAGTTAGACAAAGGTTAGATATGCTCATAACTTAATCATATAATCTGACATAGCTTATATGACATTTTCAAACTGGTGAAATAATGGTAGTATGAAAGGGAAAAAAGAGACAAGGTGTTTTACCTCAGAACACAGATATTAAACAGACCTTAGTAAAATTGAATTTAAAGGTGAAATGAATTTCATGCAGTTCACATAAACTTCAAAAAATGTCTCTGCCAGCTCTGTTAAAATGCCACCGTGTCTTCCTCCAGTCCTCATAAATCGCAATCTGATGTGCACCCCTGATACCCAGATTTTGGCCTCTTTTTTCCATAAAAGGAACCAGGGCTCCTTGAAGAGTAACTGATTCCCTGTGACAGGGTAGGGAAGACAAAGTTGTACTTGAAATATGTAGCTCTTACCAGAGAGTGAGAATGCTTTCAAAGATGTCTGCAGACAGTACTATGGAGGAAAGTGCCTTCAGGGGTTGTGACAATCAGAGGACAAGAAAAGAAAAGAAAGGCGCAAGTTTATAATATAATTACTCAAAATAGACAAAAGTATATAGAAACAGAGGCATCTATGGGTTTCCAACAATGTCTACAGAAAATAGGTATATCAACAGAAACTATGTAAGTATATTGTATTTTATTTTCATCGGTCCCACTAGGAAAAATCAGAGGGTAAAAATTTAAGGAGGAAGTTTTGTCAAAAAGTTGAGTATGAGATGCTAAGAAAAAAATGGGTAAGGGTGACCATTAAGAAATGCCCATGGGGGCTTCCCTGGTGGCGCAGCGGTTGAGAGTCCACCTGCTGATGCAGGGGACGTGGGTTCGTGCCCCGGTCTGGGAAGATCCCACATGCCGTGGAGCGGCTGGGCCTGTGAGCCATGGCCGCTGAGCCTGCGTGTCCAGAGCCTGTGCTCCGCAACGGGAGAGGCCACAGCAGTGAGAAGCCGCGTACTGAAAAAAAAAAAAATGCCCATGGGATACATTGTGAGAAAGCTTTTCTCAGTAACAGGCCAATTGACACCTAGGAGTAGACCCCATCCCAATAATCACTGGCTCTGTGGGACCATATAAGAAGGAACATTTAAGTTCCTATGTTTTGGTCTCAAATTTCTGGCTAATAATCTAAATCTATAAACATATTGAGGTCCTAATTCTATTGGTACAATCTGTAAACTTAATCTCTAACCAAATAGCCACCTTGAGATGGTCATTTTGTTTCCTTGAAAAATAAATTATGCAGATGATAAAGAAACAAACCAGGGCTTCCCTGGTGGCACGGTGGTTAAGAATCCGCCTGCCAATGCAGGAGACAGGGGTTCAAGCCCTGACCTGGGAAGATCTCACATGCCGCAGAACAACTAAGCCTGTGAGCCACAACTATTGGGCCTGCACTCTACAGCCCATGAGCCATAACTACTGAGTCTGTGTGCCACAACTACTGAAGACTGCGTGCCTACCGCAATGAGAAGCCTGAGAGCCACAACGAAGAGTAGCCCCTGCTCACCGCAACCAGAGAAAAGCCCACACGCAGCAATGAAGACCCAACACGGCCAAAAAAAAAAAAAAAAACCAAATTCAGCATCAATTTTATATTCAGTGCAAGTGTAGTAACGACTTGTAATCACTTTGTTAACTTGTATTTGTGCTGCTTTTTAAAGGGTAGCATGTAAAGCAGGGGTCCCCAACCCCCTGGTCTCGAACTGGTACCAGCTGGTGGCCTGTTAGGAGCCAGGCTGAACAGCGGGAGGTGAGCAGCAGGTGAGCAAGCGAAGCTTCATCTGCCGCTCCCCATTGCTCACATTACCACCCGAACCACACCACCCTCCCCAGGTCTGTAGAAAAGTTGTCTTCCAAGAAATTGGTTCCTGGTGCCAAAAAGGTTGGGGACCGCTGATGTAAAGGAATCTGACAAAAAGGATTTGAGATTTTAATTGAAATCCTCAGGAATTTTTAACTTAACTTTATGATCAATATTTAGACGCTCAAGGCAATCTGACTTCTTCCAACCATCCATTTAGATTTATTGTACGTATAAGCAGCATTTGAGTGCTTGGGAAGAGTTTTTTTGTTTGGAATCCTTATGAGTATTTGAAAGTCTGACTTCCTGGATGTTTTAAAGTGCTAGAAAGAATCAGCTATATCATATTTGTGGTTTTATTTAAAAACATTTAGGACAGTTTGCTTAAATTTTCTGTAAATATTTTAAAGTATTTACTGTACCAAATGCATAAATAAATTGAATATTAATTCAGGACCAAATACAGGTTAGTATTTTAATTTATTCACAAAATTGCTGGTTTTAGAAAATAGATTTTTATATTTACTTTGTAATCTTATGAAAAGCTAGGCTTTAAAATTAACTCTATTAAACAGGATATTCATTTAAAGTCTGTATACAAAAGCCACTTCCCCACAGATATTAAAAAGGCAATTGACTAGGTTAAATGAAAAAAGCAAGTTATAGAAAATAATATACCTTATGATGTAATTTTTATAAATGAAGAAAAATTTTAAATTTCATGTATTATATATGGATTACCATATAGAGAGCAATAAAAAGTATGAAAATGTGAACTGAAGAGTGGAATACAGCAGACATCAAATTTTAGTGAGATTTAAATTGTCAAAAAATCTAAGATGATCATAACAACATGTTAATATTTATTTATTTGTGGCATTTATGTTGGTAATTATTTTACTATCTATTGTGTTTTTAATTTTTCTCAATTAAAATATCTCTAATGTAAAGATTCAAGTCATATTACACTAAGAACCCAAGGGACAAATAATATAGTGAATTGGACAGAAACTTGGGCTATTTAAGTAGATTAATTGTGAGGATAATGACTGAATAATTAAAATTATAAAAGAAAACATTTGTATTTAAAACAAAACAACTTAAGGCTGAAAGAAGCAAAATTTGAATGAAAAAAAAGAGAAAAGAATGAAGTTTCTGCCAAGATGTCTCACACATTGTGACTGATCTGAACAAACAACCTGAGATTTGTTGTGTTCTTTCAAGTAAAGTAGACAAAATAATGTGCATTTGAGGAGAATAATAGTTGGTGATGGAAAATGTTTCCAATAAAACCTGGAAATAAATCATAAAAGTCTGCAGTAGAAACTCCAACAAGGAGAAAAGTTTATTTGCCAAAATCTAAGTGAAATGGTTGTTGATGTATTTCTGTGATATCGATGACATTATTCATGGAGAATTCATAGTATTGGGTAAAGTACTCAATTAAATTCATTGTGATGAGAAATCATGATGCATCTGAAAGATTCTGTGTAAAACAAAACCAGGGGATTGCGGGGGGTGTGTGTGTGTGTGTGTCTGCCTTCACTACGCTGACGTTGTCCTATGGGCTTTTGGTAAAAGAGTTTCTGTGCAAATGTTGTAGTATCTGCCTTAATCTCCCACCTTATGCATAAAACAAGGTTCTGAAAGCTTTCAAGGCTGCTTCTAAACGTGAAATCCATCTCTAATGGACAAGGACTTTCCATCAATGAAGACTGTCAAGGGAATGTGCAATTCCAGCGCCAGGTCCCCCAGGACTTTCACAGATGGCAGCATTATTGGAAGACCTATACATAGCACTATTTAAAGAAAATACAAATTGACTGTAAGCCCTGCTATGTGTTTTTGAGAAATTTGTGATTCCGTTTTGCACAAATATGATATGATGTTTTCTTTTGGTAAACTTTTTTTTTTTAAAGATTGCTCTAGAACTATTTTACATCCTTATTTGTTTTGATACTGACACACTTCTTTTTGTATTTTTATTTTATTTCTTTTGGCCCTGCCTTGCTGCATGTGGGATCTTAGTTCCCCAACCAGGGATGGAACCCGAGCCCCCTGCAGTGGAAGCGTGGAGTCTTACCCACTGGACCACCAGGGAAGTCCCCTTTTTGCTACATTTTTAAAGACAAATATTTCAGGAGAGTATATAACTTAATGAAGCACCTGGGCTATGAATTCAGCTAGGGGTTGAATTCGTGTTCTGCCCACTAAGTGGTATATGAGACTTAGTTTCTGCGTCTGCAGCGGGGATGAGCGGACCTCAGTGGGAGGCGAGGCAGGATCCATCAGTGTCTGGTTTGTGGCAGACGCTCAGAGGTAGCTATTATGATTACAATGGCTATTTTTTATGACAGTATTCATTTGACAAAAAGCCTGTCAACTTCTTTCTTCTCATTAACTTATTCCCATTAGACTTGAGAAATGATATACTTTTCTGTCTTGAGTTGGGTTATTTTAGTGATTGAAGTAAAAATACATTTCCCTGAAAAATCTCATCGTATGATTACTAAGTCCCAGAATTATATTCCCCACCATTTCTATATACAACACAATCACTCTACTTAGTCAAAGATACTCAATGTGATGTTGATACCGAATTCTTCCAGGTGAATGAATGTGTTCACTTATTTTTTTTCTAAAACAACAACAATCAAACCTGTATTTAGCTTATCTAATTTGGTTAAATTAATGATACCATTTTCCAGAAAACTATAAAACTATGATCCTCCTTTATTTTCCTTTTCTGAATATAGCAAAGATGAATTATGTTTTATGTTATTTTTAAGGAATTTTTAAATTGAAGGATAGTTGATTTACAATGTTGTGTTAGTTTCAGGTGCACAGCACAGTGATTTGGTCCATATATATATATATGTGTGTGTGTGTGTGCGTGTGTGTATACATGTGTATGTGTATATATATATCTATTCTTTTTCAGATTCTTTTCCCTTATAGGTTATTACAAAATACTGAGTAGAGTTCCCTGTGCTCTACAGTAGGTGCGTGTTGTTTACCTATTTTATATATAGTAGTTTCCATGTGTTCATCCCAAACTCCTAATTTATCTGCCCCCCTTCCGCTTTGGTAACCATAAGTTTTATGTTATTAAGATATTTCTCCTACTAGGTTGGAGGACGCATTCTCATTTGGGTTAAATAACTATGATTTTTAATGCTTCAGTGATGTTATAATTAAGACACTAAGTATAATATCTGCTGCTTTTAGGTTTACTCACATGTAAAATGTGGAGCTTTAGTCGAAATATACATTTTCAGAGTCTGTTCATCACCGAGTATCATGCTTTATACAGTCTTCTCCCACCTCGTGCTATCAGTATACTCACTGACGTCATCAGAGTTTCGTGAAGGATATACACGTACGTGATTTGGGGAAGCACTTCAAAATATACACGTGTGCCTGTTAAAATGACTACTTAGACTGTTTCTGGTGGAGGGACCTCAGCTCATCTCACTGTCTAAGGTTATTCATAATATACTAAAAACACTACTCTTATTGAGATACTTTGGGAATGCAGTTAAATACCAAGATGACTACTAATGTGATTAAGGCGAAAGAACAGCTAGGCTTTTCTAAGCCAGTTAAAGCCATTGGGCCTGCTGCTTACTCAGTAACAAATCACATCTGATATCTGGAAGCAGAAATACCAGGTAAGCATTTCTGTTCTTGTCCTGTCCATAAAAGGTTGGAAGATTGTATTAGAATAAGATTTCTGATGGAGTCAAATGAAGTCTCACCCAGATTGTGCAGGTACCTGCGGAACTGCTTTCTTTAGGGGAGTTTGAGATTGTTTTGCAAAATTGATGCTATACTTTAGGGAGGGCACATCATGTTTCTGGTGGATATAACAGAGAACCATGGACTACAATCATTGTTAAATTGCCTGAGCTGAAGAGCATAACTTACAAGTTCCAATAAGTAAGTGCAGCAAACAACAACAAAAACGCCGTTAAATTTAAATATCACCTCCAATTGGTAAATTTTATTTTAGGTTTAGTAATATTAATGCCAGAGAGAAAAGATGAATAGAATAATTATCTGAATATAAACTATCAGAGAGAATGAAAATCTGATCTCTTTGACTGAAGAGAAATTGAAAGCTATACTAGTTCTAGGAAGGTTTAGATTAAAAGGAAAGGAGATTCTTCCTCTAAGCATGTAAGGGTCTCAATAAAAACGTGAGTACTGTCATTTCTGGAGACTTAAAGCAGAAGTCATGCATATCTTTCCGATTTTGTTTTAGTAGAACAGCTATTTGTTGTCTACAAGGATTACATAGGCTTTCCAAAACCGATATGAATGAATGACTGATTCCATATCAAAATGATTTAATGTAAAATAAGGACACCAATTTCAAGATTTTTTTTTTCAATTTTGGTCACATGATACACACTTTGAATACTTGCCCAAGATGGTAGCAATGAAGAGCATTCATTAGGGGAGCTTTGAATGCAGACTCCCCAGAAAAGCAAAGTCTCTGGTGCTGGACAGCTTGGGTTCAGGTCGTGACTCTACCAATTCCTAACTGCGTGACCTTGGTCTAGTTACTCAACCACACTGGGCTGTAAGATAGGGGTAACAATACCTGCCTAAGAAAGTTCTCAAGAGTAGTAAGTGAAATAATTCATGCTAAGCCCTTGGAAAACTGGCTGGCACAGAGAACTCAATAAACATCAGTTATGATTGCTATTTCAGAGCAGTAATCCCTAACATTTTGTTTTTGCTGAGACGCACAAGACAGAGAATGTTCACAGATGTCACACACCCTGCGGGTCCAACTTCTACAAAGCAGCCTTCCTCACTCTCTCATGGCAAATATCGTATTGGAATGCAAATAAGCAAGAGTTACATCATTACAGAGATAACCCTGAATCTGTTCTAACTTTAAGAAATAATTTTAAAACCTCAGCACTTGATTTTAGTAACAGGCTAATAAGAACACATGTCCCAGTAAACTAGGACACAGTTAGTTCTTCTGAGAACATTTCTTTTAGGAAATAAAGGGAAGGGAGAGGTCCTGAGGTCATGATTTTGGATAAAGCCATTCAGTGATCATTAATTATGATCAGTTTCTTTTCCATCTGTCCATCTATCCACCTGTCTCTCCATCCATCCATCCATCTACCCAACCATTCTTCTATCCATCAAATATTTACAGAAAATCAACATGGGGCTGAAAATACTGAAGAAACTTTGTCTAGAAGCTTGTATGCTCCCTGGAGTTCTAGGTTTCTTTGCTTTGCTGTTGTTCTTGGTTGATTTTTGGTTTTGTTTTTTACCCTTTAGGGGGGACTACCTATTTGGCAGAAGGAAGGAGAGTAAAATTTCTCCTAAAAGGCTCAAAATGAATTATCTTTCTGAGTTTTCTTGTAGCTTGTTGAATTTCTTCCTAACAGCTGTTTTAAATTCTTATCACTTAGAGCACTAAATTCAAGGCTCTGTCTGAGAAAAAAAATCTGACGCTGCAGATGAATGCCAGCCCAATCCCAGAGTCTGCTAGATGGAAAGTATTCTTGAGCAGACATTCAGAGCAATGGGAGGGAAAGGAAGAGGCATCTTTACTACAGAACCAGAGTACCTTACATGGTACTTAGGGCAGTGTCTTTGGTTTTCTTCCAGCTTTTATTATTCTGTATTTAGTGAACCAACAAGGTAGTTTTGGTTTACATTTAGGTTAAATATCATTCTTTGTGGATTAATATGGCAAGTATAATTTAGAATATTGTTTGTTTAATTTAGCTTGTTACTGCTACAAGGGAGTTATACTCAAAGTAAAATCAATCTTTAACTTCAGTGGGTAGCTACTTCTTTAGCGATTGGTTCTGGCACACAATTGTTTATTTAACACGTTAAAGGATGAAGAAGCTGGCGGCCATATCCTCACAGTATTTCCTACATACAGATGTAAATATACCACAAAGAGGGGGATAGAAGAAAAAGGAAAAAGTTAAGAACCTATCTCTCTTTGTTGCCCAGAGTTTCCTACCAGGTTTTCCATAATCAGTAACAGTACGTTACATGGTCAAGCAAAAAAGTTAGAAGTTAAACCACAGAAGTGATACATACTGAAATTACCCATACATTTTCTTTAAAATGTGTGGTGATGATTAGGAAGACAGGGGTCGGGTACCTAGGACGCTGCTCTTGGTACAGGAGACCCTCAGTGACCGTAGCTATGACTGCTTGTAAAGGCAGCAGGCAGACCAACCCGGGGCCGATGTGTATGAGTTCTCAGGCATCCACTTGGAAACTAGGAAACCTGTTCTTTTCAACAGTATAGATCTCAAGTGGTTAACATAGAAAAGGAAAAATAAACACAAGAGAAAATTGAAGCAGCAGAGAAATAACCATCATCCTCTTCTGTTGAGTATTTGACTTTAAAAAATCTGTGTAATACAAATAAAATAAATCATAATCATTACGATGATATACACAACAAGTGTGCATTACTGGATTATTTGTGTAATGTATAACTTTTTCCCCCAGGTATACAATTTTCACCTGCTTACATCTTAGATAAAAGGGCATTCAGAGAAATAATATAATATAATATTTTCAAGACAATAAAATGATGATTAGTTGGTCTAATAAATATTTGGATGCATTTTAATAACAATGAGGAATTTATTATATTTTTTGCCAGGCTTCCAGAGCATATGAGCATGGACTAGCAGGCTTATCCTGATGTCATGGTGGTCACAACAGAAATCCAGTTATCTGACTCTATAATGTAATAATTACACCAGGATTCCAAATTTCAACATTTTAAAAAAAGTAGTCTAGAAAGTTATAAACAAAATGCCAGCAACTCAGAAATAGTTGTACTTTCCAGAAGGAGCATGTGTAGGTGAAATTTTGATGTGGACAATTTGATGCTGTGGACTATTTTTTTTCTTAAAATCTTTATTAGAGTATAATTGCTTTACAATCGTGTCTTAGTTTCTGCTTTATAACAAAGTGAATCAGTTATACATACACATATATCCCCACATCTCCTCCCTCTTGCGTCTCCCTCCCTCCCACCCTCCCTATCCCACCCCTCTAGGTGGTCACAAAGCACTGAGCTGATCTCCCTGTGCTATGCGGTTGCTTCCCACTAGCTATCTATTTTACATGTGGTAGTGACTATATGTCCATGCCACTCTCTCACTTGCTCACAGCTTACCCTTCCCCCTCCCTGTGTCCTCAAGTCCATTCTCTCCACCTGTGTCTTTATTCCTGTCCTGCCCCAAGGTTCTTCAGAAACATTATTATTATTATTTTGATTCCATATATATGTGTTAGCATATGGTATTTACTTTTCTCTTTCTGATTTACTTCACTCTGTATGACAGACTCTGGGTCCATCCACCTCACTACAAATAACTCAATTTTGTTTCTTTTTATGGCTGAGTAATATTCCATTGTATATGTGTGCCACATCTTCTTTATCCATCCATCTCTCGATGGACACTTAGGTTGCTTCCATGTCCTGGCTATTGTAAATAGAGCTGCAATGAACATTGTGGTACATGACTCTTTTTGAATTATGGTTTTCTCAGGGTATATGCCCAGTAGTGGGATTGCTGGGTGGTATGGTAGTTCTATTTTTAGTTTTTTAAGGAACCTCCATAATGTTCTCCATAATGGCTATATCAATTTACATTCCCACCAACACTGTAAGAGGGTTCCTTTTTATCCACACCCTCTCCAGCATTTATTGTTTGTAGATTTTTTGATGATGGTCATTCTGACTGGTGTGAGGTGATACCTCATTGTAGTTTTGATTTACATTTCTCTAATGATTAGTTATGTTGAGAATCCTTTCATGTGTTTGTTGGCAATCTGTATATCTTCTTTGGAGAAATATCTATTTAGGTCTTCTGTCCATTTTTGGATTGGGTTGTTTGTTTTTTTGAAATTGAGCTGCATGAGCTGCTTGTATATTTTGGAGATTAATCCTTTGTCAGTTGCTTCGTTTGCAAATATTTTCTCGCATTCTGAGAGTTGTCTTTTCGTCTTGTTTATGGTGTCCTTTGCTGTGCAAAAGGTTTTAATTTTCATTAGGTCCCATTTGATTATTTTTGTTTTTATTTCCATTTCTCTAGGTGGTGGGTCAAAAGGGATCTTGCTGTGATTTATGTCATAGAGTGTTTTGCCTATGTTTTCCTCTAAGAATTTTATAGTGTCTGGCCTTACATTTAGGTCTTTAATCCATTTTGAGTTTATTTTTGTGTATGGTGTTAGGGAGTGTTCTAATTTCATTCTTTTACATGCAGCCGTCCAGTTTTCACAGCACCACTTATTGAAGTGGCTGGCTTTTCTCCATTGTATACTCATGCCTCCTTTATCAAAGATAAGGTGATTGTATGTGCGTGCGTTTATCTCTGGGCTTTCTATCCTGTTCCATTGATCTGTATTTCTGTTTTTGTGCCAGTACCATACTGTCTTCCTTACTGTAGCTTTGTAGTATAGTCTGAAGTCAGGAAGCCTGATTCCACCAGCTCCGTTTTTCTTTCCCAAAATTGCTTTGGCTATTCAGGTTCTTTTGTGTTTCCAAATTGTGAATTATTTTGTTCTAGTTCTGTGAAAAATGCCATTGGTAGTTTGATAGGGATTGCATTGAATCTGTAGATTCCTTTGTATAGTATTTCGGGGTCTTTTGTGTTTCCATACAAATTGTGAAATTTTTTGTTCTAGTTCTCTGAAAAATGCCATTGGTAGTTTGATAGGGTTTGCATTGAATCTGTAGATTCCTTTGGATAGTATAGTCATTTTCACAACGTTGATTCTTCCAATCCAAGAACAGGGTATATCTCTCCATCCGTTTGTATCACCTTTAGGTAATTTCAGCAGTGTCTTATAGTTTTCTGCATACAGGTCTTTTGCCTTCTTAGGTAGATTTATTCCTAGGTATTTTATTCTTTTTGTTGCAATGGTAAATGGTAGTGTTTCTTTAATTTCTCTTTCAGATTTTTCATCATTAGTGTATAGGAATGCAAGAGATTTCTGTGCATTCATTTTGTATCCTGCTAATTTACCAAATTCATTGATTAGCTCTAGTAGTTTTTTGGTAGCATCCTTAGGATTCTGTTTGTATACTATCATGTCATCTGCAAACAGTGACAGCTTTACTTCTTCTTTTCCTATTTGGATTCCTTTTATTTCTTTTTCTTCCCTGATTGCTGAGGTAAAACTTCCAAAACTAAGTGGAATAATAGTAGTGAGAGTGGACAACCTTGTCTTGTTCCTGATCTTAGAGGAAATGGTTTCAGTTTTTCCCCATTGAGAACGATGTTGGCTGTGGGTTTGTCATACATGGTCTTTATTATGTTGAGGTAAGCTCCCTCTATGCCTACTTTCTGGAGGGTTTTTGTCATAAATGGATGTTGAATTTTGTCGAAAGCTTTTTCTGCATCTATTGAGATGATCATACAGTTTTTCTCCTTCAATTTGTTAATATGGTTTATCACATTGATTGATTTGCATATATTGAAGAATCCTTGCATCCCTGGGATAAACCCCACTTGATCATGGGGTATGATCCTTTTAATGTGCTGTTGGATTCTGTTTCCTAGTATTTTGTTGAGTTTTTTTGCATCTATGTTCATCAGTGACACTGGCCTGTAGTTTTCTTTCTTTGTGACATCTTTTTCTGTTTTCGGTATCAGGGTGATGGTGGCCTCATAGTATGAGTTTGGGAGTGTTCCTCCCTCTGCTATATTTTGGAAGAGTTTGAGAAGGAAGGATTTAGCTCTTCTCTAAATGTTTGATAGAATTCACCTGTGAAGCCATCTGGTCCTGGGCTTTTGTTTGTTGGAAGATTTTTAATCACACTCTCAATTTCAGTGCTTGTGATTGGTCTGTTTATAATCTCTATTTCTTCCTGGATCAGTCTCAGAACGTTGTGCTCTTCTAAGAACTTGTCCATTTCTTCCAGGTTGTCCATGTTGTTAGCATATAGTTGCTTATATTAATCTCTCATGATCCTTTGTATTTCTGCAGTGTCAGTTGTTACTTCTCCTTTTTCATTTCTAATTCTACTGATTTGAGTCTTCTCCCTTTTTTTCTTGATGAGTCTGGCTAATGGTTTATCAATTTTGTTTATCTTCTCAAAGAACCATTTTTAGTTATATTGATCTTTGCTATCGTTTCCTTCATTTCATTTTCATTTATTTCTGATCTGATCTTTATGATTTCTTTCCTTCTGCTAACTTTGGGGTTTTTTGTTCTTAATTGTCTAATTGCTTTAGGTTTATGGTTAGGTTGTTTATTTGAGATATTTCTTTTTTCTTGAGGTAGGATTGTATTGCTATAAACTTCCCTCTTAGAACTGCTTTTGCTGCATCCCACAGGATGCTACTGTGATTGTGTTATTGTTGATTTCCCTGTTTATGGCTGTTAGCATTTGCCTTATGTATTGAGGTGCTCCTATGTTGGGTGCATAAATACTTACAATTGTTATATCTTCTTTGTGGATTGATCCTTTGATCATTTTGTAGTGTCCCTCTTCATCTTTTGTAATAGTCCTTATTTTAAAGTCTATTTTGTCTGATATGAGAATTGTTACTCTAGCTTTCTTTTGATTTCCATTTGCATGGAATATCTTTTTCCATCCCCTCACTTTCAGTCTGTATGTATCCCTAGGTCTGAAGTTAGTCTCTTGTAGACAGCATATATATGGTCTTCTTTTTGTATCCATTCAGCCAGTCTATGTCTTTTGGTTGGAGCATTTAATCCATTTGCATTTGAGGTAATTATCGATGTGTATGTTCCTATTATCATTTTCTTAATTGTTTTGGGTTTGTTACTGTAGGTCTTTCCCTTCTCTTGAGTTTCTTGCCTAGAGAATTTCCTTTAGCATTTGTTGTAAAGCTGGTCTGGTGGTGCTGAATTCTCTTAGCTTTTGCTTGTGTGTAAAGTTTCTTATTTCTCCGTTGAATCTGAATGAGAGCCTTGCTGAGTAAAGTAGTCTTGGTTGTAGGCTTTTCCCTTTCATCACTTGAAATATGTACTCCCACTCCCTTCTGGCTTGCAGAGTTTCTGCTGAAAGATCAGCCGTTATTCTTATGGGGATTCACTTATATGTTATTTGTGGTTTTTCTCTTGATGCTTTTAATATTTTTTCTTTGTAGTTAATTTTTGATAGTTTGATTAATATGTGTCTTTGCGTGTTTCTCCTTGGGTTTATCCTGTATGGGACTCTCTGGGCTTCCTGGACTTGGTTAACTATTTCCTTTCCCATATTAGGGAAGTTTTCAACTATAATGTCTTCAAAGTTTTCTCAGTCCCTTTCTTTTTCTCTTCTTCTTCTGGGACCCCTGTAATTCATATGTTCATACGTTCAATATTGTCTCAGAGGTCTCTGAGACTGTCCTCAATTCTTTTCATTCTTTTTTCTTTTTTCTGCTCTGCAGTAGTTATTTCCACTATTTTATCTTCCAGGTCATTTATCCGTTCTTCCGCCTCAGTTATTCTGCTATTGATTCCTTCTAGAGAATTTTTAATTTCATTTATTGTGTTGTTCATCATTGTTTGTTTGCTCTTTAGTTCTTCTAGGTCCTTGTTAAACATTTCTTGTATTTTCTCCATTCTATTTCCAAGATTTTGGATCACCTTTACTATCATTACTCTGAATTCTTTTTCAGGTAGACTGCCTATTTCCTCTTCATTTGTTAGGTCTGGTGTGTATTTATCTTGCGCCTTCAACTGTTGTGTGTTTCTCTGTCTTCTCATTTTGCTTATCTTACTGTGTTTGGGGTCTCCTTTTCACAGGCTGCAGGTTCGTAGTTCCCATTCTTTTGGGGGTCTGCCCCCAGTGGCTAAGTTTAGTTCAGTGGGCTGTGTAGGCTTCCTGGTGGAGGGGTCTGGTGCCTGTGTTCTGGTGGATGAGGCTGGATCTTGTTTTTTGGCTGGGCAGGTTCACGTCTGGTGGTGTGTTTTTGGGTGTCTGTGGACTTATTATGATTTTAGGCAGTCTCTCTGCTAATGGGTGAGGTTGTGTTCCTGTCTTGTTAGTTGTTTGGCATAGAGTGTCCAGCACTGGAACTTGCTGGTCATTGAGTGGATCTGGGTCTTAGCATTCAGATGGAGATCTCTGGGGGAGCTTTTGCCATTTGATATTACGTGGAGCTGGGAGGTCTCGGGTGGACCAATGTCCTGAACTTGGCTCTCCCACCTCAGAGGCACAGGCGTGACACCCGGCCGGATAACCAAGACCCTGTCAGCCACACAGCAAAAGAGAAAATGGAAAAACATATGTATATCATTTTCCCCAAAGTCCACTGTCTGAATTTTGGGATGATTCGTTGTCTATTCAGGTATTCCACAGAAGAAGGGTACATCACGTTAATTGTGGAGATTTAATCTGCTGCTCTTGAGGCTGTTGGAGAGATTTCCCTTTCTCTTCTTTGTTCGCACAGCTCCCGGGGCTCAGCTTTGGATTTGGCCCCGCCTCTGCGTGTAGGTCACCTGAGGGCGTCTGTTCTTCCCTCAGACAGGACGGGGTTAAAGGAGCTGCTGATTCTGGGGCTCTGGCTCACTCAGGCCGGGGGTGAGGGAGGGGCACGGAGTGCGGGGCGAGCCTGCAGTGGCAGAGGCCAACGTGACGTTGCACCAGCCTGAGGCGCACCGTGCGTTCTCCTGGGGAAGTTGTCCCTGGATCCCGGGACCCTGGCAGTGGCGGGCTGCACAGGCTCCCTGGAAGGGAGGTGTGGAGAGTGACCTGTGCTCACACACAGGCTTCTTGGTGGTGGCAGTAGCAGCCTTAGCATCTCATGCCCGTCTCTGAGGTCCGTGCTGATCGACGCGGCTCGCGCCCGTCTCTGGGGATTGTTTAGGCGGCGCTCTGAATCCCCCCTCTTTGTGCACTCCACAACAATGGTCTCTTGTCTGTTCGGCAGCTCCAGACTTTTCCCCGAACTCCCTCTCGGCTAGCCGTGGCGCACTAACCCCTTCAGGCTGTGTTCACACCGCCAACCCCAGTCCTCTCCCTGCGCTCCGACCGAATCCCGAGCCTCAGCTCCCAGCCCCGCCCGCCCCGGCGGGTGAGCAGACAAGCCTCTTGGGCTGGTGAGTGCCGGTCGGCACCAATCCTCTGTGCGGGAATCTCTCCACTTTGCCCTCCGCACCCCTGTTGCTGTGTTCTTCTCCATGGCTCCGAAGCTTCCCCCCGCTCTGCCACCCGCAGTCTCCGCCTGCGAAGGCTCCTAGTGTGTGGAAGCCTTTCCTCCTTCACGGCTCCCTCCCACTGGTGCAGGTCCCGTCCCTATTCTTTGTCTCTGGTTTTTATTGCCCTACCCAGGTACGTGGGGAGTTTCTTGCCTTTGGGAGGTCTGAGGTCTTCTGCCAGCATCCAGTTGGTGTTCTGTAGGAGTTGTTCCACGTGTAGATGTATTTCTGATGTATTTGTAGGGAGGAAGGTGATCTCCAACTCTTACTCCTCCATCATCTTGAAGGTCTCCCTGTGGACTCTTCAATGCAGCAGTTTTGGTAAGGGAACATTTGACATGCCCTAAAGAGCAAACCATTAAATTCTCATCCTCTTGAAATGCCAAGTTCTTTGCACAAAAGTCATCTGCATTCTTCCCTGATTCTCATCACATCCCTGGCGCTTGAACTGTGTGGAGGCACATGGAGCCCATGTCCAGCCTCACCTTGACCTTGGGCCTCACTCACCCCGTGGAGGGTATCGTGAAGGATGCACGTCTTATGCCCACTTGAAAACATCACCCCCCTCCGTATTTTTTTTAAAAAATCTTACATCTTGAAATGACTGTCAAAAAGACTGTGCCAAAAGGTTCTGTCTTCAGAAGTGGTATGCTCGTCAAAGATGAGAGAGGAAACCTGCAGAAGAAAAGGCCCTCGTGAATTTACCTAAAGTACCTGCAAAAATGGAAAAATGAAGTGCAGGCGAGTCCATATATTATTACAGAATCAGAGGGCTTCAGGACTGGGAAATACCTGGAGATCCTGCAGTCTGGACAGTGACCCCACACCTGAGTTACCCACAGGTGGCCTGGTCCCTGGGCTCCCGAGGGTGCTCCCACTCCAGATAAGAGTCCCTGACGCTCCCCCATCACAAATCCTGTTCCAGTGAGCACGAATGCTAAACTGGGCATTTTCCTACAGCCGAGACTAAGTCCTGGCCAGAAACTTGCTCCTGACACAGTTTCTTGTGCTTGAATCTCTATTTTCGTCATTTTCTTAGGAAATGGGGGCTGTCCCCCTCTCCCCATGTCCCTCCTAACACCACCTTGGTACAGTTTTTAATTTAAAAATTTATTTTTATATTTTATGTATTTACTTTGTTAGTTAGCTCATCCTTCATCTCACGTAATTCTCTTGCTGTTATTGTTGTCATGGTGAAAATATTTATGATTTACTCTCTCAGGGGCTTTCAAGTACACCACACTGTGTTGTACATTAGATCCCATAACTTTGTCCCGTCACAGCTGGAAGTTTGTGCCATTTGACCAACACGGCCCTCATCCCCCAGCCCCCAACCCACAGAAACCACAGTTCTACTCTGCATCCACGGGTTCAGCTTTTCCAGATCCCACGTACAAGTGCCATCACGCGGTTTCTGTCTTTCTCTGTCTGGCTCATTTCACTTAGTATAACGCCCTCAAGGTTCATACATGCTGTTGTAAATGGCAGCATTTCCTTGTTTGTATGGCTGAGTAATATTCCATTGTATTCCTTTACCACATCTACTCTAGCCGTTGATAGACACTTAGGTTGTTTTCGTGTCTTGGCAATTGTGAATAGTGCGGCAATGAATGAAGGAGGACAGAGACTGCTTCAAGATTCTGATTTCATTTCCTCTGGCTATATGCCCAGAAGTGGAATGGCTGGGTCTTACGGGAGTTCTATCTTTAATTTCCTGAGGAACCTTCATACTGTTTTCCATAGTGGTTGCACCAGTTTACGTTCCACGCACAAGGGCTCCCTTTTCTCCACACCCTCACCGGCACTAGAAAGCTCTATGGGAGATTTGCCAACTCCAAACGTCATCTTTCTGATGTCGATGTACATCCATTCGGCTGTATCTCTGGAGCTTCCTGGCTCCTGTCTCTCCGGGGACCATGCTGCAGCTGTCTGTCACCTGTGCAGGGCAGGCCACCTGCTGCCTGTTACAGGGCTCACTGAATGCAGCCTGGCACCTGCCTGAATCCGTTCCCTCCTGTGCAGTGAGGCCCACTCTCTCAACAACCACTGCCAGTGACGGAAGAGAGGCTCAGGTCCTGGCTTTCCCAGATGGCCTTGGTGCACGCACCTCTCAGCATCTCAACTAGAACGTAGTTTCTACTAAGTGGTCATTCAATTCCCAGAGTCTGCGAGGTCTGAGGATGCAGTAGTTTTTGAGGAAGTACATTTTATCTTACGAAAACCAATGACTAACAAGTGTTCTTATTGTATGAACTTGAAATCAGGGCCTACATAACACACACAGCGATTTTGTGCAAAGTGGAAGAAGTTCCCTCTCCAGACACACCAATTTCAAAAAAGGCCTCTGCATCCCACAGCCTAATCCAGGCCATAGGGCTGAGCCATGAGTGTGGACAGAATTTCAGTCCTGACCCCTTGGCTGGGTGCCCTTGAGTAAAACAAGCCCAGGCAATGCTACACGGTGGTCTGTGGATTGGTCCTGGTTCTGCCTCTTTGAGTCTCAAATAACAGGTTTAAATGGCTCTTTCAGGGAAGAGATAGGGGAACATATGTATAACTGATTCACTTTGTTATAAAGCAGAAACTAACACACCACTGTAAAGCTATTATACTCTAATAAAGATATAAAAAAAAATAAAAATAAAATAAAAAAAATAAAAATAGGGGCTTCCCTGGTGGCGCAGTGGTTGAGAGTCCGCCTGCCGATGCAGGGGACGCGGGTTCGTGCCCCGGTCCGGGAAGATCCCACATGCCGCGGAGCGGCTGGGCCCATGAGCCATGGCTGCTGAGCCTGCGCATCCACAGCCTGTGCTCCGCAATGGGAGAGGCCACATTGGTGAGAGGCCCGCCTACCGCAAAATAAATAAATAAATAAAATAAAATAAAATAAAAATAAATAAAAAATAAAAATAAATGGCTCTTTCATGCAAGAATTCTCCAATTATTGGGAAACAGCTATTCTATTTGCTCTGCAACTTCTCTTCTTTGGGTTAAACATCTCTACTTCCTTCAATTATTCCTCTTCACAAATGTTTCAAATCCCTTCACCTCGCTGTTGGCTTTGTTTGGAACACGCTTCCAATTACCTGTATTTTTCTTCAAGTGCACTATAAACCAAACACAACAGGACTGCAGGTTGGTTTCACCAAAATGGAGTGGAGTGGGGTTCTAATTCCTCTTGTTCTACAGTGTTCTCTGTTTCTCTGAAATCAGCCTAAGATGGCAGCAAGTTGGAAGAGGCTGGCAAGAGAGACTCTGACCTTTAAATACCAAGTATTCTAAGGTAAATAAGTAACGAACAGAACAAAACCAAAGTTATATTTTCTTAAGATCATTTCTCAAAAAGGAATATAAAGAAAGTTGTGAGTTACTCTGAGAAAGCAAGAGCTCGTCTGGTTTCATGAGAGAAATCTGATTAGGTTAAGGTTTAGCAGCTTATTTCCCTCCATAAAGCAAATACTGATTTATGTACATAGTTTCAAACTCTCTTCCTTCAAGTCCATGTACACACATATATTCATCAATTATTAAAATAATATGCAGTCTGTGCTTCGTATCAGTTGTCACACTGTCAGAGCTTAACGGGTTAGAATAATTTCATAAAGACTAGACAGAAGAAAAAGGGGGCAGAGAACATATGTGAAGACACAATAGCTGGAAATTTCCCTAACCTATGAAAGGAAACAGACATCCAGGTACAGGAAGAACAGACTGTCCCAAACAGGATCAACCCAAAGAGATCCACACCAAGACACAATGTAATTAGGATGGCAAAAATTAAATAAAGAGAGGTTCTTAAAAGCAGCAAGGGAAAAGCAACAAGTTACATACAAGTTTTGAGCTATTATGAATAAAACTGCTATGACACCCTTTCTAGAGAGATGATTTAATTTCTCTTATTTAAATTCTTAGGAATGGAACTGCTGAGTAATAGGGTAGATGTATGCTTAAACTTTTTTGAGATTCCTCCAAATAGTTCTCCAAGGTGGTTGTATCATTTTCACTCCCATTAACAATGTAAGAGATTTACAGTCATTCTGTATCCTCTCCAATGTTTGGTATTTTAGTTTTAAAATTTTTATCTGTTTAAGAATATGTGTATTGTTATCCATTGTGGTTTTAATTTGCAGGTCCCTTAACATTAACAATATTGAGCACCTTTTCATGTATTTATTGATCAGTCTCACAGCTTCTTTGGTGAATTATGTCTTTCAAAGTCTTTTGCCCATTTTCAACTGTATTGTCAGTTTATTATTAATTTGTAGAATTTCTTTATATGAACTATATTTATAAGTCCTTTATCAGGTATATGCTTTCAAATATTTTCTTCTAGTCTGTGGCTTCCTTATCATTTTCTTAATATCTTTTTGAGGAAAATATTTCAATTTTGATATATACAATTTATTGATTTTTTAAATGGTTAGTACTCTGTGTTCTAAGAAATCTTTACAATTTTAGCTCTTACATTTAGTTCTGTAATCCATGTAAAGTTAATTTTTCTGTATGGTGTAGTATGGGTCACGGTTTAATTTTTTTCTATACGTTATATCCAGTTAGATGAGCAATATTGTTAAAAGACCCCTTTCACCATTCAAGTAAAAAATAGTGTTTTCAAAAAAAAAAGACTAGACAGAAAAAAATTAAACGTATTTTGGGAGTATATTTCATTCAGAAAAAGGGGAAATGGAAAAAATGAAGAGATTTTTGTAGTTTTCCATATTAAGAAAGGATCTTCTAATTTAGTGGTATTGAAGTGTTAATGATAGAGGTCATGAAGTTCAAGGTCTGTAGGCAGTGTATTAAATCACAGTGCTGTCTGAATCTTGAAACTGTTTTCATGCTTTTAAAGTCATCGACTGATTGTTGGATGCATGGCAATGGTTGAACTACCTAAATGGTCTAACAAAAATGTGGTTCATAGGCAGACCTATGTGTCCAGTTGTTGACACACATGTGCATCACCTTTTGGGGCTTTTCCTGGAGATCAGACTAAGATCCTCACAGAAGAGGCCCGAGAGGGAGATGCATGAAATAAAGAGGGTGACGGGAAGGGAAATGGGCATGACGGGGAGATTCCGAGGTGGCATAACAAAGCTGTAAACATATTTATAGTTCTGTCATTTTATACCGTGTGACATCTGGCCACATTACCTAATATATCTGAATCCTAGTATTTGTATTTGTGAAACAGGGTTAATAATAGCTATTTTGGAGCACTTTTGGAAGCATTAATTAAGATTTTATTATGTAAATATATATACATATATTATATAAAGCTCCCGAGATATACTAATATGTTCAATATGCTAACATTTTAATATGTTCAATATACCAGGATATACTGATATGTTCAATAAAATGTTTATCTCCCAGGAAAGTTGACACAGGCAATATGGTACCAGGAGCTGTCTAAAGGAGGGGCTAGCTGGGTTTAGATATTTAATTCATAATTTTTGTTTGGTTCCAATGCTGTTTAGAAACCTGGGTTTTATTCTTTCACTTTAAAGGAATGTGCTGTGCAGTTTCCATTAGCACACACAGAAGAGCTGTGTACAGCCGCCCTTCTCTGCAGAAAACCAGTATTTCTTTCCCCATTGCCCCACTTTAAAGATTCTGGGGACCTAAAAGCTCCTTAAAATCAGGAGTTAAATGACTTCTAAAGACTGAGCTGATGACTTGGAACCCTCCTGGATGAGGTTCTGTACGAGCAGAAGTATTAGTGATCTCCAGTTGTCAGTTGTGAAGGCTGTAGCCAGGAACCAAGTAAATGATATGTCCTAATTTCAACACACTGTTGGCTTTGGAATCGGGGCCAAGTTTTCATGTCATGTCTCCAGCTGGCATCCCAGTAGTGCTGGTTTTCTGGTTGGGAAAACATCCTGTCCAGGACCCCTTATGATCAAAAGAACTCAGCATGAGGATTAGCCTGTCAAAGAGATAATGCACTGAATCCTACATGGAGTAGGGTTGTGACAGGACCATTGTGTGACTCTGAGACGGGGTCAGTACTTTGTATTGAATCCACTAATTCCACTTGATTCCTTTAATTATGGTGGATGAGGGAGATTATATCTATGAGATAGTTTGCCTATTAATTTTCTGTATTTTGGTCGAGACTGTCTTTCAGCATACTTTTTCACGATGACTTTTAGACATACCTGCACTTGAATGACAACACAGAAAGGAGTGACAACACAATGGCATGAAAGAACTTGGAGTCAGACCCAGTGGGGTTCAGGTTAGGTTTGCATAGAGAATTTGTAGGTTTCAAGGCAAAGTCACTTCCCTACTTTAGCCTTCAGATTCCTCATCGACAGAGAAGGGGTTACAATATCCATCTCCAAAGATGCTGTAAGGGTCACACAAAGGAATATAAGTAATGTAACGGAGACCGTAAAGGTAGAACGTTCTCAACAAGTGTTTCCTGGATCAAAGGCATGAAATATTTCTCATGGGTGGTTCTCCAAATAGCAGAAACTGTATAAGCTGTTAATTGAAACAATGTTCAAATATTGCTTCAGATGTGAAAAGCCCTGTGTGACCCTTAGGATTCCAGTTTTTTCATTTACATGGAATACCTATCAGATCCTCTGACTGAAGGTGTCAAGCATCTGAAACAAAAAAAAAATCAAAACTAGAACTTATTCAAAATTTATAAAAATACATAAATGAAACCTAAGTAATTAAACTTTCAAAAGATGTTTTCTGTAACTTTGTAGCATTTATATTTCTAAGTTAATGAAGCCTAAAAGTCATGAGAATGGCACCCTGTGTGTGTGTGAAGCTAATTTACGTACAGTTGTTATTACTGATAGAAAATAGTATTTTCAGATAATTCTGCATGGCTTCCTAAAGTCAAATTCATTCAAGCTTTGGCTACTGCCAACATTTTTGTTTAATAAATGTTACTTTATGAGACTATCAGGTTATTTTGCAAATAACCAGGCTAACACCTCAGGAAAAGAAAAAAAAAACAGATAAAGGAAAGACAAGTGGCTTAATTATGGTCAGGTTCTGACCTAGATTTTCTTAGTGAGCAAACATTGCTTCCGGGGAAAGAGTTCGGTATTTTGGAATTGGCATTAAGTTACTACAGCTACTAGGATAATACTTACTAGGACAGTACTTTGTAGTTTATTATATATGTGTACTAAGTAGTTTTGTGTCCTGAGTAGTACTGATGGTCTATTAATACCTTATGGATTATAGAAAGCAGCACAAAGAGGCAGGTAGCCCTGGAAGCAGCCCTCACGGGACACAGATGTGGCCAAAGCACGCACTGCACCACACGCCGGTTTCAAGTACAAGGGAAAGGGCACAGGAACAAGGAAAGTGTAAGTAAAAGTAAAGCATATGGGGGGGTAGAGGCAACATGGTGGTGGGGGAGGATGTAGCGTTTGCCTCTCCCCTCAGCTAGGGCGCCTGTGGACACTGGTGGGGGGACCTTGACACCCAAGGAGATGGAAGGAACCCCCGAGGGACTGGGTAGGACGTAGGGGGAGTGAGGGGGGAGGAGAAGTAGAGGCTGGATAGGACTGGCGCCCCCCAAAGGGGCTGGGAGGGGGGAAGGTTTCCCATGCCTGGAGGGACCCTTGGGGGCTCGGAGGATCGGGGGGGAGTGTGCCTAGCATTTCACAACCCAATCGGGGCCCAGGAAGCCTGCAGGGCTCCCTGGCCAGGTCCCTCACTCTCCAAGGACCCTCTGGGCCGCGTTGGTCCTAGGGGCGTAAGAGGGAGGCGGGGGGAGAAGAGGAGAGGTAAATGGAGAGGGATCGGAGGATCAGGGGAGGTGCGGCAGGCGTTTCCCCCACCCACTTGGCCCCGGGAAGCCTACTGGGCTTCGGGTCTGGTACCCTGCCTTCAGGGGCCCCCACTGGCTGCGTGGGTCCTAGGAGCATGGAGTGGGGAAGAAGAAGAGAGGCCAACAGGGAGGGGCCCTCTGGAATCAGAGGATCAGGGGCAACGAGCCTAGTGTTTTCCCCTGCCCATTGGGCCCAGTGAGCCTGTTGCGGTCCTGGACCTGGTCCTCGTCCTCCAAGGCCAGAGGCACTCCCGGGCCCCTCCCCCTTAGCCTAAGCCCCACCCCCCACTCCCCAGGGTCTTTTCTGGCCCAGTTGGTCCTAAGCATAAGCCCCACCTACTGCCTAAACCCGGCCCCTGCCTAAGCCCCACACCCCACAGCCAATGCCTTTTCTGGTTTTTTTTTTTTTCTCCTCTTTTTTTATTTGTGGTTCTGTTTTACCTTCCAGTTATTGTTTCATCTATATATATTTTTTGTTATTCTTTCTAACATATCTGTTAGTTTTCTAATCTTATTTTATTTTTTACTCTTTGTTATAGATCTGCTCCTTTTTTCTTTTTTTTGCCACGCCGTACAGCTTGCGGGATCTTGGTTCACAAGCCAGGAGTTGGGCCAGAGGTCCTGCGGTGGGAGCTCCGAGTCTGAAACACTGGACTGACAGAGAACCTCAGACCACAGGAAATATTCATCAGAGTGAGGTCTCCCAGAGGTCCTCATCTCAGCACCAAGACCCAGCTCTACCCAGCAGCCTACAAACTCCAGTGCTGGAAGCCTCAGACCTAAGAACAAGTAAGACAGAAGCACAATCCCACCCATCAAAAAAGAAAATGAGACAACAAAAAAATATGTCACAGATGAAGGAGCAGGTAAAAACCTACAAGACCAAATAAATGAAGAGGAAATAGGCAACCTACCAGAAAAAGAATTCAGAGTAATGATAGTAAAGATGATCCAGAATCTCAGAAATAGAATGGAGGCACGGATTGAGAAAATACAAGAAATGTTTAACAAAGACCCAGAAGAATTAAAGAACAAACAAACAGAGATGAACAACACAATAACTGAAAAGAAGAATACACTAGAAGGAGTCAATAACAGAATAACTGAGGCAGAAGAACGAATAAGTGAGCTGGAAAACAGAATGGTGGAAATAACTGCTGAGGAGAAGAATAAAGAAAAAAGAATGAAAAGAATTGAAGATAATCTCAGAGACCTCTGGGACAACATTCAATGCACCAACATTCGAATTATAGGGGTCCCAGAAGAAGAAGAGAAAAACAAACGGTCAGAGAAAATATTTGAAGAGATTATAGTGGGAAACTTCCCTAACATGGGAAAGGAATCAGTCACTCAAGTCGGGAAGCACAGAGAGTCCCATACAAGATAAACCCTAGGAGAAACACACTAAGACACATACTAATCAAACTAACAAATTTTAAATTCAAAGAAAAATATTAAAAGCAGCAAGGGAAAAGCAAAAAATAACATACAAAGGAATCCCCATAAGGTTATCAGCTGACTTTTCAGCAGAAACTCTGCAAGCCAGAAGGGATTGGTAGGACATATTTAACGTGATGAAAGAGAAAAATCTACAACCAAGATTACTCTACCCAGCAAGGATCTCATTCAAATTCAAAAAAGAAATCAAAAGCTTTACAGACAAGGAAAAGCTAAGAGAATTCAGCATCACCAAACCAGCTTTACAACAAATGCTAAAGGAACTTCTCTAGGTGCGAAACATGAGAAGAAAAAGACCCACAAAAACAAACCCAAAACAATTAAGAAAATGGTAATAGGAAAATACATATCAATAATAACCTTGAATGTAAATGGATTAAATGCTCCAACCAAAACACACAGACTGACTGACTGGATACAGAAACAACACCCATATAAAAAGAGACACACTTCAGCCCTAGGGACACATACAGACTGAAAGTGAAGGGATGGAAAAAGATATTCCATGCGAATGGAAATCGAAAGATGGAGTAGCAATACTCATATCAGATAAAATGGACTTTAAAATAAAGACTATTGCAAGAGATAAGGAAGGGCACTACATAATGATCAAGGGATTAATCCAAAAAGAAGATATAACAATTATAAATGTTTATGCACCCAACATAGGAGTACCTCAATACACAAGGCAAATGCTAACAACCATGAAAAGGGGAATTGACAGTAATACAATAATAGTAGGTGACTTTAACACCCCACTTACACCAATGGACAGATCATCCAAACAGAAAATAAATAAGGAAACACAAGCTTTAAATGACACAATAGACCAGATAGATTTAATTGATATTTATAGGACATTCCACCCAAAAGTGGCAGAATACACTTTCTTCTCAAGTGCACATGGAACATTCTCCAGGATAGATCACATCTTGGGCCACAAATCAAGCCCTGGAAAATTTAAGAAAATTGAAATCGTATCAAGCATCTTTTCTGACCACAACACTATGAGGTTGGAAATCAATTACAGGAAAAAAACTGTAAAAACCACAAATACATGGAGGCTAAACAGTGCACTACTAAATAACCAAGAGATCACTGAAGAAATCAAAGACAAAAATACATAGAAACAAATGACAATGAAAACACGACAACCCAGGCTTCCCTGGTGGCGCAGTGGTTGAGAGTCCGCCTGCTGATGCAGGGGACATGGGTTTGAGGCCCGGTCGATCCCACATGCCACGGAGCAGCTGGGCCCGTGAGCCATGGCCGCTGAACCTGTGTGTCTGGAGCCTCTGCTCCACAACAGGAGAGGCCACAACAGTGAAAAGCCCGCGTACCAAAACAAACAAACAAACAAACAAACAAAAAACCACGACAACCCACAACCTATGGGACACAGCAAAAGCAGTTCTAAGAGGGAAAAAACGACAACCCACAACCTATGGGACACATCAAAAGAGTTCTATAGCAATTCAATCTCACCTCAACAAACAAGAAAAATCTCAAATAAAGAATCCAACCTTACACCTAAAGCAACTAGAGAAAGAAGAAAAAAGAAAACAAAGTCAGTAGAAAGAAAGAAATCAAAGATCAGAGGAGAAATAAATGAAATAGAAATGAAGAAAACAATAGCAAAGATCAATAAAGCTAAAAGTTGGTTCTTCGAGAAGATAAACAAAATTGATAAACACTTAGCCAGACTCATCAAGAAAAAACAGGAGAGGATGCAAATCTATAAAATTAGAGATGAAAAAGGAGAAATCACAACTGACACCACAGAAATACAAAGGAGTATAAGAGATTACTACAAACAACTATATGCCAATATAACGGACAATGACGAAGAAATGGACAAATTCTTGGAAAGGTACAATTTTCCAAGACTGAACCAGGAAGAATTAGAAAATATAAACAGACCTATCACAAGTAATGAAATTGAAACTGTAATTAAAAATGTGGACAGGTACATGTAAAAGTATGAGATTAGATCACTCCCTAACACCATACACAAAAATAAGCTCAAAATGGATTAAAGACCTAAATGTAAGGCCAGAAACTATCAAACTATTAGAGGAAAACATAGGCAGAACACTCTATGACATAAATCAGAGCAAGATGCTTTTTGACCCACCTCTTAGAGAAATGGAAATAAAAACAAAAATAAACAAATGGGACCTAATGAAACTTCAAAGCTTTTGCACAGCAAAGGAAACCATAAACAAGACCAAAAGACAACCCACAGATTGGGAGAAAATATTTGCAAATGAAGCAACTGACAAAGGATTCATTTCCAAAATTTATAAGCAGCTCATGCAGCTCAATAACAAAAAAACAAACAATCCAATCCAAAAATGGGCAGAAGACCTAAATAGACATTCCTCCAAAAAAGATATACAGACTGCCAACAAACACATGAAAGAATGCTCAACATCATTAATCATTTGAGAAATGCAAATCAAAACTACAATGAGATATCATCTCACACCAGTCAGAATGGCCATCATCAAAAAATCTAGAAACAATAAATGCTGGAGAGGGTGTGGAGAAAAGGGAACACTCTTGCACTGCTGGTGGGAGTGTGAATTGGTACAGCCACTATGGAGAACAGTATGGAGGTTCCTTAAAAAACTACAAATAGAACTACCATATGACCCAGCAATCCCACTACTGGGCATATACCCTGAGAAAACCATAATTCAAAAAGAGTCATGTACCAAAATATTCATTCCAGCTCTATTTACAATAGCCCAGAGATGGAAACAACCTAAGTGCCCATCATCGGATGAATGGATAAAGAAGATGTGGCACATATATACAATGGAATATTACTCAGCCGTAAAAAGAAACGAAATTGAGCTATTTGTAATGAGGTGGATAGACCTAGAGTCTGTCATACAGAGTGAAGTAAGTCAGAAAGAGAAAGACAAATACCATATGCTAACACATATATATGGAATTTAAGACAAAAAAATGTCACGAAGAACCTAGGGGTAAGACTGGAATAAAGACACAGACCTACTAGAGAATGGACTTGAGGATATAGGGAGGGGGAAGGGTGAGCTGTGACAAAATGAGAGAGAGGCATGGACATATATACACTACCAAAACATAAGGTAGATAGCTAGTGGGAAGCAGCCGCATAGCACAGGGAGATCAGCTCGGTGCCTTGTGACCACCTGGAGGGGTGGGATAGGGAGGGTAGGAGGGAGGGAGACACAAGAGGGAAGAGATATGGGAACATATTTATATGTATAACTGATTCACTTTGTTATAAAGCAGAAACTAACACACCATTGTAAAGCGATTAAAGATGTTAATAAAGATGTTAAAAAAAAAGTTTCAACAAACAAAAGTCAGGATCAGATGGCTTCACGGGTGAACTCTATCAAACATTTAGAGAACAGTTAACACCAATCCTTCTCAAACTCTTGCAAAAAATTGCAGAGGGAAGAACACTCCCAAACTCATTCTAAGAGGCCACCATCACCCTGATACCAAAATCAGACAAAGTTGTCACAAAAAGAAAAACAAACTAGAGGCCAATATCACTGATGAACATAGATGCAAAAATCCTCAACAAAATAGTAGCAAACAGAATCCAACAACACATTGAAAGGATCACACACCACGATCAAGTGGGATTTATCCCAGGGATGCAATGATTCTTCAATATACACAAATCAATCAATGTGATACGCCATATTAACAAATTAAGGAATAAGAACCATATGATCATCTCAATAGATGCAGAAAAAGCTTTTGACAAAATTCAACACCCATTTATGATAAAAACTCTCCAGAAAAATGGGTATAGAGGGAAGCTACCTCAACATAATAAAGGTCATATATGACAAACCCACAGCAAACATCATACTCGATTGTGAAAAACTGGAAGCATTTCCTCTAAGATCAGGAACAAGACAAGGATGTCCATTCTCGCCACACTTATTCAACAGTTTTGGAAGTCCTAGTCATTGCAATCAGTAAAGGAAAAGAAATAAAAGGAATCCAAATTGGAAAAGACAATAAAACTGTCACTGTTTTCAGATGACATGATGCTATACATGCCACCAGAAATCTACTAGAACTAATCAATGAATTTGGTAAGGTTGCAGGATACAAAATTAATGCACAGAAATCTCTGGCATTCCTATACAACAACAAAAAATCATAAAGAGAAATTAAAGAATCAATCCCATTTACCATTGCAGAAAAAAGAATAAAATACTTAGGAACAAACCTACCTAAGGAAGCAAAATACTTGTACTCAGAAAACTATAAAACACTGGTGAAAGAAATCAAAGATGACATAAACAGATGGAGAGATGTACCATGTTCTTGGATTGGAAGAATCAATATTGTGAAAATGACTATATTACCCAAAGACATCTACAGATTCAATTCAATCCCTATCAAACTACCAATGGCATTCTTCACAGAATTTGAACAAAAAATTTTACAATTTGTATGGAAACACAAAAGACCCTGATTAGCCAAAGCAATCTTCAGAAAGAAAAACGGAGCTGGAGGAATCAGACTCCCTGACTTCAAATAATGCTACAAAGCTACAGTAATCAAGACAGTATGGTACTGGCACAAAACAGAAATATAGATCAATGGAACAGGATAGAAAGCCCAGAGATAAACCCACACACATATGGTCCACTAAATTATGACAAAGGAAGCAAGAACATACAATGAAGAAAAGACAATCTCTTCAATAAGTGGTGCTGGGAAAACTGGACAGCTACTTGTAAAAGAATGAAATTAGAACACTCCTTCACACCATACACAAAAATAAACTGAAAATGGATTAAGGCCTAAATGTAAGACCAGACACTATAAAACTCTTAGAGGAAAACATAGGAAAAACACTCTTTGACATAAAACACCACAAGATCTTTTTTGACCCACCTCCTAGAGTAATGAAAATAGAAACAAAAATAAAGCAATGGGACCTAATTAAAATTAAAAGCTTTTGCACACAAAGGAAACTGTAAACAAGACAAAAAGCAGGCCTCAGAATGGGAGAAAATATGTGCAAATGAAGCAATGCACAAAGGAGTAATCTCCAAAATATACAAACAACTCATGGAGCTCAATATCAAAAAAACAAGAAACCAAATTAAAAAATGGGCAGAAGACCTAAATAAACATTTCACCAAAGAATACATACAGATGGCCAAGAGGCACATGAAGAGATGCTCAACATCACTAATTATTAGAGATATGCAAATCAAAACTACAATGAGGTATCACCTCACACCCCGTTGGAATGGCCATCATCAAAAATTTACAAACAATAAATGCTGGAGAGGGTGTGGAGAAAAGGGAACCCTCTTGCACTGTTGGTGGGAATGTAAATTGATACAGCCACTATGGAGAACAGTATGGAGGTTCCTTAAAAAATTAAAAACAGAACTATCATACGACCCAGCAATCTCACTACTGGGCATATACCCTGAGAAAACCATAATTCAAAAGGACACATGTATCCCAATGTTCACTGCAGCACTGTTTACAATAGCCAGGTCATGGAAGCAACCTAAATGCCCATTGACAGACAAATGGTTAAAGAAGATGTGGTACATATGTGCAATGCAATATTACTCAGCCATAAAAAAGGAACGAAATTAGGTCATTTGTAGAGGTGTGGCTGGAGCTAGGGTCCACACAGTAGACTCCACACAGAGTCCATACAGTGTGAAGTAAGCCAGAAAGAGAAAAACAAAAATCATATACTAATGCATATATGTGGAATCTGGAAAAATGGTACAGATGAACCTATTTGTAGGGCAGGAATGGAGACACAGACGTAGAGAATGGACATGTGGACACAGGTGGGGAAGGGGAGGGTGGGATGAATTGGAAGATTAGGATTGATGTAAATACACTACCATGTGTAAAACTGATAGCTAGTGGGAAGCTGCTGTATAGCACAGGGAGATCAGCTCGGTGCTCTATGATGACCTAGATGGGTGTGGTGGGGGGGTGGGAGGGAGGTCTAAGAGGGAGGGGATATTTGAACACATATAGCTGATTCACTTCATTGTACAGCAGAACCTAACACAAGATTGTAAAGCAATTTTACCCCATCAAAAAAAAAAAAAAAAACTCAAGCGGAAAAACTGGAAAATCAAAAACAATAAAGCATGTGGGATGAGAGTGGTATGTTGAGATACGAGCATTTATGCACCTGGGCAGCAGCGTGTGGACCCACTTTTGGTATCTGAGTGTTTTATTGGGTGCAATCCCTCTGCAGTGGACAGAGAAACAGTCAGTCCCCTGGTAGGAGAAAGTGGTGATCAAAAGAAATTCACACTTTACACTTACAACACACAATACTTATGTTTGTGCAATATGAATTTAAATATTTGATATTTCCAGCTGTAATTTTTACACTACCATATTCAGCCATAGTTTGAAAGAAATTTAATTTTTGAATAAACAAAACACCCTAACAAAATTTAAAAAATAATACCTTAAAGAAGTATTTGTTACAGAAATACCTGTATCTGATGAAACTAATGGCCTACTTTGTTGTTCAGATAGAATTTAACCAGTCTTCTTTGGGTCTACCTAGTCCCCCTTACCTACCATTGAGCTATTTTCAAATATTAGGGTTTTTTTTAAATTTTTTATTTTATTTATTTATTTTTGGCTGCATTGGGTCTTCGTTGCTGTGCGCGGGCTTTCTCTAGTTGCGGTGACTGGGGGCTACTCTTTGCCGTGGCGCACGGGCCTCTCACCGCAGTGGCCTCCCCCGTTGCGGAACACAGGCTCCAGGCACGTGGGCTTCGGTAGGTGGAGCACGCGGGCTCAGCAGTTGTGCCTCACAGGCTCTAGAGCGCAGGCTCAGTAGTTGTGGCACACGGGCTTAGTTGTTCCATGGCATGTGGGATCTTCCCGGACCAGGGATCGAACTCGTGTCCCCTGCATTGGCAGGCGGATTCTTAACCACTGCGCCACCAGGGAAGCCCCAAATATTAGTTTTTATTGGTTCTCAGAATGGTTGTGCAGCTGGCTGTCTTAGCGGAGAAATTTGCCCTTCCCTAAGTCCTTTAGAGTCTTTTCAATAAAATGCGTTGGGTTTAACGAGAAAAATATTGTGCAGTCATATGCAAAAACAGTAATCTACAAATGTAAGTTTCAGGAACTGCATTATTGAGAAAACACAAAGAAATATTTATTTCTAAAGAGGGTATGACTTTTGGTGATAGGCTGACAAGTCTCGCCTCCTGAGGACAGACTTGTTTGACCCGGTTTGTGTTGAGCTCTCTGTGACTTTTTTGTAAGGATTAATATATAAATGAGGGGCTGGAAAACCTGTAGTCTCTCTGTGGGTAAACAATACGGGCGCGCACACAGAGAGACCAGGAAAGGCTGATTTTTCTAGAAGTCTGGGATCGTGCCTGTGCTATATCCCCATCCACCACATTTCAGACACGCCTGCTTGCTGAGAAATGCATTCTCTGCACATGACACATGATAGAGCGTGTTCACACACACAAAATCAAGTGAGTCCATGAGCTGCCGTAAGCCACGTGCAGTTTTTCAGCCTGTGTTCTCCAGAAAATAACACCATTTCTCTTTTTTGGCCGTGTGCCTATGAATAACAGGGCAAAGGTATTTCGCCGAGAGAAAAACAAACAAGTGTTACTATCTTTAGATATAAAAAGACATTGGTTGAGTTTTTCCCTAGTGTAACAGTTGCTGGAAGGCTGCTCTAACACTGGAATGAGCTCATGAGATACTCTGCAAATTAGCACAAACGTTTTTTGAAAGCTGTTTGCTGAGAGTCTGGAAAATGATTAAAAATCTAAACAGAGAGACTGCAGGAAAGCAGAGGTGAATAACAGGGAGAAAGCTGGCCACGCGCTACTGGGCTTCCTCATCCAGCCGTCAAGGTGTCCTAAGCAGATTCAGTACGCTGAGTCAACTTCCTTTTTAGATACGGTATACGTGACATTCCTGCCAACCCACCGGCTCCTCCTTAGAGACATCGCCTTCCCTCCCCCAAGATAGGTGCCCCTCCTCCAGGACAGGCCCCTGCCGCCCAGTCTCAGCTGATGGGATCCGGGTGACCAGGGGCCAGGGCTGGACTGTCGGCCCCTCTCTGAGGAATCTGGAATCGAAGCCTACGGACAGGCGTCAGTTATTTGCCTGCAGGGGTTTGCTTTGAAAGTACCTGCAGAGTAGAAGCCGAACTTCCCACCAGTGTAGCCCACAGGCCAGCCCAGGCCAGGATCGCATGGTGGCTGGGGAGGCCAGAGCAGCAGGACAGGGCTGCAGAGGGAGGGAGGAATGGTGGGGGGGACACAGAATAAAGACCCCACGAGAGATGAGCCCCTCGAGTTGGTTTAACTGAGTTTCTCGACTTGACAACGGGGGTGGGAGTGGATCTGTGTTTTGTGGGTCCTGAAACATAGCACCATTTGGGGAGCCTTCTTTCAGAAGATTTCACAGTCACCATACAAAACTCGGCGCAGGGCCCCAGAGCTCAAGCCCAGTTATCCTACAGGTACCCTGGCTTTATGATCGAGAGGTTTCTGACCAAGGCAGCCAGGACCACACCAAGGGCCCAGGGGGAATCAGTGCAAGTCCCTTACTTTGGCCACTCCAAATGTGGAAGCCTTGTGTGCTCCCGGGACCCCGACGGCGACACCCACTAATTCATCTTTGCCCACCCCACACACACACATATCTCTGGTCCTCTGACTATTTCAATTTTGCTGCTAGCCCTCTGGGAATTTACTTGTGTTTTAAATTATCCTTTAAAGGGGTCTCTGATGTTTATTTTCTGTATTTGGAATTTCGCTGGTTGGTCCGCATAGTTAAAACCACGTGTTTTCTTCTGGAGTCATTATTAAGAAAAAGGGAACGTTTATGAGGTACATGCTGTGTCCCTGTTTGGCTGGACTTCTCCATCTGGGCACATCCTAGGAAGATTTCAAATGGCTTTGGGGCCACTCTTTTCATCCTGTGAGCCTGGGAATACTTTAGGAGACTGGGTAGTAACACTTATGCTGCTGTTTGAAAAGGTGAGCTCTTTACATCAAGCTACACAGGATGCTTCAGATAAAGCTTCTAATGTTGTGTACGTCAATACCAAGCTCCACGAAATGTACAGAAAATACAACCAAAGGGAAAACCACTCAGAATGGACGGTGATCCCTCTTCCCTCCCTCTGTCCCCCCAAAATACACACACACACACGTGCACACGCACACACATCCAGATTTTAGAGCCCTAAAGGGCAGCAGTGAGCGAGAAATACATTAACACTAAGACAAAAAAGAAATGAAGATCACGGGAATTAAATCCATACCCCAATGTGTGAAACACAATACTGTCATGTTTTGAAGGAAGAACTACCTGGAATGAATGGGTTTTACAGGGAAAGTGGATACTGCTTGATTAACTTTCTGACAGTAGAGAATGAATAAACTGATTCTCCATGCCAGGGCTTTTAAAAACCATTTTCCCCCAAGAAAGACCAAGCACTTTGCAAAGTTCTTGTCTAAATGATCAGCCAGGACTGAAGTTTGAAGACGACTGGGTCTCAGGTATAATATTTGTGACATTCTGCTACCTTGCAGTAGCACTTCAGAGGGAGACAAGAGAGAACAGAAATGGGGGTGGGCCTGGGGAAGTGTCACCATGTGTGTGACACATAGCATGGTAAACCTCGAATCATTTTATCTGAGGACTTGTCTTTCTTCTCTCTCCCCTGGGCTTTGGCTTTTCAGAAAAGGGCACCGTCTTCCCTCTGGTGTCCTGTCCAGTCTCTGACACAGAGAAGAAGGTCAATAATCACTTTCTGAGGGCAGAGATTACAAGAGGAAAAAAGAGGTTTTTTTGATCAGTAAGATTACAAAATTATAATGAAATAACAGAAGAGGAGGACAAACAGGTATTTAAAAATCAGGAGTAAGTAAAGGAGACAGCCACAAAGATACAAAAATAAAATGAGCACAGAGCTTAGATATTTTAGGAGAAGCAACGATAAAATCATATTGGAAGAAGTGATGAATGATGAGGTAAACTTGAAAGAAAAATTTTAAAATGTGGGGAAAACAATTATAAATTATTTGTCAGTGATTTCTACACGTTGGATTAAAGTTAATTATACCCATGTTTAAAAAAACCCAGTATTATTTCTACCATTAGATTTTTAAAATGCCATTGATGGGATTTTCTTCTTGTAGTTAAAAGGAACACTTTATTATTATTATTATTATAGGACTCCATTACAATAAAACTTTATTATCATAAGAGAGCCTTGAAATTTTTTAATGAGAAAGTTTATACACTCTTTGAGTACATAAACCTCTTAAATTTACATGGCACAAATGTGCCCAGTCTGAAGAAAGATGGGAATGAGACAACACCTTAAAATTTTAAAAATTTTGAAATAAGTATAGACTTACAGAATTTGAAGAAATAGTATTGAGAGGTCCCGGGTACCCTTCACTAAGCTTCTCCCAATGGTAATGTCTTAAGTAACTATGATACTTTATCAAAACTAAATTGGCATTGACACAATGCAAATAACTAAACTAAGACCTTTCTCGGATTTCACCAGTTTTCATGCTGTTTTGAATCTGTGTGCATAATTTTATGAAATTGTATTACATGCATAGATGTGTGCCACTAACACCGCAGTCAAGATGGAGAACTGGAGAACACCTTTTAAAATGAGAGATCAGATAATAGAGAGATGCCTCATATAAGAAAGCTATTCTAAGAAAGACAAATCAATGGGATAACAGGCCAGAAATATTAAAAGGAAAAAATTGGAAAAATTAAATATAAAAGAAAAAATATAAAAAACTGAAAATATAAAGGTTGGGGTGCAATGATGTAAAAATCACATTTTGAAGGTTACTACCTTCAGAAGACCTGGGAAATATAAACATATATAAGACACATTGCACAATGAAGGGGTCAAACCCAATAAAAATTTAACATGTCTGGAAAACAGCCTTTTTTCTTGAAAAACGGGTGTGAAGTGACAGAAACATAGGAACATCTGATATTATTGAGGAAATGTAAATTAATTTTTGAAACAAATTTCTATGGACACAGAGATATAGATATTAAGAAAAAAATGTTGTCAATAAGATCATTACTCAAAACAAATGGGTGATACAGACTACAGCTATAAAATGAGAATTTTTAAAAGGCTCACAGAATCATACATTTTCGTAGTTGTTAAAAACGTGTATGCATAAACAGCAAGGCCCTACTGTATAGCACAGGGAACTATATTCAATATCCTGGGATAAACCATAATGGAAAAGAATATGAAAAAGAATATATATGTACAACTGAGTCACTTTGCTGTACAGTAGAAATTAACACATTGTAAATCAAATATACTTCAATAAAATAAATTTTAAAATGTGTACACCAAGCTGCAAACAGTGTCCACAAGCTAAACTTGCTTCCTCAAACTTCTTTGCAGCTGGTCCACGGACATACAATCCAATTCTGGCTGATAGAAGTGAAAGGAAAGTGTGCTAGAGAACATTCCAGGAAAGAATTTCTTCCTGGATTAAAAAAGGAGAGAAAGAGACTGAGAAACAGGAAAAAGAGATAAGAAGCCCTCTCTCCCTTCCCGCTGTTGATGTTCTATGAGGACAAGATGGATCTGCTGCAGCCATCTTGCAACCATGAGGTGAGGACAGGAGAGTCCCAGAGAAGCTGAACCATGGTTCTGTCTACTGAACTAACTCTGGCTATAGTCTGTCTCTGGACTTCTTTTTATTTGATCAAAGAAAACCCTATTGTTTTGGTCAAGTATGGCCAGACTCGTACTTGAGGCCAAAGCACCCTGACCGATTCAGTCACTAAGATCCAGCGGAAATGCCGCAGTCACTTACTAAACACTTTAACATGTGCCAACACGACACTACGTCCTTTATTCAATATCGCCTCCAACAGATTACCTATGAATACATGGACTGTAAATGACTGAGAGCCCAGAACGGGCCAACGAATAGCCCATCCATTTGGAGATGGAAAAGAATCCATAAGAAAGCTTTGTTTTTTTACACCAAGGAATTTATGATTTTGGGGGTGCTGGTGGTGAAGGCAGATATGAAAAGGGAACTGAAATACTAAAAAAGAATAATGTAAATGGGCATCTGAAGCCTGTTCCTTTGTAAATATATTTGTAAATATACTCAATGGCTAAATATATTTTTCAACCATAGAACCTGGAAGTATGAGATTGCCTGGCAAGACAAAGGCCATTTTCTGGCTTTATGGTTATGAATGATTCGGTCCGTATGCTACACGTCTACAAGAAACAACCATATTATGTGGGTTTGTGATGTCTCCTCTCCCCCAAAAGGAGAAAAAGAGGACAGGAAATTCTTTAAATGTAGGAAAATCACTACATTTGGATGAGCAATGATATTTCTCTCCAGGAATGCCATTGTCTCAGTTACCAAAAGTTTGCACTCATTTGCGAAAGAAGTTGAATGTATTGAGAAAGGATGGTTTAAGCCATTAACCTTAGATGACGCCTGTAGGAAGGGAAGGACTCATCCAACAGAAATCACTTTCTCCACTGGCTATCGTGCACCAAATAAGCAGAGAGAATTTCACGACAGCTGCCTCCCTGGCAAAGCTGCTCTTGTATAGTTTAGCAGAAATATAGAAAATCGTAAACTACAGATCAGTATCTGAAAGATTTCTCTATTCATAAATGAATTTTTCAAAGCCAAAGAATATTTTAAAGTTAAGTACCATAGGAAAAACCTAGAATAATTTTGTTCCAATGTCTCCTCCACACATAGTTCTACTGGTCATGATCAGCTCAGTCTTCTTTCTGCAATGACTTTCCCCAGCCTCTCAGGTCCTTACTGTCTGGTCTCCTTTCTGGATCCACATTATTGTCCACTTAACTACACTTTCCTCACGCATTGGTGCGGGATGCAAGTTCTCTGAGGCAGAGTTTTGTGCATTTTGTCCTCTATGGAGCCCAAGAATCTGCCCAGTGCCAGGCCCACAGTCAGCTTCCAGATGTTTATTGAATACATTAAGGAATATAGTTTACCCTCTAAACTGCAAACTCTTTGAGAGTAGGGTCCATGTCATTCTGTATCGCCTCCTGCATACATAGTGGGCTCTGAAGAAATAATTGTTAATAAACAGGTTGGATGATGTAAAACAAGTCAAGAGAATTCTCATTATTTCAGGTCACAGGTCAGTGTCCTAGGTCAACAAAGCCACCATTGTTTTCTCTCTCTGGACTTGTAAATATGCAATAACCACAAATTATTTCACTGGGAAAATGCTCATTTATACTCTAAAGTCATTTGGTTTTATGCTTAAACCAAAAGGTAGATTAATGGGGACAATTGCAAAGGCTTCATCTTGTAAACTTGCTCGGTACTTACAGTGGAAGCTGCCAGCCTCACTGCAGGCTGTGAAATCACAGCTGAAGCCATGCAAAGTGACCTGAATAACCAAGGGAAAACTACGACTGACCATGATATTGCAACATTTTTGTCAAAACATTCAAAATTCTCTGATTGTTGGTTATAAATGTATAGGGAAAGAAAAAAGGGTGAAACAAATATACTTTTTTAGTATAACTTAAAACCTTAGAAACATGAATTAAAGTGTTTTACTTCATTGTAAAAAGAACGTGAGCAGTTTGAATAGTGCTTTCTTCCTGTTTCTGTTGGGAAACACCATCACGCCAGCTTCTGATTGGTACATGGGCTCTTAATAGGAGTGGCCTTGGCAATGAACACATCCATCACCTTACAGAGGTAACGGGGTGGCGTGTGTGTGTGTGTGTGTGTGTGTGTGTGTGTGCGCGCGGGGCGCGGTGAGAATGCTTAAGACCTACTCAATAAAGTGAAAAAAATCATAGAGTGGCCAGAGACCCCGACACCTCCTCACTGGGAGATGAAGAGCCCCCCAGGCCTTTGGAGGGAGCATCTTTCCCTGGTCCCTTTTTACTCCAGCTCGAAGTGGGGTGTGTCAGCCCCACCGCCTTAGGCAGCATGGGCACCGCCTGTGGGAACTGATGCATCACAAGGGGCTGGGCCTTGTGCACGTTCTCTCCTCTTGCTGCAAGTAAATGCTGTGCCACTTACACCTGGTGTGTGCCTTGTCTGTTCTCAGGGACCTTGAAACCTGCACCAGTCCTTCCCTGGGTGGCACTTACCTGCCTTTTAACCTTGGCCACACAGCCTGGCCACCCAGTGGATGGTGAAACATGCGCGATATGGAAAAGGCATCTCCATGGCTTGGAAAATTGTCACCCTGCTTCCTAGGTTTGGATTAGCTGCCAACATTTTGTCCTTTGCACTTTTATGGGATGAAATATCTCTGAGAATTCCTTTAATGTGAATTTTTTTGTCACTTTCTCTGGGACGTCTTCATCCTTTCCATCCCTCTGCCCCACCTTCCTCGCGTATGTCACTAGGTTTGCTTCCCTGAAGTTCCCAAGGAATGCGGAGGTGTCAGCATTTCCACAGTCAGCTACTTCTTCCATAGTTCCATTTACATTTGATTTAGATTTCACTTCTGGCGTTATTACTTTTTGTTTCTTTGCCGCATTTTCATTTTTGTTGGCATTTTCATTGTTCAGTTTTGTGAATATATGCACACAGCACATATGTATATATAGTAAATGTTTTGTTGTCAAGGATTTGGTGAAATTACAATTGGCCTACTTTTATTATTAATTTTTCTTAAATCATACATCTTCCAACTATGTAAGAACCTTTGTCTAAGAGACTAAACTCCAGGTGGGGAATCTTTGAACCTTTTAAGGCAGGGGTCCTCAACCCCGGGCCACGGACAAGTACCCCGGCCGCACAGCAGGAGGTGAGCGGGGGGGGGCAACCGAAGCTTCATCTGCGTTCCCGTCGCTCCGCAACGCTCGCATCACCGCCTGACCATCCCCCCCACACCTCGTCTGTGGGAAAACTGTCTTCCATGAAACCAGTCCCTGGTGCCAAAAAGGGACCGCTGTTTTAAGGGAAGACGCTCCCCCAAATGATGTCACTGTCGACTGCAAGCATTATTGTAAAAAACAAACAAACAAATCAGCAAGTAAATACACGTCAGGCAGGCTGTGATCTAAGCCAAAGTTCCACGTGTGTGCTGGCTTTTCAGAAGACCTCTCTTTGGAATCCCTGAAGATGAGGGAAAAAGTCAAAGACAGAAATGATAGAATCTGTAACAGAAAAGAGCCAAAACAGAAAGACCAGGGCATCCCTGGTGGCGCAGTGGTTGAGAGTCCGCCTGCCGATGCAGGGGACACGGGTTCGTGCCCCGGTCCGGGAAGATCCCACATGCCGCGGAGCGGCTGGGCCTGTGAGCCATGGCCGCTGAGCCTGCGCGTCCCGAGCCTGTGCTCTGCAACGGGAGAGGCCACAACAGTGAGAGGCCCGCGTACCGCAAAAAAAAAAAAAAAAAAAATAGAAACACCATTTGTATGCAACTGTATCTAATAAACGTATTTAAAGATGCTCATTCAAAATCTAAACAGTAGGAGTGTATATGTTCCTCAATTCATAAAGAACAAGATCCCTCATTTTAGCTTCTCTTGGGAGGGATAGATATGAATTACATACTTTAAACAGGATCCTATCTTTACTTCTTGGTTAATCAAATCTCAAGGTAAACTCAGATACACTGACAAATTCAAAGAAACATTTTAAGTTAAGATTTTCAGAAGATAGGTTTTTAGCTCAAATTTAATTTAATTTCTCATCTATACCAGAGGCTGAACTCTGCATGGTGAATTTTATCTCTCAGATGGTAGGGCTCATTATGTCTACAGCTTAATATGCTCCTGACTCATAAACCACTTACTTTCAAGTCCTTGGTTTCCATAATAGTGCTTATTTGCCCCAGTCTAACATTAGCTAAAATTTCTCCAGAGTGCCTTTCCAAACCACATTAGCCATATGAATATCATTTCCTTGGTGCCCTGTTGGAATAACTGAAAATACTTAAAAAAACTGAATAACATGTTTGTATTCTTACCGCGTCTAGACCATGGTGTATAAAATTAACACCTACTTACTTTTGCATGAATTTTGTGTGTATGCGTTTACACTCATAAAGTCAGAAACAAAGATTACCTGTCCTTATTTGAATTGCTATTTGTTTTAATAAGTCTTTACTTCTAAACCCCAGTATTTTAGTAAAATAATGCATTCAATGACTTGACGAGCATTTTTCTAGTTTCTAGCGAATTTATATCGGCCATTTTAGGTTCCTTAAAAATAAACTTTTAAATTTCAAATAGTCTTAATTTATCTTAAAATGCTAGATCTGTTAGAAGATAATTTGGCATATCCCATGGCATAGTTTCTTATCTTCCTCTCCAAAGCATGAATTTAATTTGAATGTTTAATCCTGGTGAGGCTTAGTGAGAAGCTAGTAATTTGCACTGGGTGAGGCTGGGTGCTGTTTCTTTTCTAATGTGTGAAAATTGATGATAAAACAATGGTCATGGATGAGTGAGTGCTTGTATAGCACTTCCCGTTCCTCTGAATGAAGGAAGAGTATCATTATCCACGGGACAAAATGTCAATATCGAGAGCCGTTTGCTCAGTGAGGCCAGGCCAGGGACGTTGAAAATGATAATTATGTCTTTTCTTCCACAAGGCCATGTAATTACAATAGGAAAATTGTGAATCCGTATATGACACTTCTCATCTGGCATGAGAAAATTAATCTCCTTGCTCTGATCATCCATGTAACATGGTTTTTTGTATGTATATATTTCTAGATCTATATAGATATACATACACATATGTATTCTTTCTGTTACCAACTTCTTATCAAGTCATTTAGATAGAATTTCTGCATGCTTTGACACTATGAAAAGTTTGGATAGAAAATACAGTCCTGTAGAGGACCGAAGTACGATAAAAGAATCCTTTAATTTTTATTCACACAATTCTTCTCTCTTTAAAGAATTAATGACAGGGCTTCCCTGGTGGCGCAGTGGTTGAGAGTCCGCCTGCCGATGCAGGGGACACGGGTTCATGCCCCGGTCCGGGAAGATCCCACATGCCGCGGAGCGGCTGGGCCCGTGAGCCGTGGCCGCTGAGCCTGCGTGTCGGGAGCCTGTGCTCCGCAACGGGAGAGGCCACAACAGTGAAAGGCCCGTGTACCGCAAAAAACAAACAAACAAAAAATTAATGACAGATATTGGAAACTTCTTTGGATTACTTGAAAAAAGACTTTGACAGAATTTTAGAGTACTATTGAATGTTTTTTACATGTATGAACATATATTAATAGTAAAAAGAAACATTTCCATCAATTAAAGCTGAGTAATCTTGTAAGGGTTTTGCCACCATGAACAATATTCTGATCATCCCATAGTTAGCGTTGTCTCAGTAAAGTGTGATTATAAATATTCTGAATGTAACATTAGTTGGTTAATTTGAAATTTCAATACCACCAGATTGAAAGACATGATTTAGTGACATTCATACACCTTTTCCCCCCTCTTTTTCTAACTTTACTAGTTGGGACAGGAATGTTTTTCTACTACACTGTAAAAAATCTGTATTATATTTTAGAAGGAGAACTCATTTAAGAATCCAATTTAAGGACACGACCTAAATGTCTACCAACAGATGAATGAATAAAGAAGATGTGGTACACACATACAATGGAATATTACTCAGCCATAAGAAAAGAATGAAATTATGCCATTTGCGGCAATATGGATGCAACTAGAGATTATTATACTAAGTGAAGTAAGTCAGAAAGAGGAAGATAAAAACCACATGATATCACTTATATGTGGAATCTAAGATATGGCACAAATGAACATATCTACAAAACAGAAACACATAGAGAACAGACTTGTGGTTGCCAAGGGGGAGGGGGGTGGGGGAGGGATGGAGTGGCAGGCTGGGTTTAGCAGATGCAAACAATTATATATGGGATGGATAAACAACGAGGTCTTACCGTATAGCACAGAGAACTACATTCAATATCCTGTGATTAACCATAACGGAAAAGAATATAGAAAAAGAATGTCTATATGTGTATAACTGAGTCACGCTGCTGTACAGCAGAAATTAACACAACATTGTAAATCAACTCTACTTCAATACAAAAAGAACCCAATTTAAATCCTGAATGTAATGTTGCATTCAGATTTTTAAAAAGCACTCTTGTTGTGTTTCTCTTTATCAGGTCATTGAAACCTCACTGCACAGACAGCTCACTACAAAGTAGGCACTGGCATGATCAGGTCTGTGTGATCCCTGCTGGAAGTGGGTTACACAAAAGACAAACCGATTCCATCCAGGAAGTGTACAGTAAGTCGTACGTGTAGTTTGGCTTTAAGATTTCAGTGTATGTATTAATCACGCAGCTACACGTTTCTCGAAATGTCTATCTCTGTTTTACAAGAAACAGGATGATATGCTACAAAATAAAAATGAATAGAAACTGAGTTGTGACGGCTCAGGGCACTGCTGGAAAGGGCTACTCATGTGTCACTTCGAAGAGCTACATCTAGATCGAGAACCTCCCAAGGTTGCTCTTTTCAGTGAATGTTGACCAATCTTCATTTCTGCCACTGGACACAAGGGCAAGCTGTCTGACCAGCTTGCACGTCAGCCAGGGCTGCCCCACTGAAGGGTGCAAAAATGATCCGCCAACCTACACCTGAAGTACATTTTTCAGTGTTGCCTAAGATCCTATCTGATTTTCAAGTTAGAAAGAGGGCTTAGAATCATCAAATCTCAGAGCACTTTTGACAGATTGGAAGACACAATATTGTTGTTTCCTCATTTTCACTAAAGTCTATGAGAAGGAGAAGGATAAAATGATATGAAGAATCATTAGAATTAGACATTCACCCAGTAATTTAGTTAGGATAGGCCAAGGGCAAGCTAGTAAATGTTTTATTAACCAACTCTCTAGTGAAAGAAACCCTGATCTATAGGATGTGCTGACTTCCGACGTGTAAATACCCCACCCTGGACACTTTCAAGCTACCACCTTGATGTCACTGGATGTGAAGTCAGGAACAGATTAGCTCAGGACCAAAACCCCTTCACAGGGACACAATAAGGAACTTAGACCACACACAAGAAAATTAGGGTTGGATGAGGTTTGAATATTTATTAATTTTGGTTTAAATGTACTTTATTTATGTATAAATTCATGTAGTTAAAATTTAATAATACGTGTTTGCCAGCGGGTTCCCAAAATTCCTGAAAATTTAACATTCAGCTCCTACAAGCTGCTGTGAGCCACGCTTAGCACATTGCTGGGTAGGGAGACTTTTATCATTTTATTTTTTACGAATATAGTGAAGCATGTCCTACTTATGCTTAAATTATTGTTTGTGTTCTCTTTAGTTTTGTTACAGAGTTAATTTTAAACATTATTAGAAAGGCCACAAAGAAACTTGCTGTTTGCTAATTAACTGTTCTTGAAGAAAAACGGGAAATGAAAGGCATAGTTTATTATCCACAAATACTACGTATATGTCTATTTATATATGTAGTGAAATACCTCCATCTCACTATAGCTATAGTCTATCATCTATCTACTACTGAGATACATAGATTAATATCGTGAGAGATCTATCTCTATTGATCTACATATGAATATAAACTATGCTCTGGAAAAAGCATCTCAATTATTTCCAAGAAAAATAACTCTACAAAATATGATTTTACAAAACTATTCATAAATATTCTTAAGTTTATTAACATGTATAGATACCTTTTAAAAAGTATTAATTTTCCCCTACAGTATTTACAGAATAATTTCTATTTTATGCAAACAACTATGGTGGGTGGAAAAAAATTAGTGAACTCGAATTGATAGAGTATGTATCAAAAATCTAAATAACCTGCCATCTACCTTAGGTAAGAGTTTATATTTTGTCATGTACATGCCAATTTCCTCAAAAGGTGAGCTTTTCAGTAAATTGCAAGCAATGGCAATACTGACGTAGAAGTGAAGGAAGCAAATGGGAATAAAGCTTTACCCAGAGAAATATGACGTACTGTGAATTGAAGAACCAGTAGCCAGACTTGATTAGCTTATAGGAGTCTTTGTTGAGTTGGTCCCAGATTAACAGCTGGAAACGAGCTGGGTCCATGACTGCTGCGTGCTAATTAATACCGCTCACTGTCGACACTCATTACAAGGGGCACAAAACTGTATTTTTCAAAAAGTGTCATTGAGCTAATAATTCCAGATGGATGCTGACAATTTTAAATAGCAGAGGTTTTTGGCAACTTAAAAAATGCATTTGCAAAATATTCAGCAAGTCTATTAAAAAACCTGCATATGAATTGTTTTCTACTATTTGAACTACTTGAAAAGGTGATAACAATATGGTCTTTAATCTGATAATGCATCATTTTAATGCTATAACTTCTTCAATTGTTATGGAATTCAATAGGACTTAAAAATTATTTATTTTAATTATATATGGACCAACTTCTAAACAATCAATTACTTTTGAGTTTTGAACATCTTTGAAAATATCTTCATGAACATAAGGAATATCTGTTAGCCAAGAAGAAAGTGTTTTTTTTTTTTTTTCTAATGTATAATGAATCATGAAAATTTGAGGCACTTTACTGGAACAAAAGAGATTAGGAGACTCTTAGTCCATGTAAAATACAATTTGATCTTTGTAGCCTTATCTTCTATTGGGCAATGAGTCATTGGACATGTATTAATAAAAGGCACATCAGCTATCTCAGAATGAAACAGCACCCAACCAGGAACACTTGGCTTATCAGAGAAGCTACAGATGCGGGCTGTGGCCTGGAAAGGCTGCACACTTCTGTGTTTACATAACCCGTTAGTCTGAGGATTTCGCGTACTTCACAAACACGCACTTGTCAATTTTCACAGCGTCTCCAGGAACCAGACAGTGTAAAAGATGACTTTTCTCACAGGAGAGTTGGGGGCAAGGGCCGTACAGGAGATGAGTTTGCCAGGAGTCACAATGGATAGAGCGATTCTGCCATGCATGAAGTAGGTGCTCAATAAATACCAGTAACAGAGCTGAATCACAGCCTGAGCTAAGTAGTCTGCCTCTTCTCCCTCCCTTTTTCTTATTTTCACACGATGATAGTTAATTTTATTTGTTCAATGCCTATTGCAAGCATTAAACCAAGTGTGGCCTTTGATTCTGTGAGGAAACCAGCAAAAGTTCGTATCTTCAAAAAACATACTCAGTAAACCAATACATTAAGATGCAGAAAAATGTTCTTAAACATCAGAGTGTTTAAAATTCTGAGGGTTTATTATAAATTCCGGGATGTAGAGGCTCTGGGGTTGTTTGTAACTCACTGGAAGTAAACCTCCCATGGGCGGGGATGGGGAAATTCCTGAGTGGGCAGGGAGGACACGGCGGGGTCAGCGGTAGGTCTCTGGATTCTCCCACTGCTGAAGAAGGGCTCTCTCAACAGCCATGGAAACGTGGTTGCACCATTTGAGTTTGGAATTGCTGGAATCTTCGCACTCTCTCTCCTCAGCCCCTTTCCTCAGAACCTGTCTGGTGGCATTCGGTGTAAACTCCTGTTCACACGCCAGTACGGAGCCTCACGGCACCAGCTCATGACTCACCTGTATTTCCCACAGACGTGTTTACGGACACTGACTCTGGAGGAACCTGGAAGCGTCTGCCTCATCTTCTTACGCATTTTAACAACACTGATCCTGGATCATTGCTTTTCCATTTACTTGAGTATTTAATGATTGCTTTGGGAACATTTAGATTTCATAATTCAAATTTCAAATTCTGTTGGATATGTGGCTAAATTGGACTACCCTTCTTTTTTCTTTCAGTCAACACATGGTTGGCTGTCTTACAGCGGAGCAGACCCACATAAACATGTTTAACCTTGTCTACCAGGTATCTGAAGTCAGAAAGGATGTTTTTATAAGCTGCCTGCCAACCATTTTCCTCTGGGGTTAGATCGACTTTGAGGGATGGGTGAAGGGTTATTTGAGTTACAAAGCCAGATCACAATACCGTTTTCTTCATTCTAAATTGCACAAGAAAACATTAATTTTAATCTTGTTAACTAAGTACATTTGTGATGAATGAATCAGCATTAATCCATGTAAATGTTTATCAGTATTACAATCTTTTTCACTAGTAAATCTTATCAATATTAAAAGGCCGTCCTGAGAGCTTTTCATGAAGACATTATACCGGGAGGCCACACTGGCGCTTCAAGTGCTCAGCAAATGTCACAGCCCCAGTATCCTTGGCCCCTTCCGGACACGGGCTAGACTACTTTCAGATACTTCCTTTGAAACCAGATGATTTTCACCAGGGGTTGTCTTTGCTGCCTTTTCTGGATAGAGATACAGCGCCAGAAATTCATGGTTCTCTTCAGATAGTTGCTGCTTGTGATGTATTATTCTGGTTATACAAGCAAGTTTAATTTAAAGTTCTATAGCTATTTCTAAGCTATTTCTCTCTCTAAGGAAGGAGCTCTGCAGTTCAGAGGTGGCTCACAAGTCTCCGTTGATTCACTGGTGCAGAAAGTAGGTACAGAGGATAGAGGCGTTCCTCGGTGGCAGAATTCGGCTGCTTTCTCCTTCTCTAAAAGTTTCTGCGTGATGCAAATACTAGTGGATAATCACATGGCAAACTGCCATTAGCTAGTACCTTTCTGACGTCCGGCGTAAACAAGGATTGAGATGCGGGGAGACATGGGGATGCCGTCTCATTGGGAGGTGAAATCAGGGGAGCCTGGTGGGGGCACCTCGTAGGGGTTCAAAAATCAAACTTTCTACTTCTAAGTTTTGCCTAAGACCCATTCCCTATTGCTGGTAAAATCCTTCACTCCCACTTTTTTTACTGAATTGTTGTCTCCTGCCCTCCTACCATCACCATTAAGACTCAGACGGAGGGCAAGGAATTTTCCCAAGGACCTCAATCTTGTAACATCCTGGAAGGAAAAAAATGAGTCGCTATCCTCCTCTCTCTCTACTCCATCTCTTGTTTTCTAGAGGTTTTCAACTTGGATTTTCAAAGAATGAGGCCCATTTCTGCTCTTCTTGAATAACTCATTTATCCAGATAGGTAGGATCCCCATCAGGGCTTCCAACGTAGCGGACTGAACCTTTAGAGCAATGCCTGTGTTACTCAGAACGACTTGGGAAGTGATTAAAATAAACTACGACAGAATCCCTAGGAATACTTTGCCTCTTGGCATGTTTTCACCCTTGGAAGATGGATTTGACTCTTTTTGCAGCCAAATGTCATCCAGAGCCAGCTCTGGTGAGGAATGTGCATGACCATGCAGGCTGAGCCTCTCTGGTTAAGACATAAGGGGGGAAATAAAGCCATTAGGCTAAGTCGTGTGCATTTGTGGCTTATACACCGAGTCTGAAGTCAGCCTCCAAGGAGAGTGCCGCAACTGTCTGGAGAATTGGTGGTGCTGTTAGTACAAGATGAGAATCCCAGGGGCCTATTCTGAACCTGTATGCAAATGAAACCAACGGGCTGTAGCATCTGTTGGACAACAAGCCTCATTACTTTACTGTCATACATATTCTACTGCAGTTTGATGTCTTCCTCTAAGCACTGGAGGATCACTCATTGATTTATTTGCTCATTGAACAAGGATGTATTCATCCACGTTGTGTTGGTGTTAAGAGAAGGGCCCAGAGGCAGACTGGCTGGCTCCAGATACAACTCGGATACTTTGTACTGTGTCACCTTGGGCTATAGGTTACCTAACCTCACTGACCGTCAGTCTCTTCATCTGGGCAGAATGGGTATGATGTTATTAGCGCTGTTGGTGACTCAGCGATCAAGGCACACACTGCCTGACGCCCACGGGCATGACGCGTACGTGACAGTCATCAACAAAGTTTTACTGAAAACTCACGGTGCCACTCGCTGTGCTGCTGAAACTCTTGGTTTGGGATTGAAATGAATCATAACAATAATTGAGAACTTAAATACATGCCAATAAAATAATATTGAAATAAACAACATCACTTTCATCTGATTATTTATTTAAAATTGCACAAATACAAAATTCTCTAAAGATACTTCCAGAAGATTGATCTGGGTAATTGCACCAGTGACCAAAACATGACTTGTTATGACAATGGTAGCTAGATGATAGTTATTTTAAATTCATATATGCAAATGGCCCTGAAAAATCCTCATTAAAAGCAACTGATGTTTTCATCTGAAAGCTCTTAGCATTTAAACTGGACAAAGAATTTACCTTCGTATAACGATATCTGAAGTATGAGCTGTAGAGAAATGTTCTGCATAAAACCCCATTACGGTATTCTTCTAGCGATATCGCACATTTACAAAGATGCAAGAGTTTGGGGATCAGATAGTAAGTGAGACAATATTCTAATAAGACCTCTCCCAGTGATGCTGAGAGCTGAACTGCCACAGCCAGAACCACATCTGACTCATGGAAATGGGATGCTCCATTGTGGAATTCAGTAGGACAAGACTGGAGTCTTTCTCTTTAGTTACAGAGGGATGTTCACAGCCATTCTTTTCCCTTGTATGTGCTTCTACATTTATTGCATACACTCCCTGCATATAAACAGTGCGTCCGCATTGCTCACCAAGTGGGCGGTGTTAGAAGTGGCCTTCTGCTTAAGAGGATGTTGAAGGATAATAAAGCCTTTCCATAAGGCTTTCCAAACAATAGTTTTAGCTTAAGATTGATCCCACCAAAGGTATGATTTCCCAGTTATTTTGGCAGTTGCAATTATAGTTCCTTGGGCTTAAACGCTTAATTAGGAGCCTTTGGAAAGTTTCATGTCAAGCTAAAAATATTTCTGATGTACACTCTCTGCTTATTCAAAGCTGTGTGGAGCTGTAATTTACAAAGGAAACTTGTTCCCTTAATTGTCGTGTCAGTCAGCAAAAGCACAGGGGGCAGCCCAGCATAGTCTGTTTATATTTAGCTGTGCCAGTGGCCATGAAATGTCACAACCTTCATGTAATTTAAGGAAAGGTTAGGGACATTATTTCTATACAACTGATTGCTTCACAATTTGTTTTACTTTTTTAAGTATGTACTTGGCAGGATTTTTTTTGTAGGACCTTACATCTTTTTTTTTTTTTGAAATATGGTTGATTAACAATGTTGTGTTGGTTTCAGCAAAGTGATTCAGTTATACATATATATCTATTCTTTTACAGATTCTTTTCCATTATAGGTTATTACAAGATATTGAGTATAGTTCCCTGTGCAATACAGTAGGAGGTTGCTGTGTATCTATTTTATATATAGTAGTATGTATCTGCTAATCCCAAACTCCTAATTTATCCCTTCCCCCCTTCCCCTTTGGTAACCATAAGTTTGTTTTCTATGTTGAGGACCTTTACTTCTATCCTTACAATTTTGCATCCCTTGAAAGTGGCGACTTGAGGAAAGTTTATCAGTTGATTCCCATGTTTTCTGTTACAGTGAATCATCACAGAAAGTTAGAATAATAGAAAATATAGACTAATACGTAGTGTGTGAATTATAAAGGTTTATTTTATCTGAGTTCTACTATTTTTATACTGTCTTCAGTTTTTGAAGAGTATGTTTCATTTTGGAATAGATTTAGAGATGAATAAACTGAAGAAAAGTGCACATTTTCAGGATGACTCACCTATTTACCAAGTGCGAGGAGAGAAAAGGGGAAAAGCAAAGACAAATAAGCAAACAAGAAGGAACGATGCTTTGCGCCTCCACAGGATTCTCTGGAAGGCTTTTCACATCCATGATGCAATCTTTCCAGGGAGAGCTCACAAGGTCTGTTCTCATTGGATGAGCTCATCCCCCCAAAGTGTAGGGGCCTGAGTCACATCCACGCCTGAGACTCAGGTGGCTGTACGCTGTCATCCCAGCTCTGCCACCTCCGTCAGCGTGGCCTTGGATGAACTACACAACGTCTCTGAGGGTCGGGTTCTTCCTCTGAAAATGCGGATGATGATAACTGTTTACAGGTTGCCCAGCCACACAAATGGGCCGGTGTCTGCATGGGGCACCCACTCAATGGATCACAGTTGTTAATTCTTCCTGTGATCATGGCTATTGCTACCTAGCCCCAAAGGCAGAGGGAATACTTTCCAGCTATCCTGTCAATGAACTTACAAAGAGAGAAAGCTGTTTCACTCTCTTTCTGGAAATCCCTTCAATAGGTGATGTCCACGCCTCATGTCAGGCTCCATTCTACACCCCAGTAACTTCCCAGTGTCATTTCTTAGAGGTGACCCTCCCGCTCAGGAAACTTTTCAGCCTGATCTCTAATGAGCCCTTGCTTTATGATGTGTGGTAATCTCCAGTTCATGGAATCTAATTTATTCTATTCTTGAGTTAGTTGTGATTAAAATTATTTTTGTACTCAAAAAACTAAAAATAGAAATACCAAAAGACCCAGCAATTCCACTCCTGGGTATATATACAAAAACCAAAACCACCAAGTTGAAAAGATACAGGTAGCCCAATACTCATAGCAGCCCTATTTACAATAGCTGAGATATGGGAGCAGCCTAAGTGTCCATCGACAGATGAATGGATAAAAAAGATGTATATATATATATATACATATATATAATGGAATATTACTCAGCCATAAAAAGAATGAAATAATGCCATTTGCTGCAACATGGATGGAGTTGGAGGGCATTATGCTAAGTGAAATAAGTCAGAGAAAGACAAATACTGTATATTATCACTTATACGTGGAATCTAAAAAATACAACAAACTAGTGAATATAATAAAAAAGAAGCAGACTCACAGATACGGAGAACAAACTAGGTTACCGGGGGAGGGTAGGGGAGGGGCATTATAGTAGTTGAGGATTAAGAGATACAAACTATTGGGTATAAAATTAATAAGCTACGGGCTTCCCTGGTGGCACAGTGGTTGAGAGTCCGCCTGCCGATGCAGGGGACGCGGGTTCGTGCCCCGGTCCGGGAAGATCCCACATGCCGCGGAGCGGCTGGGCCCGTGAGCCATGGCCGCTGAGCCTGCACGTCCGGAGCCTGTGCTCCGCAACGGGAGAACAGCGAGAGGCCAGAACAGCCAGAACAGCGAGAGGCCCGCGTACCGCAAAAAAAAAAAAAAAAAAAGAGGCAATATGATAGCAAGTAGGGACCTCTTGACAACCAAGAGCCAAAAACAATCTTCTAAAAGTATTTAATTTCAGCATCTTTTTAATACATTTACTTTATGCTGTAATTAATTTGAATATCCCTTAAATGTTTCATAGTAATTGCAGTAATGTATAGAGTTAACCTGTTATCAAAACAAGTGGGCATATGAGTTCTACATCATTTAGGAACTAAGTCCTGGGATTCAGTGTTTAATTAACATCCAGTATATAAATGAAAGAAGGAGCATTTTCATACTTATGTGGCTTTGAAGGAATAATCAGGTGTAATATTGGCAGAGAAAGAGCTACGGGTTTATGGTGAATAAAGACCACATGTAAGAAATATGGCACTACAGTTCTGGGAGGAATAAAAATAAGGAAGAATGTAGACTCACTTCACTCTGTAAAACAGTCTCTAGGTCCATCCATGTCTCCGCAAATGGCACAGTTTCGTTCCCTTTTATGGCTGAGTAATATTCCATTGTACATATGCGCCACATCTTCTTTCTCCATTCGTCTGTTGATGGACACTTAGGTTGGTTCCATGTCCTGGCTATTGTAAATAGTGTTGCAATGAACATTGTGGTACATGTCTCTTTTTGAATTATGGTTTTCTCAGGGTATATGCCCAGTAGTGGGATTGCTGGGTCTTATGATAGTTCTATTTTTAGTTTTTTAAGGAACCTCCATACAGTTCTCCATAGTGGCTGCACCAATTTACATTCCCACCAACAGTGCAAGAGGGTTCCCTTTTCTCCACACCCTCTCCAGCAGAAAGAGAAAAACAAATATCGTATAATATCGTTTATATGTGGAATCTAGAAAAATGATACAGATGAACTAATTTGAAAAGCAGAAATAGAGACACATGTAGAGAACAAACGTATGGACACCTAGGAGGGGGTGGGTTGGATGAATTGGGAGATTGGGACTGACATATATACACTACTATGTATAAAATAGATAACAAATGAGAACCTACTGTATAGCACAGGGAACTCTACTCAGTACTCTGTGGTGCCCTAAATGGGAAGGAAATGCAAAAAAGAGAGAATACATGTATACATATAGCTGATTCACTTCTCTGTACAGCAGAAACTAACACAATATTGTAAAGGAACTATACTCCAATAAAAATGAATTTAAAAAAGTAAAGAATATGATATAAAGTGATAAAAAAAACAAAACAAATAAACAGAAAGAATGTAGAAATCTAGAGGTATTTCTTTCAATAGCCCAAGTGTTTTGTTACAAAGATCTGGATAGAGAGTGACATGGTGTATCTATGACAGAATAAGGATGAGGGCCTGTTCATAACATAGTAGTAAAGAAAGTTGGAAGAATGGATAAATGCAGTTTAAGAGGGTCTTTTCAAGATAGATAGAAGTTTTGACCTGGCTGGTCTTCATCATCAGACGTTCACAATCACAAGACTGTTTTTACAAAACGAATGGGAATTATGATACTTTTATAGAAATTAATCAGTGAACACTATGCTGGGACATGCAGCCAGCCAGTTTAAGTTAGATTTTCTCAGCAATCCTATAGTAAGCATTGCGATGGATTATTTGGAAAGTGATGGAAAAACTCTCTCTGCAGTTACTTGGGATCGCAGTTGATTTCCCAGCCGTCTGGGTGCTTTAGGTAAGTATTTCAGTGAAGGTAAGGACCAGGGACAAAAGTAAGACCTAGCCTTAGAGTTTGTGTAAAATGTCGCCTATACGCTCACTGGTATGACGGTGTCAAAGTAACCTTGTGCTTGCGACATAATATGCTTGTACTCTCAGGGTTGCTACAGACAGACGGCTGTAACTGTGTGACCCTCAGGGAGGCGTGTGAATCACAGCCTTCCTGAATTTACATGTTATGGCAATGCTTCTGGTAAATGGCAGTAAAATGTTTTGTTCCATAAAGTCAATATAGGCGTTTCCCCTTCTCGTAGGAGGAACAAGGTCCTAATTGAACCTTTTACAAATAACTATAAATTCTGATCAAAATACAAAAAGAACAACTACCTGCAGACCCTGAAGAGTGAACGAAAGTAAGAATCTTTTGAAGGGAGTAAAGACTTGGAGGAAGCAACTAGAATGGGCTGAGTTTCAGGTTTTTGAGGTTTTACTTTTTTTTTTTTTTTTGGTACACGGGCCTCTCACTGTTGTGGCCTCTCCCGTTGCGGAGCACAGGCTCTGGACGCGCAGGCTCAGTGGCCATGGCACACGGGCCCAGCTGCTCCGCGGCACGTGGGATCTTCCCGGACCGGGGCACGAACCCGTGTCCCCTGCATCGGCAGGCGGACTCTCAACCACTGCGCCACCAGGGAAGCCCCGAGGTTTTACTCTGAGTGTCACTGGGGCCACTGGTGGAAGGAGCCACTGGAGACAAAGTGAGGGTCTGAGAAGGGGACCCCAAGGTGTGTGCAGATTCTTCCCAGACCCTTCCTAAGCCCTGAAGCTGCGTGTGCAGGACACACTCGGAGCAAAGTGGGCTGCCAGGACTGTAGGCGAGACAGCTGGCAGTGTGTGGCTAACCCAGAGAATCACCTGCTGACACAAAACGCCCTTTGGAGGAACATGATGGAATCCGGAGCCTCTGCAGCATAATACTCACGAGGTCCCAGATACAACTCAAAATTATGTGAGAAGAAGCAAGGAAAGCACGACCCACTTCCAAGGGGACAATAGTCAAGAGATGTCAACCCCGAGATGACCGAAATGTTGAGATTGTAAGACAAGGATTTTAAAGCAGTTATTATAAAGCACTCAGTGACAAAACAAAATATGCCTGTAAAGAAAAAAATGATATAAAATCTCAGTAGGGAAAATTTAAAAAGAAAACCAGTATATTACAATGATTTCGAAACATGGGGAAAAAGTATCTGGAGGAAAGTGTGTCTTTTATTGCACAAGGCATTGGGTGGACGACCCATCAAACCCATCTTCCTGGAAAATACCTAAAGCTTGCTCCTCTTGGAAGGCCATAAAATAGTTAAAACTCACCCAGAAAAATTACTTTTCAGTCCTTGGAATCAGCCTCATATAAAAAGTGAGCTAAAACATAATTTAGCAATGCTAGGTGAGAACTAAAACATGCAAACTTTCCAGTCAGTTTCATATTCTAACAGACTTCCAATACATAGACTATAGAACAACATTTATAAAGAGAATACCAGCTATATAAAGTGGTATGAAGTTAATTTCTCACAAATTTTTGGTCTATAACTATCCTTTTTCAAATGTTGGTGTTTTTTCTTAGGTTGTAAAATAAAAATATACACTAAAAAGTATAATTCATGAAAAATGAAAGTGATATAATTTGTGTGCAATATTATTATAAGTTATGTTATTAAGTTATGCTTTGTGTCTTTAGTCACAGCAAAGGTGGTAGAGAATATTTCTGAATGATTACAGAATTTATTCACTGATTTCCTCTTACAGAGTATTGTTTTGTTTATTTCTGCAGGGAATACAGAGGTCTATGTTGTGAACTGATTTGATGAGAACCTTCTAGTATACTGCATAAGAAGCATTAGAAACAAAGGAGTTCAATCAGTCGTGTCCACGGGAGAAGAGTTAATGGGGTGTTCGATACTGATGCCTTATTCAGAGAACTGGTGTTTGCAGAAATGGTCAGGAGCTCTCAGAGAACTTGCTGTCTGTGATAGGTATGATCAGTTTCTACTTAGCACATTAATCCAATCTGTAGTGTATTCTCCAAATATTACGGGTAGCAACAAAACTTATATGATGACTTCTCACATTTGCTTTGTCAGGATAATAAACATGAATGTTTTAGACTGGCAGCAGGAAATTGTATTGTAAAGGAAAGCCAGTAATATAAACTGAGAGGCAAGCTCTTTATTTCTGCATTTTATATGTGGTGTCTTTGGAGGGTTCAATGGATATATACCCATTTTTTAGTGTAACCATTCCCATGGGTCTTTTCTCCAATGAGGTTGAAAGTTCTTCAGCATTCATAACTGTGTTACATGTGTCTCTGATGTTCCACATTGCCTCTAGCACAGGTGTTAAATACAAAAGCTTAGAATTAAGAAACATTTATCTGGAATTAGATCTGGACAAGTAACTTGAACTGTCCAAACAAGAGTTTTCTCATCTTTTAAATGAGAATAATCACATCTACTTCATAAAGTTGTTGCACATTTTGTATAAGACAGAGCAGGTAAAGTGCATATATTAGGACCTGAAATATAGTAAGAGGTCATTATTATGTTTATATTTTTATTATTCTTGGTAAAAAATTCATTGAACGAATGAACAAATTAATGAATAATTTGAATGAACAAATTAATGAATAATTTGAAAATTTTGTCGTATATTGACATCCAAGAAGTGCTACATTGTTCATTTGAAAGTTCACATAAAAAGTGAACTAGGGGGGCGTCCCTGGTGGCGCAGTGGTTGAGAGTCCGCCTGCCGATGCGGGGGATGCGGGTTCGTGTCCCGGCCCGGGAGTATCCCGCATGCCACGGAGTGGCTGGGCCCATGAGCCATGGCCGCTGGGCCTGCGCGTCCAGAGCCTGTGCTCCGCAACGGTAGAGGCCACTACAGTGAGAGGCCCGCGTACCAAAAAAAAAAAAAAAAAAAGTGAACTAAAACACTATTTGGCAACCCTAGGTAAGAAATAAAATATGCAAATTTTCCACTTAGTTCCATATTCTAGCAGACTTCCAGGAAATAGAATATATAACAGAATTTATAAAGAGAATACCTGCTATGAATCTTAAGGCCAGATAAATTTCACAATTATTTATCAGCACCTACAAACTTCAACACATTATCCCAAGACAAAAGGGTAGAATAGGAGGATGGAAATATAAAGATAAAAAGACATGGCCCTGGGTGGGATGAATTGGGAGATTGGGATTGACATATATCCACTATTAATACTGTGTATAAAATAGGTAACTAATGAGAACCTACTGTATAGCACAGGGAATTCTACTTAATGCACTGTGGTGACCTAAATGGGAAGGAAATCCATAAAAGAGGGGATATGTGTGTACGTATAGCTGATTCACTTTGCTGTACAGTATAAACTAACACAATATTGTAAAGCAACTATACTCCAATAAATATTTTTTTAAAAAAAGACATGGCCCTGTTTTGAAAAACTTTCACTTAGTAATTGAAACAATAGATTATCTGGTATGGACAGTGGTCCCAGACACTGGGGGTAGCTAGAGATTATAAAATACATCATCATGCTTGTATAAAAATGGATATATACATAAAAATGTATATATAGATACACACACAAAACAGTGCAAGTCTCCTCTAGTTTTGCTCTAATAAATACACTCTAAATTTCAGATACTTACCTGAGAGTCATATAATCATCAGTTTATGTCCAGAAGACCCATTTTCTATTTTCCTATTTGTCATCTAATGCGTATTCTGTTCTTAAAATTCAGGGTCGTTTCGTTAGTAACATTGTAATGAGACCCATCACTCTTCTCACTTTCCGATTAGACACATCCACCCAAATCTCAACTCACTCCAAATTATGTGAATAGTGAGGAACCCAATGGAGCCCAAAACAACAACAAACACAACATGAACACGCCCACCAGTGTGGTCAGTGGTGCGTGTTTAACAACTGGCTCTCAGACAAAACACAACTAAACAGAACCCTGCTTGGTAGCATTTGCCATTTTCCGTGGCGTAAACTCCCCATCCATGGCTGACTGCAAGCTACCTGTGTAATGCCCCTGAATGCAGAGCTGGGGAGAAAACTGCAGCAATACACTGTTACACTGTCTGTCCACCAGAAAGGCATGACGGATGTAAATAACATCGAGAATTATAATAGTAAGGTGTAGCACATAATTAGGACGTGGTGGACTCTGAGTATTTATTGCCTTTATTTTTAATGTAATTTACTTGCTTTTAAATAATTTAATTTTTAATAGTGGCCAAAGTACAAAATTCCTGAAAATTCTTTGGTGGGCTCTTGTGAGCTAATACGAGAAGGCAGCACACCCTGAGTGCAGTGCAGTTGTTCGAGTGCAGTGCAGTTGTTCAAAAGTTGTTCAAATGCAGGGCACACAGACTGAGGCTGGACCTCCAGGCATTACTGGTCAAATAACCTAACCTCCCTAAACCTCAGTGTTCTCATCTGTGTAGTTACAGTACTTACTTCACAGAGATGTTGCAAAGATAAAGTGAGGAAATACCTGTATGACACTTAGCACAATGTCAGAAACATAATAATAATTCACTCAGTGTATTGTTATAAATCGTTACTACCACACTATATTGTTGGTAAAATTACTCTGTTCACACTGGAAAAAAACACTGAAATTTTATTGATGAGAAAATATATTTCTTATTTTGTGATCTATGAAGAGACAGCAGTTTTGCTTCCTAGACAGCAGATGGTAATCTGCTACTAGAAACTGAAAGGGGAAAAGAAAGTCTCAACCAATACGATTGAAGCAGTGCTTTATAAGCTGGATGGTGAAGCAGAAAGGGATTCCCTACATTCTGGAATCGTTACACCTGCAGTAAGAGGTTTCATCTCATGTAATAATTCTGGTTAACTGAGCATCAGACTAAAGTTGAATGTTGGGAGGATTCTGAGGTTGCCTCCATGCTTGCTGGAGAGAGCATTTTAATATATAAACAAACAATAGTCATTGTAGTTAATGATAGAGTGGAAAGAAACCACAACATGTACGTTAACACCCTTGACCTATGTCCATGCCTACAATGCTTGTAGAAAATTTATATTGCATGCTACTTGCAAAAGAAAGGAAAAGAAAAAAAACATTTAACATGTTCCTGAGTTTGGGGGATATTTACGTATTGGAAATTGAGGTTGACTGAAATACGGTGATGACTTTATAAAAAATTTACACAATTTATGGTCATAGAGCAAAAAGACAAAACTGGCTCAGTTCAACAGTTTTTGGGGAGAGGGGCAGCTGGAAAATGATATAAAGCAAATGGGATTTGGAATCAACAGAAAACTCAACATTTTTCTTCATTCCATTCGAGAGCCATTCACAAAAAATAGTGATGCTGAAGTATTATTGGGGAAATGTGTTAATGGAAGTTATACATGCATTTCAAGAAAAGATTATAGGGTTTGCTTTGGCTTTCCACAGAGTAGGACAATCCTATTTCCACATAAAAAGAGCAAGGACAGTGGGGTCTTGCAGCAGAAGGTCAATTCCAAACTTTCCTTAAGTGAAGAGGGTAGAATTTAATTGTGTCTTGGCCATTTTACCAAGAGGTAGTTTATGTTCTGTGGAGTGATTTTGTGTAGAACCCTTGACAGGTACCATGTTACCCAGAACCAGGTTCTTCAAATCATAAACATCAATGCCTAGGTCCTCCAAACATCTTCCAGAGCATTCTCTTTAGAATCTCTACTTTGAAAAAACAAGTCTTTTATCCTAGGAACAAGACAAGGATGCCCACTCTCACTACTTTTACACAACACAGTTTTGGAAGTCCTAGCCACAGCTATCAGACAAGAAAAAGAAATGAAATGTATCTGAACTGGAAAAGAAGAAGTGAAACTGTCACTCATTGCAGGTGACATGACAAAATTAATACACAGAAATCTTTTGCACTCCTATACACTAACAGTGAAAGATCAAAAAGAGAAATTGAGGAAACAATCCCGTTTACCATTGCATCAAAAGAATAAAATAACTAGGAATAAACCCACCTAAGGAAGTAAAAGACCTGTACTCTGAAAACTAAAAGACACTGATGAAAGAAATCAAAGATGACACAAACAGATGGAAAGATATTCTGTGTTCTTGGATTGGCAGAATCAATATAGTTAAAATGACCATACTACCCAAGGCAATCTATAGATTCGATGCAATCCTTATCATAATACCAATGGTATTTTTTACAGAAATAGAACAAAAATCCTAAAAATTGTATGGAAACACAAAAGACCCTAAATAGCCAAAACAATCTTGATAAAGAAGAATGGAGTTGGAGGAATCAGGCTTCCTGACTTCAAACTATACTAAGAAGCTACAGTAATAAAAAGAGTATGGTACTGGCACAAAAACAGACACATATAGCAATGAAACAGGATAGACAGCCCAGAAATAAACCCATATACCTATGATCAATTAATCTATGACAAAGGAGGCAAGAATATACAATGGAGGAAAGATGGTCTCTTCATAGAGCAAGAAGACAAAACTGGCTCAGTTCAACAGTTTTTTGGGGAGAGGGGCAGCTGGAAAATGATATAAAGCAAATGGGACTTGGAATCAACATAAAAATCATGTATACAGTACTATATATAAAATAGATAATCAACAAGGAGACACATTTACAAAAATGACATCCCAGTATACAGGCTAGTTGTCAAGAGGTTCATGAATATTTTGACTCTTTCACATTTCCTTATCCTAATTTGATCACAATGAATTAAGAAGGCATCTATTGAGGAAAGTTACCAAAATAAAATCTTATTTCCAAGTGCAGAATCACTAGCAGCCTGGGCAATGCACTGGTGATCAGGCAAGGGGATCTTCAGCAGGAAGCACACAGATGTGCTCTTCATTTACCTTGTGCATCTGTGAACACCCTGGACGAACGTGACCACGTGTGAACTCCTTCCTGGTCTCCCTCGGTAGTTTTACATACACGCGTTAAACTGGAATTACTTGAAAAAAGATGGGTGTTTGCTTGCTTTTGTGTAAACTATTTGGTACAAAACTGGCATTCATTTTTTTTTTACTTTTATACACCGGTATTTATATAATTTGCTATTAATAACTCCTAAGAATCAAAATAAAATGAAGCAGAAGCATTATTCACAATCATAGCACCATTATTCACAATTATCCCAAAGTGGAAATAGCCCAGAAGTCTATTGACAGATGAATATACACACAAAATGTGGAATATACCTACAACGGAACAGTATTCAGACACAAAAAATAACGAGATTCTGATACATGCTGCAAATGGATGAACCTTGAAAACATATGCCAAGTGAAACAAGCCAGGACAATAGGACAAATGCTGTATGATTCCACTTATATGAGGTCCCTGGAATAGCCAAGTTTATAGTGACAGAAAGTAGAACAATGACAACATTACTATCAACTATACTTCAACAAAAAATAAATTAAAAATAAAAGAAAGTAGAACAATGAGTAGCAGGGAGGTGGAGAAGGGAACAATGGGAGTTACTAAGTAACGGGTACAGAATTCCAGCTTGGGGTGATGAAGAGGTTCTAGAACTGGACAGTGGTGATAGTTGTCCAACACTGTCAATGCACTTAATGCCACTGAATTGTACACTTAGAATGACAAACTTTATGTCATATATTGTCATCAAAAGAAAAAGAAAAAATCAAGTAATTCTAAATGGTCTATATAAAACTGGCATTCTTACATTGAGTATTTAGTTTTTTTTTTTTTTTTTTTTTTTTTTTTCAGAGAAAAAATGAGGGAAGAGTTGGAGGCCCTGGTAGGAGAGTTTGTTTGCTTCTGAAAGGATTTCTATTTTTCACTTCTTGTAGGAGATGAGAGCCTTTGAGAGACAGTGTTTGTCTGACTAGACAAGATGTTGAAGGGATTTTCCCTTGGCAAACACAGAGCAGGGTTCTTCAACCTCTGCACTACTGACATTTTGGTCCAGATAACTCTGCTGTGGGGTCGTCCTGTGTGCTGCAGGATGCTCACCAGCTTCCCTGGGCTCGCCCAGGAGCATCACACACCGCCCCGCCCCTGAGCTTTTAACAAAATCCTCGACCTGGTTGAGAACTGCTGGTGTAGAGTCACCTAAAACAGAAACAATAGTAAAATCTAGGGCTGGTCATTAAAATGTGGGTAAAAGCTATCAAGATGCTGCTCAGTTATTCTCTTTGCTCTCATTCTTTCAAATATCGCCTCATCAGTCGATACACGAATCGTAAGTCCCCCAACCCACATCTGGGGCTGTCCGCAATCTGTCCACCAATCTTCCTAGATCTCACGTAAACGTGAAAACTTGCCTTGTCTCAAACACCTATTCACTCTCTCACTTGTGTGCTTTTCATCACGTCTTCCCTTTTCCTAGAATTCCCACACCTTCCCCTCCCGCGACTGGGCTTCTACTTATCTTTGATGACCTCGCTGCTGGTTCAGATAGATGCCACCTCCTTCCAGAATGCTCCCCTGATCCTTTGGACCAGAGCATCCTTTCTCCTGGAACCCCATGGCATCTTCAGAGTGGCCTAAACTATTCACGTGGCAAATCCATACTGCAGAATTTGGGATATGTGGCTTATGCCTTGAAGCGTGTCCCGCAGTTCCTAGCACCGGGCCTTCCACGTAGAATGTGCATGTTGGATGGATGGAAGAAGGCATTAAAAGGGAGAGGAAGAGCAAGGCCTTCATGACTATTGTCAAGTCATTTGCAAGCGGAATCAAGAAGGCTCCTTTGCCTGGTGTGTGCTGCAAAAACGCCTTGGGCCCAAAACAACTCATCTATCTAATTGCTGCATGAAATTCCACTTTCAAAATAAATTCCTTTGTTGTCTTGAGGTTCTTTTTCAGATTTTAAGATTGTATTGAAATCAGCAGAGGCTAGCGGATAAGGATCTCTCCGTAAGAGGTCCTGTTGCAGACTGTTTTTGGGTCCCTGGGGATGAGAGCCATGGTTCAGGGGGAGGATAAATGAGCCAGCGACAGCGGATGCAGGACACATCACAGCCGAACTGGTTTACCATGAGTGCATCATATATATATATATATGCCAACATACTTGTGTGTACAAATATATACCTAGAAATGCATACATATACGTGTATGTGTGTATATGTACCTTATTACATATTATACAACCCACATTTATTTTGTGGGTTGGATTAAAATCAGGAATATATATATGTATTTTTAATTTAAGATCATAGTGGGGACACTGAAGAGATAATATGAAAGATAAATATGCTTATATTTAGGCAGATAGGCATGCAAGAGAGCTGAAATAAAAGTCATTTTTTCCCAATTAGAAGCAGGATATATTTCTTTCTATTCATTATTTCTTATGATGTCCTTGTAGCTTCTGAGGCGAAAGGCTGGTAGACAGACACCAACTTTCACTATTTCTAAGCTACAGAAAATGACTTGTTTCTAAATTTAGCTCATTATAATTATCTGGTTTTTCCCCAAACCTGCCTGCTTCACCTGATTAGGCTAACCAGGGGGTCTAATGACTGATCTCAGAAGAAGGACGGCTGGTGACTAATGCATTCCCAGTGTCATATACGAGTATATATGTCTCTTCTGATGGTTAGAGCAGATTAAACTCGCATCTTGACCCTGCAGGTGAGCAGTTCTGCAGACACACCCTGAACTGCTGTGTGTAAATTACAGCCCCAGAGCAGGAGCTCCTGGCCGGGGTGGGGCTATGACAGCAAAGAGAGGGGAGCAGCGCCCCAGGATCAGACGGGCTCTTCAGCCCGGGAGCTTGTGACGCGCGCCCGCACAGCAACACGTTTGACCCCGTGAAGGCAGGTGTGATCGGACACCTGAGCTGGGGCCTCCCAGACTCCAAACAGCCCTCCTTTACTTACTGACTTGGCCTGATGGAGGCTTTCCCTCCACAATTAAGGATAAAGCTTTTCCACAACATCGATGGACTTTAACGTAAAAGTGGCTGGTGTCAACCATCTATTATTCATTCGTTCGAACTTTCCTTCATTCACTGGACAAAGGCGGTGCCCCGCGTGTGCCGGTGTGGGTAGACAGACAGGAGTGACCCTCACAACTTTCTTCAGGTCACCCGGGAAGGAGGAGCCTGGGCTGAGGGGCTGCCCCAGACTCAGCTGATCATGGGCCCCGAGGGTCCACATGTTACGCTACGGGGCCCCATGGACTTCCGTAAAGGGCTGATCCCTGCGGCCAGACTGTTGGTGACTCTAACTCAAGCTGTATTTGCCTGGCTCATCAGACGCCTCCCTCTGGCCTCTGAGAAGGAGAGACCCACCCCCGCCGCCGCCCAGGGGAGCCCCCCGCTGATGCTCCTGCCCCCAGACTGCACCCGGCCACTCCTGCCGGCCTCGACCGTGACCTTTGCTAGCACAATTCCGGTTGCTGGGGAGACACGTACAAAACAGACAGAAAGCCTGACCCTCAAGGATCGGACATTCCGGCGGGGCAGCCAGGCGACAGACACGTGACATGTATAGTACGTCCCAAAGTGGTCGGCGTGGTGGGAAAAGCACCGAGCAGGAGAGGGGGGCAGAGTGTCGGGCGTAGGGGCGAAGTCATCTTTTCTTTGCAGAGCAGATCTGGAGGGGGAAGGGGAGAAACAGCCTGAAGGCCTGGAACCTTTGAAGGTGGGGGGCGAACATTACAGCAGGAGAAAAAGGGAAAAGCACGTCAGGGAGCACCGGGGTGCGCCAGGCCAGCGTGGGTGTTTTGCTTTTTGTTTCTCCCCAGGCTGCTCTTAAAACAAAGCTCACCTGGCAGTTACAAGACAACATTGCCTAGGCGTCCTCCGAGACGCTGCAGCTTGGAGAGGGATCCTCATGTGTCAAGATGGGGCTATCCCTGTCCCTCCCGCCTGCCTCTCAGGGATGCTGTGAGGATCAAAGGAGAGAGGGCTGCAAAGGAGCTTTGAAAACAAGGCACGCTCTCCACACCGGCAAGGGAACATTACTGCAGACTCGTGGTAGAAATGAGTGGGGTGATGGTGCCTGGATCCGAACATTACTCACTGCAGCAGAAAGATGAGAGACAGAGATGGAGAGATGAAACACGGGCTCGGTCCCTCCTGACCTGAGTACCAAGCTGTCAGCTGACTTTCTCCACCCACCCCTGCAGAGCACAGCTCGCTTCTTCTTGAATAATTGGCTCCTGGCCATTTGACTGCAAAGCCCATGCTCCATTCTAGGACAAAAATATTGACTTTACCCTATTAAGTAAATGTGTAAACTGAAAGGCAGGCTAACTTTGCCACGTCTCAACTGACTCAGGCAATAGAAAATTACCACTGCCAACGAGAAAAGAGGAACACAGATGAGAAAAAGATGTCTTTTAAGAACACACAGCGAACATCGAGATTAATTAATAACTTGATACAAGAAACAAAACTAATAATTTCTTAGTTACCACTTCTGTTCTCTTTTTAAAAAATCAAATTTTTCCTATTTCATAGACTCCCCTCTGAATTCATGAGATCAAGAGTTGATAAATTTGAACACCATTTGTGTTGTGCAAATACTTCTAAAATAGTAGGTAGGGAGCTTGCAATTCGTTTATGACTCATAATCTTCAAATACTAATTTTCTGAAACAACATGGGAGACAAACCTCTAATGTTTAAATTTTTATCTCATTGGAATACAGTGATCCTTTTTTAAGTAAGAATTACAGATAAGAAAGTTAAACATGGTACTTATTAATAGAACTAATTTGGAAAAATTAAAATGAATCTAACAAAAACACATGAAAGTATTCTATGTATTGCGTACGATGGAGGAAAAGTAATCATAAGTGTCCATCAACAGATGAATGGATAAAGGAGATGTACACACACACACACACACACACACACACACACTGGAATACTACTCAGCCATAAAAAAGAATGAAATATTGCCATTTACAGCAACATGGATGGACCTAGAGATGATCAAACTACATGAAGTAAATCAGACAGAGAAAGACAAATGTCATACGATATCACTTATCTGTCTAATCTAAAAAATGATACAAATGAACTTATTTACAAAACAGAAATAGATTCATAGACATAGAAAACAAACTTATGGTTACCAAAGGGGATCGAGGAGGGTGAGGGGTGGCAGGGGGAGATAAATTAGGAGTTTGGGATTAATAGATACACACTACTATATATAAAATAGGTGAACAACAAGGATCTACTGTAGAGCACAGGGACCTATACTCAATATCTTGTAATAGCCTATAAGGGAAATATATATATGTATGTATATATATATGTATATAACTGAATTACTGTGCTGTACACCTGAAATGTAACATTGTAAATCAACTGTATTTAAATAAACATTTTTAAAAAAGAAAATTAATCATAGACAAATGTGGATGAGGCAGATCAAAGCAATTGATCGGGAGGTGGCCAGGCTTCACCAGATGAAATGTATTTGGATATATTGTCCTCACCATCCACAGTCTACCAATTATATTTGGTTTACAAAGTTAATTAGAGGTTTTGGGACTTCCCCGGTGGCACAGTGGTTAAGAATCAGCCTGCCAATGCAGGGGCCACGGGTTTGATCCCTGGCCTGGGAAGATCCCATCTGCCGCGGAGCAACTGAGCCCACGTGCTGCAGCTACTGAGCCTGCAGGCCTAGAGCCCGTGCTCCGCAACAAGAGAAGCTGGTGCACCGCAACAAAGAGTAGCCCCCGCTCGCCGCAACTAGAGAAAGCCCGCGTGCTGTAGCGAAGACCCAATGCAGCTGCAAAAAAAAAAAAAAAAAAAAAAGTTAATTAAAGGTTTTTTCGTTCCCGTGTTCTCTATTTTTCAGGCCTTGAGCCAGCATGTGGTTCGGTCCACAGGGTGCAGCCTTCAAGGTGCAGCAGCCTCAGAAGCGCCTCAGCACATGAGCCTACAACTTTATCAAGCAGTAAAACCCTACGTAGCTCTTATGAACATCCTTTGTGGCTCCTTGAGAGTCTGCAGATGTGCAGTCACCCAGATGACCATGCATCCCAGCCGGAGCTGACCAGGTGATATGGACTGACTGTGTGTCCCTTCAGACGTACTCAGAAGCCCTAACCGCAATGTAATGGTGTTTGGAGGCGGGGCTATGGGAGGGTAATTAGGCTTCAATAAGATCATGAGAGTGAGGCCCCCATGATTGGATTCGTGTCTTCTCAAGAAGAGGCAAAGAGAGCAGAGCTGTCTCTGCTGTGTGAGAACACAGTGAAAAGGCACTGTCTGCAAGCCAGGAAGACTCAGCTGGCACCTTGATCGTTGACTTCTAGAGAAATCAGTTTCTGTTGTTCCAGCCACCCAGTCTATGGTACCTTGTTATAGCATCTGAGCAATAACAACGTTTCCTATGAGGAAAGTTCAAACTGGCGCTGAAGGATGTGAAGGCTCAGGAAGCTGCATCCTTAGTCACTTCGGGAATTTGACAGTCTCCCCAAGTTGGTCAGGAAATGGTGTACGCAGGAGATATATTTTGCAGGAGGGTGGCGTAGAGCATGCTCTCTGCCTCGGTCCTAGGCGATGAGACTGATCAGGAAATCAACAGCCTTCCTGAGACTAGCAGAGAAAAGGCGGAAGTCATACAGTGGGGCAGCTCAGGTGTGATGAGAGCCTGGATGCGGGGACTGAGTTCTCGGTCTTGGTTTATTAGGCAATAAGAAGCATTGCAAGAGGTGTGGAGGGAAAAACTAGAAACCAACAGAGTTGCGTGAGTGCAGTTTCGGCAGCACGGGTACGAGCGTCCCAGACCCCGAGAAACACAGTAACAGGATGATGTCCAGGTAGGAAATAACCGGTTTTTAATAAAAGTAGAAGCAAAGCAGATGGAGGGATGATTTGAGAGAAGCATGATGTCAGAACTCAGCAGCCGACTGGAGACGTGGAGGAGACTGAAATACATTTTTTAAAATCCCTTGAAACTTCATGAGTGGAGACGCTGCAATAAACACCCTTCACCAGGAGAGATAAATGGCTGTGGCATTTCAGTTGCGATGGAAGATTTAGCTCCAAATGTCTCTCACGGTGACAGGACATAATCTATGAAACTCAGTGGAAGGCAATTGGAGAGGAAGACAAGTACATCTGTCTCTCATTTATACTCATGCTGCAGTCGGGCACAAGGGAAAGGGCAATGTGTCTAAGTGTGCAAATGTCAGAGAAGAGAATTAGAACCCAAGACTGAGCCCTGGTGTTTCTTCCTGGCGTGGCTGTAAGGGGTGGGTTGGAGCTGGGAGGGTGTGTGGAACAGAAACTGTGGTAAAGAGCACCTTTTGTGGACAGATTATGAACTGTCTGGAACACGCATGTTCCGTAACTGTGGAATATTTCCACCACCATTTACAAAATGCAGCTGCAAGCCTGCCACGCTGCTGACACGGGTCCCAGCGTTACTAGAAGCTTCTCCGTCTCTTCATCTCAACATCCTCGCATCCTCATCACAGCACAGCCATCCACACAAGCACTGGTGGGACCCGTCGCTGTTCTTTAGCTGCCCTAGTGCTGTCACAACGTGCACATTCACTGTCTAGCAGCTTCTCTACCCCAGTTGTCCGGCTAAAAGTCCAGTGATGTAATTTAATGCAGCTTCTGCACATGTATGAACGTGCTCATGCCTTACCCCAGCAGTCACAAGATGCACAGGCCAGACGCTACTTGGAAAACGAGGATTCTTACACCACTTCCATAAAACGCTACCTTCATAAACACTAGTGTCCAGCTCTGAGGCTCCCCTGGTAGGTCCTCGGGACAGAGGAAAGGGTACAGCTCGGCGATATCTCCAGGGCGGCCTATGTCTTCTTTGTGAGTCTGTCTTTGATTTGCTGCCAGAAAGATCAAAACTGCCATTTTCTCTGAATGTTTTCCCCAGGCCTGTTCTGTCTTTCTGTTTGCAATGCACTTCATTCTCCCTACTATAGGGAAATGAGATATTCAAACATACGACTTCTTACAGAACACACCTACTTTTTGGAACGTATGCATAAGTTCACAACCTACGAAAACTACTTAAAAAAGGGAAGGGAAGGCCCTGCTGGTGATTTGTAATGGGTTAGTAGTTAGTTAGTGGTCTCCTCAGTATTCCACCCCTCCCACTTACCCTCAAAGGGTAAGGTAAGGGCTTAAGGGCCCGCACTTGGACCTTCTGACCCTCTGCGTTCGAATCTCAGCCCTACTTCTCACCACCCAGTGGCCTGTCTTACCCTCCCTACACCTCGATTGTCCCCATCTCTCCAGGTAATGGGGGGGAGGCGATCAAAATGGCAGAGAAGTCAGACAAGGAGCTCATCTCTTCCCACATATACAGGTAACGAGAACTGTATTTTGGTCCTCAAATGGGAACCATGACCTCCTCTATTTGGTCAACCTGAACTTCCACACACTACAGTACAGGGAGTTGACAGGTGTCCCCCCGCAAAACCTAAAGGGAGACTCGATTACGAGGTGACCCAATGGGCCTTTGTTGGTATAAGGGGAGGGGCCCTGGGGCCTCGGATGTGCAGAGTAGGGGTGAGGGAGGGGTGCAGTGCCGGCTGCAGGGGCCTCTGTAAAGGGCCTCTGTAAAGCACAGGGCAGAGGACAGGGTGGGAGCAGAGGTACCAGAGAGGAAGCAGACAGGGGGCCCAGGAGCAGGACCCAAGTGTGGGGCTGCCCGCCTCCCTGGCAGCAGCTGCCCAGGGGTCCAAAATCAGGAGCCACTGCAACAGGCAGACAGAGGGTAAGCACAGGTCACCTTCAGAGAAGCCCCAGAGGCGCTAGGCCAGAGCTGAGCTGGCGAAACCCAACAGGCGAGAAGTCAGTCCGCCAAGTAAACTCTCCAGACAAGTGATGGTTCACCCAGCGAATCCACCACAGAGGCCTGGGCATTGGGCTGGGGCGGGGGGGGGGGGGGGTGACAAGGCGGACAGTCTTTCCTGGAGCAACAGGACCGTCCACAGGGCCCCAGCAGTTTTACTGAGTATTCGTCTGTGCTGGTCCTCACTGGGGTTGCTTTTGGAATATTAGATAATTCTTACTTTTAAATACTCTTGGAAGAAACACCAAACAGCTTTGATTTTCGAAATGATTTTATAAAAAAGAACTTCAAACTATGAGGAAATATGAACCCAGTGATGCAATATCATGATTTCATTTTAGGTCTTGGTATTTTTACTAACAGATTTACTGGGGGGTTTTTTTTTAGCAGCTTTATCACCAGATGAATATTAATTCCTTGTATCTATTGCACATGTTACTAACTTCTCAAGTTTTCAAATCATGAAATATTGGACATCACTTGTCAGAAGAGCTTTTTGCTGCAAAATGAATGAATGAAGAGACATTAACTCTCTTCAGAGCGTATGTCATATCTAAGCACACACACATATCCAACTGGAGTATTACTGTGAAATAGGGAACAAGTCAACTAATTCTGTTATTAAAGATTCCAAAATACCTCTAAAATAACTGCTAACACATCAGGGTCAAGAGACTCACCCACACGGTGTAATATTGGTTTGGCCAAAAGGTTCATTCATTTTTTTGGTTCTAGTAGCACTCAGTTGTCTTTAACTTCATTCGAAACAATTTTGTTAGACTGTATGTGACAGCTGTCATATCAGCATGTGTTTAAAAAAAGACTTATCAAAATTGATGAATTTTGTGGAACCATTTTAATATTGAAGATGGAAGAAAAAAGCATCATTTTCAGCATATTATGCTCTATTATCTCAAGAAAGGTAAAAACGCAACCAAAATGCAAAAAAAGATTTGTGCAGTGTATGGAGAAGGTGCTGTGACTGATCGAACATGTCAAAAGTGGTTTGCAAAGTTTCATGCTGGAGATTTCTTGCTGGACGATGCTCCACGGTCGGGTAGACCAGTTGAAGTTGATAGCGATCAAATTGAGACATTAATTGAGAACAATCAACGTTATACCACGCGGGAGATAGCCGACATACTCAAAATATTCAAATCAAGTATTGAAAATCATTTGCACTAGCTTGGTTACGTTCATCACTTTGATGTTTGGGTTCCACCTGAGTTAAGCAAAAAAACTCTTCTTGACTGTATTTCTGCATGCGATTCTCTACTTAAACATAATGAAAATGTTCCATTTTTAAAACAAATTGTGACGAGCTGTGAAAAGTGGATACTGTACAATAATGCGGAACGGAAGAGATCGTGGGGCAAGCGAAATGAACCACCACCAACCACACCAAAGGCCAGTCTTCATCCAAAGAAGGTGATGGTGTGTATATTGTGGGATTGGGAGTCCTCTATTATGAGCGCCTTCCGGAAAACCAAACGATTCATTCTAACAAGTACTGCTCCCAGCTAGACCAACTGAAAGCAGCACTCGATGAAAAGCGTCCAGAATTAGTCAACAGAAGACGCATAATCTTCCATCAGGATAACGCAGGACCGCATGTTTCTTTGATGACCAGGCAAAAACTGTTATAGCTTGGCTGGGAAGTTCTGATTCATCCGCCTTATTCACCAGACATTGCACCTTCGGATTTCCATTTATTTCAGTCTTTACAAAATTCTCTTAATGGAAAAAAATTCAATTCCCTGGAAGACTGTAAAAGGCACCTGGAACAGTTCTTCGCTCAAGATGGAATTATGAAGTTGCCTGAAAAATGGCAGAAGGTAGTGGAACAAAAGGGTGAATATGTTGTCCAATACGGTTCTTGGTGAAAACGAAAAATGTGTCTTTTATTTTTACTTAAAAACTGGAGACACTTTTTGGCCAACCCAATATTTATACTTCTGTAAAATACAACTCAAATATAACACACTCATTATAAGTAATGCATAGATTTTAGTTAAATATTAATGGAAATGTTCACGTAAATTTCAAATTCGCTGATCTTAGCTTTCATAAAACCAATATTCAAAACAGTCACATATGCACTGTGAACACAACTAACGTGTATATAACTAAGAAAAATACCCTTCCTAGCTGTTTTCTCCTTGCAATATGCTCACCTTGAATAATAAACAAATATAGATTCTTAAAATTCTAAATATCTCTTAACAGTACCAAAAATAATGCAGTCTGCATTAATTAGTGTCCATAAAATTTATTGAACTATGAGATGACAATTTTAGTAAACAGAAAGCAAGTTAATTTTTAAAAGCATGCTGAAAATAACAATTTCTCAAGGGATTTATTTTCATTAATCAGCATTTCTCCACACTCAGTACAAGTTTAAATAAGTCTGTGTGAATGTTTATTCACAAATTCTTCTAACTTTTGTGATGCAATGGGCTAATTCTATTGCTTGTGAGTCAAGCTTCATTCAGACTGAGCTTAGATACCTTTTCAGAAATTAACTGATGAATGTAAAACTATAAAATGTGTCAATTTAACGTACCCTACTGATTTATTATCTGCATCATTTAATGGGGTCTCAGGCCCTCAGGCCTCTCTTTCCTCAATTATAAAGCCAGGACGCTGGCAGAGGAGCCTCCAAGCTCCCGTCCAGCTTTAATCATGGCTCCATGTTTGGGCTGAGTGGGACTTTGTTCAACTTGTGCTCGATTTTGATGCATTTTTGTGAAGTATTATCTCTATTTTTATGCTATATTTTTAGCTGCCTTTGCACTTGTGCTCTAGCCACATGTTTCATATTTTTTAGAATCTAATTTTGAGCAATGTACACCTAAGTAAATCCTTGAATTTGGGGGGTTTAGGTATTTAAAATGAACCTACTATGACCACTTTTTGTCATGAATTGAGTCATTGTTAAGCTAGGATAAATGGTACCTTATCCCTACTATTTCTCGATTAGATATACAGTGGCAAGTGGGAAGATACGTTGTCACCATTTCTATTAAAGCTGACAACATTAGTAATAATAACCACATTTTATATATACATATAGATAGATAGATACGCACACACACACACACACAATGGAATATTACTGAGCTATAAAAAAGAATGTAATAATGCCATTTGCAGCAACATGGATGGACCTAGAGATTATCATACTAAGTGAGGTAAGTCAGATAGGGAAACACAAATATCATAGGATATCACTCGTGTGGAATCTAAAATATGATACAAATGAACTTATCTATGAACCAGAAACAGACTCACAGACCTAGAGAACAGACTTGTGGTTGCCAAGGGGGAGGGGAGCAGGGGGAGGGATGGAGTGGGAGTTTGGGATTAGCAGATGCAAATGATTATATATGGGGTGGATAAACAACAAGGTCTTACTGTATAGCGTAGTGAACTCTACTCAATATCCTGTGATAAACCATAATGGAAAAGAATAAAAAAAAGAATGTACATATATGCATAACTGAATCAGTTTTCCGTACAGCAAAAGTAAGATAACAGTGTAAATCTTAACACTGTAAACTGTACTTCAAAAAAAATATAATAATAACCACATTGATTATAGCATTTGAATGTGATTTCAAGATAGAGGCTTCTCTAAATCCCTTCTTGGTTGTAGAAGTAGACAAATCTTTATTATATCTTCCCTAATATTTTACTCTGAAGCAATTCTAACTCAGCATCGGCAATAAACACATCCTAGCAGCTCCTGGACGATATCCCAAATATCCTTCTGTACTTCTCAAATCCGTGACATACTTGTGTAGACTCCTATCTTTTAGACACAAGGCAGGTTTTAGGAGGACTGTTGCTCCCGGCCCCTTGCTGAAGGCAGTACTGAGTCTGGGTTCTTCTTCCATCTCGAGGAGCCCCTGTGAAGAGATACTCAGTCTGTTTCTCTGATGTTTCTAAGAAACGGCCATGGAAGGAGGACGGTAACAAAGAGATAAGGTCATTCGTCCACGGGAAGACCAGCCACCTTCCTCGGGCAAGCGCAGGGCGGGACCCAAACACGGCCCCTCCAGCCCTGGGGCTGTTCTCACATCCAGTTCCGAGCAGCTGGGGAGACACATTCATCCGTAACCTGTGAACAGTAATCTACATGCGCAATGTGGAGCTCGTAAAATTGGAACCTATCAGTCACGTCCTTGGTCTCATATGTTACCTCTTGCTTTGAGATCTTTCACTCCTCATCATTAGTTTTCAAAATGAATCCCTTACGGTGTATGGGGGACTTTCTTTCAGTTTACAGATCTGTTGCCGTCCTCCTGTCCTTACAAAGTTACTCTCATTTTACAATTGCCCTCGATTGCCAGGCGAGGTTGGTGACTTCCAAGGGAGTGGAGTTAAATAATTCTATCACTTTCCTCGTAACATCCTGATAAAATCTTCCGCGCTCATTGCTTCCACTTCCTCACCACACACCCCTCCTTAACCCTGCTGTGTGGCTTTGGCCATCATGGCTCTTCTGCCCTCATGAAAGGTCACCACTTTCCTCTTGGTCACCAAACTCAGCGTCTATTCTCAGGTCCCGTATTTATTCGCGACACTAAAATTCTTGTCGGCACTTTTCTTTCTGACACTTTCTCCCCTTGCAGCTTCCTCGACACGCCAAAGTCTTCAAGCCATCATTCTGCCATTGCGTTTTTGTGTGTCCTTGCTCTGTATTGGAGTGTCCGTCAAGGAATTGCCCTTAGTCTCCTGTTCTCAGGCACTTTCTCCCTTGGCAGTTAATTCTAAGGCTTCAGTTATCTTCTGTCTGTGAATGATATGCCCACTGAAAGTCTCTCTCATGAATATCCTGCCAGCACCTTGGTTAAACTCACCCTCTCCCCTGTCAAGCCAGCTCTTCCTTCTTGGGCTGTCCGGCTCTGCTAATGGCACTATCGTCAGTCACTAGGAGCTCAAAATGAATCATATCAGTGTCATCTTCCAAATGTACTTGTCCCCTCCTTCCTATACTCATTGCCAGATGCTTCAACTCTCATCCCTATTGTATTCAACACTGGAAACCTACTGATTCATTTAAATAACTCGTCCTCCCGAAGCCCAGCTCTGATCCGGCCATTACCCTGCTCTGACGTCTCCCCTGGGTCCTCATTGCCTAGAGAATCAGATCTAAGTTTCCAAGCTTAACTTTCAAGGTCCTGATTGGCCAGGAGCCAAACTACTTTTCGACCTCCTTTCTCACCACTTCCCTTTCCTCAAAGAAAACTGCCTACAGTTACGCCCACGTGTCCTGAATCTTTCCACCTCACTGCCTTTGCTGGTGTGTCCTCCGCCCACAAGGCTGTGCAGTGAGGACCTGGCCCAGGTGCTCACCCCCCACGACTTTACCTCTTCTCTCTGTAGAATTTTACATCTCTCTCAGGTCACTATAAAAACTTGGTTGTAACTTTTTACTACATTTTCTCATCTTGCTGTGTTCTGGGGATAAAAAGTGAGCAATTCAGAGTTCCCATGTCCCAAGTACATGTTAGGTTCTGGGCATGTGAAGTTCCCATGTACGTGTCATGTGTCACCTACCTGACTCTAGAAGCTTCTCGAGAGTGAAAACTGTGATTCTTTTCTGCATCTTCTGAAACATCGAGCAGTGGAACGCCACCCACGCACACATCATTTAAATGGATGATCAAACACTGAGTCCCAAGCTTCCTGACCATGGTCCCCTCTCCCACCTCCGTCCCGTGCACTTCTCTGCTTGATATCTGCTCTTGGATTTCAGAATTCAGTTGACAAGGTCTATGTGAAAATCCATGCAAAATTATGAATATCGTACCAAATTGTTTTCTGCTTAAAACTCTAAAAAAGGGTTCTATTCTGCTTTACAGGAAATGCATACAAAACCAGCCAAGGAAAAGTTGCACTTCTTGTTGTCACTGGGGCCTTGACTGGTAGCATCCTTGTACCTTTGCCAACTTACAAGATAAAGGAAGGGACACCTCCACTTTGAGGCGTTCCACATAAGGATACCTCTGGATTTAGATTTTAAAATCAATTTACTCCAAAGGGTTTGGTAAGGAAACAAAGACCCTCGCAAATGCTATTGGTGGAAGAAAGCCACATAGAAAGAAGGTAAAGGGTTCAACAGCAGGTCCTTGGAGTTCAACAGACAACACGACGCCAAAATGCTGTCTCCGGCTCAGGTGTTGCTCTTCACAGGGGAGAGCCAGGGCATTTTCTAAGCTCTAAGTAACCTTTTCAGGAATCTCTGAGGTTGGTAATGATTTTACATCTATTTTATAAGGAAGACACAGGGGCGAGGAGAGCTTGAGGCATCCTCGTAAGGTGGCACCATCGGTAGGTTGCAGAGTGGGGGGTCTGAAGCCAGGCAGCCCGAGCACAGGTTGAGGGGTGAACGGCCCCGCAGCCGAGAACCGAGGGCTGCGGAGGGATGTCGCCAGTCCGCCCTATTCTCAGAGGGTCCACGTTCCCCACGGGCAGGCTCTTCCTGGTGGCAGCGTGGCTCTGCCATCCTCCGCCGGGAACTGGCCCTTTCCTGCCCCTTTTGCTGTACGACGCTTTGTGGTCCACCCCCCGTGCTTTCCTTCCATTCGGGTCCCCGCCCCGCTGTGCATCAGTGGCCCTGGGCCGGGCATGGGGCTGGCCAGGCAGCAGCAGCCGTGGTGCCCTCTTTCCTGCCCTCATCCTGCCTGGTCCCATGAGCCCTGGGTGACCGCGGCACAAGCCCGGGCTCAGGACAGTCAGTGGTCCCGGGATCCCATCCCCAGCCCAGCGCCCACTGCTAAACGCCTGACCCAAGGGACACAGTTCGGTGATTTAATGAGAGCCTTCCCTTAAAAAGGTGGTATGTGAGGTGCCGTGAGATACAGTAACGTCTGTAATTGTGAGAAGCAGAGGCTCATGTGGATAAAGGTTATTTCTCTCTTCCCAGGTACAAGGGCATGCAAGTAAACCACTGGAAAACCTTGTAACCGCCCATGACTGTTACCCAGCACTAAGCAGCCTTCAAACATCACTGTCTCCCCAGGGGGCCGACCTCATTCTCAGGGTGAGAGCTTCATGCTGGAGCGGAGGCGGGGGAGTCCTGGAAGCAAGTCTCTGCAAAGAAGCCTATTTAAAAGTTTTATTTGGTTTAAATATATATCGCTCAGACCGCTCACTTTAGTCGAAGGTAGCTGATAAAAACAGATACAATGAACCGCAAAAATTAAGTAAATGAAATGTCACAGTTCCTTTCTGATGAATTAATAGCATTTTTATGCAAACTATTATATATAGGGTGGATAAACAACAAGGGCCTACTTTACAGCACAGGGAACTATATTCGATATCCCGGGATAAACCATAATGGAAACGAATATGAAAAAGAATGTATATCTATGTGTATAACGGAATCACTTTGCTGTACAGCAGAAACTAACACAACATTGCAAATCAACTCTACTTCAATAAAAAAAAAAATAGCATCTCTAGGTAAGAAATACAAGAGAAAAAGACAGACAAACCCCAGAATGCTTGCTTTCACCAGGAAAGGGATCACATTTAGAATGTTTCCAGAAGTTTCACTATATTGTAACACTAGCTTAGAAGTAAATTCTCAATGTGCTGTAAGTCACCTAGGGAAAGATGCATTTCGGTTAATTTAAATAAAAACAAATTTTCTAATTAAAAATGCCACTCCTTGACCCAGCAATTCTCATGACAAAGGTTCTGGGCTCAGCCCTGGCCTGCGGCTTATTTTGTAATTTGCTCTCGCTTGTTCCTGAAACCTGTGCAATGTTTCTGTGCAGTTAGAAGTGAAGCTTGGGTACACGTACTGTGCCATTCTTGGTAGTCGTGCCCCGGAAGCCAGTCCAAGCAGCCTCACTCCATTCTGTGCGAAGCTAACCTGCCTCCCAGCCTCCATCCCGGGCCAGGAGTGACATTCCTCATGCAAAGTGGCTTTTTAGCTCTTCCTCATGATTTTTATCACGACAGTTCCAAGTTAACTCTGTACACAATTTAAGCAGCAGGCCCGTGACAGAGTATGAAGGGGTTTTGTCATTAAATGAATTCTGACAATGGGTAAAGAAGACGTGGCACATATATATAATGAAATATTACTCAGCCATAAAAAGAAACGAAACTGAGTTATTTGTAGTGAGGTGGATGGACCTAGAGGCTGTCATACAGAGTGAAGTAAGTCAGAAAGAGGAAAACAAATACCATATGCTAACACATATATATGGAATCTAAAAAAAAAAAAGGTCATGAAGAACCTAGGGGCAGGACATGAATAAAGACACAGACCTACTAGAGAATGGACTTGAGGATATGGGGAGGGGGAAGGGTGAGCTGTGACAAAGTGAGACGGTGGCATGGACATATATACACTACCAAATGTAAAATGGTTAGCTAGTGGGAAGCAGCCGCATAGCACAGGGAGATCAGCTCGGTGCTTTGTGACCACCTAGAGGGGTGGGATAGGGAGGGTGGGAAGGAGGGAGATGCAAGAGGGAAGAGGTATAGGGATATATGTATATGTATAACTGATTCACTTTGTTATAAAGCAGAAACTAACACACCATTGTAAAGCAATTATACTGCAATAAAGATGTGAAAAAGAAAAAAGAATTCTGACAGCAAATGTTTTTCAGCAGAGTATGAATGATGCTGCCGTGGGGTCCCTTTTCAATGTGATCTCATTCAGTAAACAAGACTTCAGCACCTCCTACGGGCAATGTGCTCTGTGCATCGTAGGGGGAGTCCGGGGAGGGGGTTCCAGGGGTGAGGGGCCCTGGAACTTAGCAGCCACAGGCTTATCATCCAGCAGAGAAGGACTTATCCCTTCAATAACCCTACTACATGCCGACCACAGGACGTGCCGTGGGAATGCAGAAGAGTAATTCTGAGAAATCCTTAAGAAAACTGCTGGTGGAAGAGAGTGTCCTTTTTTAGTAGGAAAGAGATACCCACATCTATCATTTACAGTATATTTATGCACAAATGCAGGAAAAATAAATTATGATCCTTTCCTAAAAGAGGATGCATAGAATCTGAGTGGTTGATGACATTCAAATGAGCCTTCATGAGATTCTCTAGTATTCAGAATTTATTAGACTTTCTTGGATTCAGGAAGCATGAGCACAGGATTCTTCTGAGAAGAGGAGGAAAGAAAAGAAAATCTCCCTCCGTGAGTATTCCTTTCTACCAGAAGTACGCTTTCCAGAATTGACCATCTGCAGAATTTTCCTTTGCTTCAGACTTAGCCCAGGGAAGCATCGTGGAAGTTTGGTGCCAACGGTGGCAGCTTATTTTGCCCTTGGGCTCCAACCCTGCACTCTGAAACAACCTGGCGAGGTCTGGGCTTGAGCAAAGCCATGCGCAGTGATGCCCGGCCTGACCTTTAGGCAAGAAGTGGTTTTCTGGTCCTTGAATACACGCGTGGAAACGAACCTCATCCACTTATGCAAGTGAATACCCTGTACCAAGGACAGCCAGACGTCCAGGTTAGCTGGCGTAAAAATGTTACTGTGTTGCTTTAGAAAATAGATGAAAAGACACTAACCCTTCCGAACTGTAGCTGTGGAAAATAATATTAACTCTACATGTTAGGATGAAAAACACGTGTTTACGTTTCAGATATTTTTTCCCCCCGTCTCCAGTCTTCACCCCCAAATAATGCCTAAGCATGCTCAAAGAAGCACTTCATTTTTATAGCCGTGCTTACAGAAAGCCAACAGCACCTGGATGACTTCTCCCCTCTAATAGCTTACGGCCGTAATTTCTAGCACGTTGTAGTAGCTGGGGCTGTCTGCAATAGCAAAGCACTTCCTTTTTCATTTCAAGCACAGCAAAAAAAAAAAAAAAAAAAAAAAGCTTCCCTGCTGAGCTGGACGGTGAGAAAGTTTGGTACTCTCACCGCTCCTACGATAGGAAAGGAAAAGAGATTTCTAGTCTGGTCAGATAACTAGAAATCTTGGTTCTCCAATTCCCAGAGGAGCTCTATGCCCAGCAAACCAGAATATCCTAGACTGTGCATTCTGTGACATAAGATACCACAGCAGGTCAGGGCTTAGACCCGTGTGCTGGGTGGTTCTCACCTCCTACTTCTCTGAAAAGGACTCCTTTACTCACCAGGTCAAAGGATATGGTTGGCAACGTTTACTAAAGAATTCAGAAAGCAAACTAAAATACTTCTGGAGGAAGCAGGCATGAATGATGTGGCGTCCTTGTGAAGGGACAGCTAGCTGTAGAAACCCAGAGGACTGATTTGCTATTTCAGACCCAGGGGAACGTGGTGCAGGGAGTAACAGCTACGAGCTGGGAGCTTGTTTAATGACATGTTAGCTCGAGCCTAAAGTATAGTGAACGTTCACTGCCCAGAGTATATAATGAAGCGGTGGGCAATGCCTTTTATCAGATGTTTCTTAATCATTCGGGGCCCATTAACAGTCACAACAGAGGCAAACAGAAACTGTGACATGTGCCTCTAAAAATACTGCTTATTGGCAACGGCTCCCTGGAAGAGGTATTTTGTGTTCATTGGAAGCATAAGTGTGTGAGTGAAATTTTCCAGCAGTTCACAAAAATACCCGGACCACATCAAGGGCACGTCTGTGAACTCCAGAAAAAAGTGAAAGTCCCGGGAAGCATTAGAAACCCGCGTATCTCCTATGGGGCAGATTGACCGTCACTAAATAGCTCCTTTTGTCTTGACACAATAAGGATTAAAGGGTAGGGAAGTGATCCACGTGCAAATTTGCATCCAACGCGGTTCGCCTCCAGCCCACGCGGGTTACTGTTTTCACATGTGCTCTTCTGTGTGCAAGGTTTTGCCCGGTCCACACAGCTGTGACTCAAGACATGTGGTGTCGCTTTTGCGGTCATTTTCGCTCCCCACCGGCTTGGGAAAGGCTCCTCTGTCATTCCAAGGCACAAGACATGACAATAGCAGACAAAAAGGGTCTTTGGTTTTTCTAGCTTTAAACTGATTTATTTTAGGTGGACACAGTGGACCATCGGGATGACTAACGCAAGAAATAAAGTGACAGCTAACCCAAAGGTCACGTGGTTTTGGTGACCGTCACCCCTCCCCCAGTGACGCGGAGGCCTAACAAGTGTGTGTTTTATTTGGAGGATGTAGATGCCTTCCCTGAATATTCCAGACCAGACAAAGAGACATCAATTTAGCTGTTGCTTCTTTACGTGGTTCGGCCGCCTTTGCCCACCCCAGGGTGGATGCTCTTCCTGTCTCCTGCCTTACCCGTGCATTCGGTCGTTTGAAGTCGAAAATTCAAAATTCCATGCAACCACTTCTTCCTTAGATTTTCCTAAGAATCTCTCAAATCAGCCCACTTCTGTCCACTAGCCCAGATAAGGTTACCATCGACTCTCCTCCAATTTCTTCCCTGGTAAACTCTTCTTATTGCTGCCAGAAGAAGGATCTTTGTAAGACAAGCATTTGGTTACATGAATCTCCCGCTAGCTCTTCTTTACCAACTTATTACTGTCAGGATAAAGCCCAAAGTATCAACACTCTTTTTTTTTTTTTTTTTTTTGCGGTACACGGACCTCTCACTGTTGCGGTCTCTCCCGTTGCGGAGCACAGGCTCCGGACACGCAGGCTCAGCGGCCATGGCTCACGCGCCCAGCTGCTCTGCGGCATGTGGGATCTTCCCAGACCAGGGCACGAACCCGCGTCCCCTGGACTCTCAACCACTGCGCCACCAGGGAAGCCCTCAACACTCTTACTTCCTACTCCCTCCCTACTTCCCTTTTTCCATAGGGAACTTCTTCCACTTACCCCCAAAGAACTTGCACTGGCCTTTGCACTTGCGGCTTCCTCTGCCTGGAATGCCCTACTGCTCAGAGTAACTCCTCCCATCCTGCAGGTCTCACCCCACATGTCACTTCTCCTGAGGGGCTGGTTTTGGTGGGGGCCAAGGGAGGGGTATGTTGGCTGCACAGCCCGCTAAGCCACGTAGGAGCGTGAAGCATAACAATGTACCTCCGTGGTCTGTAAGCTCTAGGGGGCCTCGCAATTGCCTGAGCCCCACGGGCAGTAGGTTTGGGGTGTGTCCTGGACATCAATTTGACAAACTCCCCCAGGTGGCTGTGTTTCACGCCAAACTTCAAGGAGCAGTGCTTCAGCTCAAAAGTCATCAGGGTAGAAGATAATACGTAGAGAAAAATCATTTCAAAGTACAAAAGATGTTGATCTTAGATGAGAATTTATAGATTATAATTTAATAGATTTTGTCTCCCCTTGAGAGAGAGAATGACTACTGTGTAAATCAATTATACCTTTGAAACATCTATTCTATTGCTATATATGACAATACATAGTAAATAGTAAATAAACATGATGAGGTAATAATGAAAATTTGTTGAGTGCTTATTACGAACCAAGTCCTATAGTATAAATATCGTATGTAGTAGAAAGAGGTAGCTGGTACCTGAACCCAGACATTCTGACATCAAAACCTGCAATGTTTCAACACTTACTGTGTTGACTGATTTAAAGAATTCAACTGTAGGATTTCCCAATATCAAATATAAACAAACACACAGAAAAATAAATAATTGGGATCAAAGCACTGTACCACACGGACTGAGATAATTCTCACTGGCAAATCTCCTGAGAAATGAGACACACCTATAATGAATAAGAAGAAAGAAAATGCTACTTATGGTGTGGAATATTTACTTTGTGTAGAGAAGAGATTTTCAAACTGTAAAGCCATCTATAGATTTATTCCCATACAATGGGAAATAAAAATTAACAAATACAATTAAAAAGAAAATGATTCACCCTCAGAAAGATGAGGTAAGGCGTTAGAGTCAATTCAACAAAAGCCTTAAGGACCAAAACCGGAGGAAAAACATAGCAACAGAGAAAGTAAAGCAGTAAGCTCATAACGCTTAAGCATCCTCAAGAGGTCATCTGGCAATGACCTGTATGAGAAAAAAACTTTGTCTGAAAATTCCAAGACTCCAAGCTATCTGGCCGATGCCTCTATAACTAGGGAATTAAATGTTTGTCCTGCATTTCCCATACTGTTAATCTGGCCAGTAAGTTTATTACTGGGTTCCCGCTACTATTTCCTCAAAACAGTCCCATGTTTGCTCCCTGCACTAAAAACCACTGCACTGGAGCTCACAAGATCTTCCTCCAAGTTCATCCAAAGCATTTAAGGGCAAAAGCAGCATGCGAAACATGATGACTAGCTATGGATGAAAATAAAAGGAGAAAAAAAACCCAAACATATACTCTGTCCTGCGCTTTAAGAGTCTTAGAAAAGCCACACACTCATTAAGAGGAAACAAACAACCGACAGCAAACAAGATGAAAAAGGGCTACTTCTCATTAGTCTGTACTGAATTCTTTCCATTTCTGAGTGCTTATATCCAAGAATAAAATGATGTAATTCAGTAATGATAATCAGTGGTACCTGACAATTAAGTCCTCTTTTAATATTAACATTTCCATATTTAATCTCGTGTCACCGTGAAAGGGCACACCACATACCATGTTACCAAAGAGCTCTTATGTAAATGCTTTTCAAAATTCACATTTACATTCGTACTTGAAAACCTACCCCTCGTCTGCTGCACAAATGGATTTCATAATTAAGACTTTGATAAAAGGAGTGGCGAAAGGGTAAATTATACATTGCTTACAACCCTTTGTTTTTTTAACGTGTGTGGAGATAGTCTTATGAACCATTAATACCTCTTCTAGAAATCTATCCCAAAGAAATAATCTGAGATACACACACACACACACACACACACACACACACACACACACACACACTATGGTATTAATACAAAGGTGTTCACCATTGTAAACTTGTAATGGTGAAAAATTGGAAATAAACAAAATGTTAATCAATAGGGAAATTCCACATGATGAATTATTACCAAGCCATTAAAATGAGTTTTGTGAAGCATTTTTCAAGAAAACAGATAAATGATTATGTTGCAAAGTTAAGTGAATATGAGTAGAATATATAGTATGACCCAAAATGGTCCAAACACATACATTCTAAAAAGATCACAAGAAAATATAGCAGCATGTTAGAAGTAGTGGTACTCAGTATAGTGGGATTATTAGCAAATTTTATTCCTTCTATTTTTCCTAGTTTTCTAATTTTACCCAGTAAATGTATATCACTTTTTCAGCCAGTAAGATAAGGCAGCAGCCCTATTTTTAAGGGCATTACACAGATGGTGACCAATTCTTTTCCTCATGGGTGAAGGTTGTATCTCCTTTTGCACTTTTGCCTGTTTTATTTCTTTCGTTAACTGGCTCCACGAACATTGTTGGGAATGATGACTGTGTCTCCTTTTATGATTAAAAAGATAGTTAAGAAATTAGCACTATCTGGCACGGATCCCAGTCAATGCCAAGAAAAAAAAAAGACAAAACAGTCTTGGAAGCTTCACTGTGTCTAGGCACATGGAATTGTTTACCATCACGAAAGTCGGTAAGTGCAAACTACAGCATACTGTCAAAGAAAGAGTCGAAATCACAGCCCAAGATATTTCTGGCCTCCACTTCTGCCCTGATTTCTGCTTCAGGTCGCCAGCTGCCTCGCAGTAGGTTTTAGGCACCAGCAAGAAGTAATGTGCTCTATGAAGCATTTCTCAAAAATCCAGAGCAGTGACACGTACGGTCCTATGAATGTGACTAATAAATGCTTTTGCTTTTATTCAAGAGTCTAAGTTTTATAAATGCTATGCTTTTCTCATCTCCTAAAACGCGTCTACTTAGAGCTGAGAAAGTTATCAAGGAATGATTACTGCTTGCATTTCTCACAAACAAAAGTATTATTTCTGAGAATAAAGAAGACTCTTTCTTCAGGGATCTCTGAAAAACCACTTCAGGAGAATACAGAAGATGGGAAGGACTGCAGAATCAAGCATTGAGTCAAGGAATCAATTAAATAAAATTGTCTGTTGACAACAAGTAGAACCAATACTTGCCAGTGACTACTGTCTGTGAACATATTAGGAATATCTTTTCCTTTTTCTTTTTCGCAAGCATATAAAACATCTAGAGTGTTAACACAATGCAGCCAAAGCTCCAGAATTCGGGAGGGGAATATGGTATGAGACTAATTTATAGGGCAGATGGAATGCCTGTAGGGACTTTCTGTTGTGGATACATGGGTCAGACCTCAGTTGGTACAGATAACAAGCTCTACTTTTGGAAACTGAAACCGTTAAGCATAAACTCTTGGAAAAGCCTATGACAGTTAGATCCTTGCAGAAATGCACAAGCTTGGCAGTTCCCACCCCAGACGTGGGGGGCATGAAAGCAGTGAGGAGGCAGTATGGGGGCTCTTCCCCCAGGACGCGTCTGTTCCTTGCCCCAATTTTATCTTCGGTCCACTGCATGGATTTGGATACGCAAACGTTAAAGTGTTGAGAACAAACCTGTGCGTAATGCCAGTCTCCACCCCCTCCACGTCGGACATGAAGTTTCTTTTGAAGCAGAGGGGTCAGTGGGAGCAGAAACATAGGAACAGAGTATGCCCAAGACAAATATGGAGGGTCACTGGCCTGAGACTGGCCTCAAGGAGATGGTCAGGGGACTTCCCGGGTGGTCCAGGGGTTGGGACTCCAAACTTGGTTCCACCCCTGGTCATTAGGGAGCTAAGATCCTGCAGGCCATGCAGCCAAAATTAAAGAAAAGAAAAGAAAAAAAGGAGAAGAAGGCCAGGTTCTGCTGTTAGAGGCAGAGCAGATGCCCTGGGGAAATCCCTCAGAACCGCTCCCTGATTGTCTCTGGGGAACTGAATGCTGGTGCAGTCTGGAGGGTGACAGAGCTGGGGCAGACACCTGAGGAAACAGGGTCATTGACTCATACAGCGTCCTGGTGGGGTCCTCAGGGTTAGCGCAGAGATGCACATTCAGGGAAGGAGCTTACAAGGAGGAGGGCTTTCACCGGACTGAGCTCTAAGAGGGGGCAGAGGGCAGTGTCACTGGCTGGGCTGCAGCCGGGGCTCTGAATCCGTCCGTGCCCTATTTCTAAGCAGCGTGGGAAGTGGGCCCTTGGACCTTATTAACAGGAGCCTGCTCTAGGAACCCTGAGGCTCTTTCTAGACCAAATACTTTTTTAAAACAAAACAAAACCATAAACTAATACATTTATTACAAGTAGCTTGTTCAATGGTGAAGAAAGGAAGATTTAAAAATTATCTAATCAACATAAACCAAATACTTCGTTTCAGAAGTACACAAAAAGCCCATCTTCAGAAGTATGTCTTTATTGATCTTCATGACTGAAACTATAGGTAGTATCAATAGAATTTATAAGTTAAAATAATGTGATGAGCTCGAGTTTTGCTTTGCCTGCCTGAGGGACCCGTGGTTCACTTCATCAGCACGTTAAGTTTGAAGAGGATGGTTTATTTTGTTGAATAAAATGCTTGAGTATGGGATAAAGAGATTAAATAAGATTTTATTAAGAAGCTTATGGCTTGGGACTTCCCTGGCGGTCCAGTGGTTAAGACGCTGCACTTCCACTGCTGGGGCCCAGGTTCCATCCCTGGTCGGGGCACTAAGATCCTGCATACCACAGGGCGTGGCCAAAAATAAACAAACAAATAAATAAAATTAAATGCATTAAAGCTTAAAAAAATAAAAAGTGTGTGGCTTTACTCGTTGAAACTCCAACTGTAACTCGGGGAGTGTAGCTGGGGGTGGGACTGGAGGCGGGCTGTCTCTGGTAAAGACTTGTTAGTCTGGTTATTAAGATCACATGATCTAAAGCGCTCATGCTAAGGTGCTAATAATCAAAGTAAATCGTTGTTCACCTCCCTCCCCCAGCTTTAATCTGAATTATTCTGAATGGCCCTAAAATGCAGTAATTAGGAAGTTTGGATATAACAAGTATAGATAAATAAAAGCAGAAATACATTTTTTCAAAGCAGACTTGATACTTCTTCAACATCACCTGGGGGCCACAACCTAAATCTCGGTTCCGCCTAGTGGGCGAGTCTGACAAGGCTGCCGAGAGGTGAGTGGGGACCTGCTCAGGGAAGGCTGGTTTTCATTCTCGTTCAAGAGCAGGATGCTGGGCAGACCCGAGTCAGGACTCTCACGCCACCGATTCTCAGGCAGGGCCGTGCCTGCCTCACAGCCATTTATTTCTCCCTCCAGTCCTGGAGCCGGTACATGTGATCTCTGGACGATGTCACCAGACCGCGCTGTACAGAACACAGACTCTGCTTTCTTCGTGAGTCGAAATGGTTAACTTAGTTAAATGCACCAGTCTATTTTCTTGTTGAAGCTAGGCACGTAATTTAAGTTAATAAAGTTACTGGTGCAGCCACTATGGAACACAGTATGGAGGTTCCTTAAAATACTAAAAATAGAGCTACCATATGATCCAGCAATCCCACTCCTGGGCATACATCCAGAGAAGATGAAAACGCTAATTTGAAAAGATTCATGCACCCCAATGTTCACAGCAGCACTATTTACAATAGCCAGGACATGGAAGCAGCCTAGATGTCCATCGTCAGATGAATGGATAAAGAAGACGTGGCACATATATACAATGGAATATTACTCAGCCATAAAAAGGAATGAAATAATGCCATTTGCAACAACATGGGTGGACCTAGAGATTATCATACTAAGTGAAGTAAGCCAGACAGAGAAAGACAAATATCATATGATATTACCTATATGTGGAATCTAAGAAAAACAATACAAATGAACTTATTTACAAAAAAGAAACAAACTCACAGACATAGAAAACAAATTTATGGTTACCAAAGGGGAAGTGGGGGAGGGATAAATCAGGACTTTAGGATTAACATATACACACTACTATATATAAAATAGATAAACAAGAACCTACTATATAGCACAGGGAACTGTACTTAATGTCTTGTAATAACTTATAACAGAAAAGAATCTGAAAAAGTATATATATATATATATATATATACACACACACATATATATAATGGAATCATTTTGCTGTTCACTTGAAACATTGTAAATCAACTATACTTCAGTTAAAAAATAAAAAGTGAATACAAAGTAAAGTTACTTGACAGGGTGAGAGAGATCTTCCTCAGCAGAACAGGACACCAGAAAGCCAGGTGTGAAGGCTAGCTTTATATGTTGACTTGCCTAAACTATAGGACTCAGTTATCAATCAAACACTAGTCCAGGCACTGCTGTGAAGGTATTTTGTAGACATGCTTAACATCTACAATTGGCTGACTTTAAGGAAAGGAGATTATCTTGATGAGATGGGTGGGCCTCATCTAATCAGTTGAAAGGCCTGAAGAACAAAGCTGAGACTTCCCTGAGGAAGAAGAAATTCTCCCTCAAGACTGCAGCATCGGCTCCTGTTGGGGGTGTCCAGCCTGTCCAGCTTGGCCTGCAGACTTTAGACCTGCCAGTTCATACAACCCAGTTCTTTGAAATGAATCTCTCTCTCTCTCTAAATATCCTGTGGGTTCTGTTTCTCTGGAGAACCCCAACTAATACACCATGCCCTTCCATTTGTGTAAATAACTGTTTGTAAGTTTAAAAACACATCCCACACATTATTATATGTTGTGTGTACATATGTATACATGTTTGTGTATATATGTACATAAATATGAAAGTCTTACATTAAATATACACAAAGAGGGGCCTATGTGGGAAAATGGGATTGAAAACAGGAGATGAAGTAGAAAAACACAATGAAAAAATTGAGTATTCTATATTAAAGAAAGGCAGTCTTTGGACTAACAATACCAGTGTACCACAAACTGAGGGCTTCAATAGTCCCCTTCTGTGCCCGCCTGAGAATATTCACATTTATAAATCACATTGTGTGTAATACCATGTCTTAATGAAACCTCATGCCCAAACTGAAATATCAGGTTAAAAGATATTTTCAAAAATGTAGACTGATTACATCTAAGTAACTATTAGGATAAGAGGTATCTGGACATAATTGTGAACTTTCAAACACATTCCACTAATATGAATTCTATTCATCTCTCAAGGCTCAAGTCCCATAACAGTCCTGCTCTGTTTTTCAATGAATAGAGCATTCACCCTCCAAATCACTCATTGGGTATCACAGAATGATTTACACTGTTGTTATTTTAAGAATTTCATGACTTGCATCCCATCTAGCCTGTAAATTCCTTAAGATCAATGATGTTTATATTTATTTGTTTCCCCATAGTGACTGGTTTAATGTCTTGCACATGGTGACATTCTTATTTTAGGTACTCAAGAACTGATTCATGGTAACTAATAATGAAGATAGGCAGTAACTAATAATGAAGATAGGAAGTATAATTCTAAGAAAGAATTAATAAGAGTTTTAAAAATTATAAATAGAATCCTAATAACTTAATATGTTGATTTTTTCCTGCCAAAAATACTAGCCAAACTTTGATTTTTATTTTATTATTTATTTACACCATAAATCTATGTTGTAGCTAATGAAGTAAGTCCCGATTCTATAAAACTTTAACAAAATTTCTTAATATGTAATAAAGCAGATTCACACAATTAAAATCTCAACTGAACTAAATAATACCATTATAATAACCTATTAAACATATCATTAACTTAATTGGCTAACCTCTGACAGCATATTGGGATATTTGCCGATGTAACTATAACAAATAGTATCTATGCTTAAGATTTTTTAAATTAATTAATTAATTATTTTTGGCTGCGTTGGGTCTTCGTTGCTGCGCGCGGGCTTTCTCTAGTTGCGGCGAGCGGGGGCTACTCTTCGTTGCCGTGTGCGTGCTTCTCATTGCGGTGGCTTCTCTTGTTGCGGAGCACGGGCTCTAGGTGCGCGGGCTTCAGTAGTTGTGGCCCGCAGGCTCAGTAGTTGCGGCCCACAGGCTCAGTAGTTGTGGTGCACAGGCTTAGTTGCTCCGCGGCATGTAGGATCTTCCCAGACCAGGGCTCGAACCTGTGTCCCCTGCACTGGCAGGCGGATTCTCTACCACTGCGCCACCAGGGAAGTCCCTATGCTTAAGATTTCAATAAATAAAAACACTGACATAGTTCAGAGTCATTATGAGTTTTATTTGATATGCTATTCTGATGAACTAGAATAGCTAATACATAGTTAATAAAGGTAAACTTAGGATTAAATACAAATTGAGTTACTTCCATGAGGCTTTGCTGAGATTCTATGATAAATGTTTCTGTTGTCAAAAGCAAAATCAGGATTAAACTATATCAACACTATCACGTCTGCTCTGTCTCTTCATTTTCCTGTTTAAGCTAAGGACACATCTGCCTGAGAATAATCTCATTACAGTCAATGAACAGATTCACCACTGGCTCTTCTTGCCCTCTAATCCTATTACAGTTTCTGTCTGCGTTTCAATTTTTGACCTTTGCAAAATGTAAAATCAGTATTTCCTGCAAAATCTAATATTACTGTTTTTAATATGATGAAGACACCTAATTATGTTGAAACCTTAAATAAACTTTCGCGGGTCAGCAAAAATCAGTTGGATACCTTCCCCATCCTTTCAGAATTTCCACGTGAGAGGGAAACGCCCCTGGAATGAAGAGTCTGCCGGCTCAGAAGGGAGGGTGTGCAGACGTGCTTAAAAGGGCGGGATGCTCTGTTACTCTCTCCACATCCTTCAAGCCCGGTTCCCCCTAATGACAACGACAGTGCCAGTCTGTGGTCTCAGATCCAGGGTGCTCCAGGTATTCCAGAGGTAGGAACCCTGACCTCCACAAGCTCTAATGAACTGAGGGACCAGCTGCAGACACAAACGGTGCCTTTTGCTCCCTGCGGTCCTGGCTAGCTTTGAAATATGACACCCGCTTCACATTAGAGTTGGAAGAATTTGTCCATTGGGGGTTCATTTTCTATTCTTTTAAAGGTGTACGTTTTCTGAAATGAACATATATACAGTTACAGAATGATTATTTCTGCTAACAAAGAGGGCATACCAGCGGTGCTTATCTGCAATAATGAGGAGAGATAGTGGTCAGAGGGAGCAAGGATATAAAGAAGAAAAAGTCAGAATTACTCTTCAATAAACATCTTAGACTGACTAACAAGTTATGATAATAATAAAACTTTAGAAATGATAAACATAGCTGGGAAGTGAAAACGATGGGATTTTTAAAAAATTATTTTATGCAAGCTTTTGGTAATAATCCCTGTAGTCTACTTAGGTGCCATTCCTGAAATATCTTTGGGATATACACTGAATGCTTTTAATAAAATTCTGATCCATATTTTACATGACTCCTCTCAAGCGCTTTGCACTGCTGGAAGGTAACCAGTTCTCGCAATTAGCAAGACTCGATTTAAAGCTGAGCGAATTCTCAAAAATTACTTAAATTGATGGTTTTTAACTACATACTTTACAAGTCTCTTTCAGTTCTAAAATTCTGTCATTCCCTAACTATGCATTCTTACATCTCAAAAGGAGGATGAACAAAATTAGGATTTATGTAACTGTCATATAAGTAAAACAGATTTTCTCAATATCTGGCTCTTCCTCTGGGGTTGGGCTGTCAGCCGTTGGAGGACATGCAATCTCATCTCCTCAGATTTCGGTGCACTTGGCACAAGTTCTGCTGGAGCTGACACCCCTCCTTCTCTGAAGGCACATAACCTTGGCCCGGCAGCCAGCATCTTCCCTCCACCCCCGGTGCACAGTATTTGTTTCATGGGAATGCTGCCTGAATTCGTTCAATAAGACACACACTTTTTTTAAAAAGTTTTTGGAAAAAGGACATTTCACTCTGCTTGGATAAGGAAAATTTAGGCAGGATGATTCTGTCAATGACATGTTGAAAAAGTCTACTCTGGAGTGAAGTCAGTTCAGAGGAAGCACAGCAGAGTCCAGAAATGCAAAGACAGACAGACACCAAGCCAATAGCATTTGAGTCCTTGTATCCAGCTATGCTGGAAGCAAGGAAGACCCTAGGACTTTTCAGTTAAGCAAGCTAGCGCATGCTCCTTTGTGCTTAAACCAGTTTTGTTTGGGTTTCTACAACTTCTCACCAAAGGGAACCTAAGAAAGAGGGGTTTATAAAGATCGACGCTGGGCATCTTCGGTTTCATCGCAGTGGCTGCCACGTGCCACCTTTTCAGCACAGGTATCCTCTGTCTCGAAGTCAGCCCTTCCTACGCTGTTTTATTCCTTCTTAAGACAATACTCTGGTCCGTAAAAAACAAGATGCACAGATACACACACCTCATTAAGCACCAACCTCTAGCCTTACCTTCGCATTTTTAGAAGGAAGCAACCTGTCACCTACTCAAAATTATAATACGTTTAAGTTGACATCTCTGAAATGTTATATACTAAAGTAATCTTCGATGCTCAGAAATGCCTAGGCAATCTCTATGTAGCAGAAAGGTCCTCTTTCGTCAGTCTTTCAAAACTATATCAACCAACAAAGGAGGATAAGTACTGAATTCTGATAAGGTTTAAGTTTCATACAGTGCTTTTAAAAAATAATTTTGTCAGATTTATGACTGCCATTTCTCCCGGTCTCAGCCTCTTTTCTCTCTCTCTCTCTCTCTCTTTTTTTTTTTCACTTTCTGGTTCACTTTAGAAATTTAAATTTTTTTGTACTTTCTAAATGCCTGGGAGTTGGCTTAGTGGAGACACCACTCTTGAAACAACTCCACAGCTAAAAGTAGGTATAAACATATGTGTAGCATTTCAGTGTTCATTTATCACGGGTGGATGTGTCCCGGAAGCTATAAATAGGGAGCGCGGCACTGGGTGTGCACTGACATTCATATGCATGTGAATTCCTGCCTGCGTCTACTAAGATCTTTTTTCAAATTTTATGAGGAGACTCCTTGGTGAAAATTGCATTAGCTACCATAAATCAGGCACTGAGACTGTCACTTATTTAAATAATTTGAACGCCCCAGCGATGTCAAGAAGAGTCATCTATTCAGTTCCTCCCATTCTCTGCTCTCCACATGCCAAGCAGACAGCTCCAAACAGGCCATGCCGGGGCCAGAAGACCCAAAGCACACCTGGCAGTTCTCAGCATCGGGCACAGAAACGAGATCACGCATCTGACGGGCTGGGTGCAGTGCCTGACACACAGCAGGAGCCGAAATCAAGGCCAACTCCCCCACCTGTTTTTCCTGCCTTTTCTTCCTTTGCACTAAAGTGCAGGCGTGAGGCATCCCCCTTCTCCGGAAGGAGCGATGTGTTTTAGAGGAATTGTCCTCCACTTTATCTCACCTAACTCTCCTTTAAAGACATAATTACTTTATAAGGCCCTGCTAATACCTTGAAATGAAAATCACAGATAAAATAATTTGCCTAAACACAGAATAACCCCCAAACCCTAACATAAAGGAAACACGTAAGGAAAGGAATTCATAATAAAAATATATTTCCATAGGTAAATGTTTGGGCATGACACACTTGATTAGAAGACACCATTAAATGTTGGGTGGTGGCATCTACACACAGAACCCTCATGACGGCAGCTGTTGTAAATGTATAACCATTCAGGAATGTTTTGTTGGCAACTCCAGTGCCCCAAGGTGTGCTGCCATCTATGGCATTTTTTTTTTTTTTTGGAAATAATAACCACCTCTTTTTTTTTTTGGAAATAATAACCACCTCTTTGTAAAGTTCCAAATAAAACTAACGACAGTCGTCTCTTGATTTACACAGTAGTTGAATTCCTGCAAAATCTGGTGATAAAATTGTGCAAAATTACTTTTGCATTTATTGGCAAAATGCAAGTAGGCTCTGAATATAGTTCAGACGACTATAAACAGGCTTCTACCTCCATAAATGTCCATCAGGAGTTCAAAGTGCAAACGCCCTCTGCATTGCAGACAGGCAGCATTTCTGATCTCTGCCGAGACATTGTGACAACCCAAAAGCATCTCACCCATTTAAAAAACTCTCCTTAAGGCGGCGATTCTAACCCCGCTGAGACTTTTTAGAGTGACACATTTTATTTCAAACCACATCTTTAATTATAATAAAATATTTGCAACACATGATAAAGTTTTCTGGCGTTGTTGTCCATTGCAATGAAGACATCACTGGTGCTTCCTCTGCATTCCTGTATATGTACGGAGAGTCTCTGGGTTTTGAGTTTGCTGAAATGGTCTTGAAATAGAGACATGAATTACATGCTTAGTTGGAGACAATGTAATAAACTTCCTTTGCCAGAGTAATTGGAACCCTGCAGTTATGTTTTCCCGTTATTACACAGTAGCAACAAGTTTTTAGGCACATAAAACACCAGAGGCAGGTTGAATTGTAACAGCATCTCAAAGTCAAGTGAAAAAAATTCTAAATTAAGATAAAAAAACCTACATGACCAGTCACTGAAATGCCCTGATTCATGACTCTGTGATTACCAGAACATAGCCATTTTAAGAGCCATGTTTATTTAAAGATCTATTTCATTCAAGAGCTGATTTACTTGCAAGGCACCTAGCAAAACATTGATTCCAAAATACTGGTACAAGAAAATATCTCGAATGTTTATTTTATTGTGCTTCAAAAGAAAAACATGGCAAGATTTTCCCCATCAAAGCAGAAAAAATGGCCAAAAGAAACTCGAATTTAAAATGAGATTTTGCAAAGGTTTCGTGAACAGTGATTTTGGGAAATAAGTGGAAATGGCAAAAAAAAAAGGACTCTGAGACATTAAAAAAAGAACAAAAGAAACAAAATTTAAAGACTTTTCGAATGTAAAACACTAGCTTTTTCCATAGAGTCACAAACGTATTCAACAATTTGACTTGCCACCAGGACTAAGAAATGAAAGTCAAAACAGGGTTTAATACTCATGTATCCAAAAAGCTTATTTGCACAAGTCTTAATATAGACAGTATATCATATTAGTTCCTTTGTCCCATGAAAATATAGAGACCTTCTTTTGCTGGATGCTAGCCTTTGAAAATGAATGACTTCCAAATCGTTGAACTTACAGAAGCTGCCCCCTCAACCAAGCATAGACAGGCGTCGTTTGCTCCAATTTTCTGAACTAGAGACAGCGACGCACCTTTCTGGATGTCGATATTTTAACTCTTTTCGCAAGTTACATGTGTGCGTTTGAGGTGGAGGGAGAGAATGGTGGGACTTAGAACACCTCAAAGTATGACATCAAGGGAATTTTTCCATCCTGATTTCTAGAGAGTAGTCTGGCTGATGTCACACTGTCATAATTCAGAGTGTGTGTGTGTGTGCACACACTAGCGCTTGTGCACACGCACACACACAGACACACACACACTATTAGGAATGGTGGCGCCCCCTCCTTCCTCTTGTATGTAAAGTGGTCACATGGGGCATTTACATAAACCACTTCCTCTGCCCAAAACGCTCGGCCACCAACTTGTCAGGTGGGTGGTTCTCAGCCCTCAGATGTCACCTCTTCAGAGAAACCCTCCCTGACTCTCTACGTAAAGACGCCATTCTCACCCACCACCAGTCATTTTCCTTTATGGCATTTAAAAAGCCTCAATGCACGTGGATGGACCTAGAGACGATCAGACTAAGTGAAGTAAGTCAGACAGAGAAAGACAAACACCATATGATATCACTTACATGTGGAATCAAAAATATGACACAGATGAACTTATCTACAAAACGGAAACACTCACAGACATAGAGAACAGACTTGTGCGGGGCTGGGGGAGGGGTGAATTGGGAGTTTGGGATTAGTAGATGCAAACTATTATATACAGCATGGATAAACAACAAGGTCTTACTGGATAGCACTGGGAACTATATTCAGTATCCTGAGATAAACCATCATAGAAAAGAATTTTTTAAAAAGGCTGCACTGCTCTTGGTACTGTCTGTTCACTGATCATTTCCCCCTACTGGAATGTAAGATGCTGGAGGGCAAGGTCCCTGTCTGTTTTGTTTACCGTTCTTACTTTCAGACCTAAAACAATTCCCAGCATTTCGAAGATACTCAAAAAAATCTTTGTTGAATACGCAAACATTGAATATAATTCTTTAGATCTAAAAGTTCTGTCCTTTACCTTCACTTTAGTTTTCCCAAATAGGTTTAACCTCCACAGAGATAAATAACTAAACAAGTTATTTTTGTATATTTAATCTGTGGCTCAAACTGATGCAGGAGCCACTAGACACACCGTCTCATGTACGCAGAGGACCTGTCCTACCCTGGGACTTGTCATTTCTTGTGACAACTCTCATTCTATAGAGAGCAAAAGATCTAGACTTGAAGGAAGCATAAAGAAAAGCTCGTTAGTATAACTTTTTAAGCACTAAAGGTATTGCTTTCAGAAACTGTTAATGTTTAAATCAACATTTTAATGAGACAAGTAGGTTCAACATTTATCTTGACAAGTTGAGTCTAGATCTGATTCTATTGGGACACCAAGATCCCCTCAAAGCCATACAAGTCTGTTCTCCTGGACTGGGACCCATCCAAGTTCATTGTTAACATGGCTTTTGTGAAATGTAAGCATAACTTGCTCACACCCGTTTTCCATGGGGCGTTTCCATCCAGTGCCCCAAAAGAAAACAGAAGAAAAAGACGCCCACATACTTAATTTATCAGAGAAATAGCCCTATAAAATCGTCCTGAGATGCCTTACATGATTTCTGAGTACAACCTGGAATGATTAGACATAGCCTGTAAAATTTATAAGTTCACCCTTTCATGCATCTTTCTCTAGTTTTCTAACTAAAGAGAATTTTGCCATACAGTTAATGAAATGACCAAATAAATTGAGATAATAATGCCTGCTGGGAAAAAAAAAAACCCAAAGTTGAAGAATTGTACAAATATAAGATTCTATTTTTGGAAAAAGAACAGAAAGACAGGACTGCGTCCTCTGATTTGGGTTTGTTTCCTGACTTGTCCATTCACCATCTGTGAGACCTCAGGCAAGTCTGTTGACGTTCCTGTGTATCAATTTCCTCATTTTAAAAATGGGAGCAGTAGTAGTCACCTCACAAGACAGACCCAATGACTACAGAGTCACCATACAAAATACATAAACGGTGCTTAACTGAACTAAGAAGTGAATGGAACATATATACCTTAATGCTGGTATCACTGTTCCTCTCTTGATATCCATACATTTCAGTTAATTTAAGCATTATCCCGTATAGTGAGGTTTTTGCACGCATCAAGAAAACTGCATATCCTAAGTTCTGGGTTTGGGAATAGCTTGGGTACTGGTCTGGAGGAGAAAAAACTGGGATTCAGCTCCAGTTCAGCCAGGGGGCACTGGGCCAATCATTTAACCTCTGGGCTACATCTCCCCTCATGTGTATACACAGAGGGTGGGGCAGATCAGTGGCTCCTGAGCCTGGCCGCACCCTGCTGTTATCTGGAAGATTGAAAACGGGTGATGCCTGACTCCACCCTCAGATCTGGGGCCGGGCAGGGCCGGGCACTGGGATTCTAAAGCATCTCCTCAGGTGATTACGACACAGCTGTACAGAAACAGGTCAGGGGCCAGACCCCAGTCCCTGGAGGTGACACCAGGGCACCTGGCATGCCTCATGGCAAATGCACTGGGATTCTCAGTTTTCTCCACCGGTCTCAGAATCTTGTCACTAGTATCAGGATTCTGAAGTAAATCAACTTTAGGACTTGGAACAAATCAGGTTTTTCTGAATCTATGAGGCTGAGATCTAGACTGGGGGATGGTAAAGTCACTTAGATAAGCGTCTACTTTTGGGGAACAGACTAGGGGGGCCGGGGGCTTTCCCTCATTATCTCATGCCACAAACTTGTATATCAGACCCTTATCAGGCATAATTTGCAAGTTTTATAATAAATCATTATTTATGCTCTAGGGCAGCACTGTCTTACGTGGCAGCCATTGGCCACATGTAGCTCTGGTGGCTGTTCTGAACTCAGATATGCCATAAGCATGAAATACACATGGGACTCTGAAGGTTCAGTGTGCAAAAAAGAACGTAAAATATCTCATTAATAATTTTATATGGAACAATAATGATCATGTCAAATAATATTATGTCAATATGATATTGAGATAAAATTTCATAAATAATATTTAGACCAATAATTTTTTGAGATATTAGTTTAAATGAAATATATTGTTAAAATTAATTTCACCGTTTTTTTTTTACCTTTTTGAATGTGATTACTGGAAAATTTAAAAGTACCTGTGGGGCTCCCTTCAGTTGGGTAGTGCTGCATTAGAGCAGGGGCTGAACTGCACTAAACCCAGAGCTTTGGTAGAGCTCAGAGCATGATGGACTCCACATCGCAGCCTGCTGGGGAAGGATGCTGCCCTGAACTGGGGGGACACCAGCTGTCACGGGTGCACAGGGGAGCGACTCAGACCGCCATGGAGGAGAGATGCAAGCAGACCCCGAGGAGGGGGGTAATGCACTGGAAGGCTAAATTAATCAGGGGCTGAAGAGGAAGAGAGATGAGAAAAAGCAGAAGAAAAAGATTCCCTGCCCCAGTTGTTTTACTCACTCCCTAGCCCTGCCATGGTTTCTGCTCACTGGATTAGCTCTACAGCATCTCCAGCCTCTGCCACCAGCAACTCTGACCTAGACCAAAGGAGCACGCAGTGTACGGGGACTTGGCCCCAACCTTCCGGGAGAGAACATTGCCTTTGTAAGTTATAAAACATTGTCATCCTGTTTCTCCTTTAGCAGTGTGAGAATAGAAACATTTTACAAGATGGAAACATAAAGCAGAGAAACTCTAGAGCACTTGGTCAATGGCCTTTGCTTGCTGTCCTCTTTCCTGGATGATGTGCACCTCTCTATCTGATGGCCTTTGATCGTTAGAACTCCTGCTTCACTTTGCACAGTTTGGCACTCAGAGATACAGGTGCACTTCAGAAACAGTGCAGGTTTGGTCCCAGACAACCGCAATAAAGCATGTCAGCTGAATACTCTGTTTCTGTGTGCAAATAAAAGTTATGTTTATACTGTTCTGTGGTCTATCGGTTGTGCAGTAGCATTATGTCTAAAAAACAATGTAGGAGACCTTCAAGATGGTGGAGGAGTAAGACGTGGAGATCACCTTCCTCCCCACAGATACATCAGAAATACATCTACACGTGGAAAAACTCCTACAGAACACATACTGAACGCTGGCAGAAGACCTCAGACCTCCCAAAAGGCAAGAAACTCCCCACGTACCTGGGTAGGGCAAAAGAAAAAGAATAAACAGAGACAAAAGAATAGGGACGGGACCTGCACCAGTGGGAGGGAGCCGTGAAGGAGGAAAGGTTTCCACACACTAGGAGCCCCTTCATTGGTGGAGATGGGGGGTGTGGGGGGGAAGCTTCGGAGCCACGGAGGAGAGTGCAGCAACAGCTGGGGTGCAGAGTGCAAAGCGGAGAGATTCCCGCACAGAGGATCAGCGCCGACCGGCACTCGCCAGCCCGAGAGGCTTGTCTGCTCACCCGCCGGGGCGGGCGGGGCTGGGAGCTGAGGCTCGGGCTTTGGTCGGAGCACAGGGAGAGGACTGGGGTTGGCGGCGAGAACACAGCCTGCAGGGGTTAGTGCACCATGGCTAGCGGTGGGGGGGGGGGGGGGGGCGGTGGTCCGGGAAAAAGTGTGGAGCTGCCGAAGAGACAAGAGACCATTGTTTCAGGGTGCGCGAGGAGAGGGGATTCAGAGCGCTGCTTAAAGGAGCTCCAGAGATGGGCACGAGCCGCGGCTAACAGCGCGGACCCCAGAGACGGGCAAGAGACGCTAAGGCTGCTGCTGCCGCCACCAAGAAGCCTGTGTGCGAGCACAGGTCACTCTCCACACCTCCCCTCCCAGGAGCCTGTGCAGCCCGCCACTGCCAGGGTCCCGGGATCCAGGGACAACTTCCCCGGGAGAACGCACGGCGCGCCTTGGGCTGGTGCAACGTCACACTGGCCTCTGCCGCCGCAGGCCCGTCCCGCCCTCCGTGCCCCTCCCTCCCCCCCAGCCTGAGTGAGCCAGAGCCCCCGAATCAGCGGCTCCTTTAACCTCGTCCTGTCTGAGCGAAGAACAGACGCCCTCCGGCAACCTACACGCAGAGGCGGGGCCAAATCCAAAGCTGAGCCCCTGGGAGCTGTGCGAACAAAGAAGAGAAAGGGAAATCTCTCCTAGCAGCCTCAGAAGCAGAGGATTAAAGCTCCACAGTCAACCTGATGTACCTGCATCTCTGGAATACCTGAAGAGACAACGAATCATCCCAAATGGAGGCGGTGGACTTTGGAAGCAACTGAAGACTTGGGGTTTGCTTCCTGCATCTAATTTGTTTCCGGTTTTATGTTTATCTTAGTTCAATATTTAGAGCTTATTATCATTGGTAGATTTGTTTATTGATTTGGTTGCTCTCTTCCTTTTTACATTTTTCATATATATATATTTCCATTTTCTGTGAGTGTGTATGTGTATGCTCCTCTGTGTGATATTGTCTGTATAGCTTTGCTTTTGCCATTTATCCTAGGGTTCTGACTGTCCTTTTTTTTTTTCTTAGTATAGTGTTTAGCACTTGTTAGCATTCGTGGATTTGTTTTTTGGTTTGCTTGCTTTCTTCTTTCTTTCTTTTTTTTAATTACTTTTTTATTTTTAATATTTTTTTCTATTTTAATAACTTTATTTTATTTATTTATTTTTTTCTTTCTTTCCTTCTTTTTTTTCCCCCTTTTCTTCTGAGCCGTGTGGCTGACAGGATCTTGGTGCTCTGGACAGATGTCAGGCCTGAGTCTCTGAGGTGGGAGAGCCGAGTTCAGGACCTTGGTCTACCAGAGACCTCCCAGCCTCATGTAATATCAAACAGCGAAAGTTCTCCCAGAGATCTCCATCTCAATGCTAAGACACAGATCCACTCAACGACCAGCAAGCTACAGTGCTGGACACCCTATGCCAAACAACTAGCAGGACAGGAATACAAATCCACCCATTAGCATAGAGGCTGCCTAAAATCATAATAAGTCCACAGACACCCCAAAACACATGACAGGACATGGTTCTGCTGACCAGAAAGACAAAATCCAGCCTAATCCACCAGAACACAGGCACCAGATCCCTCCACCAGGAAGCCTACACAACCCATTGAACCAACCTTACCCACTGGAAGCAGACACCAAAAACAATGGGAACTACGAACTTGCAGACTGTGAAACAGAGACCCCAAACACAGTAAGTTAAGCAAAATGAGAAGACAGAGAAATACACAGCAGATGAAGGAGCAAGATAAAAACCCACCAGACCAAACAAATGAAGAGGAAATAGGCAGACTACCTGAAAAAGAATTCAGGGTAATAATCGTAATGATGATCCAAAATCTTGGAAACAGAATGGAGAAAATATAAGAAATGTTTAACAAGGACCTGGAAGAACTAAAGAGCAAGTAAACAGTGATGAACAACACAATAAATGAAATTAAAAATTCTCTAGAAGGAATCAGTAGGAGAATAAGTGAGGCAGAAGAACGGATAAGTGACCTGGAAGATAAAAGAGTGGAAATAACTACTGCAGAGCGGAATATAGAAAAAAGAATGAAAATAATTAAGGACAATCTCAGAGACCTCTGGGACATTAAACGCACCAACATTTGTATTATAAGGGTCCCAGAAGAAAAAGAGAAAAAAAAAAAGGGACTGAGAAAATATTTGAAGAGACTATAGTTGAAAACATCCCTAATATGGGTAAGGAAATAGTTAATCAAGTCCAGGAAGCCCAGAGAGTCCCATACAGGATAAACCCAAGGAGAAACACACAAAGACACATATTAATCAAACTATCAAAAATTAAATACAAAGAAAAAATATTAAAAGCAGCAAGGGAAAGCAACAAATAACATACAAGGGAATCCCCATAAGGTTAACAGCTGATCTTTCAGCAAAAACTCTGCAAGCCAGAATGGGGTGGCAGGACAGATTTAAAGTGAGAAAGGGAAAAACCTACAACCAAGATTACTCTACCGAGCAAGGATCTCATTCAGATTCGATGGAGGAATTAAAACCTTTACAGACAAGCAAAAGATAAGAGAATTCAGCACCACCAAACCAGCTCTACAGAAAATGCTAAAGGAACTTCTCTAGGCAGGAAACACAAGAGAAGGAAAACACTTAACAATAACACACCCCAAACAATTAAGCAAATGGTAATAGGAACATCCATATCGATAATTACCTTAAATGTAAATGGTTTAAATGCTCCCACCAAAAGACACAGACTGGGTGAATGGATACAAAAACAAGACCTGTACATACGCTGTATACAACAGACCCACTTCAGACCAAGGGACATATACAGACTGAAAGTGAGGGGATGGAAAAAGATATTCCCTGCAAATGGAAATCAAAAGAGAGCTGGAGTAGCAATTCTCATATCAAATAAAATAGACTTTAAAGTAAAGACTATTACAAGAGAAAAAGAAGGACACTACATAATGATCAAGGGATCAATCCAAGAAGAAGATATAACAATTGTAAATATTTATGCACCCAACATAGGAGCACCTGAATACATAAGGCAAATGCTAACAGCCATAAAAGGGGAAATTGATAGTAACACAATCACAGTAGAGGACTTTAACACCTCACTTTCACCAATGGACAGATCATCCAAAATGAAAATAAAGGAAAAACAAGCTGTAAACAATACATTAAACAAGATGGAGTTAATTGATATTTATGACATTCCATCCAAAAACAGCAGATTACACTTTCTTCTTAGGTGCTCATGGAACATTCTGCAGGATAGATCATATCTTGGGTCACAAATCAAGCCTTGGTAAATTCAAGAAAATTGAAGTTGTATCAAGTATCTTTTCTGACCACAGCGCTGTGAGACTATATATCAATTACAGGAAAAAAACTGTAAAAAATACAGTTTTTTACACATGGAGGAAACACATGGAGGATAAACTCTACTAAATAACCAAGAGATCACTGAAGAAATCAAAGAGGAAATCAAAAAATACATAAAACAAGTGACAATGAAAACATGATGACTCAAAACCTATGGGATGCAGCAAAAGCAGTTCTAAGCGAGAAGTTTATAGCAATACAAGCCTACCTCAAGAAACAAGAAAAATCTCAAATAAACTACCTAACCTTACACCTAAAGCAATTAAGAGAAAGAAGAACAAAAAAAACCCCAAAGTTAGCAGAAGGAAAGAAATCATAAGGATCAGATCAGAAATAAATGAAAAAGAAATGAAAGAAGTGATAGCAAAGATCAATAAACCTAAAAGCTGGTTCTTTGAGAAGATAAACAAAATAGATAAACCATTAGCCAGACTCATCAAGAAAGAAAGGGAGAAGACTCAAATCAATAGAATTAGAAATGAAAAAGGAGAAGTAGCAACTGACACTGCAGAAATACAAAGGATCATGAGAGATTACTACAAGCAACTATATGCCAATACAATGGACAACCTGGAAGAAATGGACAAATTCTTAGAAAAGCACAACCTTCTGAGACTGAACCAGGAAGAAATAGAAAACATAAACAGACCAATCACAAGCACTGAAATTGAAACTGTGATTAAAAATCTTCCAACAAACAAAAGTCCAGGACCAGATGGCTTCACAGGTGAATTCTATCAAACATTTAGGTAAGAGCTAACACCTATCCTTCTCAATCTCTTCCAAAATATAGCAGAGGAAGGAACACTCCCAAACCGATTCTATGAGGCCACCGTCACCCTGATACCAAAAGCAGACAAAGTTGCCACAAAAAAAGAAAACTACAGGCCAATATCACTGATGAGCATAGATGCAAAAATCCTCAACAAAATACTAGCAAACAGAATTCAACAGCACATTAAAAGGATCATACACCATGATCAAGTGGGGTTTATTCCAGGAATTCAAGGATTCTTCAATATACACAAATCAATCAACGTGATACACCATATTAACAAATTGAAGGAGAAAAACCATATGATCATCTCAATAGATGCAGAAAAAGCTTTCCACAAAATTCAACATGCATTTATGACAAAAACCCTCCAGAAAGTAGGCATAGAGGGAACTTAGCTCAACATAATAAAGGCCATATATGACAAACCCACAGCCAACATCGTTCTCAAGGATGAAAAACTGAAACCATTTCCTCTAAGATCAGGAACAAGACAAGGTTGTCCACTGTCATCACTGTTATTCAACATAGTTTTGGAAGTTTTAGCCACAGCAATCAGAGAAGAAAAAGGAATCCAAATCGGAAAAGAAGTAAAACTGTCACTGTTTGCAGATGACATGATACCATACATAGAGAATCCTAAAGATACTACCAGAAAACTACTAGAGCTAATCAATAAATTTGGAAAGGTAGCAGGATACAAAATTAATACACAGAAGTCTCTTGCATTCTTATACACTGATGATGAAAAATCTGAAAGAGAAATTAAGGAAACACTCCCATTTACCACTGCAACAAAAGGAATAAAATACCTAGGAATAAGCCTACCTAAGGAGACAAAAGACCTGTATGCAGAAAACTATAAGACACTGATGAAAGAAATTAAAGATGATACAAACAGATGGAGAGATAAACCATGCTCTTGGATTGGAAAAATCAACATTGTGAAAATGACTCTACTACCTGAAGCAATCTACAGATTCAGTGCAATCCCTATCAAACTACCACTGGCATATTTCACAGACTAGAACAAAAAATTTCACAATTTGTACGGAAACACAAAAGACCCCAAATAGCCAAAGCAATCTTGAGAAAGAAGAATGGAGCTGGAGGAATCAGGCTCCTGGACTTCAGACTATACTACAAAGCTACAGTAATCAAGACAGTATGGTACTGGCACAAAAACAGAAATATAGATCAATGGAACAGGATAGAAAGCCCAGAGGTAAACCCATGCACATATGGTCACTTTATTTTTGATAAAGGAGGCAAGGATATACAATGGAGAAAAGACAGCCTCTTCAATAAGTGGTGCTGGGAAAACTGTACAGCTACATATAAAAGAATGAAATTAGAACACTCCCTAACCCCGTACACAAGAATAAACTGAAAATGGATTAAAGACCTAAATGTAATGCCAGACACTATAAAACTCATAGAGGAAATAATAGGCAGAACACTCCATGAGATAAATCACAGCAAGATCCTTTTTGACCCACCTCCTAGAGAAATGGAAATAAAAACAAAAATAATCAAATGGGACCTAATGAAACTTAAAAGATTTTTCACAGCAAAGGAAACCATAAACAAGACGAGAAGACAACCCTCAGAATGGGAGAAAATATTTGCAAATGAAGCAACTGACAAAGGATTAATATCCAAAATATACAAGCAGCTCATGCAGCTCAATATCAAAAAAACAAACAACCCAACCCAATAATGGGCAGAAGACCTTAATAGATATTTCTCCAAAGAAGATGTACAGATTGCCAACAAACACATGAAAGAATGCTCAACATCACTAATCATTAGAGAAATGCAAATCAAAACTACAATGAGGTATCACCTCACACCAGTCAGAATGGCCATCATCAAAAAATCTACAAACAATAAATGCTGGAGAGGGTGTGGAGAAAAGGGAACCCTCTTGCACTGTTGGTGGGAATGTAATTTGATATAGCCACTATGGAGAACACTATGGAGGTTCTTTGAAAAACTATGGATAGACCTACCATACGACCCAGGAATCCCACTGCTGGGCATATACCCTGAGAAAACCATAATTCAAAAAGAGTCATGTACCACAATGTTCATTGCAGCTCTATGTACAACAACCAGGACATGGAAGCAAGCTAAGTGTCCATGGACAGATGAATGGATAAAGAAGATGTGGCACATGTATACAATGGAATATTACTCAGCTATAAAAAGAAACAAAATTGAGTTATTTGTAGTGAGGTGGATGGACCTAGAGTCTGTCATACAAGGTGAAATAAGTCAGAAAGAAAAAAACAAATACTCTATGCTAATACATATATATGGACTCTAAAAAAAAAAGTTTCTGAAGAACCTAGGGACAGGACAGGAATAAAGATGCAGATGTACAGAATGGACTTGAGGACACAGGGAAGGGTAAGGGTAAGCTGGGACGAAGTGAGATAGTGGCATGGACAAATATACACTACCAAATGTAAAATAGATAGCTAGTGGGAAGCAGCTGCATAGCATAGGAAGATCAGCTCAGTGCTCTGTGACCACCTAGAGGGGTGGGATAGGGAGGGTGGCAGGGAGACGCAAGAGAGAGGAGATGTGGGGATATATGTATATGTACAGCTGATTCACTTTGTTATACAGCAGCCACTAACAGATCATTGTAAAGCAATTATATTCCAATAAAGATGTTAAAAAAAACAATGTATAACCTTAATTTAAAAATATTTTATTGGTAAAAAATACTAACCATCATCTGAGCCTTCAGCCAGTCATGGTAGTAACGTCAAAGACCACTGATCACAAACAACAAGGTCCTACTGCCTAGCACATGGAACTATATTCAATATCTTGTAATAAGCTATAATGGAAAATAATTTGAAAATGAATATATATATGCATATAACTGAATCACTTTGCTGTACAGCAGAAACTAACACGACATTGTAAAGCAACTATACTTCAATAAAAAGGTCACTGATCACAGATCACTATAACAAATATAATAATAATGAGAAAGTTTCAAATATTGAGAGAATTATCAAACTGTGATGCAGAGACACGAAGTGAGCCAACGCTATTGGAAAAATGGCACTAATAGACTTGCTGAAGGCAGGGTTGCCAACAATCTTCACTTTGCAAAAAACGCAATAAAATGAAGTGCAATAAAACAAGGTCTGCTGAATTATTTTCCTTGTAGTGTTTTCTAGTTTGGCCTTGATCCACTGTGGTTGATTCAACACCTATTACCACCCACTTCTGTCTGCCCTAGATGTTGGAAAACTAAGTCCCCAAGCTCTCTGTCTCCCTTGCACATAAGGGTTACCATGTAACTCCGTTCTGGCCAAAGGCACGTGGGTAGAAATCCCTGGAGAAGGATCTTTTCCCTTTAAAAGGTCAAACCTTGTTAGGAGGCCCTAGGGCTCTTTGCCACTTGACTGGAATGCAGCTGTGAGGTTGGAGGTGAAGCAGCCATCTTGCGACCATGAGAGGACAAACATGAGGCTGACAGACTGAGGATGGTGGGGCAGACAGAGCCCAGTCCTTAATGGCACTGTGGAGGCTTGACTTCCTCCAGACTTCTTGTTGTGTGAGAAAAACAAATCCTGAACCTGATAGGCCACTGTTAGTCCAATTTCTCTTACCTGCAGATAATACAATCTTAACTAACACAGTAATGATTATTTATAGCGATATCATAATAAGTCTTTTTTTGTTCATTTGTTTCCTGCAAGTCTCTCAATGACTGTGCCTCTCTCACAACTTCCACCCCTTTGCCTCTCTCCTCCCTATCACGTCTTGCCTCAGCAGGTTCCAAACTCCCAGGAAATGTAGCAGAAAGGAGAAACACAGTGCCCTGAACTGTATCACACGCGACACAACACATGCGACACCAAGCCCCCGGCCCCCAATGCTCTCCTCCACACCCCGCCCGAAGCAAAGTGTCCATCAGAACACTTATGAGTTGGGGCCTCGGACGGAGGGTGAAGTTACCACCAGCGCGAGAGACGCAGGGAGGGTGGTGGTGGCAGCTGCCCGGTTGGCATGCGCATCGTGTTTCCCCATCTGGTGAGCCCTCGCGCACTACAGGACAGACGTCAACACATTTCAGTTCTTCACGGCGACACAGGCTTTTGTGTTCTGTGGTAAACCCACTCGAGCCCTGTCAGCCCCGCAAAGCCATGCGGCTCCAGTTAGAAAAGCATTCCTTCCCACAGATAAGGAAAAGGAGTCTCGAATCCAAAAACAGCCAAGTCAACAAAGGAAAATTGAAAAGATGCCCAGACAACAGCACGGAGACATATGAACTCAGAACAGGAATATGTCTTCTTCCCCTGGAGCTGTTTATTCAGAGCTTTCTAACGTAACCAGGTGACACTGGGTAACGTTGATACAGCTATGGTCTCCACTTTTCCTTCTACACGGTGACATCCTCTGCTTTCTTTCCCCAATTTCTCCACCTGGCAATACATACCTAGGTTGTTTCTGGTGAAACAAGCCTCTCTTGTTTCCTATAAAAAGCCATATGGGATCAGATGGAGAGAGAAAGGCAAAGGCATATCCCCAAGCCAGGTGCCTTGACCCGAATACTTGCCTGAAAGTGTTTTGCACATTTCAGCTCAGTTATTTTATTTCAAAGTCCAAATAGCTTTTTTCCAGCCTGTTATTTCACTGTGCACCACTCCTATGTTATGATGCCATTATACATGAAGTGTATACATACACATAGGATTTCAAAGTGCATATTTTTTTATAAAGCCCCAGGAAATGGTACTTGGGAATCCAGCAGTTCTTTGTGAGAGTCTCATTTACTTGTCACATTTTATAGGCCAGCGTTAGAAATGCTCAGCTTCCAACCCCGTTCCCCACCCCTCCATACACCTGCCCAAAGGACACTGATTTAGGACGTGCCCTGTTGTCCCTGGCTCACTGCTGCCTTGGGCCCCGGCTCAGGGTGCCTCCCTCCTGTGTCTCTACAGATCCTGAAGCCAAGCCCTTCCCAACACGACGCAAGATTCTGCCCAGGTCCCCACTAGAGACCCTGCTTCTACGCCTCTGTCTTCAATGAGCCGGCTTCGCTCTCTCCATCCTTGCCCTGTGGTTCCCGGGAGCCTGCCCTGCAGCAGGGACTCAGTCACTGAGCAGATCCTCGAGCGGCACCAGGCACAGTGCTCGGCTCTGTAGAGGATGCACCGAGGAAGATGAGTCAGAGTCTGTAAGTCCGGACGGACGGATAATAGACCAACGAATAAATTAAGGAACGAGAAAACTCAGGTGAGTGTTATGATCAAATAAACAGAGGTCCCCAAGGAGCAGATATTTCAGCTGGGATCTGAAGGTCAAGAAGAACCTGCTCAGTACTGAACTTAGGATCTGCAGTCTGTGCTGTGATATTACTAATTCATCAAAACCACAACTGCAAAAACCTTGCAAGAATGGGTTTGAACAGGGAAGTGGTACCTGCTCTGTTACTGTGTATTTGGTTTCTGGAGAACAGGGCTGTTGTTAACCTCCATATGTACACACAGCTCACAATACTCTCGCTCACTGGAAAGCATGAAATGAACAGTATCGTCTGGAGTCAGGGTAGCAGGTGCAGAGAAGAGAAGATGCTCCGAGCACAACTGCTCAAGTCACCACGTCTCTCTCAGTACCATCAGGCTGCACCTCCAGCTCTTCTGGGAGGGTGTGTGTGTGTGCGCGCGTGCACGTATGTGTGTATGCGTGTGTGCGCACACGTGTGTGCACGCATGTGTGTTGCGCGCACGTGTATGTGTGTGTGTGTAGGTGTCTCTGTGACAGATGCGTCTGCGTAGGCGGCCCCAGAAAACCTCAAATACACTTGCATCCAGCTTTTCTCTGTGAAAAATGAATGGTAAACAGAACCAATCCCAGAGCATCTATGAAACAGGTAACCAATATAGGCGACACGTCAACATGAAAATGGCTTGCAGAGAAAAAGATAAACGATGTTAAAGTTAAGTCCATGCCACGGTATTCGTAGAAATTAAAACGATTTTAACTCCTTTTGTTACATAGGAGTGACATGCCACTTCTGTCTGGCCAGCTCTGAAATTCTATGATGCACCGTTGCAGAAACTCGGTCTTTCTAATACGATGTGAAAAGACTCCCTTTGTGTTTGATTGCTTACCATTGCTTATCAGGGGCTTGGGAAACAGCTCCTGATACTTCCAGTCTTGAAGAAGACCAGGCTGCGGTCAACTCCTGGGTTGAGGCAAAAGTCAAGCCTGAAGCAGGCTTGAGCACTTTCATACCCTGTTACAAGCACCAGAGGTTGATGTTTTGGGTATAAAGTAAACCCTAACTTCGTGTTATTGCCAGGCTAGGGTAAAGAAAGAATTCTGTCTTTGGAGCCCCAAATATTTAACGTGTGGCAACAAGAGAAGGTGAAAGCATGACTCGTCCCAGGGAATCCAAATGAGGTTAGTCTATTGGGCAAATGGCAGGAGACGTAATAAAGATGGCGGCCTGAGGAGAGCCTCGGTCACGAAGGATTTTTCCTTCCGAAACCATGCACTTAATTGGACACAATAATATACATATATATCGTTATATTATATTATATATTATAATTAATTATGTTTTATATAATATGATTTTAATATATTTTAATATACATATATATGTGTATATGTATGTATATATAAATATATACTATAATTATATGTTGCTATATACTTATATTAATATAATTAATTATATTAATAATATGTTATGATTATATTATAATATTATGTATATAATTGTGCCCAAATAAGTGCATATATATATATATATATATATATATATATATGAGAATGTAGCTGTAAGCAGAACTTTAACTTGAGCACAGAAAGGTGTCGTGCTTGTTTCCTAGGGCTGCTGTAACAAATTACCACTAACGTTTAGGCTTAAAACAACAGAAATTTAGACTTTCACAGTCTGGAGCTAGAAGGTTGAAACCCGGCTGTCAGCAGGGAGACGCTACCACGGAAGGTTCTAGGAATCGACTCGTCCGTGTTGCTCCCTGGCGTCTGTGGGGCTGGCAATCCCTCTTCGTCCCCGGCTTTGAGCCGAGTCATCCCAAGCCGTTTCCATTCTCATTCTTCTCCGCATGTCCTTTCCTCTCCTTACAAGGACACCGGTCACCGGAGTTAGGTGAGGTCATGCTTAACCACTGATTACATCTGCAAAGACCCTGGTTCCAAGTAGGATCACATTCTGAGGCTCTAGATAGATGTAAAGGTTATGGGGGACACCAGTCAGCTCACGACAGGCATCATGAGATCCATGTTTAGATATCAACAGGGAAACTGAAAAATCAGGAAACCCTGGCTCAGATCTAGGACCCGGGGCTGGTCCTCGCTTCCCCACCCCCATTGCTGTGTCTTTTATCTAAGGTCACTGCATCAGGCCCCCCCAGCAAGATTCCTGCCTCAGCCAACCCGCCTGTGTCCAGGTTCTGCCTCTACTACATTTTAGCTTTGAGACCCTGGCAAGTTACTTAACCCATGAGTGCCTTGGTTTCCTCACCGGTGAGATGGGAATAATTATACTCACTCATGAGGTTTCTAGGATGATCTCATCACAGAATCTGTGTCCATCACTCACACAGTGCCTGACCCGGAGTAAGTGACAGCTTATCATTCTAATAGTTATCAGTCTCTCCGTTGTATAATCCATCTCGCCTGTTCCTGGCAGGGTCATGTTTCTAAAACTGAAATCTGATATCATCTCTTCTGTAAGACCTTACATGTTCTCCGGCTGATTCCCAGATAAAGGAAGTTCTCAGTCCACTCAACGCCTGTAATATCGGTCCCATATCTCACCCAACCCTCCCACCCCACACTCCACAGTTGCCCTGTTTCCCAGAAGCACTGAGCAAAAATCAGTCCCCTCCTTATGGCTTCTTGCTTTGGCACTCACAGCCCCCGAGCGTGGAACACACCCCTCCGCATCCACCCGGTGACCACTGCCCGCGTGGCTCAGATATCAGCCTGGAGGGAGGACCCTTCCTTGAAGCGCAGTGATAGGCCCCTCTTCCACGCTGGGCACGGCAGTCCCTCACATTCGCTTGAGATAATTTATTGACATAACTTCTTTTTTTTCCCTAAGTTCTTATTGGTTTTTATTTTTCTTTCAACCCCCAATTGGTTCCTTTTCATGCCTGTTTTTTTTTTTTTTTCCATTTCTACCTGTTTTTACCTAACACTTCTTGCTATTTTTTAAAAATGTATTTTATTGACATATAGTTGGTTTACAATGTGGGTTAATTTCTGCTATACAGTAAAGTGATTCAGTTATACATACATATATTCTTTTTCATATTCTTTTCCGTTATGGTTTATCACAGGATATTGAATATAGTTCTCTGTGCTATACAGTAGGACCTTGTTGTTTATCCATTCTATGTGTAATGGTTTGCATCTGCTAACCCCAAACTCCCAATCCATCCCTCCCCCTTGGCAACCACAAGTGTGTTCTTTATGTCTGTGAGTCTGTTTCTGTTTTGTAGATAAGTTCATTTGTGTCATATTTTAGATTCCACATATAAGTGATATCATATGATATTTGTCTTTCTCTGACTTACTTCACTTAGTATGACAACCTCTAGGTTCATCCATGTTGCTGCAAATGGCATTATTCCATTCTTTTTCATGGCTGAGTAATATTCCAGTGTATATATGTACCACATCTTCTTTACCCATTCACCTGTCGATGGACATTTAGGTTGTTTCCATTTGACATAACTTCTGTTGTGGACTAGCAGTTCCCTGAGGCTAGGCAAAATGTCATATCGATCCTTAAAGATTCTTAAAGATCGATTCTGACTCCTTGCGAGGAAGTAGAGTGTTTTGGTGAACAGCACAGGGTTTGGTGTTGATGCTCCACCTTTTTACCAGCTGTGCAAACTTGGAGAAGTTTCTTAACTCGTAAATCTGGGTAATAAATATACCCACCTACTGGGGTTTAGGTAATGTTTGCAATGCATAAAGCCAATAATTTATTAAGGGATACTTAATAAAAGCCTTTTAAAAAATTCTGTTAGCTTGGTACAACTGAAAAGAATCATACAAGCTTGCAGATCATTGTGTCAGACATTGAGTCTCCCATCTTAACAGCCTCAGTTTAGTCTTTTTATTTTCATCCTCAGTAATTCCCTCACCCCTACGCCTTCATCTTCCTCCAAATCCTCTCTGCTTTCCCAGGACTCTACTTAACTTCATTCTCAGCGGATGACTCCACCTCCTACTAGAAAAACTAAATAAGTAAATAAAGTCTGCAACGTGATCTTCAGCCCCCTACTGCCCCACCACCCTTTCTGGGACACACACACACACACACACACACACACACACACATCTATATATTCATTTCCCTCCCCTCCCTCCGTCCCTTCCCTCCCTCCAGAGAAGGAGATATTCCCTCACTGCTGGAGGGCAGCCCCTCCTTCTGTGTGCCCCTCACCCTGGTCTCTCCTGCCTCTGCCAGGGCTCTGCCTTACCACAATCTCTCTCCCCATTACCTGCCTTCCTAGTGGGCATGTTTCTGTACAGCCTACAAATACACTACACATCTCCTCCCCAATAAAACAGACGGCAGCCAAAGAGTCTCCCTCAGCTCTGCCTCTAGACTTTTCTTGCCTTTCTCCTTTCACCCTCACCTAAACCTTCCCAGAACAGCCCAGAAAGGTAGTCCCCTTGTTTTCATCACCCACCTCACTGCAGTTAAGGATGACTACTCCACCGAAACGTCTGCCACTAAAGTCAACCCATGTCCTCTGCATTGCCGGATTCAATGAATACCTTTGGGTTTACTGTTTCTAGTGACTCTTCTTCTAAATTCAAGACCATCGATCACTCTCTGCTGAAAACTATCGAACTTCTACGCTCTGGGATACAACTCTCTTCTAGTTTTCCCAGTAGACTTTTTACTATTTCCTTTGAACCTTCCACTGAAGACTTCTCTTCTGTTCCAAATGCTGTGACCTGGACACTGGCCTCCTTGGCCTGCCCTTCTTTCCACAGCTCTTCTCCACGAGAAATGGCATCACTTTCATGGCTTATTTTTCCTCACCGAAACTTATGACTCTCACATGGGTATGTCTTCCCTGGATTTCAGACATGATTTTCCTTTTTGAATTTCCTTTTTGAATTTCTTTTTGAATTTCTTTTGAATTTTGAATTTCCTTTTTGAATTTCTCTAACTGAATGCTCTCAGGCATTTTAAATTTTGCTTGTTTAAAGCTAAAGTCATTATCTTTTCTCCTAATCCTCTTTCCATTTTCTGTCTTTACAGGCAGGTCGGTCATCTGGTCACCACAGCCTAACACAGGATACATCAGGGCAGGGATTCAAGGCAGTGCTTCTTTTGGGGTACACTTCAAATTTAGGGTGGGCTCTCTGTAGCCTCGGAGTGAAGACAAAAGCCTTGGAAGCAAATCCTCTTGGGTCTGCAGAGAATCACCTTGATGTTTTCTCTTGATTCTGTGAATACAGGGCAAGAAGGCCCCTCTCGTCCCAGGATGAGTTTTTTGTTGTTGCTGTTTGTTTTCTTTCAAATGTCTGTCAAACTGCTCCTCTTGCTGGTCTTCAGAGCTGTTTCCTGGCCAGAGGTGGACAAGTGGCCCAAGGGCCCTGGGGATTGTCTGTGCTCCTTGACATCTTCCAGAGACGATGAGGGTCGGCCAGCACCTTCATCCACCCCCCTCCCACTCACCCCACCACCCAATTAATCATCAATCACTTTTCTTCAACATTTCTTTTTTGTGTGGTTTGTTTTTTTTAACGTTTAATTTTATACTGGAGTATAGTTAACGATGTTGTGTTCGTTTCAGTTGCACATCAAAGGGATCCAGTTTTACCTACACGTGTATCTATTCTTTTTCAAATTCTTTTCCCATTTAGGTTGTTACATGATATCGAGCAGAGTTCCCTGTGCTACAGAGTAGGTCCTTGTTGGTTATGCATTGCAAATACAGCAGTGTGTGCACATACTGAATGCACCCCCTTCTCTCCACACTCACCATCTTCCTAAACCAGCCCTTTGCCGTCTGTCTCTTGAGTTCTGTAGTCACCTCTCGGAGAGAGCTCCCAGTAATTAGTCTTGTCCTCAGATCTGTTCTCCACAAAGCCATCCGAGCGGCCCCAAATTCAAACTCGTTCAATAACTTTCCACTTCTTGTAGGATAAAGACTCAGCTCATTAAATGGCACGAACCTTCCCCCAGCCTAGAACTCACAGTTTGCCTCTGCTTCTTGCCTGCACTAGTCAGTAACAGCAGGAAGCACAGAGTTTCCTGTATGACACCTTACTCACCTCTTTGCATTTGGCTCATGTAATCAGCTCTGCTCAGAATACCTGTCCCCGGCCTCCTCACCTGTCTCATCCTGCCACCTTCCCAAGGCTCAAGTGATGCCCCGCTGTGTCAGGTGACCTGCTCCTCCGTTGTCATGGCACCTGTACTCCCGTCCACCCGCTGGCTGCCGCCCCTGCCCCTGCCTCGTCCTCCTGAGGGAGAAAGTCTTACTCATTTGTATATCCCTAGCACCCATCACAGCACTTGAAACATAATAAACACTCAGTAAATACTTGTTCAAGTGAACAAGTAAATTCCAGCTCTCCTGCCAACCTATGATGACCTTGGGCAAGTCCAAACTCTCTGGCACTCAGTTATTTCATGTAACGTGAAGGAGCTGAGCTAATCTCTTAAACGTCCCTTTCATTCCAATGTTCTATGATGCTACTATTATGTTTGTTGAAAGAGTGTACTGGAGTGAAAACTTATTTTTAATAGTCTGTCATTAAATGTCAAAAACATTTCCTCTTTCATCACTCTGTTCTTTTGCATGAAGTTTAACACTTGAAGCGTTCAACTGAAAATATCTCTGAGTGAGTTATAGCACAGAAAGCTCCCACCTTCATGTGTTGAAGTAAACAAAAGAAATTCACATTCATAAAGTTCAATCACTAGAAATGCCTTCAGACTCGGAGAGAAGGCAACTTGGTACTGGGTTATAAAATTAGTCATTGTTGCCTACTTTTGTATTTCCTTTTTGTTAATAACTTGATTCCGCAGGGTATGCTTCCTAATTTAGGATCCAGTGCTTCTTATGTGGGTTATTTTTCTTTTAAATAAACTTTTTATTTTGTAATCATTTTCTTTTCTCTTTTTTTAAGTTCAAGTATAGTTGATTTACAATGTTGTGTTAATTTTTGCTGTACAGTAAAGTGATTCAGTTTTATATATATATCCTTTTTCAGATTCTTTTCCATTATGGTTTATCACAGGATATTAAATATAGTTCTCTGTGCTTTACAGTAGAACCTTGTTGTTTATCCATCATATATACAATAGTTTGCATCTGCTAATCCCAAACTCCCACTTCATCCCTCCCTCAACTCCCTCCCCCTTGGCAGCCACAAGTCTGTTCTCTATGTCCGTGATTCTGTTTCTGTTTCACAGATAAGTTCATTTGTGTCCTATTTTAGATTCCACATACATGTAATAACATACAATATTTGTGTTTCTCAGTCTGAGCTACTTCACTTAGTATGATGATCTCTAGGTCTACCCTTGTTGCTGCAAATCGCATTATTTCATTCTTTTTTATGGCTGAGTAATATTCCATTGTGTGTATTTATATATATACACACCACATCTTCTTTATTCATACACCTGTTGATGGACATTTAGGTTGTTTCCATGTAATAATTTTAGATTTACAGGAAAGCTACCAAGATAGTACATAGAGTCCCGTTTCCTTTATTTTTAACATGTTACAGTAGTAGAGTATGTTTGTCATAATTAATGAATGAATATTCATAGACTATTATTAAAGCCCATACTTTATTCACATTTCCATAGTTTTTACCTCGTATCCTTCTTTTCCTCCAGGTACCACATGATGTTTAGACATTACATCTCCTAGGCTCTTCCTGGCTCTGATATTTTCTCAGACTTGCCTTGTTTTTGATGACTTTGACAGTTTTGAGGAGTCCTGGTCGGCTGTTTTGTGGAATGACCCTCAATTTGGGCTTGTTTTGTGTTTTTTCGTGATTAGAGTGGGGTTATAGGCTTTTGGAGGAGGACCACAGAGGTAAAGCATTATTCTTATCTCATCGTATTATGCGTACACACTGTCAATATGAGTATCGGTGATGACGTTGACCTTGATCACCTGCTAAGGCAGAGTTCGTCAGGTTTCCACACTGTGAGGTCACACTTTTCCTTCCTTTCCATACAGCACTCTGGAAGGAAATCACTGTGCTCAGCCTACCCTTGGAGGGGGGCGGGTCCTGGTCCGCCTCCTTGAGGGCGGAATATCTACACAGATCATTGGAATTCTTCTGCAGGGGAGCTGTGTCTCTTCTCCCCCATCTATGAATTTATTCAACATTTATTCTTATCATCATGGACTTATAGATTGTGGGTTATTTTTGGAACATCAGATTTACATTAAATAGAAGTAAAAGGAGAACAAAATAAACACGAAGCAAGGAAGGGGACAGAGAGCCCTGGGGCATCGCCTTCCGTTATCCTTAGACTAATCTAATGCTCTGCAACTGAGTCAAGCCTGTACAGCACACCACAGCAGAGTGCACACCTACACGCACGTCGCAATTAATCCCCACAAACTGGACAAATGGATGACACTGGTCCCTTGTTCAAGAAACAGAACGTCACCAGCCCCCAGGCCCCTCCACGTGCTCAATCCCCTCATTCACTGTGTTCTCCACCCCAGGATAACCAGGAACTTCAGTTCCAACAGCACATATCAGTTCTGCCTGTTTCTGAACGTCATACAAATGGAATCATATCACATGTATTCTATTGGTGTCTGGCTTTTTTCACTCAATATTTTTTTGGAGGGTGGCGCTGGGGAGACGTTCACCCATGTTCTGCATATAGTTGTAGATTATTCGTATTGCTACTTACTAGGAAAATATATTGGGTGAGTACACCACGACGCAGTTCCTTGTGTGTAGTTGTAGAGCTTTCTCAATGCTGTAACCATAGTGTGACTAAACCACATGTATTTAAGTTCTTTGGTTGATGTGGTTTGGGTAGTTTCCAGCTTGTGACGGTTAAGGAGAGTGTCACTGGGGACATTCAGGTACGCGTCTTTTAGTTGAACATATTGGGCGGGTTTACGTTGATTTTATAGCAAAGAATAGAATTGTTGGGTCACAGGATGTACCTATGATTACATGAAGTAGATAGTCCAGTTTTCCAAAGGGATCACACCCCATTTACACTCTCCCCAAAGGATGTGAGAGGCCCATCCGTCCTGCGTCCTTGACAACACTTAGGGTTGCCCACCTTTTAAATCTGTGTCTACATAGTAGGATATTATTGAAGCTTTATTTTTTTATTTTCCTGATAACTAATGAGGCTGAGAAATTTTCATATGTTTATTGGCCATTTGTATATTAACTTTTGTGGCATTCCTTTTGTAAAACTTTCATTCAAGAATTTCTTGCCTTTTTTTCTATTGGGTTGTCTTTTTTTAAAAGAATCTATTTATTGGGGTGTGTGGGTGTGTGTGGGCATGTGCATGTATATATTCTGGATATGAATCCTTTGTTGAATATATGTATTTTGAACATTTTCTTCTACTCTGTGGGATGCCCTTCCCCATCTTAACAGTGACTTTTGATGACTGGATTTAAAAATTTAAATGTAGTCTTATTTATCAAATTTTTATTTTTTGTTACCACCTTTTGTGTTCAGTTTAAGAAATCTTTGCTTACTCCAGGTCAGAAAGATGTTTAGAACAGACGTTGGGAAACCATGGCCTGCAAGCCAAATCTGTTTTTGTAAATAAAGTTTTATTGGCGCACAGACAGGCTCATTCACTTCTGTGTGATTCACGGCAGCTTTCTCTCTTCAACGACAGAAAGCTGAGTAGTCGCAACACAGACTGTATAATCTGTCTGTGAAGCCTAAAATATGTACTATCTGGCCCTTTAAGAAGAGTTTGCCAACCCTTATTCTAGAAGCTTTTTTTTTTTTGACTTTACATTTAGATATGCAATTTATCTAGATTTGATTTCTATGTATGTTGTGATAAAGGGTAAAGATTGGTTGTTTTCTTTTTTTCCATAAGGCTATCCAATTCACCTTGCAGATCTTATTAGGAAAAACAATCCTTTTCCCACTGTACCACAAAGTTGTTTTTGTCATAAATCAGGGGACCTGTATGTGTGAGTATGTTTCTGGACTCTATTCTGTTCCATTGATTTATTGCTGTCTGTCCTTACACTAATACTGCGCTATCTTAAATGCTATGGTTTTATAACAGGTCTTATACTTTGTAATGCAAATCCCCCAAAAGACCTTGGCTATTTTGGTCCTTTGCAGTTTCACGTGCATTTTAGAAAGTTTGATATTGATTTTTGCCATATATTTTGATTGCTGAGGAAGTGGAAAAAAAGGTTTCCCTTTTAAAAATATAACTTTCGGATATGAAAAGGAAGCTTCAAACAGACGTGAATTTGAAATTTAAAAATACTGAGACTAGTGAATAGTTTCTATATGTTATTACTTTTGTTTATTGATACATTCGATAGTGTGCATTTAAAAAAGTAATATTGAGAAGCTAAAATCTAGATTATCTGTGATACTGAAATTAAAGATATCCTTGGCAATTTAGTTCAATTTTAAAATGTCCTGTTTGAGACCTGTAAGGTAACCATCACTATTGAGGTGTGGTGGGTGTGCAGACCTTATATTTTCAATAAAGACCACTTCTGGGGTATCTTCAGTATTCTCAGGAGAAAAGCTCTACCTGAACATTTCTCAGCGGTTTTTTTTGGCAGGGGGGCGGTTGGAGTGCATTTTTTTTTTTTTTCTGAATGCTGCAGTTCAGTGAAGTTTGCTTTAAAAGTAGTATTGTCTTCTTACCCCAAAAGCAACAGTTAATATGTTAAGAATTTTCACTTCTACAAAGCCCATTTATTTTACTAGGATAAAAAGGAAGTTCATGGGGTAAACTATCTCAAGATATATCATTCACTAATTTAGGGCCAAATTTTAGAGTGCAGTATATTTGACAGACTTGGAATAATAAGGATATGAATTAGTGAAACATCTGTATCATAAGTTATGTAAAATAAGTTCCTGTAGATCTTAGCCTTTTTGGAGATATTAACAATTTTAGAATTTGTTGAAAACTACAGACTATCTCCCCAGAAAACACACACACACACACACACACACACACACACGCAAATTATTTGTATGCAACAGTTCAGGAACTCTCAGTGACACTGTTCCTTATCCATAAATTCCCTGCCGGTAGATCCCATCCTCTGCTCCCTTGTACCTGCCTCCCCAGTTTCTCAGACCACAAGAACGGTTACATAAATCTGTTATCAAAACCACAGAAGTCTGTTTAATGAAGGCTGAACAAAAGTTCCTAATTATGAATCATACCACCATCAACAGCCATTTATCAACTACTGTAAACTAGTTGGGTCTCCTAATGGTTTAAACATCGCATTCTTCAAGCCCTTTATTCCAAAAAGTAAGTTTGATTGAATGGAAAGAAGTACAGTGTTAATTTCTTGCGTTGGAATAAATGAACGCATGCGCATCCCACCGGAACGTTGAGACCTGCGTCCGCATCCCCCACCCAAGAACTCCTTTCTGGCGCGCAGCCTGTATCCCTCCGCCTCTTCTCGCTTCCACTCCCCACTCACCTTCCCAGGAAGGCTGCCTTCTCCTTTACCTGCTCCTCCTCTAGGTGCCCAAGAACTTCTTTCAGTGCCTCGCAGTCCTTGCCTTTCTTGGATGTAATCCCTCTCCCGTCTCTCATCTCTGGACCGAGGGTCCCGTGAAGGCTGAGATTTCATGTTTCTTTATATACATCTGAATGCCTGAGACAGCATTTAGCACGTTTATTCGCACAAACAATAAAAGTTTGTGGATGAATACATGAAGGAAGGAAGCTTTTCTGTCTTTGTACATTTACCTAAAATATTTTTTTTAGTGTGATAAGAACACAGCATGGGGATCTACTCTCTACACAATAGGGTATTGGGAACTACAGGCACAAAGCTCCCTCAGGGGCTAACCTTTGCTAATTTATGATTGTAAGCACAAAGGAGCCCTCAAGTACTTGTTTTCAGTTTATTCTATGATATTTACATGGAAGGACTGAATGAATCGCAGTAATAGACAAAGAACTGTAATATTTAAGTCTGCATGCAACAGAGCACCCCAAAGGCATGGAAAATGAAGTGGACCCACATATATGATTTATGGTTCCTTTCTACTTGGGATAATTATTGATTTCACACTGGAATATTCTTTTCTTTTCTTTTCTTTTCTTTTTTTTGCGGTACGAGGGCCTCTCACTGTTGTGGCCTCTCCCGTTGCGGAGCACAGGCTCCGGATTCACAGGCTCCGGATGCACAGGCTCAGCGGTCATGGCTCACGGGCCCAGCCGCTCTGCGGCATGTGGGATCTTCCCGGACCGCGGCACGAACCCGTGTCCGCTGCATTGGCAGGCGGACTCTCAACCACTGCGCCACCAGGGAAGCCCCTGGAATGTTCTTGATTTAAATATAATTCAGGTCATCTCACAGGTGTTAAAAACAAAACTTTTTTTTTCAGATTGTAATTAGTGCATTTTATTCCTTTCAAAGACAGTAATATTTAGTTTAATTGTATTTCTTTCCTTTCAAACTTCTTCCTTAGACTCCAAGTCATCATAGAAACTTCGCTCAAGTGTCTGCTGATGCTTTTGTGTCTTCAGCACAAAAGCAGAAGAACAGGTGAGAAGCCTGCCGAGTCCTCTGTGCTAATACCTGCCGGTCACCTGGAGAACAAGACCCAGCCATCCTGCCTCTTTCCTCTCCTCTCATTGCTTCTCTTCTGGGAACTATTGATAATAGAATAATTTCACCTGATATAACTAACATTGTCTAGAATTTATTTCTTCTGAAAAAAAATTTTTGCAATCAAATCAGCCAGTAAAATCGATCTTTAAACCATATCCTCCATTTGCCCTTCCTCATCCAGTTGCTCAAGATGGTCCTGCGAGGGTTTCTGCGCTTCTGGGTCTGTTCACAGATTTACAGGATTCTGTTTCTTTTATTGAACGTGATTTAAAAACTTGTACGTACTCTAGGCAAGCCCTCTCCAGCAGGGTGTGACAAAAGAGGTCACCTGTCAGCACAGTGCCTAAAATAGTTGTTAAATAATCTGCAGACTTCCCGCTTCAGTCTAATTAACAGCTGTTGAGTCCTTTGCATCTCCCAAGTCTGTTGAACTTTTTCTTCTATTTCCCCATCTTGAAACAAACCAAGAGAAAACCCCAACAGTTAGCTTCTTGTCCTTTATACACACTGTTTTCAGACAAAGCTATGAAGTAAGAAGTTGCTGAAGGTGTAGGACTGCATTTTAGTGGGTTTTTTCCCCCCGCTTCCATATGTCTTAATAGGCAGTTTGCAGCGACCAGGACACAGTTCATGATAAACACTGTGCATTTCTAGTAGGCATTCTCAATGTTCAGTACAATGGTCCTCAACTCTCCCCTACATGGAATCATCTGGAGAGCTTTAAAAAAAATTAGTGCTTAAGACTCACAGATACAGAGAAGCAACCAGTGGTTATCAGTGCCGGGGGAGGGGCAGGTACAAACCACTGGGTGTAAGACAGGCTCAAGGATGTATTGTGCAACATGGGGAATAGAGCCAGTAATTTGTAATAACTGTAAATGGAAAGCAACCTTTAAAAATTATATAAAAATTAAAAAAAATTGATGCTTAGATCTCCATCCAGAATTCTGATTTAACTGATCTGTGGTGAAACTTAGGCATTGGTATTGTATTTCAAAACCCCACCGGATGATTCTAAAGATTGAAAAATACAGATAGCTTTTTACAATTCATGGTGTATGAATTTGCATTTGATTGTGCTTAGATATATTTTGATACTTCAAAATTCCATCAAACAACCCCAAACACAACTGTTACCTTAAAGGCTGTATTTTTATTATGCACACAGCATTAAACATTATAACATTGATTTTATTCCCATCTTACTTTCAAAAATCCCAGATCACTTCTGAAAAGATGAACAAAACAGAGAATACATGCACTTGTTCTTTGCTCATGTGTTGGTATGTCAAGTATTTTTGTTTTACTTTAAAATTATTCTGCTCTGTTCTTCTACTGGTAGTTCATCCTTTTCTGATCACTGCATGAATGAAAATAGGAAAAGAGGAGAATTTGGGGAAAGAGGACAATTTGGGGAGTTCCTGGCTGGGGTCAGGTTTAGGGAGACCTGCTATCTGGGGAGCTATCCTTCTGCACATGGTGAAATGCTCTCCGCTCCTCCACGGAAAGAATTGTTGGCTGACGCCCAATAGAGAGCTCCAGGAGTGAATCGGCCAGTGAAATATTTATGCCTGTAAACCTTGTGAGATGGCCCCAGATTGGGACATGATGAAAGGGAACCCAAAATTGGGTTTTACAACTGAAATAAATTTCACACACATACACACACACACACACAAACACACACACACACACACACACACACAATGTTTTTAAAACAAGGCAGCTACAAAGAAGCCCACAAACCTCATGAACTAGACTGTGGTATGCTTACTGGGACCACTCATTTGTACCCACTCTATCTGCCTTCCTTCCAATCATGTTGGATAAAGTATTCCAACCCTTATCCAGGGTGCATCCCTTTTCATGGGCTACAAATCCCATCTTCTCTCAGAGACGTTCTCTCATAATTATCCTGTATCTCTCGTAGCATCAATTTCTCCTTCTGTACTAGAAGAATCGCATCAGAGAGCAAAGTTGCTTTAAAATAAAAGAAAACAAAGCAAAACAAAAAGCAGCAAAATCACCCAGCCTAAACCCAACTCCAGTCCCATCTCTCCACCCACGTTCAAAGCAAAATTTCTTGCAGAAGCTATAAGTCGTTATCTTCCCCCCCTCACCTCCTTTTCTCTTCCCCAGCTGGTCCTTCCCCCTCAACTCCACCAGGAAGGCTCTTCACCACCTGCTGCCATGTTGGCAAACACAACAGTCCATTCTCTGGTCTCTCTGAATTCATCCTCTTTGCAGCATCTGGCCCAGCTGACCATCCCCTCTTTCTAGAAACTCATTCTTTCTAGCTCCTGTGACAATGCATTTCACTAGCTCTCCTTCCAGGACACTGCCTGCTGCTTTGCTGCTCTGCCTTTTCTCTTTTAATTAACTAATATTTTGGTAACAGTTTTACCAAGATATCAGTCACATACCATATAGTCACTCATTTCAAGTGGATAATTCAATGTTTCTTTGTGTGTGTATTCAGAGTTGTGCAAGCTTCGCTACAATCAATTTTAGAACATTTCATCACTTCAAAATGAAACCTTATACCTTTTAGCAGTCATTCTTCATTTCCTTTTAATCATCTCCCTCCCACCAGCCTTTGGCAATCACTAACCTACCTGCAGGAACAGGTATTGGATTTTGTCAAGTTCTTTTTCTACTTATGATATAATCATGGGATTTTTTTTCTTCTTTAAGCCTATTGATGTGATGAATTGCATTAACTGATTTTTGAATGTTGAAGCAGCCTTGTATATCTGGGATGCCTGGTTGTGGTGTATAATTCTTTTTACCCATTATAGGACTGGCCTTGCTAATATTTTATTGGAGAATTTTGCATCTGTGTTCATGAGAGATATTGGTCTGCAGTTCTCTTTTCTTGCAATATTTTTGTCTGGTTTTGGTATTAGGGTAATGATGGCCTCATAGAATGAGTTAGGAAGTATCCCTCCTGCTTCTCTCCTCTGAAAAAGATGGTAGATAATTGCTGTAACTTCTTTCTGAAATACTGGAATTCACCAGTGAACCCATCTATGCCTGGTGCTTTCTGTTTTAAGGTTAGTAATTGTTGATTTCATTAATAGATATGGGCCTATTCACATTTACTATTTCTTCTTGTGTGAGTTTTGGCAGATGTGTCTTTCAAGGAATTGGTCCATTTCTCCTACTTTAACAAATTTATGGACATGGGGCTGTTCATAATATTCTGTTATTATCCTGCAATGTTCATGGGATCTGTAGTGATGTCTCTCTTTCACTTCTGATATTTGTAATTGTGTCCTCTCATTTTTTCTCTTACAGATTTTGACTGTTTTAAATAACCAGTTTTTGGTTTCATTGATTTTCTCTATTGATTTCTGCTCTAATTCATATTATTCCTTGTCTTCTCTAATTTCCATTCTGTTTCTCTAGATTTGCCTATTCCGGATATTTTATAGAAATGAAATCATTGTGATCCCATTTTCACAGTTCATCCATGTTGTAGCATGTATTAGTACTTCATTCCTTTTGAATTGCTGAATTATGCCACATTTTACACCACCTTTGATTTATCCATGCATTAGCTGGTGGACATTTGGGTTGCCTCTGCTTTAGGACTATTATGAATAATGCTACTATGAACATTCATATTCAAGTTTTTGTGTGGACATACATTTTCATTTTTCTTGGGTATATATCTAGAAGTGGAATTACTGGGTTATATGGTGAATCTATGTTTAACCCTCTGAGGAACTGCAAGACTGTTTTCCGGAGTCAGTGCACCATTTTATATTCCCATTAGCAGTGTATGACGGTTCCAATTTCTCCATATCCTCCCCAGCACTTACTGTCAACCACCTTTTTTATTATAGCCATCCTAGTTGAAGTGAAGTGGTATCTTATTTTTGTTTGGTTTGCATTTCCCTGATGGCTAATGGTGTCAAACCATTACTAGTACATTTCATGTACTAATTGGTCATTTATATATCTTCTTTGGAGAAATGTCTATTCAGATCCTTTATTCATTTTTAAAATTGGGTTATTTGTCCTTTTATTACTCAGTTGTAAGAGTTCTTTATATATTCTGGGCCCTAGACCCTTATCGAATATATGATTTGCAAATACTTTCTCCTTTTCTATGGGTTTTCTTTTTATTTTATTGATGGTACCTTTTGAAGTACAAAAGTTTTAAATTTTGATGCAGTCCAATTAATTTATTTTTTCTTCTGCTGTTCATGATTTTGGTGTCATATCTAAGAATCCTTTGCCAAATCCCAAATCTTGATGATTTACCCCTAAGTTTTCTTTTAAGAACTTTATAGTTTTAGCTCTTACCTTTAGGTCTTGATCCTAAAGTTTTTGAGTTATTTTGTATATGGTGTGAGATCAGGGCTCAACTTCATTCTTTTGCATGTGGCTATCAAGTTGTCCTAGCACCACTGGCTGATGTCACCGCCTCCTTGTTTTAAATACCTATTGCATATTAACACGTCCATCCACATGCGTAGCAGGTATCTCCGATTTAACACGCAAGAAGAGAATTCTCGAGTTTTCCTTACTAACTTATCACTGCTCCTTCTCCAGTCTTCCCCAACTCAGTGAATGATATCATTACAAACACTTGTTCAAGCCAATAATTTATCCTTGTCTTCTTTACCTGATCCATCAGCAAGTTCTCTTAGCTCTATCTTCAAAACACATATTAAATCCATTCTCTTGATCATCTCTTCTCTTTTCTATCTATCTTCACTTTCCAGGTGATTTCACCTAGTTCCATGGCTTAAATACCATCTATATGCTATACACACTGTGATAACGCAAATTCCTATCCCTAGCTTCATCTCCTACTCTGAACTTTAGTCTTATATATATACAACTGTCCAGTAGACAACTCCACGTGGATATATAACAGGCATCTTGAACTTAACATGTCCAAAAGAAAGCACTTCGTTCCCACCCCACCACGACCACTGCTCCATACATTCCATATTTTCTCGCTCCCATCTCCAGCAAATGGTACCACCATTCACCTATTTGTTCAGGATAAAAGCCTTGGCATTTTCTTGGCTCCTTTGCTATCACACCCAATATCCAATTGTTTAGCAAATCCTGCAGGCTCTCCCTTCGAATTACATCCAGAACATGACCACTTCTTACTACTTACAACGCTACCAACATTGGCCAAGCCGCCATCATCTTTTAGTCTCCAAACAGTCCCTCTGCTTCTTTTCTACCTCCCCACACCCATTGCCTTTTTTTTTATACAGCCACCAGAGCGATTCTTTTAAAATATAGACTCTCTCTCCAGAAGCTTCCAATGGCTTTTCATACAATTCAGAACAAGATCCACAGTCCTCACTGTGGCCTACCTGGCTGTGCACCATCCTGCCCTCGCCCCCTCCCAGTTTGCTGCTGTGGTCACTCTCGAGCACACCCCACCACGGGGTCCTCTGGCTGGCCCTGTGCCCGTGTCCTCCTTTTCCAGACAGCGCAGTGCTGGGCCCTCACTTCACTTATGTCAGATCGGAGGGCTTCCTTCACCAGCCCACCTGATACAGGCCCACCTCCCATCGGTCCCCTCCACTGGTAATATTCTCCACTGAATACAGACTACATGAGGACAGCTTCTTTGCATTTGATCCTTACTGCATGTCCAATGCCCAGAACAGGATTGGGCATCCAATATTGGGCTATCAATAAATACTGTTGAACGAAAGAATGAATAAACCAACGTCTTTATTACGACCTTCCCGGTTTAAGCCACTGTGGTCTCTGCCTGACAATTCAGTAATTGCCTAACGGGTCTTCCGGCTTCCACTTTGCCTCTCTTGGTCCAAGCCATCACACAATGCAGTCCCAATACAACACAATCCATCCACTGCACTTGTGCACTACATCCAGACCCCTTCCACGTAGCATAGGAGGCACACAGGAGCTGTCTCCTGCCCAAGTGTCATCATTCAAGTCCACACTTCCACCTTGATCAGTAGCAACTCCAGTCAGACGGACCCTCAAACACCCCCAGCTCGCTTCCCTCTCAGGGCCTTCTTTTGTGCTAACTTGTCCTTCTTCATGGAATACTCATACCCCAGGCTTCACAGGGCTGGCTTGTTTTTGGTCACTGAGACTTCAGTTTAAATATCACCTCATCAGAAGGGACTTTCCTGACACCTACTGCAATGCAAACACCAGTCGCTCTGACTCACTGCTCTCTCCATAGCTCTTATTTTCTTTTAACTTAATTTTTTGTTGAAGGGTAGTTGATTTACAATGTCGTGTTAGTTTCAGGTGTACGGCAAAGTGATTCAGTTATACATATCCTTTTTCAGATTCTTTTCCCTTATGGGTTATTACAAGAGTTCCCTGTGCTCTACAGCAGGTGCTTGTTGTTTCCCTATTTTACATATAGTAGTGTGTGTATGTTAATCCCAACCTCCTAATTTGTCCTTCCCCCCAACCGTTCCCCTTTGAATGAATTTATATACAAAACAGAAATAGATCCACAGACATAGAAAACAAACATGGTTTCCACAGTCCTTATCTTGACCTAATGTTCTTCTCTCTTACTGATGATTGTCCGCCTTGCCCCCTCCCAGTCCCAACTAGAATATAAGCTCCAAGAGATGAGGGATGATTGTGTTTCCCTTGTTCGACACAGTATCCCCAGCACCTACTACGGTCATCGGCACACACTTGATGCTTAATATTTATTTCTTGCATCAAATAGTTTGTAGTTTTTAATATTATCTGATTGCACACACCTTTTCTGGTTAGAGGAGTATATTCTGGTAAATCCTGATACAGTTGTTTGTTTGTTTGTTTGCTTTTTTTGCCATTCATTCCAAATGAGCACAATTTTGAATCGGGACAAATTTTCTAATTAAACTAGTGGGTGTTTCCTCAGGATTAAGAGTCACAGATCGACAACATCTGCTTAGTGTTCTGAGTCGACCTTTCTAGTGACTTGGGTCACCTAAAGTTTCTCTTCCTCTTCTGGGGGGCTATTACCCACATAATGATCATAAGACCTTCTAGTTGTACAGTAACTTGGAGTCACAGAGTCACTTACAAAAGCAAGCTCTTGATCTGCCCCCAACCCTGCATTCATTAGGGTTGTATATTGAGATGGAGAGAAAGTGCAAAGAGATGAATGACTTTCCCAAGGACACAGGGCAAGGAGCTCTGTCCAGGTTTCTCTTCTCTCCCCACGTCTTGCTCTGTCCACAATAGCACATGATCACCTGTCAAGGGACTTCTTGGAAACATGGAATGTTAAAAATGCATCTTCCCCCTCTTCAGGTTTTCTCTCTCCTTACTTGCAAAACCTTTACTAGGATACTATGGAATTCATTAAAAATATTTTTTTAATAAATGAAAAAGAATACTATGGAATTCAGAGAAAGCGCTGGCTGGACCTTTCCTTTTGTGACAGAAATTACCATAGAAGTCATGGACCTGAAATGAACACCTCTCCTCTGATAACATAATTTGTTCTGGTACTAAAATATTAGAATTACAAGAATTTATATTTTAATTACTCAGCCGTAAAAGGGAATGAAATTCTGCCATTTGCAGCAACATGGATGGACCTAGAGAATATTACGCTTAGTGAAATGAGTCAGACAGAGAAAGACAAATACTGTATGATCTCACATATACGTAGAATCTAAAAAATAGTACAAATGAATATATATGCAAGACAGAAACAGACTCACAGACATAGGAAACAAACTCGTGGTTATCAAAGGGGAGGGAGGACAAACCGACAAATTAGGGGCATGGGATTAACAATTACAAACTACTATGTATAAAACACAAGTAACAAGGATGTAGTGTACAGCACAGGGGATTATTGCCGTTATCTTGTAATAACCTATAATGGAATATAATCTGCAAAAATACTGGATCACTACACTGTACACCTGAAACTACATGATACTGTAAATCAACTATACTTCGATAAAAAATAATTTATATTTTAGGCTTTCCAATACGAAGAATCTTGACACAAGACAAGAAAGGGCACCAAACATGACTTGTAACTGACACTTTATTTATTTATTTAAAAGAAGGATTTACTGCAAAACACTGGAAATTTGCAAACTTTGGGGAAAGCATATGACAGGAGATGAGTAAACGTGTGGGAGAAAGACGAAAAATAGGTTCTTGAACCTGTAATTTAAACTCCCACTCTGTTTCTCCCATACGTCTCCACAGATACTGTTTATCATAACTCATCCCTTTCAAGCCGGCACAGCCTGCCTGGGGGGCTAATGACACCTGTTTAAAAAATAATTAAGGTAAGTTTGTTGATATTTTTCAGTGTGCTGTGGAAGTGACACATCCAGGGACCAGGATACTAGCACTTTTCCAGAAAAATAAATAAGAAGATATTTCTGTATAGGAAGGAAAATTTTAATGTTTGTAATACATGATATTGCATTGTTCGCAGTTCATAGGTAACGAAAATCTACCATTTATGGAACGAATTTTTATTGCTGTTATATGAAAACGGGTCTGATTCTGGATAATAGCTCATCGATCTAATTGTGTAGGGTTGTTTTGTGTGTTTACTACAAGCACAACTAAAATGGTTCACTGCTACTCAATTAGCTTTATATCTTGGGAAGATGACATTAAATGTTTAAATCAGATTCAAATAACAATGAGAAGCCAATTTAGCAGAAAGCATAAAAGGCAAATTTCACTCAAATGGATGAGCGTGATATACTAACTTAAGTAATTCTCGAGACACAGCAGTGAATGTAATGTGTTCAAACAGCAGCAAACCATGTGTAGGATTACTTACTCATTTCGTCACCACAGAGGGCCATCCTCTTCCTGTTTGGACAATAGGTTGTGTTTATTCTAGGATCTAGGAAAATTCGCCCAGCTTTGGATGCTAATCTAAATTGGATTCCTGGAGGATTCCAACAGTTTCACATCTCTGGCCGTACTGCACTGCCTCTTGTTCCTGACATTCTCCAAATCCACCAGTGTCAAGCACTGGCTGACCACCGTGAAAGCTCATGTCTGATTAAAATGATGAACGATCTGATGTCACATCATTAAATGTGTCATCTTCGGTCAAGAGATGTGGAGCCTCTGAATTAAAAACATATTGACAAAAACACTCTAAGGTTACCCAGCTAGTCAGGGGCCAAGTCTTCTCCTCCTCTCTTCCCTGCACTTCCTCACTGAATTGAACCTTACACACTGATACCTTTACCTCTGTCACGTTACAAAGAAAAGCCTTCTTCCTGATTGTGTTACCCTATTCTTTGTTTCCCCCCAGCATTTAATGTGATTTTATGAACTCTTCATATTTGATACGTTTGATTGGCCCCTCTCATGGGGTGCCTCTGGCTAAGAGCGAATACCTCCTGCAGGTGGGGCTGGGAAGAAGGAACATGTTTCCCGATCACGCCCCTGACCCGGCTCTAGCGATGAAGGGGGTGTGTGGGCCTCGCGGCCACTGTGGCGGGGAGGAAAAGGCCCTTCCAGAGCCTGGCTTTGGACACTCCAGATACCGTCTCGGAATCTTGAGGCCTCCTGCGTATCAAAGGTATCCAACCGATCCTGCTGCTATCGGGGTAAGAATATCTTAAGTGTAACCCCACTGCACACTTGGGGAGAGCTAGCTGTCACATTTTAGATTACTGTCCCCTCTCCCCAGTCCTTAGTCAAAGATGTAAATACTAAACAAGAAAATACGCATATTGCAGTACTGCAGAGGGGTCTCAGAACCAGAGGTCAAATTAGCCACGTAAAGAAATGAAGTGACATTTGGAGAATATGTATATTATTTAATAATCCTGGAAGCATTGTGGAAAATTATGACCTTATAACCTTTCATGTTTATATTTGTGATGATTAAATCATACTTATATGGCTGTGTTTTGGTAGGTTATTAAGAAACACGTACATATGTTAATTTTTATTTATAGTGCAGCTTAGAAAACACATTATTAGGAAGAAGGCTAAGAGATACGGGGATATATGTTTATGTATAGTTGATTCACTTTGTTATACAGCAGAAACTAACACACCATTGTAAAGCAATTATACTCCAATAAAGATGCTTTAAAAAAAAAGAGACAGAAGGCTAAAGAGGGAAAGATAAAAGGAGAGAATAAAGCTGTAAAAAAATTTTAGAGACTGTCAGTTAGTCATAAAATTAGTCATGATTTTTATCTACTGAAACTTATGTGGAAACGACCGTATAATTTTATGTACTCTTGCGTTTTGTAATCTTTAAAAATATTTAAGTTCTTCTTATCTCAGAATCTGTAAAATGATAGCGATTACAGCTAGTTATTTTGTTAAAGCTCTTTTCCCAAAAGGGCTATAATTCCAAGAGGAAAGAGACAAATAAATTGACCATTCCTGGCTCTTAATATTTTTTTGCAATTTTTATTTTCCATCTGAAAGTGAACAAAGTAAGACTGCCCAAGGGCCAATGTAACAATGTCATATTCCACACAGACCTTATATACTTTAATTCTTTTATTTCCTAGGAATCAACAAAGGCATCCAAAAACAGGACCACCCCCCGACAGAATGTGACAACGTACAGAAGGGTGACTACTATCATTTTTGATAAATATATGGAACAAATAATATAATAAAATCTGGCCACAACCATGGACTCAAACTAGGAATTAGAAATTAGTTACAAAAACTAAAAGTATAAACACAGAATGTGAAACAAGGCAGATGTGTTTCTTTTTCTTCTGTTGAGCTGCCTTTGTGAACATCTTCTGTTAAGTAGAGTCACTGCTGTACTTTTCTTCCCTTCAGATGAGCAGACCAGATATGCAAGTGCCTTTAGGGTTTGGTTCATCAGTTCTGACAATAGGTAGAGTCTTATGTTATGAAGAAGAGTGATGTGTAAATGGGCAGAAGTATCCAACCAATAACTGGTGAAGAAATAACACCCGCCCCTTGTAGCCCAGAGGGTTTCCATGGGAATCCTGTCTATATTAGCTTTGGCAGAGAGGAGCGGCTATTTTTAGAGGATTTGAAAGCAACTAAGAATGCCTTTCACTTTTATTCCAAAGCTGATCTGGTATCTACGATTGTGAACCCTCAGCCCGCATGCACATACCACACACACACACACACACACACACACACACACACACACACACACCACTACACACACACACCACTACACACAGACACACACACACCCCACTACACACACTCCTGAAAAAAGTGATTGTATTCAATTTGAACTTGGGTGCAGCTTGAAATCCAAAGCCAGTCACTTGGTCTCTTTTTCCACATCCTTCAGGCGCTGACAAGCCTGCCTTTTTAATTAGCTCTAATTGCGCCTCAAGATTTACCCAGGAGCCGGAGGCCTCGGAGATTAGACCTAAATCTGGAGGCCAGCGCTGCACTCGCAACAGGCCCTTGACCGGTGCAGCCGGACTGACGGACCTGGTTGATCAATGAAAGTTACTGACTGCGGACGAAGCCCAACAGGATGAAGGGAAAGCCTGTCACCCGGAAAGGGGCTCCTTTCCCCCATGATTGTCTGCTCCAGGAGCCCAGGGTCATCGTCTGCTCTGCCCAGAAACAGGGGCCCCCAACCCTTGCAGTGAGGGCCCTCTCATCTGCACATCTTTTCTTTCTTCCTTTTCTTCTCACCATGCTTTTAAGTCTCACAGGCACTTGGATTAAAAAAAGACTGGAGTGTGTGTGTGTGTGTGTGTGTGAAGCTTTGTCCCTTTGTTTGTATTGTGCGTCTTTTACTTTAGTTTATTTATTTAATTTTAACTTTTTTTAATGTGACTATTAAATGTACGACGTTTACCTTTCAGCAGTATTTAGCAGTATCTCTGTGGGTGTGTTTAGCTGGTAGTTTCCCCTCTAGGGAGGGGCTTTCTCTGGAGGGAACGCCTGTTAGCAGGGTGACCTGCAGTTTTATATTTTCATCCAAACCATATTTTGAGAATGGAAGAGGCATAAACTGGGACTGTTCCAGGTAAACTGGGAGGCACGGTTACCTACCAACGGGGAAACAGTCCTGTTTATGTACAGGTTAAGACCTGGGCGATGCCTTCACCGGAAACAATTGTTCCCAAATCCTCAGCTGCCGGATCACCATTCTCTGGGGCAGCATAGAGGTGGGAAGAGGCAGACTATTCTCACATGAAGCCGAGATTAGATACGCTCCTCCTTCAACGTCAGCCAAGATCAGCTTGAACTGATCTCTCTTCCTTCTGCTGTAATATTTTTTCTGCGCTTATAACTGAAATGGGAAAGCGACGGAAAGCCTAGGAGAAAAGGGACTTTGTGTGCTAAGATTTATGTCTTTTGACCTCAGACTCACAGCACCAAAATGTATGGATCAGTTTTGGGACTGAGACACATCTCCACATCTCTTCCTTCTTAGAGAGGAATCGTAATGAGGAGATCACGTCTCTCCTAAGGATTTGATGCACTTCTGATCACTGCCCAGCAGTGGTTTGGGGCCGGACAGCCAGGTTCACCTGAAACAAGAAGCATCACATGGTGCCTTTGACTGTCTTTTGGCTTTAAAGTGTTTTGTCTGACAGAAGCTTCTTGAAGGTCAAAGATATCCCTTCCCCACTTATTCAACCTCCAGTTTCAATAGATTCTCTCTCATAATTATTCATGGTGAAATTTCTGGCCATTCTGGGCAATGTTAATAACCTCTTCTTAACACACTTTCATTCCTTTGGTTGTACCTTGAGGTCAGCAGGGCCTCGCTCTGACACGCCTTCTTACAGATGCGTAGCTTCCTATTTTTTTTTTTATAATGGTAAGCTAACGGAAAAATTAAAATGTAAGCAAATATGCAGCACAGAGGGTGCACTGTAAATAAGTGCCAACTGGGCATGTCAAAGGCGTCTTGCTATATCCTGGCCGTCAGTTCAGGCTGCAGCTCTGCCTAGAAGTCTGCTTTGACCTAAGCTCCTTGTAGTTGGGTAGCTGGTGCAGACACAAAGGGTACATTTACACCTGTCCTCCTGAACCCTTCTGGGTTATCTTTGGCTACAGATTTGATAAAGCATGCTTTTTCACACAAATTAATAAAATTGTCTAGTACAAATGTCTTAAGATCCTGAAAAGTGATATAAAATAAAGACACAGGAAAAATTAAAAAAAACAATACTTCTAAAATAGCATAGCTTTCAAGTGCCCTCACGTGAACAGCAAAACAGAAAGGTCATTGCTGATGGGAGAAACGAGGGCTGGGGTGACGCATGTGGGTCACACGTAGAATTCCACGTTCTTATGGAAAACTTAGGAAGCTCAGCTTTGAGGGCATAATCCTCTGAACAGTGTCCTGGGCTGAGAAGCGGGGATTATTTCTTCCTGCAGCATCGCCATCCTGCAGTGTCTGCATCCTGCTTTCCTCCCTGGGCTGCATGGGGGCCTCTGGGCATCCTGACTCGGTGTGAGGCTCGCGCAGTCCTTGTGGCTCGGTCTGTGCTGAGCTTCCTTCACCCGCTGACCAGACCAGAAGCCACTTGAGAGCAGAGACTACGCTACCGCAGTGGATGAACGACCTGGTCTGTGCCTGGCAAATAAATATTTCTTGATTTACTCTGAATCAAAAGCTAAGCCCCTCAAAGTCCAAAAAGAGCTAATTGACATGCCTTGTAATGTCATAATTAACTTTGTTCATTTTCTTTTATTCTTAGAAATGGATTTAAACAAGTGTTAATTACCCAATTACATTAATTTTTCATGGTGGAGAATTCTAAAAAGGAAACCAACAAAGGTATGTGCACAAAAGATGTATATATTTCCCTTAAAAGACGCCTTCGGTGCACACTGACCAGGCAATGTCACGTGAATAGCGTTTTCCTAGGGTGCCTTACTCAACGAAATTTGCTTTATCTCTCCCTCCTGCTATGATTTAATCTGATCGCATTTTCTAAAGGGCTAGCGTAGAAGCATGCTGCATGAAAACCTCAATTTGTATAATAATGTTAAATTTCTTCACAACATCCCAGCATAAATGAAAATAATATTATTTCATGGACATTCACATTATTCTTTATATTTGAATTGCTATATTAATTCCACACACCTCGTAGGCGGCTTTCACTATGCAGAAGCTGGTGTTGCTTCTGATATAATAACATATAAGCATTTCAAGAGAATCATGAAACTTTGTTTTCTTGTATGCAGTCCAGATTCAAAGGAATTAAAAATAACTATAGTTTTCTTAATAGATTTAATTTACTTTTCTCAAGTATGTATATTTAAATTATTTGAGTACATATGAACAGGGAATGCTAAATATGTTCTAGAGATCAGTTGGCTATTAATCTTACATATAAAATTTATAGGAATTAAAATAAGTACAATGTAATAAATAGGAATTTAGGCAGATCGCAAGGTGAATCTCATCACAGCCGTCGCCCCCAAATGCTCCTCCACCTTGAGCCATGGAATTTATAGCACTTTCACAATTACTGCTTTTGGGGAAATGATTCTAATGCTTATGTAGAACTATATCCTTTGGGGTCATGATAAATAATCTCTAAAATCAAAACCCCCACAAGGAACGAATAATATACTTCTGAATAATTAACAACTAAGATAAGAAAAGATGCTCCCGGCAATATAGGCTCCATTCTAAAACACATGTAAAATGGAGTTCCAAAATGCTTTGAGCCATTTCAAACCCAGAATCCGTTAACACTTGTGCTTGTCTAAGAGGTGGAAAGGGGAGGTCCACCTCAACAGAGGAGGTAGAGGACACCGAAAACCACAAGATGAAGCTCCCCTTCTTCAAAGACCAAAGCCAGAAGATGCACAAAATTTCAACTTCTCTGGAGCCCCTGAGGTGCAAGGCAACCAAGCAGACTGAACTCCAAAAAGTGACAGGCCCACCTAAGGGGAGCGCACGAGTGTCTCATCTTTGGAAAAGCGTGAGAAGAAGAGGGGGCCTCCCTACAGAGGGGCAAGAAGAAATCAGATAATATTCTAGTGAATTTGTAAGGAAGAAGCATGGACTAATACGTCAGTTTGAAATAGCCGGGGACTCCACACACAGGGAGTCCACACTGGCTCATCAACTCTTGTCCCTGGGCCCCCACCCGGTGCCCATGGAAAGGTGGGAAGCAGGAACGAGAGAGAGGTCCCTGTCTAGGCAGAAGCTTGCAGGTGACCAGCTGGGGGACAGGCATGGACTTAGCAGCCCTGTGGCACAAGAAAAGTTAAAGGAAGTTCTTCAGACAGAGCGCACGTGATACCAGATGGCAACCTGGAGCTATCCAAAGAAATAAATAGCACTGGAGATGGCAAAAAGAAAGTCCATATGAAAGATATCTTTTCTCACTTTTAAAGATAATATGATTGCCTAAAGCAAAAATAGTAACAATGTATTGTGAGGCTTGTCTAGAGAAGTGAAACGGGTGATAAGAATAGCACAAAGGATGGGAAGGAGTAAATGGAGTATGTGGTGAAGGTTCTCAAATTACAGGTGAAATACTATAAAGCTATTTAAAGGTAGACTGTGATAAGTTAAAGATGTATACTATAAAATCTAGAACAAGTAAAAAATTTTAAAAGAACAACTACTCATAGGCCAATAATGGAGATAAAACAGAAGAATAAAAAAACATTTAATTCAAAGATAGGAAAAGAAGAAAAAGGAAGAAAGAGCACGTGGAATTGATAGAAAACTACTAGCAACGTGGTAGATTTAAGTCCACTATACCAACAATCACATTAAATATAAAGGAGCAGGATACAAAATTAATGCACAGAAATCTCTTGCATTCCTATACACTAATGATGAAAAATCTGAAAGAGAAATTAAGGAAACACTCCCAGTTACCACTGCAACAAAAAGAATAAAATACCTAGGAATAAACCTACCTAAGGAGACAAAAGACCTGTATGCAGAAAAGTATAAGACATTGATGAAAGAAAGTAAAGATGATACAAACAGATGGACAGATATACCATGTTCTTGGATTAGAAGAATCAACATTGTGAAAATTACTATACCACCCAAAGCAATCTACAGATTCAATGCAATCCCTATCAAACTACCACTGGCATTTTTCACAGAACTAGAACAAAAAGTTTCACAATTTGTATGGAAACACAAAAGACCCCAAATAACCAAAGCAATCTTGAGAAAGATAAATGGAGCTGGAGGAATCAGGCTCCTGGACTTCAGACCATACTACAAAGCTACAGTAATCAAGACAGTATGGTAGTGGCACAAAAACAGAAATATAGATCAATGGAACAGGATAGAAAACCCAGAGACAAACCCATGCACATATGTTCACCTTACTTTTGATAAAGGAGGCAAGAATATACAATGGAGAAAAGACAGCCTCTTCAATAAGTGGTGCTGGGAAAACTGGACAGCTACAGGTAAAAGAATGAAATTAGAACACTCCCTAACACCATACACAAAAATAAACTCAAAATGGATTAAAGACCAAAATGTAAGGCCAGACACTATGAAACTCTTAGAGGAAAGCATAGACAGAACATTCTGTGACATAAATCACAGCAAGATCCTTTTTGACCCACCTCCTAGAGAAATGGAAATAAATACAAAAATAAACAAATGGGACCTAATGAATCTTCAAAGCTTTTGCACAGCAAAGGAAACCATAAACAAGATGAAAAGACAACCCTCAGAATGGGAGAAAATATTTGAAAATGAAGTGACTGACAAAGGATTAATCTCCAAAATATACAAGCAGCTCATGCAGCTCAATTTCAAAAAAACAAACAGCCCAACCCAATAATGGGCAGAAGACCTAAACAGACATTTCTCCAAAGAAGATATACATATTGACAACAAACACATGAAAAGTTGCTCAACATCACTAATTAGAGAAATGCAAATCAAAACTACAATGAGGTATCACCTCACACCAGTCAGAATGGCCATCATCAAAATATCTACAAACAGTAAATGCTGGAGAGCGTGTGGAGGAAAGGGAACCCTCTTGCACTGTTGGTGGGAATGTAAACTGATACAGCCACTGTGGAGAACACTATGGAGGTTCCTTAAAAAACTAATACTAGAACTACCATATGACCCAGAAATCCCACTACTGGGCATATACCCTGAGAAAACCATAATTCAAAAAGAGTCATGTACCACAATGTTCATTGCAGCTCTATTTACAGTAGCCAGAACATGGAAGCAACCTAAGTATCCATCGACAGATGAATGGATAAAGGAGATGTGGCACATATGTACAATAGATTTTTTACTCCACCATAAAAATAAACAAAACTGGGTTATTTGTAGTGAGGTGGATGGACCCAGAGTCTGTCATACAGAGTGAAATAAGTCAGAAAGAGAAAAGCAAATACCGTATGCTAACACATATAAATGTTATCTACAAAAAAAAAACTAACAAAAAAATGGTTCTGAAGAACCTAGGGGCAAGACAGGAATAAAGACGCAGACATAGAGAATGGACTTGAGGACATGGGGAGGGGGAAGGGTAAGCTGGGACAAAGTGAGAGAGTGGCATGGACATATATACACTACCAAATGTAAAACAGATAGCTAGCGGGAAGCAGCCGCATAGCACAGGGAGATCAGCTCGGTGCTTTGTGACCACCTAGAGGGGTGGGATAGGGAGGGTGGGAGGGAGACACAAGAGGGAGGGGATGTGGGGATATATGTATATGTATATGTATAGCTGATTCACTTTGTTATACAGTAGAAACTAACACACCATTGTAAAGCAATTATACTCCAATAAAGATGTTAAAAAAAAAGACGTTAAAAAATGTAAATGCTCTAAACACTGTAACTCGGAGACAGAGACTGTCAACTTGGATTAAAGAAGGTCTCACCTAGAGGATGTGTGCAGAAGCACACTTTATAGAGACATGGATAGGTTAACAATCAAAGGATGAAAAATATGCCACATAAACACTAATCAAAAGAAAGCTGGGGCTTCCCTGGTGGTGCAGTGGTTGAGAGCCTGCCTGCTGATGCAGGGGACACGCGTTCGTGCCCCGGTCCGGGAGGATCCCACATGCCGTGGAGCGGCTGGGCCCGTGAGCCATGGCCGCTGAGCCTGCCCGTCAGGAGCCTGTGCTCTGCAATGGGAGAGGTTACAACAGTGAGAGGCCTGCATACCGCAAAAAAAAAAAGAAAGAAAGCTGGATGACTATATAAAAGAAAGTAGACTCTGGAACAAGGAATATTACTAAGTGGGACATTATGCAATGATAAAGAGGTCAATTTTTCAAGAATTTATAAAAGCCTGAAAGTACCCAACAATCGAGCTTCAGAATCTGTGAAGCAAAGCTGACAGAGCTGAAAGGGGAGGTGACAGGCTCACAGCTGCAGGTGGAGACAGCAGCACCCTTTGCTCAGCCATCCACAGAGCAAGGAGGGGAAAGATTCAGCCACGCTGTGGAGGCTTTAACAACACCATCAACCAACCTGATGGAACTGACATTTAACAACAGCCCCTTGACATCAAGAGAATGCACATTCTTTTCACATGTACACTGAACTTTCACTAAGATAGTCATATTCTGGGCCATAAAACATATGTGGACAAATTTTAAAGATTTAGAATACTGTAAGGCACTATGTCTCGAACTTGTCACCATTGACATTTGGGGCCAGATAATTTTTTTGTTATTGGGAGCTTTCCTGTTCAATTTAGAGGGTTTAGCAGTATCCCCAGCCTCTACTCACTAGATGTCAGTAGCAAATCGTCCCCCTCTTCCTAGTTGTGACAACCAAACACGTCTGCAGACATTGTCAAATGTCCCCTGGGAAGCAAAACTGTCCCCAGTTAAGAATCGCTGATGTAAAAGATGTTCTCAAAACACAACAAAAATCCAGTGGTACAGAAAAAAGATAATATATTATGCCAAAGTGCTTTTCTCCTAGAAATGCAGGATTGAGTCAATATTTGGCGACTGACAACAGCTGCGCTAATAATAATATAATCATCTCAGTGGATATGGAAACAGCATTTGACAAAATTCAGGATCCTTTATAATAAAAACCCTCAGGAAACTAGGAGTAGAAAGGAACTTCCTCAACTCGATAAAGGGCACCCGCAACAAACCCACAATTAACACCACACTTAACGATGGAAGCATGAAGGCTTTCCCCTAAGATCAGGAACATGGCAAGACTGCTTCCACTCCTCCTATTCAGCCTCATAGTAGAGATCTTAGCCAATGCAATAAAGTATAAAAAAGGAGTAAGAGGTACATGGATCAGAAAGGAATAAATAAAACTGTCTTTTAGTTGCAGACCACATGACGTCTATGTAGGAAAGCTCAAAGAATCTACATAATTTAAAAATAGACTGCTAAGAAAATGAGAAGCCATAGATTCCGAGAAAAAATTTGCAAAACACATTTAATTAAAAACTCTTCTATTCCAAATTTATAAAGAACTCTTACAATCAATAATGAAAAACAAAGAACCCATTTAAAAAATGGGCGAAATATTTTAAAAGATACTTCACCTAAGCAGAGAAATGGGTGGCAAGTAACATGCAAAGATGCTCACCACCGGCAGGTATTAGGGAAATGCAAATTAACGCTACAATAAGACACCACTATAAGACAACTTGAAGGACTACGATTTCAGAAACTGCCTCTGCCTTGTGCTGGTCTAGATACTGAGTGACTGAAACTCTCACCCCGATGACTGCAATGCAGAGTGATAGAGCCACTTTGGAAAAATAGTTCGCAATTTCCTATAAAGTTACCAGACAACCCAGGATTATCTCTTCTACATACTTAGCCACAAAAAATACCCCACAAAGACCTCTCTGAGAATGTTTATAGCAGTTTTATTCATAGTCACCAAAACCTAGAAATACATTAGTATTGGACTTGTGTTTTGTGGAACATTCAGAGGGAAAAGGTCTCTAAATGAAGCCAACAGTATATAAAGGGGCTGGAGTATGAATTCTGCTCTGTTCAGGAATTCAGTACCAGAATAAAGAAAGGATTGAAAAGTAACAAAAAACCAGATTGACTCCACAATTTCTTCCCCTACATCTCACAGTTTTCTCCTATTAGCCTACATATTTTAAGTTAGTATTTGACATCTTTTGTCTGTTTTAATAACAAATAAATTAAAAGTTTTCTTATATGAAAGCAAATTTTCCATCTTCTTAGCAAGTAAGGAATTGCATTGTATTTTAATTATTAATTTATAAATAACATTCCAACATTCACAGTGGGCACAGTTTTCCTGTCTCTTAAAAAACCCTTCTTCTAGAATCTAGAAGAATCTATAGCAATTGATTCTTCCCTTCCTGCCCTTTGTCACGGCATGCTGTGCCCTGTTTCTGATAAAACCACTTATTCAAATGACAGCAGTGTAAGGACCAGAAACACATTGTCACAGATTACTAGGACAGAAACAGAGCTTCGGAATAATCTCATCTAGTTTCCTACTTGACACGTACTGGCTGTCCCAGTTTGTCAGTATAAACTGTGTGCCTAGCAGGAGGGAGAAAATTCCAGCGGGTGTGGCGATCCTGTTTGCGTGATGGACCGCGGTGGTGCTGAGGTTGACGATGGCGCCCATGTCAGTGGGTGAGGCGGGGCCAGGGTGAAACTAATATGTTCTTAACACCCTGGCTTTTACTGCCCCCCTCATCTGCCTTGAGATAGAGCTATTTTTTGAAGAAGGCAAAAATAGGAAAAAGCTATTTTCTTTGCCTAAAATCCTCTTATCTTTTTTTTTTTTTTTTGGCGGTACGCGGGCCCCTCACTGTTGTGGCCTCTCCCGTTGCGGAGCACAGGCTCCGGACGCGCAGGCTCAGCGGCCACGGCTCACGGGTGCAGCCGCTCCGCGGCATGTGGGATCTTCCCGGACCAGGGCATGAACCCGTGTCCCCTGCATCGGCAGGCGGACTCTCAACCACTGCGCCACCAGGAAAGCCCCTCTTATCTTTTTTACTTGTTAACGCCTACTCATCCTCAGGTCTTAGCTTAAACGCCCGAGGCCATTCTTCCTGTCCTGGCATCAAGATCCTCCTCTTACGCACTTTATACTCACCTGTACTCTGAATTGTAGCACACAGCTTGATTTGAGAGAAGCAATTAGTTTGTAATTAGTGTCTTTTTAAAAATCTGTCTCCCAGTACAAATAATTTAAAATCTGTTTCCCAACTCAAATATAAACGCCACAAGTAAATGGACAATGTCTTTCTTGGTGACCGCTGTTCACCCAGGACCTGATTCGTGTGTAATTCAGGACATTCGCTCAACACACCTATGATTTTTCACTAAGGAATCGCTGGCCATGCTGCCGAAATAGCTTAGCCCCCGTATGCAGCAAAAATCAAAGCCCAAGTCCCAAACAAAAAGCGAAAGATGTAACCCTGAAATCGAACACTATCACTTACTCGCTAATGATTTGGGGAAACTTAATAAACATTCTGACCATAATTAATCCTTTATAGGAATCTAGCACCAGGTAATGAATAGAGGTATGTAATAGGTGTGCTGAGGACATAGATGGTGGTCAAAAAAAGCGTAGAATCAATCCAGCGCTTTTCACTAAAGCACAGTGATGCCTCACTCAATCTTGATTACATTACATTTTAAGAACGTCTTTTCATGAAACCAGTTAAAGACAAAATACACATTTCTGATTCAAGGATGAATTTATAAGGTGAAAACTAATGATATTTGACAATTACTGATTTTCAAAACTGGTAACTTCAAGTGATCCAAGCTATTTGATGATTTTGTATTCCAAATATGCATATTTTCTCTACATTTATCCTTGTTATAACCAATGTGAATAGGATATGATGACAGAAAAACTCACCAAACATACTTTCGTGGTCCCCCATTACCAATAGGAATAGTCTTAACCCCATAGCGTGTTGTTAAGCTGTCTCAAATCTGGCTTCAACCTACATTTTCATACATATTTTCTAGTCCCCTTTTCCACTCTGAGCCCAAACCCTACCAGATGATTCATTACCTGAATGCACCCTGGACTTTCCTGAGTCTGTGCCTTGGCTCACACGGACCCACTCCTTGGAAGTGTCTTCCAACATTTCTATCAAAAACACTGTCTATCCCTTAAGATCCAGTTCAAATGTTCCTTACTCCTCGTCTGTGCCTTTCCCTTCCCCACCACTGCCTTGGATAAACCTTCTGGTTTTTTGTTTGTTTGTTTTTTTTAAGTGGAGTTTATTTTTTATTTTTTTACCCTTCTGGTTTTAAAGCTAATTTTGGACAGGTTTTTTATTGAGCCAAATTGTGGGCTTCTTAATGGTAGGAACAACATGTCAGCCAGTTTTTGGCGCTCGCTGCCATCTCTGTCCAAATGAACATCTAGAATAATATCTTTGGTCAACCAGCATACTCTGAAGGTGTATATTTTTGAGTGACACAAATTGGTGCAAGTCACTAAATACATGTTGAAGGGATGGAAGTGGGAGGCTGTAACAGTACAGTCTGTTTTAGGATATTATAATCAGGTGAAAGGACTGATCTCGGGCACATTGCACTTGGCATCATTGTCGCTTTGCTTACAAGATACAAGTTCAGTCTAAGTGTGACCAGTGGCTCAGGCTTTTAAGAACTATGTATCTATTTAATTCAGAGCTTTTTAATTTCAAATTCAGTGATTTTAATGTAGCAAATGTATACTTGATCCTAGCGTGGCTTTACATTCTGAATTACCGGTGTTGTGGCTTTTTGAACCAAGTGGACTTAGAAAGCACTGTATTGTGGCAATATGAAAAATCACTTCAACTAAAAAAAAAAGCTCATTGCTTTTCTATAGCTCAGCCTGTGACTAAAATCTGCCATCATCTGGTTTTATTGTTCATAAAATATTCCCAAAGTACATTGATAATTCACTGAGGGTTATCTGACCTGAGTAAACTTTAAGTTGTGCTGTTTCCAAACTTGTGTGTTGAAATGGAATATTTTCTCTTTTGAAAGCTAAATCTAAAATGACACTGCACTTGGTTTCTAGTAAATCTTTATCATTAAATAATGAATACTTAATCATCAGACTTCATAGATTATTTATTTCCAGGACTTTCTTTCACTCTGGATATACGTAGTGCATGTGAACCCACAAAACACTCTTTTAGGAGATGCATTTGGGAGTTTCTTTCCAACGTTTGTGAATGACTCACATTGAGGCCAGGCTATTTCCTTCTTTGTCACTTAAGTGTCCCCATTTATAAAAAGCATGTAGAATTTGCCATGTGTTATTCTGAATAGCATTTTGATAGCAAGATATACAGACCAAGGTTTTATGGAATTTAAATTCCATGTTATTTGCATTTCAATTTAAAAATTATGAATAATGAAGTAATTGTGGGTTTTAAAAAAGGTTTTGTTTTTTTGGATAGTATTGTCATTGTAATTATAACCGGACCATGAATGGCGAGTACTTCCTTGACAGGCTATATTAATTTATATGTTCACTTTTAATTAGATAATGCTTTCTGAAGAAACAAATAAAGAAATATTCTCTGAAAAGAAAAACCAAAGGCCTCGATGGTATGTCAAAACAACCCTAAGTTGATTACATAAATGGAAATGAAAATATTTTGAAAAACTGTCAGTGACTCTTGAGGGCTTGATTATTCTCTGTGTGGGCTTTTGTGCCTTGTAGTTTTCCATCCACCAACCTATGTTGGGACCATTTCCCTGCCCATTTTCTGCGGAATGGAAAGCAGAGCATGGCAGGAGAAATAAATCGTAATGACGTTCAAATCCTTCCTTTTGGCTACTTGTAAGCAGCTGGAGGAAGTGGCTGAGGGCGAGTTTTAACAGCAGGGACTAAAGTTTGCGGAATATTAATGGTTTTAATTTGTCCACACCATTCCATGAACGGGGGTAGCTGAAGATTAAGTGAATGACCAATGGCATCTAAAGAATATTTCTGAATGAGAATAATGCCTTCCCTCGACTAAAAAAATAAGTGAAAACACCTCACAGCCAGGTGGCTTTAGGGTATAAACAAAAATCCATCTCTCTAATTGGCTGGAGAAGTTGGTATTCTGTTTGAACTTTTCACAAAACCTCAACCTAAATATCAGAGCCAGGACCTGCCTTTGAAAGAAAACACTTTGGAGCACTGAGAATTCCTTTTGTAGTTCATTCAAACTTCTCTGAATTGTAAGGTTCTGTCATGGCAAGGAGCAAGGAGGAGAAATATGAGGAGGAAGAAAATAAATCCGTAATTGAGAATCTGTTCTAGATCCAAGAGTTAACTCCCTTTTATTCAAGAGAGTTGAGTCATGGGCAAACCACAGGTGGTCAGGGGGTGGCTGAACCATGACACATCTGTTTCTCATAGAGCCAGACTGTGCCACTCTGGAGCTCTGACTTTTTCTGAATGAAATACATTCATGTGTGAACATGTCAGAGCTGGTGCGGGAAAAGCATGAGTTTTCTCTGGCACACTAGACACTTCTGATTTGCTTCAGTGCAACACTGGGGCCCACTTGTTCCCACTGAGCTCTCCTGGCAAGTCTGTGGTGTTGACAGGGGTTGGTTTCTCTAATCCACTGTGCTCTCCATTATGAAAATCTGTTTACAGGCTCTTCTAGAACTTTTGCCTGACTTAATGAGATTTTCACCCAAAGAAATTAGTAAAAGCATTTTTATTAGTCAGGGGCCTCCTATCTCTTGACGAAGGTATAAACAGTAGCTAAAAAAAAAAAAAAAAAAAGATTGAAGAGAAAGTGTAGGAATTTAGTCATCTCTCAGGTATAGTCAAGTCATCAATACTTCTCAAAATTTAACGTGCATTCAGACCACTTAAGGATCTTGTGAAAATGTAGATTCTTTTTTTAAATTTTTATTATTTAAAATGTACTGAAGTACAGTTGATTCACAATGTGTTAATTTCTGCTGTACACCAAGGTGATTCACTTATACATAACTATATATTCTTTTTCATATTCTTTTCCATTATGGTTTATCGCAGGATATTGAATAGAGTTCCCTGTGCTCTACAGTAAGACCTTGTTGTTTATCCATTCTCTATATAACAGTTTGCTTAAAATGCAGATTCTGATTCAGTAGATCCGGGATGGGCTCAAGATCCTCATTTATAACAGGCTGCCAAGTAAAGCTCCCTGAACTAGGGACAGGTAAATATAAGAATTATACAGTGGGCTTCCCTGGTGGCGCAGTGGTTGAGAGTCCGCCTGCCGATGCAGGGGACGCAGGTTCGGGCCCCGGTCCGGGAAGATCCCACATGCCGCGGAGCGGCTGCACCCGTGAGCCATGGCCGCTGAGCCTGCGCGTCCGGAGCCTGTGCTCCGCAATGGAAGAGGCCCCAACAGTGAGAGGCCCGCGTACCGCAAAAAAAAAAAAAAAAAAAAAAAGAATTATACAGTAATATAACCCTTAAGAGACGTCAAAATTCCTATCCTTGTCTCCTCCTAGGCAGGATTACATTACAACACATCATATTTCATTACTATAATTGAAAGGGTTTGCAGTTCTGCTAGATAGAATCAAGCCATTTCACTCCTGTGGGCAATCACTACATTAGTATATACAATGTACGGCATATATCACTTTAACATAGTAACATAGTTTAATACAAAAGGATGCTCTTGGGTCTCAGTTTACAGTCATCCCCTCTCATCCTCAAAGGATACTTTCCAAGACCCCCAACGGATGGCTGAAACCATGGATAGTACTGAACCCTATATGTACTATGTTTTTTCCTATAAATACATACCTATGGTAAAGTTTAACTTATAAATTAGGCAGATGAAGATAAACAACAATAGCTAATAACATAATAGAATAATTATAACAATAAACGGTAATAAAAGTTATGCACACACTCAGAATGGGAGAAAATATTTGCAAATGAAGCAACTGACAAAGGATTAATCTCCAAAATTTACAAGCAGCTCATGCAGCTCAATAACAAAAAAACAAACAACCCAATCCAAAAATGGGCAGAAGACCTAAATAGACATTTCTCCAAAAAAGATATACAGACTGCCAACAAACACATGAAAGAATGCTCAACATCATTAATCATTAGGGAAATGCAAATCAAAACTACAATGAGATGTCATCTCACACCAGTCAGAATGGCCATTATCAAAAAATCTACAAACAATAAATGCTGGAGAGGGTGTGGAGAAAAGGGAACACTCCTGCACTGCTGGTAAGAATGTGAATTGGTACAGCCACTATGGAGAACAGTATGGAGGTTCCTTAAAAAACTACAAATAGAACTACCATATGACCCAGCAATCCCACTACTGGGCATATACCCTGAGAAAACCATAATTCAAAAAGAGTCATGTACCAAAATGTTCATTGCAGCTCTGTTTACAATAGCCCGGAGATGGAAACAACCTAAGTGTCCATCATCGGATGAATGGATAAAAAAGATGTGGCACATATATACAATGGAATATTACTCAGCCATAGAAAGAAACGAAATTGAGCTATTTGTTATGAGGTGGATAGACCTAGAGTCTGTCATACAGAGTGAAGTAAGTCAGAAAGAGAAAGACAAATACAGTATGCTAACACATATATATGGAATTTAAGAAAAAAAATGTCATGAAGAACCTAGGGGTAAGACAGGAATAAAGACACAGACCTACTGGAGAATGGACTTGAGGATATGGGGAGGGGGAAGGGTGAGCTGTGACAAAGCGAGAGAGAGGCATGGACATATATACACTACCGAACGTAAGGTAGTGGGAAGGTAGCTAGTGGGAAGCAGGCGCATAGCACAGGGAGATCAGCTCGGTGCTTTGTGACCGCCTGGAGGGGTGGGATAGGGAGGGCGGGAGGGAGGAAGATGCAAGAGGGAAGAGATATGGGAACATATGTATATGTATGACTAATTCACTTTGCTATAAAGCAGAAACTAACACACCATTGTAAAGCAATTATACCCCAATAAAGATGTTAAAAACAAAAGTTATGCACAAAAGATACAAAATATCTTATTGTACTGTACTCAGCCTTCCTGTGCTGATGCGAGAGGATAAAATGCCTGCATGTTGAGGTGAAGTGAGTGAATGACGTCGGCATTGTGACCTAGTGTTAGGCTACTGCTGACCTTCTGATGAGAAGCCAGAAGGACCATCTGCTTCAGGTGATGCTGGACCAGGGAGTCAGGACGATGCCGACGGTTGCAGATCCCGGGCGCAACGGGATGAGATTTCCTCACGCTACTTAGAACTGGGGTGCAGCTTAAGATTATGAATTGTTTATTTCTGGAATTTTCCAATTAATATTTTCGAACCACAGTTTACCTTAGGTAACTGAAACTGAAGAAAGGGAAACTGTGGATAAGGGGGAACTACTGTATTATCCGGATCTACTGAGTCTCAATGTATTATCCTAAATGGAATTTTCTAACTACTTTCCTGATTCCTATATGCAAAATTATATTAATGTTACTTTGAATGAAAAGATAGTGCTCCAAGATTTCGCTTAGATTTTAAAAAAGAAGTGTTTAGCTAACTGTATCCAATAAAAGTTGAAAAGCAAGAGGGAAAAGCAATTCGAAGTATCTTCACTCAACGCAGTGCAAGCCTTATTTTCCTTTACCACTGCTTCAGATCTATTCAGTGACAGCTACCCTTAGTATCTGTCAGCAGATCCCAGAAATGGAGGTCGGGGGGGAAGAATGACTCACCCTTTATCACTGGCATGTCTCCTCTGGTTCATTTGAACTGCCTCCGATGCTTTCAAAAAGGAAGGTGAAAGTTTGACAAGTCTCACCGAGAAAATCATGAGAAAGAGAAGAACGGCTACCAAGGAACTGGGTCTTAGGGCAACTAAACAATGCTGCAGAATTTTAAATAAAGTGGCAATCAGAAGCACGGGGAATCTCCTTAATGAAATTAGTCTAAGTCATGGATTTCGGGGCTGGGAGAGGGGGCATTCCACAGGGTAAGCAGTGTGCCACAGATTACAGAAAGTTTCAATAATGCCATTGTTGTGCGTTGAACTGTGTCCCTCCAAAAGATGTTGAAATGCTAACCTTTGGTACCTGTCAATGTGATCTTGCTTGGAAATAGTCTTTGCAGATGTAATATAGTTCAGATGAGGTCACAGTGGGCTTTCAGTCCAATGGCTGGTGTCCTCAGAAGAAGAGAAAAAATTTAAAGACAGAGACACAGAGATACACAGGGGAGACAGAGGGAGAAGAGCCATGTGATGACAGAGGCAGAGACTGGAGTGATGTGCTACAAGCCAAGGAACGCTGAGGATTGATGGGAATCCCCAGAAGCTGGGCAGAGGCAAGGAAAGATTCTTCTCTGGAGCCTTCAGAGGAAACATGACCTTCCCACATGTTGACTTCAGAATTCTGGCCTCAGAACTGTGAGGGAATACAATTCTGTTGTTCTAAGCCACCCAATTTGTGGTAATTTGTTATGGTGGCGTAGTGGTTGAGAGTCCGCCTGCCGATGCAGGGGACACGGGTCCCCTGGAGAGAACAAACACAGCCACATCCTTTAAGAAGAGTTGGACATTCACTATGACAAGCATCAAGTCAGCACCTAGTTTTTATCTCCAAATAGCAAAGTATTAACTCAGTTTAAAGAGAGCACGGCTGCAATTCTCCCATTAATAGAGGCTAAAATGTAGTAAAACTAAGGAAAAGTTGCAAGTATCCTGACCAATCCTGGCCTTGATCGCTGAACCCTGGGGGGAGTGTCCTGAGACGGTAGAGTGTGACAGTTACACCCAGTTGACTGAAACACTCAGTCTAGTCTTTTGTTGATCTGATACTATGATGTATTGCTAAGTTTAGACAGCGCAATTCAAGCAATTAAGATCAGAGGCAACAGGGGCTTCCCTGGTGGTGCCAGTGGTTAAGAATCCGCCTGCCAATGCAGGGGACACAGGTTCAAGCCCTGGTCCGGGAAGATCCCACATGCTGCAGAGCAACTAAGCCCATGTGCCACAACTACTGAGACTGCGCTCTAGAGCCCGCAAGCCACAACTACTGGAGCCTGCGGGTCTAGAGCCCGTGCTCCGCAACAAGAGAAGCCACCGCAATGAGAAGCCCGCGCACCACAACGAAGAGTAGCCCACGCTTGCCGCAACTAGAGAAAGCCCAACGCAGCAACGAAGACCTGATGCAGCCAAAAATAAAATAAATACAATAAATTTATTTAAAAATAAAAAGATCAGAGGCGACAAAAGTATGAAGGAGCCAATGATTCCTCACTGGATCTTTCCAGCTTTAAGGAGCCACTGCGCACATAGAAATAGACACACTTTCCAAAATCCCTCTCCCTGCTAGCCTTTTAAATGGCAAAGCAATAAGGCAAAGTGCAAGAGAAATGGAGACAGAAAAGCTGAGTCACTAGAGTAAAGGGTACTGATATTTTAGCAAAAACAACATAAGTGTGCTCATTAAGAATAGCCCAGAAATCAGAATTTCTGTATTGAATTTTTCTTCTCTGTATTATAGTGCATCCTTTCCTCTCTGTAAATCCATATCCCTCCCATTTTTCAATATCCAGTTCTTAACTGGTGCTTCTCTGAAAAATCTTCCCCAGTCTCGCTATAGGATGCCTTAGCAAGTACGGTGACCCTCTGTCTTTCTTACTATTTTTTCTAATATATACGTATATATATTTCTAGTATATATATAACATATATATTATAACACATTTCTAGTATATATAATATACATTAATATATGTATATAATACACATTAATGTATATTATATATAAAATATATTTTCAATATTTATTTCTAGTATATCTATAATATATATATTTCTAGTATATATATTTATATATATAGTATATATATTTTTTATATATGCACTAGATATATAATATATATATATATATATCTAGTGTATATATATACAAAATGTTCCTAATATAAATATGTTTCTAGTGTATATATATATTTTTTTAGTATATAAACATTCCTTATATATTAATATATATTTCTAGTATATTTTATATATATAACATACATATAATGTTCCTAATAACTGTGTATATGCCTCAAAAAATGTATCCTGATCTTTATTTATTTTATATGAGAGCATCTCCTCTTCTCAAATCTTGGGTGCACATATACACAATTCAGAGTAGAAAGTTACATAATGGTCCTCCCTACCACTGCAAGACAAACCTAATTTCTTCACTCAATCCATGTCAGGATGAACAAGCTCCAGTTCCAGGATAAAATACCTGTGATAATCATTAGGGCCCATCACTGGTCACAGGTGTGCCTGACCCCCTCCTTCCAGGCCTCCGGTGGACCGGACTTCTCCACTCCCCGTAAAGTGCGATGTGGCCTTGGACTTGCTTTGGCCAATGAACATGAGCAGAGTCGGTGGTGTGTCCTGTCTGGCAGGGAGGCTTAATCGCCAGGACATAATTGCTGGCAGCCTCCCCTCGGTTGGTGGTTGTGGAAGCACAGGTTGGCTGGAGCATCCGTTGGCCTGGGCCTCGCAGGGCATAAGGAGCCGACCAAGCTCCTGCAGACCAGCAGGAGAGAGGGAAACAGACATCTGCTCTTCAGGCCACTGAGATATGGGGCTTTCGTTTTCTTTTGTTACTGCAGCAAAACCTGGCTTATCACGAGGGCAGCAATAACAACAATTCATACTACATTCAATATTTTATTTTCATTTCAGTTAGGACTTGTCCATGAGATGGGCAGGGTTCACTAGATAGAAGGTTAAGACTCCAGCCCTGGTAAGAATACAAAGGAGGAAGCTGCGTCCAGCTCCAGCCTTCTCTCCTTTCTAAGCTGCTTGTATTAGATACAGAGTGAACACAAGCACAGTCCTAATAGATCCCTAATGGTATCTGGATTTTAAAAGGGCACATGTTTATTGCAGCCTAACATTGGTACGGTCACTGCTAGAGACGTTAATACATTGAATTCATGAAATTGTCATTATGCTCTGTTTTCATCCATTATATTCTATAATGAAAAATGAAAATAAAATGGGCTGTATTTACAACAAATTTATTTTAAAATTCAAATTATGAAGCTGCGTGGTAATGTTAAATTAAATTCCATTAAAATTCTATAACATAATTAAATTACATTTTAATGACTAAAATCATGAAGAATACTTAATGAAATACATTATTTATCTTACGAAGGAGTTCATTAATTAGATTTAATAACATTTGGACTCATCACCAGTAGAGAAAAACTATAGCTTATTTATTAATGCTTTTATGTATATAGCTACATTGCTACTGCTACTTCATACGTTGATCTTTAATTTTTCTAAGTATTTAATGATTGCTGCTACATGACCTGAGGTCGAGACTGCATTTTAGATCAAGTTACACCTAAAGTGGTCTAAATGATCAAAGGTTTTTGAAGAGTCTTATGCAGAAGCTAGACAGAGTAGCCTTCAACGTGAACAATTTTAAGATGAAAATGTTACAGGTTGGTTTTCCCCGTGAAAGCGTTTTCTATCCCAGCTTTTGTTGACTGAGATTTTTCTCACAGAAGCAGAATACTTCAGCTTTCTTTTAGTCACAGTGTAAGGGGCATGAAAAGAAGCAGAAGCCCACACTCCCTAGTTTTGAAAGACATAAGAGCAGACTTGAGGCACATCAGACAGCTGCACCTATTGGGTACGTATGCTCACTTCTGCATCTGTACTTGACCGAAGTCTCTCACAGAAATTCCAGCTCAAGGGCATGGACTCAAAAGACCTCCACTGGGCTTGTTTCTGAATGTCCCTGTAGTGTTTACACTCAGCTTACCTGCTCACTGAGAATAGTAAAGTTTTTAATAAAATCATTGCGGTAAGGCATAATGGTTATTGAATTGTATATGAAAAGTATTAACTTATATAAGTAACAAAGCATATCACTGACAAATCATGAAGCTAAGTAAGCAGATATCAGTTATGTTACCTGGCAATCTTGAGCAGATCATACTTAAGAGAACTGTGGTTATTTATATCCGATGCTGTGAAGAAAGCTGATCTCCCGGAGGACAGCTGATATAAATAGCAGTAGAAAGAAAAGCCGGACAAGTCACATTTGTATCCGTGAGCAGATCAAGTAGAACTTCTGCAGCCCTTACGAACTCTGAAAACTATTTCTACGACAGTATTACGACGGCGTCTGTTACACAAGGGAAGTTTTGCCACATTACGTTTTAAGAGAAACACAAATTCTTTGGTGACCTTTGAGTTGCATTGCATTAATATTCAAATGACCTCTTACAAGAAAGGATACTCAAGCTATTTTCTAACCAGCCTTCCATCACTTTTCTCCCCCAGGGAGATTTTACACTCACCACCCTGCCTCCACCAAATCGCTCTATGAATATTTGACAACTTAAAATTCATCCACAAGCCAGGAACCTTCAGTTGCTTCCCTACTCTATGGAAGCAACTGAGAGCCAGTACGTGGGAACAGGATGGGTCAAGGGGGGCGTGGAGCTGGAATGAAGTGGCCCCTAAAATTTCAGCCAGAAGATCATATCCTTCAGAGTCAGCGGATAGTGGAGTTTAATTTCTCTACCTCTCCAGCCACTGCCAGAAGTCTTGTCCTTTGCCGATGCCCTCTCTAGAGACTCGCTTCAGCAAACTATATTTGCTTGGGTTTTGTCTTTTCCTTGCTGATCTGTGAGTCTTCCGGAAGAGTTCTTAAATTCTCACTTCAGCTGCATGGGTAAGCCAAGTCTCCTCTAATTCTGTGGCTTTATAGTGTATGTAGACCCTAATCATGTCTTCTAAGGTACGTTTTCCCTATTCTATAGCTCCCAAGGTTTGCTACTTCAAGTGAGGTCTGCAGATCACCTGGGAACGTGTTAGAAATGCAAATTCTCACCACTCCACCCGCCTCTCCGACTACATCAGGATCTGCATTTTAACAAGATGCCCAGGGGATGTATATGAGCATATAGACTTGAGAAATGATGCCCTAAGAGACATCTGGACTCTTGCTTCCCCATCTGAGAGGCTGAGTGTCATTCACCCTGGAGGCTCTTTCTTACAGGCTGCCTCGTAAAAGGGATAGAAAGTTGAAGGGCGCCATCCTTTCAATGAAATCAGTCTTCCTGGTGACCCATCACTGTTAGAAAGGCAACAGAAAAGGAAACATTGCGGGATCTCCTGTGACACTCGAGACCTTAGCCTTGGAGCTCCCTCTGGGAGCCCGTTTACTGGGCAATGTTACATTCAAGCGGCAGCTAAAGTTCAATTCATTCCCAATTCAACGTTCTCCGACATCCCCTTAAAGAAAGGACGAGCGCATCAACTGCTCCACCCAAACTCCCATCACAGACCCTCTTCCCTAACCGATAGAAGATCCAATGCCAGCTTCACATTTTCAAGCCCTTCTGGAAGGAAGCACCTCTACCTGTTGCTCCTGCTACAGGGTTCATCACACTGCAAGCCTGGGAATGCAAGTTCCTCAGTCAGGAACATAATCTCCAACATAACATCATTCCAGAACAATTCCCAGGTCTGCCTCCCCAGAGATGCCCAATTCTGGCAACCATCAAGTCGTGCTTAGAGGACAGGGGAAAGGGCTGGAGGAGGACGTGAGAGCTGACAGGATGCAGCAGTTAAGATCCCAGGGTTCTAGGAGAGTCCAAGGTACCAGATGGGACCACTATTTTGTTGATACTTTCAGCATACAGTTCTCCTTCCTAAGACTTTCCTTCCATCTGTGTAACTGTGCTCGGAAAAGTCTTCATTCACCTTCGATCCTCTATGCAGAATATCCTCCCCCTCGTGGGCTGGGAAACATGAGTACGTTCCAACGATAACATTGTCATGAAGCTGCTCCTTGCACTGGGTCTTTCACTGAGAATCTCATCTGAGCCCTTCAGCCTTGGAACGGTCCTTGTCGACTCAGATGACCTTGGCAGGCTGCTTTGTAGTCTCTGGATACAGCAGCTGCCCATGGCAAATCTCTCCTTAGCAGAGGATGCCTAGTTATTCACTAGTAGGGAAGTTTTGCTCAAGACAAACTGATCCTGGCAACCACTCTGAGTCTCTTTCTTCCTCTCAAAACGATTCAGACTTGGCCTCCCTTAATGTCCCTCCCACAACCTGCTTCACTACAAGACCACTCATTCCTTATGATCAGGTCCTCTTATTCATCTCATGTGTCCAGTGCCTTGAACTGGCAAATAAGAGGCACTCAGTAAATATTTGTGAACCGAAGGCAATTGGAATGGAAAAACCAGAGTGGGTCTCTGTAGATGCTACTCTATCCGGGGCAGAAATTCAAACTTTTTGAGAAGGCTATGGGATTACTGTAATAAACATTGCGAAAAGCTATTACTTTGGTAAGTACTTCAGGTTTTTGGTGGCCCACGACTGCCTTTCAGTCTGGTGAGACCCGGATCTGAGAACCCAGAGAAGCTGTGCACAGACACCTCGTGACCCACAGAAACTGAGATCATGAACTCACATTGCCTCGAGCCCCTACGTTTGGGGTAATTTGTTACACAGCAATAGATAACTAATACAATAGCCTAAGCTTATAGCACTGTAAGTATTCTTAAAATGCAAGAGAACTTTATTTTCTCATTTTATAGATTTATAGTGTATGAAGCTGACTCAGAATGACATAATTCCTGGGACCATAAAATAGCAGAAGAGCTGCTGTGAGAATTAATAGCTTCTCAGGTCCAAGTTCTCGGCTCACTGAGCACACCATCTGCAGCTCCATTGCCTCCTCTGAGAGAGGGACAAATTATTTAGGGGATTTGATGTTCTTTAAATGTTGTGCTTGTAAGAGTGGCATCTTTATTATCATTTCTAAGGAAGAATAGGTTTTAAAATGAAATTTAGTGGAGCGCAAAAGCTCCGAGTTGCCGTTAGGAAATGAAAGAAGTTCAGAATCAATAGAGACCAAATAGAGGAACACCAAACGAGCCGTGAGTGGAAAGGTCATTGAACAGGTTGTGGTAAGATTTAAACTTTTCCTTCTGTCTTATTTATTGGTCCCATGTAACACATCACAAATGGTGGCATCTGTCCTTCGGATGCAACATTATTCTCAGCATTTTTCAGCAGTTACTCCACGGAAGCACCCACTGGAGAACAGATTTCTACAATTCCCCACAACTGCACCCTTCTCACAATTCTTATATTAATCCCTAATTTCTTTTTGAAAAAGTGTTTTAAATAGACTTTATTTTTAGAGCTGTTTTAGGTTCACAGCAAAGTTGAGTAGAAAAGTAGAGATTTCCCATGTAGCTTTGCTCTCACCCATGGACAGCCTTCTCCACTGTCACCATCCCCACCAGGTGGCCCATTTGTTACAACTGATGGACCTACACTGACATATCATGGTCACCTAAAGTCCATAGTTTACATCAGAATTCACCCTTGGTGTTGTGCATTCTGTGGGTTTGGACAAATGTTTAGTGACTTGTATCCACCATTATAGCATCATACAAAGTTGTTTCACTGCCCTAAAGATCCTCTGGGCTCCACCAGCCTCTGACACCACTGACCTCTTTACTGCCTCCATAGTTTTGCCTTTTCCAAAATGTCATATAGTTGGAATCATACAGTGTGTAGCCTTTTCAGATTAGCTTCTTTTACTTGGTAATAGGCACTGCAGTTTCCTCCATGTTTTTCTATTGCTTGATAGCTCATTTCTTTTCAGTGCTGAATAATATTCCAGTGTCTGCACGTACCACCGTTTATTTCTCCATTCTCCTACTGAAAGACATCTTGGTTGCCCTAATTCCTTTTAAAACTCTTTTTTCTTCTGTGCTACCATGCAATTTCTTGTAATTTACCATGGAAAGTAATATAATAAAGTCAATACAACAGCAGAACCAAAAATAATTAAGAAAAGTAAGGTTGTCCCTGGACTATGTGAATTGAAAGTCTTACTAGTTTATTTGTATATAGTTTGGGATGAGAAATATTGAATGGCTACAGTTGAGAACCTGAAATGTAATGTAATATTTTGGTATATTTATAGTTATTTACAGAATAACATTATTTCACACACCAGAATATCTGGATCCTGGATGGAGTCTCTGAGAAGTGAAAGCAGGCTCTGGTCCCTCCTCCAGGCGAGGGGAGGGCTCTTTGGAGTCCGAGGGACCTAGACGTCAATGTCCTTAGACCTCGCTCGTCGACAGATTATGTTTGCCCTCTAAGGCAGCATTTTTCAAATGTTTTTCACCCAGATTGTAAGTAGTACATTTAATATTCTCCATCTCCACCCCCCAGCACAAAACTGAGACAAGTTTCTTGAAACAATAGTTACCTATAGGTATTGTGATAAAGTAAAAACTTAATAAAGTCAATATTAAATGTGATTTCATTCATATTTAAATAAAAGAGAAAAAGGGCCCCAGTTCAATAATACAAAAACAAACAAGCAGAAACAATCATGCTGCTGTTTATGCACTAAATCTACAGCAATCCCGGCTACAAGAGCCACAGGATGAAACCCCTCCAGAGCCCAGCCAAGCTCCCCAGCAGGAAGCGGCTCCCAACTGTGGCCAGTCTGGTGGCTTCCGAAGAGAAAACACCATCACCTGTATTTTCTGGAAGCCCTTTGAATCCAAAGGCAGAGACTACGTCTTAACCCTCTTTGTGAGCCTTGTACAAACTGTGCCCTTATATTTTAACTAATCACTGAGGTGCTTCAGTTCTACAGAAGAAAAAGAGAACATGAGGTTCAATTCCTCCTGAAAACATTTTAGAGTTACAATTGCAAGCCCAAAGCAGTGATTCCCAGCTCAGACCTTGCTCAACACTAAGTTGCCTAAAGTGATCCTAAAAGGTGAAAAAATAATCAGACTGTACTCACTTTATTCACTTATTATCCCTCTAGGTGTTTTCCTCGCCCCCTCTCCATACACTTAGAGGAGGAAATTTTTACAAGAGTGTTTACTGGTCCTGTCAGGGACCAGAAGTTGCCTCCCTGGACTCCATTCTCCCATCCTCCTTAGTAACAGAATCTCTGTTTTCTTGAGAGCAGCCCCTTGTACAGATAAGGATGGGATGAAGTGAAAAAGAGTAGGGCTTCTGAAAGGTCTTAGAAGAGGGTTGGATCAGCTTGGGGGCACACACTTTTGCCCTTTTCTTTGTCCTCATGCCTGAAAAGTGCACGTTGGCAGGAGCTTTGGCCGCCATCTTGAACCACGAGGCCAACTTGACGATGGAAATCACACACTACGAATAGTAGCAGAAGAAGGAATAAGGACCCTGGATCACTGATGTTTATGGAATTATCCCACAAATGTTGGAGTGCCAACACCCAGAACGTATGTACAAGAGAGAGAAATAAACCTCTATCTTGTTGAAACTCACAGCTATTTGGGAGTGCTGTTATATGCAGCCCAGACTAATTGACACAAATTCTTAAATCCATTTCCTTTTTGCTCCTCAATGACAACTATTCTGTCTTCCAGGGCCTTTCTATGTACATTGTGCTTCGCCTGGTGGCTTTTGCTGCATAGGATGACAACAGCTAGTTAACACCCAGTATGCCATACCTTCCCAACTGTCCCTCATTTTCACTTAAAACTTTTGTCTGCTTTCTTACAACGTTATCTGTCTGTTTGTACTAATCCTTCAGGAATCTGGATGTAGAGCCAGGGTTAAAACAGCTCCCTTCCTTCTCAGTGTCACATATGCTAAGCCATAAGAAGAATCTGAAAGAAAAGTACTTAATGAGAAATATGCAAGAACCATATGAAGGAAACTTTCTTTAAAAAGGCTCCTAAAGGACATAAAAGACAACCTGAACAATCAGAGACATATACTATGTTCTTGGATAGAAAAACTCACTCTAAAGACATTTGTCTTCTCAAAGCTAATTTGTAAATGTAACTGCACCTAAAAGAAGTCAGTATTTTTTTCCCCTAGAACACAGTAAGTTCATTATAAGGTTTATATAGAAAAATAAATAAACAAGAACATCCAGGAAAATTTAGGAAACGAGCAATGAGGAATAAGTAACTCTACCACATAAGACACACCTTAAAGCCTCAGTCATTAAACCAACATGGAAAGATGGTATGCCTGAGTCGAGATTGAAAATTTTAAAAAAGGTTCAGAAGTAGACACCAAAATATATAGAATTCTGGTATACGATAAAAGTAGCATTTCAGGGCTTCCCTGGTGGCGCAGTGGTTGAGAGTCTGCCTGCCGATGCAGGGGACACAGGTTCGTGCCCTGGTCCGGGAAGATCCCACATGCCGCGGAGCGGCTGGGCCCGTGAGCCATGGCCGCTGAGCTTGCGCGTCCAGAGCCTGTGCTCTGCAAAGGGAGAGGCCACAACAGTGAGAGGCCCGCATACCGATAAAAAAAAAAGTAGCATTTCATATCTGTGGAGAAAAAATGGACTATACAACAAGCGGTGTAGACAACTGGGTAGCCATATAGAAAAGAGCTGGGCCTCTATCTCACACATACACCAGAACAAGTTCTAAAAGGATCAGAGACTAAATGTAACAAAACAAACGAAACAATAAAATTACAAGAAGAAATGTACATGAGAATTCTTTTTATCAACTTAGAGAAAGGTTTTTCTATGACACAAAACCTAGAAGGCACAAAAGAAAAATTGATAAATTAGGCCACATATTAAAGAAAAACAAATAAAATTCTAAATAGTCTTTTTAAAAAAAAACTATAATAACTTATGAAGAATATTTGCAATTCCAATAACTGAAAAAGGACTAATTTCCTTGATATATATGCAGCTCCTTAGTCAATATCTACCGAAGGCAGTTAGAAAAAATCCAACAGCTCAGTGGAATTTGGTCTCAGTCTAAGAACAGGTAATATGTTTTAAAAGATACAAATAGCTCTTAAATACATGAAATAAATTCTTCCTCATTTATAATAAAAGAAACGCAAATTCATTTTTCAGTTAGGAAATTGGCCACGTTTCCAGAAAGGCTGTAAATACAGAGGCTCTCCCTATACTGTTGGTGGGAGTAATATTGTTAGAAATACCATCAAAGGCAATTTGGTAGTTTCTTTCAAAATTATAAACTCATAAACACTTTGACTCAACATTTCCACTTTTGGATTTTTTTTCCTGCAAATATGCTCACCAGTGTGTAAAAAGACTTATATATGATTATTCATTGCCACATTATCTGTCACAGCAAAACACTCAGAACACACTAACTGTCCTTTAATGCGGGACTGATTTAAAATTACGGTTAAAAAATAAATAAATAAGTAAACAAATAAATAAAATTATGTATATTCTTTCAATGGAATAATACACAGCTCTAAAAAACAATAAGGGAGCTCTTTGTGTACTGATATGGAAAAATCTGTAAGATATGTTAACCGGAAAAAAGAACATTGCAAAACACCTTTAGTATAACACAATACTATTTTCTGTTTAAAATAAAGAGAGGAAAAATGGAAATATATTGGGAAGTAGATTGTTCACATTACATCTTTGTATACTTTTTTATTACTTTTATTGAAGTATAGTTGATTTACAAGGTTGTGTTAATTTCTGCTGTACAACCAAGTGATTCAGTTATACATATATACATTCTTTTTCATATTCTTTTCCATTATGGTTTATCACAGGATATTGAATATAGTTCCCTGTGCTAAACAGTAGGACCTTGTTGTGTATACATCTTTGTATACTTTTTGATGTTTGGGCCATTAAAATATATCACCTAGTCAAAGAGCTAAATAATACAACAAACAAGTGAATATAACAAAAAAAGAAGCAGACTCACAGATATAGAGAGGAAACTGGTGGTTACCAGTTGGGAGAGGGAACGGGGGAGGGGCAGTATACAGGTGGGGAAACTAAGAGGTACAAACTATTGGGTATAAAATAAGCTACAAGGACATATTGTACAACACAGGGAATACAGTCAATATTTTATAATAACTCTAAATGGAGTATAACCTTTAAAAATTGTGAATCACTATATTGCACACCTGTAACTTACATAATATTGTACATCAACTGTACTTCAATTAAAAAATAATAAAATAATTTTTTCTCATAAAATAAAGGAAAGAATAAGTGTACATATTACTGAGAACTTTACAAATCTGGAGACCTATGTGCTGTCATATTAAAGAAGCGTAAAAAATGTCCAAAATAAATCGAAAGGAAAACTTTTTTCTTTCCTTGTCTTGAAAATCCTGATGGCTTCTGAATACGTTCACCAAGACAATAGCTGATACAACCTCCTTTCTTACCTGGCTATTCCCCAGGGAGCAGCATCAGTACCTCAAGGGGTCAAGGGATATTCCCTTCCTCCAGGGTAGGGAGACCCAGTCACACTGGTCCAGAAGGATTTCAGAACTGCTAGGGACCAGTGACTACTCCATGCCTCTCACTGTCTCCTTGTGAATGCAGTGTCACTGTGACTGTCCTGTCTGTGTTTCACAATTGTGTGCTGGGAGTGGAGGGGTCAGGGGGGTGGAGGAGGAGCTGCATCGAGAACTGATCTAAATTATACAGTTCTGGACTTTGAACCTGATTCCATAAGTTAATGATAATTCTGGGATCTGGCGGAAAGCAGATTATTAGAATTAAGGTGTTTCGTGTGTGGAAGGCTTGTGACTAACTGTGATCTAGAAAGTGGACTGCACTGCTGTTCCCTATGCTGCCTGCTTTTCCAGAGCTGCGTCATGTGCTGCGTTGACTGTGCAGATACAGAATCAAAGCACATTTTCTTTTCTCACTGATGCGCAGCCACGTGACTTGCTCTGGCAGTGAACCGTGGACAGACGTACACAAGCAGAGGGTTAAATGTTCTTCTTCGTTGGCCTCTGGCACGTGAGAAGACTAAGCTTCATGTGGCTTCTGGTCCAAGGAGGATGAAAGACAGGTGCAGCCAACCTGGAACAAACTTGCAATCTAAAGCCGAGTACAGCCGAGGCAGCCTAGATCAGCCAAATTTCAACCCGCCCGACACTCGTGCAAAGAAGAAATAAATGCTTCTTGAACGCCCCTGGGTTTACATCATCTACGATCCAGTATTACTGTCGTAACTGCTAGCTAATACACCCAGCAGGAATCGGAAGAATTATCGAAGGAGTAACAGTTGTTTGATATTGATTCCAACTTATTTCAGGGGCAACTGTTGTTAAGTCATCGCTATCTGGAATATGTCTACAGAAGTCCAGAAAGATCCAGAACATTATGAAACCAAGTGGCTGCTTCTCAGAAAATAATGGAGATAGTCTCTGAGAGGGAGGGGCACTGAGGACATAAATGCTGTAACTGAATTGAAACATGAAAACATTTTCATTTAATATGAAGAACAATGTTTATTATGAAATAAAAGTCTTAAATGGAAACTGGAAATCATGATCTCAGAGATGCAGTTGACATTTTCTGCACTTATTATGAATTTTGATCCAGATGAAAAGTAGAAATCTCCAGCCCAGGAGCTAAAAGTGACTCTGCGAAGAGCTGCTTCTCAGAACGGCTCTGGGCTCACCCAACTGCCCTCAGGACAAGGACGCTGCTGTGCTACATGGGGACCGAGGGTTTCATCTGCCGACTTCAAGAAAACGTTTCCATCTGTGAGAACTGCATTGCTGTGGCAGTTAACCAGCTGATGACTATTCTGAGAAGAGTCACTTTTCCTGCGTGCCTCAGTGTGAGCTCACACCACAGAGCTCCAGCCTGCCTTCTGTCTCCCTGATGTTAATCCCTCTTTCTCCGTCTCCGTCAGCTCCGGCTGCCATAACGAGTCACCAAGGACCGGGTGGGTCACACACAGATGTTTGTTTCTCACGGTTTGGAGGCTGGAAGTCCAAGATCAAGGTGCGTAAGTCTAGAGGGCCTGCCTCCTGGCCCTCAGATGGTCGTCCTCTCACGTTTCCTCATAGGGTGGGGGGCAGGAGGCCAGGGACCACCCTCTGTCCACTCTCCGAGGGCACTGATTCCATTCCGAGTGCCTCACCCACATGACCTGATCTCCCCACCTCCACCCTGTACCACCACGTGGGGGGCTAGGATTGCAACTTATGTATTTGGGGAAGACACAGGCATTCCACCTACAACATTCTCTAACTTTCATTCCTCACTGTTCTTCCTTTCCTTCAACCACAGCACAGACTTTAAAAGGGTATTATCTATTTTCTGTGTTTATTCAATAACATTTCATAATCTATTCTCCACTTAACTTTGCTTTCTAATCGCCTTATCATCTCCCCATGGTTGCAACCCCTGCATTGGCCAGTCACCTTTGACAAGAATTTAAAAGGTGCCCTCCTATGTTTATGTATGACTGATTCACTTTGTTATAAAGCAGAAACTAACACACCATTGTAAAGCAATTATACCCCAATAAAGATGTTAAAAAAATAATAATAATAAAAGGTGCCCTCTTTATTTTTAACATTGAAATTTATGAAAAGGAGTCATTTGTTGTGAGAAGGTGATAATATTGAAAAATTCCGGGATAAATGTAAGGGATCATGCTATTATTATTAAGCAAACATTTTCTTATCAAATTTCTGCTTATTTTAGACTACGTGAAATGAGAACTTTTATGTACAATGAAATCCATGTGGTCTGCATGTAACTGACTTTGGGAGTAAGGCATTTTGGGAAACTGTACTATCTAAGACATAATGATGCAGCATACATTTTTGTTTTTAAATAAGTTATCTGATGAATGTATGTCTGATTTTATAAATTATTTTCACTGGAAAATTCAAGTACTTTAAACCAAAATGGATTCTTGCTAAGAATAAAAATAACTAGGTTATACTATCTTTAGTGATTAAAAATAATTCTTATAGGAATTACTTTTCCTACTATACTTATTAAAGAAAAGTCATGTCTCACCACATATACTACTTTTAAATTAATCAGTGAAATTCCTTCCCTGAACTAGCAATCAATATGATCCATCAGTTTTGGGGAAACTTGTGTAAGCATAGGAAAAATGATTGCTACTTGACTTTCATTAAATATATTAAGAATTTATACATTTTTAGAATATATGTTTATATATTAAGAGTTGAATGCAACTCAGTGTTATTTTGTCATCAATTAGATTATCATATAATTTGACACCTCATTAAAAAGACTATTTGAAAGGATAACATGGTTCCTCTATTAGCTGATTTTTTAAATAAATCATGTCTAGGGGGGGAAAAATCACTATTTTAGTATGCAAATCAATTTTTAACATATTCTTTAGGATAGTTTGTTAATTTCTTCATGGGTGAACTAACATATTATTAGGATTATACTGAGTTGTTTAAATTTGTTGTGTCCTAATACAACCCTGTCTTAAGTAGAACAGCTTGTATTTCTGCTCTGAAGTATATGGTAAGTTAAACTATATATTTTCTACTTGACGTCAAATGCCTCTTTTTAACTGAAGGACCTACACTGAGTGGGCACAGACAGACATTCTGTGCAAACATGAGCTGTTGCCTATTCATAAACCACAGGTCATCAAGTCCATAAAGTAACAGGGGATTTGTTCAGCCCCGCCTCTCACTTCTCAGTGGTGGCTCTCATGCCTGGTGGTCAAACAGGAAGATGCAGTTATACATCTCTCAACTCAGCAAACGTTTTCCACTTTATCAAACGACTTCTCCATTTCTCATTTTACATCCACCTCTGGGGCGTGTGAGTGAGTCCAGGCTCAGACTGCCTCCCTAGAGCAAAAGGAACAGTTCTCCAAGACACTGGGCTACCAGGCAAGGCTTCCAGGGAAAGTCTACAGCCTCTTTTGTATTCTAGCAAGAACACGCAAAGACAGACTGTCCCACAGGTTTTAGGGGAAATTCCCAGTTGCCTTTTAGGTAAATTTAATCCCCTACGTTATTTAAAAAATTAAGTCTTTCTTTGAATAATAGAGGCCAAAGGAAAAAGAAGAGAACTAATCTTTCTTTGCTTTAAAAATAACAAATGACAAGGGTTGAATTCTGAGACATCTACTTAGTACATTTGAGTATACTTATTCTTTTCCTTTATAAAAATTAGTTTCATTTTCCTTAGCATTCTTGTATCAAATTTCCTTGGTGATATGGAGCTATTTATAAAATAAATAAAAATGACTAATTCCAAGTCTCTAAAACAATTAGAGGGCAACCAAGGAGAAAATATCTATACAAATTATATACACATGTATAGAGACAAAAGACTTGCAAATAAGCCTGAGTTTCTAAATAAGAAATCACATCAAAAGAAACTCAATTACTTAAAAATCATATTACAACATTAGCAGACAAAGGAAGTGCAGAAGATGTAATAGACCTTAATTTCAGCATAGGAGCACGGGAACTTGCATTTGAAACATGAATTCAAATGAGCTGGGATAGGAGAGCTCTCATCCCTACCAAAATAACAGGAAGGGCTGTAACAGGAAGGTAATGATGAATGGCAATGTACTGAATCACAGATTTTTTCTTTTTTTTTTCAAAAATGATTCTAAAATCGAATGTATTCAAAGTACTTAAAATACCAAAGGATTCATATGATCACCTGAGATAAAAGAAAGAGAAGGAAGGAAGAAAGGAAAGAAGCCAGAACAGGACGGAGAGAGGCAGGCTCACTGTGGTTGGAGCATCGCTCTGTGCTCCATAACGCATGTGGTTGCAAAGCACGGCATCAGGTATTAGATAGATTCTCAGGTTTCTTCCTCCCGTGTCTCATATTATTGCCATATAAAGTAACAGGGATATCAAGATTTATATTATGGAGTAAGAAGTAAAAAGGAAATTAAATACTGATTAACATGGTTACCATGTACTCAACTCTTACTATATTCCAGGTGCTGTGCTAAGACTTTAAATTCATCATCTTACTTATTCCTGAAAACCAGTTTTAAGAGGTAAATACCATTATCATTCCCATTGTACAGATGAAAACACTCAATTCCTTTTTCTTAAATTTTTATTTTATATTGGAGTATAGTTAATTTACAATGTTGTGTTAGTTTCAGGTGTACAGCAAAGTGATTCAGTTATACATATACATATTTATCTATTCTTTTTCAGATTCTTTTCCATTGTAGGTTATTACAGTGTACTGAGTAGAGTTCTCTGTGCTACACAGCAGGTCCTTGTTGTTTATCTATTTTATGTATAGCAGTGTGTATATGTTAATCCCAAACTCCTAATTTATCCCTCCCTCCACCTTTCCCCTTTGGTAACCAAAAGTCTATTTCTTTTCTTTTGAGACAGCCAGTAAGTTGTGGCGCTAGAACTGAAACAGTCTGATGCTCCTTTCTTTATATCACTTTGCTATTATTATTGTTGTTGTTGTTATTGTTGTTGATTGATTGAATGATTGGTCATCACGCTCACTTTCATGGAGTTAACAGGTAGAGAAACAAAAACACAAACACATTAAAATATAAACAACGTGGTTGAGTAGCTCTTCAAGGCAACAGTCAGAGATCTACTGAGAGGTAATTCACAGGGTCCCCAGCACATGCGGGGTCCTTATTCTGATTCAGCCAGTTCACTTCTACGTGGAGCATCTCTCAACTTCACAGCCCTACAAGGTTGATTACAACAAAGACACTGAGATAGAGAGTTAAGAAACTTCTCCAAGGTTAGAATCAGGATTTAAACCCAGGTTCTCTGATTTGAGAGATTTTTGCACTAACCACTCCTGGGTGGAGATTTTCATAACTGGACACACAGATCCCAAATGCCTTAGGACTCCAGAGAAGGGAAAGTCTCTCTTGGATGGGAGGATAGAGGAAGGCTGTTGAACAAATAGGAGAAAGGATTTATTCAGAGTTTTGAAAAATTAGCTGAACTGACAGATGAAGGAGAACAAAGAAAAAGGGTGTGCCTGGAGGAGGAAAGTGAGTAGAGCTCAGAGATGCGAGAGCACAGGCCAGTCCAGGGCAAGTGCAGGGACCAGAGACAGAGGAGCGAGGGCATGAAAAGAGAGGCACTTGGAAAAATAAAAGGATTGGTTTTCTATTGCTGCTATAACAAATTACCACAAACTTACTGGCTTAAAACAGCACAAATCTGTGTTTTATAGTGCTGGAGGTCAGAAGTCAAAATCAGTCTCGCTGGGCTGAAGTCGAGGTGTCAGCAGGGCTGGTTCCCTCTGGGACTTGGACGGGAGAATTGTTTCCTCTGCTTTTTCAGCTACTATAAGCTGCATGCCTTCCTCGGCTCAGGACCCCTTCCTGCCACCACTCCCGTCTCCTGCTTCTGTCCTGACATACTCACTGGTCCCCCTGCCTCTCCCAGGTAAAGACCCTCGTGATTACACAGGCCACGCGGACGACCGGACAACCTCCCCATCGCAAGGTCCCTCATATAAGCACACCTGCAAAGTCCCTTTGCCATGTAAAGTACCCTATTTCCAGTCTCTGGATATGAGGACATGGACATCTGTTTTTAATTGGAGTATAGTTGATTTACAACGTTGTGTTAGTTTCAGGTGCACAGCACAGTGAATAAGTTATATATATACATATATATATATATATGTATATATATATATATATATATGTTCTCTTTCTTTTTTCAGATTCTTTTCCATTATAGGTTATTACAGAATACTGAGTATAATTCCCTGTGCTGTACAGTAGGTCCTTGTTGTTTACCTATTTTATATATAGTCGTGTGTGTCTGTTAATACCAAACTCCTAATTTACCTCCCCCCTCCCACCACTATTGCCCTTTGGCAACCATAAGTTTGTTTTCTATGTCTGTATGTTTCTGTTTTCTAAATTAGTTCATTTGTATCAATTTTTTAGACCCCACAGGCAAGTGATATCATAGAATATGTCTTTCTCTGACTTACTTCACTTAGTATCATAATCTGTAGGTCCATCTACTGTGCTGCAAATGGCAATATTTCATTTTTTTTAATGGCTAAGTAGTATTCTGTTGTATATATATACCATATCCTTTTTTTCCTTATTTTGTGAATGATTTTTTATTCTCTTTGTTCATTTTTCTTCTTTTTTAAATAGATCTTTATTGAGTATAATTGCTTTACAATATTGTGTTAGTTTCTGCTGTATAACAAAGTGAATCAGCTATACGTACATATATCCCCATATCCCCTCTCTCTTGCGTCTCCCTCCCTCCCACCCTCCCTATCCCATCCCTGTAGGTGGTCACAAAGCACCGAGCTGATCTCCCTGTGCTATGCGGCTGCTTCCCACTAGCTAACTATTTTACATTCGGTAGTGTATATATGTCGATAAAGACACAGACATAGAGAATGGACTTGAGGACATGGGGGAGGGGGAAGCTGGGGCGAAGTGAGAGTACCACATCTTCTTTATCCATTCATCTGCTGATGGACATTTAGGTCGCTTCCATGTCCTGGCTATTGTAAACAGTGCTGCAATGAACATTGTGGTACATGACTCTTTTTGAATTATGGTTTTCTCCAGATATATGCCCAGGAGTGGGACTGCTGGGTCATATGGTAATTCTTTTTGTAGTTTTTTAAGGAACCTCCATACTGTTCTCCATAGTGGCTGTATCAATTTACATTCCCACCAACAGTGCAGGAGGGCTCCCTTTTCTCCACACCCTCTCCAGCATTTATTGTTTGTAGATTTTTGATGATGGCCATTCTGACCGGTGTGAGGTGATACTTTGCTTTGCATTTCTCTAATAATTAGTGACGTTGAGCATCTTTTCATGTGCCTGTTGGCCATCTGTAGGACATGGGCATCTTTGAGGGGACATTTTTCAGCCTATCCCACAACTATACAGTCAGGTTCACACAACCTGATAGTGGATGACCCTCTCGGCCAAACTGGAGATTAGTGAGAATTGTTGAAGGTTATTTAAACAAGGAAGTAACATGATTAAAGCAATAGCTTAGGTCTAGGAATCTGGCATTTAGATTGATTCATCTATAGCAGTGGTTCTCAAAAATTAGAGTGCATAAAAATCACATTTTGAGTTTGTCATAAAATAGAGATTTCTAGGTTCCCTCACTGCTAGAGATTCCTATTTATTAAGTGGGCTGTGCAACCCAGGAATCTTCCTTTGAAAAAAAGAAACCCCACAGGTGATTCTGATGCAGGTGATCTAAGAGATGCTTTGAGAGATGCTGGTCTATGACACTTACACACCTTCATAAATCTACACCCACTCCGTCACTCCATGCAGGGATCAGATCAGGATTAGAAAAACATGTAAGCCACAAAAATCAAATGCATATTTTAACCTATTTACAAATTTATTTGTAAGATTTATCAAAAACCTAAAATCATAGCAATACAATAAAAAGTCACTATTTTAAGCATAAAGGGGGAAAAAAGTTACCTGTTTCTGATAAAGGGGAAGAGGACATCTTAGAATTATTTTGTGTCTCGCTTACTATGGGTCGGGTACTATTCTAAGCATTACACAGTGCCCAGTCATTTACTTCTCTCTTCATGGTTAGTATTTACGTCATGTCACGGACAAGAAAACGGAAGTTTAGCGGTTCTGAATAGCTGGTCCAGTATCACACAGCTAGAAGAATGACGGAATTACTGTTTTGTCATTGGCTGTGTGGCTTCTAAATTCATACACTCCTTGCTCTGCTCCTTTGTTTTCTGAAGGATGCTACCTCACTGGAGATTAACTACTCCACTCACAAATGCAAATATAAATCTGCAAATCACTTAGTAGATATCCCTGATTCTTTTTAAGAAGGGGGAGATAGAAGAGTGGAAAGAGGCGGAAGCAGTGACTAAGAAGCAGAGGTTAGGGTCTCATACTGGTGCTGGGCCACCATCCCTGGGCCGTGAGCAAAGCCCTTCATCTCTGTGGTCTGTGTCTTTGCAATCTGAAAATGAGAGGACCAGACAAAGCAATCTCTAAAATCCCTTCCTACTTGACATGTCCAGGAGTTTTATGATGGTAACAATTACGAATCACATCAAACATCACCCATCGCTCCACACTGATTCCATCATGGTTTCCTCGAAGAAAGACTTCTATGTATGAGCAGAAACCTCTCTGGCTGAAAAATGCCTAAATAAGAAAGAAATGGAAGAAAATTCCATGCTCAACCTTGCCTAGAATTGGTGGGAACAAAGGGAAAAGAAAATATCCTTTACCACATACTTATTCCAAGGGTGCAGCAACACAAATAATAGAATACAGCCGAGAGCCTCAGAGGCAGCCCCTTCCTCGGAACAGGCGACAATGAACTTGGTAGATTCAGAAACCTAAGCAAATGCAGAGAAGCCCTTCCCTGGGAGTCCTGTCATCTCTCTTCTTAGATACAGTGTGAAAAAGCGTGAGTTCCACTGCCGATTCAAAGCAGCAAACCTGACAGGAGCCTGGGCAAATACAGCAGAAAAAGCAATGGAGGGGAAAGGAAACCTATAAAAGGCTGACACAGTGACTCAAAGGCCTGGGTCCAAAGCCCCTGAGTGACTGTGGGACAAAGGTCACTGCAGAGGGCAGTGGTAGAATGATGACCGGCACTGTCTCAGAAGCCAGACAGACAGATGGCTTGGGATCTCGTGTCTAATGCTGACTCAACTGCATTGAGTCATCCCCGGAGTCTGGTTTACAGGAGGCCAGGAAGGATGGGCATGAGGGGGAATATGAGATTCTTGCCCGGTCCTTCAGGCTCCCGGGTGTTCGCCAGGAGGCCTGAGTCCAGATGTCCTTTAGGAGGAGCCTTGGGAGAGGTCTAGACGGCTCCCGGCACGAGAGGGCCCTGGGGACGTGCAGAGGACCCTTGCACCGTCCATCCTGAGGACCTCGGAGGAGGTGAGGGGAGGAACCAGACAGAGAAGAGGAACCTACGAGAGTTGCCCCATCTTCAGCTCGCATCACTACTTGAGAAGCTCGGGGTGCACGCTGAGGAACCCACGTCCCTCAGAGCCCAGGGCCCGGAGGGGCACCGCACGTCCGCAGGGACCCCCGCCTCTGCCGTCCACACAGGACAATTCATCTTGAGGCTTTTAAAATACTTCTCAGAGCGAAGAAAGAATAACACTTTCTATCCGAAAACCTAGCAGAGTGTGGGTGTGAAAATCCGAGTGGGAGTTCAGATTCCTGCTGGTTTGGGGCAAGATCTTCCATCCAGGCTGCGTGTTTTAGGGGAGTCCAGTTATGTTTTGTTCATCTCTGTATGCCCCACAGATCCTAACAAACAGCAGATGCTCAACAAATAGTCTTTGAAAGAAGGAATGAATGAATGAATGAATACTGGATGAGCACTCTCTCCTCTGATGCCAGTAGCACCTTTTTTTCCCCCATTGACTGTAATTTACATCCACGTTTGAGCTATTTCTCAGGAGCCATTTTTAGAAAACAAAGTTAGAATATTTTTACATTTCAACACAAAAGGAGCAACCGATAAGATACAAGCACATACAAAAGCAGGCCTACAATGGGACTTCTACTGGGCGGCAGGGAGCAAACTGTCGTTTGTTTTTTGTCCTTCCTTGCCTGGGTACCCCCTCAAAAATGTGAAAGAATTTCAAATAAGAAAGAGCAGAAGGAGAGAGTCTCAAGGCCTGGCTTAGCTCCCGAATCTCCAAGTGAAAAAAAAGACAAGACACAGATAAGGCAGCTGCTGCATAATGCCACCAACTGCTGATGGAAAACTGGCGAGCAAAGCAGGCAGACCAGCAAAGGAGGCCTACCTCTGTAACATAATTAACTATTCAAACCCTCTCAGAGATCACTTCCGAGGAACTCCTTTATAAGACCACGGATCTCAAAAGGAATTGAGAAAAAGTAAATGCCGGCTGCCAGGGCAACCTCAGTTTCTCAGGAAAGCCTCCCAAGGGAAATTGTTAGCTGCTCTTCACAGCTCTTCCCCAAAGCCAGTTTGTAAAAACCTAAGGCTACTCCATGCACGAGGCGCGTGTGTGCCCTGGGGTGGCTGTGGTGAGTAGCGGGGGTGCATGAAACGCAAGCTTTGCCCTCCAGAGTCTTAGGGCTCAGGACTGGCCGCGTGGTGTTTGGTGGAGAGAGTCATGAAGTCGTGCAGGGAAAGGCTCCAGGGCAGGGCTCCAGCTTCTGCTGGTGCTACTGTGCGGTCAAAGCTGAGCGAAAGATCGACTCAACAAATGGACTTGAAAAAATAAAGGAATGTTTCAAACGCCTCCTTAATGTCAGGGATATTGTTCATGCTTTTAGGGAAGCTTATACGTGAACACATAAACAAAAGTATTCACCCAGTTTTTATTTCTGTGGCTTAGATAGATGTTACAAAATCCAGAGGCATCCTTGTGGAGGCTGCCTTAGTGATGCTGTGCCCATCAGCCTTTCAACATGTGGGTGATGCTGAGACAAAGAGCCCAGCCCTTGTTAAAGATTGTACCAGAAACGGGTTCCGACACTGACCCTTCACACGTGTATTTTCTGAAAGCCTCTGTCACCCAAGATCCTTCTCCCGTAACGCATGGTTTGGTAACTCCCGGCAAATCCAAGGCGGGCAACCATGGGATTGCAACAGGCCATTTACGGCACCGGGGAAAGAAGGATGAGTGTCAGGCATCTGGACTGTCTGGATTTGTTCAGAGCTCCCTTCTGTGATGTAGTTTATGAAGCTCATCAAATTATGCCCATGAGACCTCACTGCACTGGGTTCCTTACTCACATTGTGCAAATAATCAGAAACAGTGCTCACAAATAACTTACAATATCCTTGAGAATCCCCATCTTCCACTAGAATACAGACTCCTCGGGAGCTGTGTTTTCTTTAAGGCTATTTTCCCAGTCCCTACAACACCCTTTGGCACATAGTAGGTGCTTAATAAACATGGTGTTGATCAAATGCATAAATGAATTTAAATTGCTTCTTTCAAATGGCACAGGGGAAACAGCGGCTAAAGAAAATAAGAGGTTTATATGTCACTTTATGAATAAGTATCCCTGAAATCTCCTCTTGAAAGACTGCTTTTGTGAAAACACAATTTTCTCTCTTGTCTCTCCAAAGTTGAACACTTCTCTCAAATGCCAGGAAACCTAAGCATGACAAGGTACGTGTCTGACAGCAGACATTCACCCCACAGACAGTAACTGAACGCTTACTGTATCCTGGGTACTCTGACAGCCACACACCAGTGAACCAAACAGATGTGGGCTTATTCATGTCATAAGAACGTGAAAGTAAATTTAATCTTGTGGTATTGAACCAGATTTTACAAAATGTGGTGCCCAGGATTAGAAAGTAAATCTTCTGCTGAAACTAACAATTAAAACTACATATAAAATAGATAACCAACAAGGACGTACTATATAGCACAGGGAACTATACTCAATATTTTGTAATAACCGATAAGGGAAAAGAATCTGAAAAAGAATATATCTATATCTATCTATCTATCTATCTGTGTATCTATCTATCTATCTATCTGTCTGTCTACCTATCTATCTATCTGTAACTGAATCACTGTGATATACACCCGAAACTATTTATCTATCTATCTATCAACTGTAACTGAATCACTGTGATATACATCCAAAACTAACACAACATTGTAAATCAACTATACTTCAATTTTTAAAAATAATAAAATAAAATAAAATTTTAAAAGTAACAGTTAAAGACCACGGAAGCATCTCTGATGGAAGGTCTCACCTCCCTCATTGCAAAACCGGAATGAATATTCAACAAAGCAAAAAACCCTAAAACAAAATTAGAAAGGTTTTAAAAGCCTCCTTAATGCTAAGAATGGTTTTTTGTGCTATTATGGTAATGCATTCATAAGTAAGTAAATGAATAAAAACATATGACTGCACATACCTTATCTTACATACCCAAATAATTGCTTTCCTTTATAAAACAGTTACCGCGTGAGACACAGGTTTATTTCCATGAACAGCCAGTTAAGTATGTCAAAGTCACTTTTTAAGTTTCTTTGGAACTATGTCCCATTCTTTAAAATACAAAAATTATAAATTTTATTTGGGGAGCCTGTATAAGGTCACTTGGAGTTTCCTGTGACAAACAATATAAATAATCAAGGTGGGTAATGACATTTGGGAACAAGATGCAACTATAACATATTAGGGACCTTTTTATATAGTTAATAAGCTAGTCATAAAGGCAAATCCAAATATATTATTATATTTTTATTTTAATATATTTTTAATATATTATTTATATATTAAATATATTTAAATATATTAAATATATTTAATAAATTAAATATATTTAATATATTATTTTAATATATTTTATTTTATATTTTAATATATTATATTATTCTAAAATAATTTTGAACAATAGCAATATCATTGGAGTACGTGGAAAGTTTATTATGGTGACTATTGTTAAGATCAGCTCCCATTGTCTTATTTAAATGTATGTGTTCTTGAATCTCAGTATGTTTTTTATTGATGTACAATGTTGTGTGAATTTCTGCTGTATAGCAAATTGATTCAGTCATATATATCTATATATCTATATATCTATCTATATCTATCTATATATCTATATCTATCTATATCTATCTACCTATCTATCTATATCTATATCTATATCTATATCTATATCTATATCTATATATTCTTTTAAAGTGTTTTTCCCATTATGGTTTATCACAGGATATTGAATAGAGTTCCCTGGGCTATACAGTAGGACCTTGTTGTTTATCCAGCCCATATATAATAGTTTGCATCTGCTAATCCCAACCTCCCAATCCATCCCTCCCTCACACCCCCTCCCCCTTGGCAACCACAAGTCTGTTCTCTGTCTGTGAGTCTGTTTCTGTTTCGCAGATAAGTTCATTTGTGTCATATTTTAGATTGAATCTCAGTATTTTATACTTACCTTTAAAGATGTGTTCCTAAAAGAATAATTATTTATTCATCCTATTATTTTTTTTCCTCTAAAGAAATCACACATAGGACATTGCTGCAAACCTTTCAAAATTTCATACTTAAAAGTGAAAGATAAATTTAATAATAGGGCTAAAATAACCCATAAGCAGAGAAAATGTATTAAAATTTAAAATATAATGGAAACTATGTCCCCAAGAGGGTCTATAGGAAATGAAGATTTGGCCTGTGTTTGATCTGATCTGGTATTTTTAATTCAATTTAGGATTTTTTTCCCACAACCAGTTCTTTATATCATTTCCTTTAAGTTTTAGGCCTTTCTTCCAAACAGACATATATAGTTTGTTATCTGTTTATGTCAAATCCCAGAAAGTAAGGTTTCTTGGTGTTTTATTATCATTTAGAAGTTCTTTAGAATAAACGATTCATTAAATGACATTCATAAAATTATTGTCATAAGTTATTATAGTATGGTAGTGAATTTTCTTTAAATAGGTGTACATAAGTTATAAAATGTATTAAATGAAAGATCAGAAGGGATATGAAAAGTTAAAGAGTGCAAAAATTTTATGCTTGAGAACTAATGTGTGAGAAGATTAAAATAAACTTATCAGCTATCTTTTAATTTGTTATAAATCACATGAACTAAACGTGTTCTATTTGAAACTGTCTATTTTTCAAAACAAAAGACCCTCCCATAAAATCCACTGCATTATTTTGTCTGATATACATAAATATCATGTTTCTGGAAGCAGACTCTAGTGTTATGAGGCAAATATTCTCTCACATTTGTATTTCATTTATTTCATCCTTAACAAACTGTACAAGAGTTCTCTTTGCCTTAAAATGGGGCAGAATTATAATCTCAAATATATTTTTATGATTTTACATGTAATGACATAAAAGTAATTATACCATAAACATCAGTCATGAACTTTTAAATTTTGATATATGTCATGGGGGAAGATTATTTTAGTAGATGTACGATTTCACAAGGCAGATGAAAAACTGAGACAATACTAGAATATTCAGATACCGTGAAATAACTATCCTTAAGAACTCACTATGAGAATATCATTATAATTTCATAATATTTTATTATTATCTAATTACCATTAAAATGCCATAACCCAAACCAAATATTATTTTTAAGATATTTTATGAATGTCATCTTATAAATAATTTTCCTTTTTTAATTTAGATGTTTCTACACATCAAAGTAAGCAGTTAGGATGAATAAGTTCTAGAGACTTAATGTACAGCATGGTGACTATAACTAATAATACGGGTCTTCCCTGACTTATGCTGGGGTCCGTCCCAATAAACCCCTTGTAAGTTGAAAATACTGCATCAAAAATGCATTGAATATGCCTCACCTACTCAGCATCATACTTAGCCCAGCCTACCTTCAATGTTCCCAGAACACTTACATATGCCTACAGTTGGGCAAAATCATCAGTACAAAATCTATTTTATAACAGAGTGTTGACTATCTCATGTAATTTATTGAAGACTGGACTGAAAGGATGGTTGTCAGCGTATGGGTGGTTCACCCTGTGATCCTGGGGCTGATGGGGAGCTGTGGATCTCTGCCCCTGACCAGCATCGCGAGACAGTATTGGACCGCGTATCGCTAGCCTGGGAAAAGATCAAAGTTCAAAATTCGAAGTACGGTTTCTACTGAATGCACATTGCTTTTGCACCACTGTGAGGTCAAAGAGTTGAACCATTGTAAACCAGGGACCATCCGTACTCTATTGCACACTGAAAATCTGCTAAGACAGTAGATCTCAGGTGTTTTCAATACACACACGCACAGGGAACTATGTGACGATGTGTAGTACATGCTGGTTAGTTTGACTACAGTATTCCTTTCACTCTGTATGGTTGTTCCTTGGTATCCACAGGGAATTGGTTTCAGGACCCCACACAGATACCCAAATCCACAGACACTTATATAAAATCCCTTATATCAAATGGCATAGTATTTGCATATAACCCATGTATATCCTCTCGTATACTTTAATTCATCTCTAGGTGACTTATAACACCTAATACAATGTAAATGCTATGTAAATAGCTGCTGGTGCACAGCAGATTCAAGTTTTGCTTTTTGAAACTTTCTGGAATTTTTCTTCACGGGTGGATTGAATCTGTAGATGGGAAACACGTGAATATAGAGGACTGACTGTGTATGTATACCAAAACATCATGTGATAGCCTTAAATATATAAGACTTTTATTTTAAAAACAACAACAAAGTAAATTGCATGTTATTATGTTGGTTCACGGCCTCAGCTGGGGGGAGGGTCCATCCTGTTTACCTATTAGGGAGGGACCAATTGAGAATTAGCCTCTTCTGCTTGGTCCTCTTTTCATCCTACGCTTCAGGGTCTTGTCTGAAACCTCTGTACCAAGTAAGCTTTCGTAATAATCAAAGGGCAAACACTTACTGGAAGCCTAGAGGTACAAGACTGGGATTAACAGTCATGGTTTGCAAGTGAAAGCCAGAGCCCTGGGGGCTTGGCCTGGGGATTTGGGATGGCTTGGGGGAATTCGATTGTACTTGAACACCCTGAGGGTGTGAGTGCATCCTTTAGGTGGGTAGGGAGGTAGGTAGGTGGATAGGTAAGTAGGGAGGGAAGTGGGTAGGTGGGTAGGTGGGTAGGGAGGTAGGCAGGTGGATAGGTAAGTAGGGAGGGAAGTGGGTAGGTAGGTAAGTGGGTAGGTAGGTAGGTAGGTGGGTGAGTAGGTAGGTGGGTAGGTAGTTAGGTGGGTGGGTAGAGAGGTAGTGTAGGTAGGTGGGTAGGTAAGTGAGTAGGTGGGTAGGCAGGTGGGTAGGTGGTAGGCAGGTGGGTAGGTGGTAGGTAGGTAGGTAGGCAGGTAGAGAGGTAGTGTAGGTGAGTGGGTAGGTAGGTAGGTAGGTGGGTAGGTAGGTGAGTAGGTAGGTAGTAGGTGGGTAGGTGGGTAGGGCAGTAGGTAGGTGGAGTGAGTAGGTAGGTAGATAGGAGAATGGAGTTAATCTTCACACCCACCCTGCGATGACCTGCCTAAAACTGACCACGTTAGGGACGAATCACATTCTCACTTACCTCAATCCAATTAAAAAAACTATTCACTAGTAAATTATTTGCCAAGTGCTTCTTGGTCATAAAATGTTTAAACCTCAGTTTTGGTCCCAATAGAAAGACAACTTATTTAATGATAGGAGCAAATACTATGTTATTTAGCTGAAGTGTATAATTTTAAAACTCTTGCCTACATTTATAAAGATCCATGTATTAATAGTTTCCAAAAGCAATTAATCTGTTCACCGAGACTATATTTTTCCTTTGTAACGTGTATTTTTTTGTCCATTTCCTGTATTATCTTCCGTTAGAAAACTGTTTCTAGCATTAATTTGTTTATTTTAAATATAAAGGCAAAAAGCCATCAGATTTATAGCCCAGACTCCTTTGGTGCCCATGAATACGATCCTTAGGACATTAGGGGAAATCACATCTTTGCTATTTCCGAACTGCCTTGGCATTAGCGGATTCATTTAGGAACCAACGGAAATCAGCCAGTACATGAAGGAGCTCTGACGTGTATCAGTCGACAATTAAGCTCTGAATCTGACGGTCATTAGTGAAAGCACAGCAGCTATCAGATAACACCCGAGGCTACCACTACCCATATGGATCATAAAGAGATTTTTATGTCCTTTTGTCACCACACAGTATTAGGCATGAAGGCACAGCAACTGCTCCTGGGCTCCATCAGAGAACGAAGGGAAGTAACAGCCATGTGGCCTAGAACATTGCATGAAGGCTCTTTTTCAGACCAGTGGAGGGTCCATCTCCATTGTGACTCTGAACACAGTGTGAGGCTTCCTAGAAAATGGGCTGGAAAAGCTCCTCTGTGGCTACTGCTCAGAGACGCAGAGTGCCAGGGAAACAGAGCACAGCAGTCAGTGTTGCTGTAAGCCGAGGTGAGCACCCCCAGAGCACACTGAGGGAATCTGGGGATGCCCCGGAAATACACTAGGATATGAAATTGAAATCTCACATAGGTGATCAGGTAGAAATTAAGCCTTAGTAACAAGAGGCCTTAAACAGAAAAAACAGGACTTACCAAGCACTATGTTTCTAAGATGCTCAGAATCAACTCCTCAGCAAGTGTTAAGTGCGTCTACAGAGGGATGAACCGAGCCTGTGAGCAAACGGAAAAGGCCGAGTCCCGGCCAGGGGTGGCACGTGTGGCCTGACGGTGAGCTGACACTTGAGTAGGGCTTCTACAAATGAATGGGATTTTATGACATTGCAAGAGGAGAGAGGCATTCACTCCAGTTAGAGGATTAAGACGATAAAAGGCAAACCCAGGATGCAAGTTCACACCCCTTCAAAACAACACGAGGAGCGACGTGGAGCGTCTGTGGTTAGGGTCTTGGGAATAGTCTGCAAGGGAGCCAGAAAGGCAACAGAGTTTGGGGAGACCATCTTACGTGTTAGTCTCCCATAAACAACAAGGCTGAACGTTTTTGTGAAGGGCAGTGGCCTGAGATCTCTGGTCTCCACGTCCTTCTTTCTATAAGACGAAGGGCCCCGTGGGGGGCGTGGACAAGTCCTTGAGCCTTGAACAGACACGGGAAAGGAATTCAATGTTTATTTATTTATTTATTTGCGGTACGCGGGCCTCTCACTGTTGCGGCCTCTCCCGTTGCAGAGCACAGGCTCCGGACGCGCAGGCTCAGCGGCCATGGCTCACGGGCCCAGCCGCTCCGCGGCATGTGGGATCCTCCCGGCCCGGGGCACGAACCCGTGTCCCCTGCATCGGCAGGCGGACTCTCAAACACTGCACCACCAGGGAAGCCCCAATGTTTGTTTATTGATGAATTCATGTTCACATCAGTTCCTTGTTACCTTATTTTAACAGACCTCGGCTGACAGTATGTAATAAAGATCGGACAAGACTAAGGCCCCCGGGGACCTCGGCGGGCCACCGCACTGCTGGGAGAGGGGACTTATCCCATGAACCAGGGCAGGGGCCGTGTAGCTTGGAAGGTGGATATAAGAGGCCGGTAGAGCAGAATGAACAGGACTGGGTTGGGTATCTGAATGAGAGAGAGACGAGTTTATAACTCAAATGAGCAGGCAGATGGTGATGCTTCTTTCAAAGAGAAGAAAGGCCTTGAGGAGGAGAAGATGGGAGGGTTGGATGGTGGAGACACCTTGAGTCCAAAGTACCTGCTGGATCTTCAGGTGGAAACATCCACCGTGGGGCTGGAGCTTAGCAGGAGTCAGCTGGAGGCGTGAACAAGCCAAACTCTGCCTGGATTTCAAATGTATGACTTAATCTCTGGCATTTCTCTTCAGACTAAACTGGAAACTCAATCAACAGTTGTATACCTACCCCCTGCCGTTAGGTTTAAGCATCTATTCACTCTGTAAATTACGGAGCACCTACAATGTGGAGGCGGAGTTTGGGAGCTGGGGGCGGAGCCAATGGTCCTGTCCTCAGGCAGATTATCTTTCAAGGGAAGAGTGACCCGAGACCAAATAAAGTAATAAACATATAATAACGTTTCAAGTAGGAGAAGTGTGTTGAAGGAAAACAAAGCAGGGGGGAAGAGGGAGAAGTACTTCCTAAACTAAATATTTACAGTCTAAGGTTGAGATTTAAACCAAGGACTAACGAATGACTTTTCACCTTATTCTTTCCACTGCCGATAAGAACATGTAAAAGTAAAGTGATTACCTGCCTCAAGGAAAAGGCCATTCAGGTGCGAAGGAAAGCTGCATTTCTGCTGAATATCCCGGATCGCTAGGTGGAGACCTTGACCCCAACTTAGATGGTCCCGAGGGCTCCACGGTGCTGCTCTAAGGAAGGGAATCTGTGTGACAGTAACTAGGATTTGAAGTATCCTCACAACCCTGGGAATTAAGTACAAAAGGTACCAAAATATCATTTTTTTCCTCTGAATCAGTCTACCTTTTCTTTTCTAGAAGGTACACAGGTGGTGAAATAAAATTACTTTTTCACCGCTCATCCAAATCTTAATCGTGACTCATCATGGGTTTTGCGTGAAGCTAATAGAGTCTCCTGGTGCAGAAGTGGAGGGACGCAGAGTGAAATCACAGGGGAGGGGAGGAGGAAACAAGGCACGTAGAGGTTTCATCACAGAGGAGACACCACGTGAACTTGTCAAGAAAAGCTACTGGAATTCTATGACTTGAATACATCTTTTTGCAACTGTCTCTATAATCATAGTGTAATGCAAAGAATGATGATGAAATCATACCTGCCCAGGCTGGGAATGTGTCAGACATGAGCCTTCAAAGGTGGTTCCAGGGACTTCCCTGGTGGTGCAGTGGTTAAGAATCTGCCTGCCAATGCAGGGGACACGGGTTCGGGCCCTGGTCCAGGAAGACCCCACATGCCGCGGAGCAACTAAGCCTGTGCGCCACAACTACTGAGCCTGCGCTCTACAGCCTGCGAGCCACAACTACTGAGCCCACGTGCCATGACTACTGAGCCCGTGCCTAGAGCCCATGCTCCGCAACAAGAGAAGTCACTGCACTGAGAAGACCGCAAACCACAACAAAGAGTAGCCCCTGCTCGCCCGAACTAGAGGAAGCCCGTGTGCAGCAACGGAGACCCAACGCAGCCAAAAATAAATAAAGTTTAAAGTAAATAAATAAATAAATAAAACTAAAATTCAAAAAACAAAAAAGTGGTTCCAGAAGACCATTATCTAAGGTAAATCTTACACCTAAGAAGTCAGATCTTCTCGGATTCAAAGATTGACAACAATGAAAAATACGTTCAAGAATTTGAAAGCCTGTGCAGCTGTTAAGGTTGAGAAGTGTGCATTCATGTGCTGGACTTGCTGCTGCATGCCACTCACTGCGGAGACAGACCTGCCCTCTCCTAGGAAAACCCTCTTCCCTGGCTTCTTGAACTTCAGACTGTGCTGATTTCTTCCTCTCCCTCCCTGTTCCTTTGCTGCTTCTCTGTAAGTTCATCCTCTTCTACCCCACCTGTAAAGTGTTGGCATTCCTCAAGTTTCCATTCTAGACCTGTTTCTCTTTTCGTGTTAAATTTTCTCCTTAGGTAATCTATTCATTCATTCATTCACTCACTCAGCGAATGTGGACTGAGGGTCTCCTGTATGTTGGCAATGTTCCATGCACCTGGGACACATCAGTGAACAAAACAAAGAAGATCCCTCCCTGTCCACTGAGAACTTACATTGCAGCAGGTTTCAGTTGCTCTTTGTATAGGCTGGTGACACCTGAGTTTATATCTCCAGCTTCCATCCGTTCTCTGAGCTCCAGATTCACCCACTGACCGATTCTCCACTTGGATATTTTAGAAGCATCGCAAATTCAACATGTCCAGAATGGTAACTGGTCAGGTTTGGGGATCAAATTATGAGTCCAGTGTTTCCCACCTCAAGAATTGTATCAACTTCCTTCCATCTGCAAAACCCAGAAATGTGGGAGCAACCCCTGCCCTGTCAACTCTGTCCATAAATATCAGTCCCCTTTTCTGCATTATCACTGCCACCATTCCAGTCCAGCTACTTCATTTCTCAGGGGCCTCTGCAGTGGGTCTCTCTGACCCCACTGTTTCCCTGATCATGTCAGCCCCTTCAAGACAGAGGCCAGAATCCTTGCCAAAGCCTATCAGGCCCTGTCTGATGTGGCCCCCTTGGCCTCTTTCATGTCCCCACCAACTGCTTGCATCTTTGCTCTCAGAGCTTCAGCCATGGGGCTTTCTTTCAGGTTCCCAAACATGCTACATGCTTCCAAAGGTAGAGTGGTTACTGAACACAAGTCTGTGTGCCCTATGCACAGTGAGTCCAAATGAACCAAAACCTGGGAGTTTGGAGCAGAGAAATGTTTATTGCAGGGCCAAGCAAGGAGACCAGGTGGCTCCTGCCCCCAAACCCCTGAACTCACCGATGGTTTGGCGGGGAGAAGTTTGTTTTGGCAAAATTGAGGGTGAGGACTTCAGGGTGTGTGATTTTCTTCCGATTGGTTGATGGCGAGGTAACAGGGCAGTGTTCTGGAAATCTTGCACTCAGCCTGAAGTTACCATCCTCCACCTGGGTGGGGGCCTGAGTTCTGCAGAAGAACTCAAAGATATTGTTAGGTGTATCCCTTGAGGAGGAACCAGGACCCTGCCCCAAGACTGCACTCTCATATCTTGACTGCCTCTCCTTTTTTTCTGTATCACATCACTTCCCTGATTAGCAACTGCTTGATTTTGCTCTTTATTATTCAGGAAGGTCCAGGAGGCTGAAGACTTTGTGTTGCAAATAAGGAAATGGGACCCAGAAGGGCTTTTGTACCCTGGAGGGCCCCATGGGGTCCTGCTTGGTTTCAGAGTCTCTGCACACACTGTCCCCTTATGCTTCATTCAAGTGGTTAACTCCTACTCATCCTTCAGCTTTCAGCCCAAAGTTCGCATCCTCAGAGAAGCTGTATGACTCTGCTCTTGCTTCCATAGCAAAATGCTAAGGACTGGGTGGCTTAAACAAGAGAAATGCTTTCTCACAGCTGTGGAGGCTGGATGTCCAAATCCAGGTGAAGGCAGGTTTGGCTTCACCCGAGGCCTCTCCTTGGCCACCTTCTTGCTGCATCATCACATGGCCCGTTCTCTAGGTGCAAGGATCCCTCGTTTCTCTTCCTCTTCTTTAAGGACACCAGTCCTACTGGATTAGGGCCCCATCCTTCTGACCTCATTCAACTTAAATTACCTCTTTCAAGGCCTTATCTCTAAATAGAGTCAAACAGGGGGTTATGGCTTCAACATGTGAATTTGGGGACACAATCCAGTATCCAATAGAAGCCTCCCCTAAATCCCCAAGTCAGGACAGGCTCCCACTTATCTGAACCTGTAATGCCTTTCGTTTGTTACAAAGCACTTTCCTCAGTTTGTAATAACTGAACCTGTTCGCCATGCATGAGATCCGGCCCCTTCCTGCCTCTCCCACCTCATCCCCTCCGCTCCCACCACTGGTCCTCTAGGATGTCAGACACTTCCTGCCTGGAATCCTCCTCCCATGGCTCTTTCCCCCTCTTCATCCTGGTCTCTAACAGTCCTGGAGGGGCCGTCCCTGACCCCTGTGTCTCTAAACATATTACCCCAACTCCCAATTCCTGTGCCCAGCCATGATAATACCTATTTTTTCATTCACTTACTATCTTATTTGCCTGCCAGAATGTAGGCTAACTAGGTTTGGGCACTGTATCCTCCAAGTCTAGAACAGGTCTGGAACACTGGAGGCACCCAAGACACATTTTTTGAGTGAAAAAATGAGTGTGTTTATTAATACGATTCTTTGATTCTTCTCTGTTTACCCCATCAGACTGTAATCTCTGTCAAACGGGAAGAATTCTGCTATGCTTACCAGTGGCTGGGCACTCAAGACTAGTGGCTGGAACATGGTACGTTCTTAGCAAATACTTGCCAAATGAATGAATAAAAAAATAAAAGCAAAAGTAGCAAAAATTTATGGAAAACATCTTGAAACAATCTGCAGAACATGAAGAGAAGTTGTGGCATTTCTGGCTAGTTCACAATTCATTTTGATTCATCAGAGGTGCACCCTCAGTTTACACATGGCCTTTCTGGGCCAAATCTCTGTGAGGGGCCATGAAACTGCCATCAGAGTGCTATGAAAATTACAGCAGAAAGAGAATAACAGTATTTTTATTCCTAGAAATATTTCCTTTCCAAGGACCAAGCATAATCCAAGATTATTATTTACTTGGATGGTCTTTTTGTTCACCAGTGAATGTGATTCCAGGACCAAATTATTTGGATATTTTGTACGGATTGAAATAAAGGTCTTAAAAACAAGGCAATACTCATTTCGAATGACTCCTACTACAAACCGAGTAATTATTTTTAAAGTGAATATGTTCTTTATGCCTGTTTTATTTTTAGAGAATCTTAAGAGGAAGAAAAACAGATTAATATTTAGACAGTATATTACTTTGGAGTTTGTCAAAAGTAGGTGTAACTTAATAAAAGCTATATACATAATATTTGCAATTTCTTAGAGAACTGTGTTCTTTCTCCTCCAAAGTACCCTGGTAGGAGGAAACTGATTCCTCATTGAAAAGAATATGAACCAAAAAAGGAACTATATTTATCATCATTTTGATTTGTCCCTCCATCTAGAGGAAAGTTTGAAAACAGTATTTGTTTAATAAGCTCAAAAATAACTTTTTAATCCCTTTACAATAGGGTAAAATTCCAAAAAATGTCATGTTTTTATTAACATCTTAAAGAATCTCCCTTTTATATTTCAAAAATTTTTCCTAAATTTTTTTATGCCCTCACTCCCTTTAATTTCATATCTTAATACATATGAAATATGTACTGATATGCACAGTTGGAAAAAATCAAACTTTTGAATGCACTGACACTAAGTCGTAATCAAAATTTAAATATCAAAAAACAATATTTTGGGGGGGGTGGAGGATGAGCAAAATAAGGGAAAGGGATTAAGAGGTACAAACTTCTAATTATAAAATAAGTCACAGGGATGTGATGTGCAGCATAGTAAATATAGTCAATAATACTGTAATAACTTTATATGCTGATAGGAGATAACTACTTATCATGGTGATCATTTTGTAATTTATAAAAAATATCAAGTCACTATGTTGTACATCTGAAACTAATATATTGATAATATTGTAAGTCAATTATAATTCAATAAAACATACGTTGACAACAACGACAAAAAACCTTATTGCAGGAGATAATATGAGTAAGAAAGGGTGAAGCGTCCTTGCATCCCTGGAATGAACCCTACTTGATCATAATGCATAATTCTTTTAATGTATTTTTGAATTCCATCTGCTAATATTTTGCTGAGGATTTTTACATTTATGTTCCTTAGGGATATTGACCTGTAATTTTCCTTTTTGTAATGTCTTTGTCTGGTTTTGGTATCAGGGTAGATTCATAAAATGAGTTCGGAAGTGTTTCTTCCACTTCAATTTTCTGGAATAATTTGAGAAGGACAGGTGTGAACTCTTCTTTTAGTGTTTGGTAGACTTCACCTGGAAAGCCATCTGGACAAGGACATTTGTTTGTTGGGACTTTTTTTTTTATTATTGTTTCAATTTCATTATTAGTAATCAGTCTATTCAGATTTTCTATTTCTTCATGATTCAGTCTTGGAAGATCGTATGTATGTGTAGGAATTTATCCATTTTTTTCTAGATTGTCTAATTTGTTGGCATATAATTTTTCATATTAGTCTCTTGTGATCCTTTCTATTTCTGTGGTATTGCTTATAATTTCTCCTCTTTTATTTCTGATTTTATTGATTTGGGTCCTCTCTCTGTTTTTCTTGATGAGCCTGGCTAAAGGTTTGTCAATTTTTGTTTATCTTTTCAAAGAACCAGCTCTTAGTTTTATTGATCTTTTCTATTGCTTTTTCAGTTTCTATTCCATTGATTTCCACTCTGATCTTTATTATTTCCTTCCTTCTAACTTAAAGCTTTGTTTTTCTTTTTCTAGTTCCTTTAAATGTAAAGTTAGATTGCTTATTTAAAATTTTACTTGTTTCTTGTAGGCCTGTATGCTATGAACTTCCCTCTTACAACTGCCTTGGCTGCATTCAATAGATTTTGGAGATTTTTGTTTCTATTTTCATTTGTCTCTAGGTTTTTTTTTATTTCCTCTTTTATTACTTCAGTGACCCATTCGTTGTTTAGTAGTGTGTTGTTTAGTCTTCACGTGTTTTTTCCAACTTTCTTGTAATTGATTTTTAGTTTCATACCCTTGTGGTTGGAAAACATGATAGATATAATTTCAATATTCTTAAATTTATTGAGACTTGTTTTGTGGCCTAACATGTGATCCAGCAATTCCCCTCTGGGTATTTATATGAAGAAAATGAACACACTAATTTGAAAAGATATATGTGCTTCTATGTTCTTTATTTACAATAGCCAAGATATGGAAGCAACCTAAGTGTCCATTGACAGATGAATGTATAATGAAGTGTGGTATATATACACAATGAAATATTGCTCAGCCATAACAAGTAATGAAATCATGCCATTTCCAACAACATGTATGGACCTTGAGGACTAAGTGAAATAAGTCAAACAGAGAAAGACAAATACTATATGATTTCACTTATATGTGGAATCTAAAAAACAAAACAAATGAACAAACAAAACAAAAAAGAAACAGACTCATAGATACAGAGAACAAACTGCTGGTTGCCTGCAGGGGGAGTGTGCTGAGGGGGGTGGACAGGTGAAGTGGGTGAAGGGGATTAAGAGGTACAAACTTCCAGCTATAAGGTAACTAAGTCATGAGGATGTACTATACAATGTAGGGAACATAGCCAATAATACTGTAATAACTGTATGTTAACAAATGGTAACTAAACTTACTGTGGTGGTCAATTTGTAATGTATAAAAATATCAAATCACTATGTTATACACTGACACTAATATAATACTGTATGTCAATTACACTTCAGTGAAACAAAAATAAAGGGTAAAAGCCACTGAATAGCACAAAGAATAAATTTAGGAAGAAGAAAGCTGATATCAAAGGATGAAGGTGGTCCCCACCATATTTTGATAAATACAATGTAGACTCAGTTTATCTTTGATTTTATTGCATGGTAGCCATATGAGGATTTTAAGAACTAAGTTTCTAAGTCACCTCTGGATATCTCTATAGTATTTATTTGATCTTCCATAAACAGTGGGAAGAAAAAGGAGAACTGCATATAATTGTGTCCCATGACTGAATCCCTAGAGGCTCTTTCTTTTGAGGAAATACATAAAATCCTTGATTATTTATAGTCAGATGTAACATCTAGTTAAGCAGGATTTCTTAACTTCAGCACCACTGACACTGGGAGGTGGGGATAACTCATTGTTGTGCGGCTGTCCCCTGCACTGTAGGATGTTTAGTAGCATCCCTGGCTTCTGCCCCTTAGATGCCATAGGACCTCCCTCCTAATTGTGACAACCAGAAATGTCTTCAGACATTGCTGAACGTCTCCTGCTGTTCCTGGTTGAAAACCACTGACTTAAAGTTTCATAATGATCTTGGTAATCTACTCAATAAATGAGCATTCACTGAGTGCCTGATAAGGTTTTTGTGTTCCACTGGGGATTAATGGAAGAATAAGACCCAGCTCCTTCTCTTAAAAAGCTGAGTCCACGTTAAAGAGACAAAATCATTGGAGTAAAATAGAAAACACTAATCACTGAGGTCTAGATGGCTTGTACTGGCAATAAATATTTCAGTGATTTAGAGACTATGCAAAGTAGTGGGGAGTGATGGGGGAAGATTCTGGAAGGCATTCCTGGGCATGGGCTCTGAAGACTGGATGGGATGTGGAAGACAGAATTAAGAGGAAAGTACATTTCACGGGTGTCATGGAAAACACGTATTTGCAAGGGCCTAATGCAGAACTGGGTGAGGTGAGCGTGAGAGAAACCAGTGAAATAAAGGGTGAAGAGAATTCCCTAAGAGCTGACAGAAGGCAGTTCCTTTGGAAATATGATAGGATGTCAATGGAGGGAAAATGGAAGGTCTGGCTGCAAAGGAGGTGGGTTTCTTAAAAAGTGTGGCTGGAATTTGAGGAAGTGATGTGATTTCCTCAAACCTGATCTAAAGTCCTGGCTGAGCAGTATGGGACTGCAGCTTTAGGACTGACCAACGAGGTAGAGGGGAAGGTCTGAAGCTTAAACTGGGAAGAACTACAGTTTGGGAGCTGAGTTTAGGAAAAGGCCAGGTAAGAATCACACTCTGACTGTCCTGGCTGATTAAGTAAATGCCAGCATGTCGCTGTGGACCCTGAACCCTTGTCCACTTGCTCTGGACAGCTCTTAGGAAAAAACCTTTTTGATTCAGATTTTATTAAGAAGTTCTACGGCTGCTGAACGATTAAACATGTTCATCTAAAAATGATAATTTGTATCTAGTTTCTATTCTGTCTTAAATTAACTATTATCAGGTTAATGACTAATTTAAATTCCAGGAGATTTCAGGATCATGGAATAAATTGAACATTCTCAAGCACTTTATCTTAGCTGTAATTTATCTCAAGCACTATTATGGCTGTTTTTTCAATATTATTCATTTCAATTGACAAATACAAACTTTATTTCATTTCCTACTGAATCCAGATATACAATGTAATAATGTCATTTATTCAAAAATCTGAAATGCACACACACGTGTACACACACATACATACACATCAAAGGCTAGATAATGCCTGCTGGGGAAGGAAGAATGATCACATACAGGACACTTGTAATTTAATTAGGGCTTTCTGCCTTGATATTTTACAATGTTTCAACACCGGTTCCCTAGTGAGATAGGCAACATCTGTGAGACTCCACAGTTCACATTTTTGTAACAGAAACGGTCAATACTTTTAAAAAATCAGGTGGCTTTGTGAATATACACCCAAATCTAAAAACCACGTATGAAGTAGCTAGTTGCCATCCCTAGCTGGAAACCCTAGTTGGTACACATGTCTAAGCGGGTGTACCTACATGCACACACACTCATGGTCTGCGTGACCGTGATACTTAGACATCTCTGTCCCTAATGTGGAAACCAAGAAACAGCTAAGATAACAAATTTTCCCCCAAAATACCTTAAGTATAATACAGGTAGAATGATTATGTAAACGTGGGAGTCTTCATGTTTATGAATATGAGTGAAAATTAGTGCATGTGGTTCTAATTCCTGTTCTTTTGACAAGAAGGGAACAGATAAAGATGACACTTTATCATCACTAACGGTGTGGATTACTCTAGAAAAACTATTCTGTGCTTTTCTTTTTCTGAACATTTGCAGTAGTCACATTCTCCTTTTTTGGTTAAATTTTGCCTTGGTTTCAATTTAGATATTTTAGGAAGGCACCTTGATGCTTTCAAGGCCATCGTGACACCAATTTAGAATGTCACATTAGGAATCAGCTAAAATAAAGAATCTGTTGCCTTATGGAGTTGACGTGCTTTCTTATTTACTTAATCTAATAGCAAGAAGTGACTTGGGCAGGGGAAGAATATTAAATAGGTGGTTATGGTCCGATATTCATAAACTGATTAAAAACATGAATATGTGTATATTACACACCCATGCACACACATTCACATAGATGCTCAGATTTTTGCAATTATAGATATATGCATATATGTGAATATATTATAGCATATACAATCAATACTTTGGAACTGCCCCACAAGGCCATGGGCCAAAAAGGTCACTACCCTTGTGATTCTATTATATCCCATACAATCATCTACATAACAGTTATTATTTCTGTTGTATGTGTTTGGTTACAAGTCTGTTACCCTCCCTCTTTTGAAAATCTCTGAGGAATGATAGTTATAATTCATCTCTTTATCCCGAGTGTCTACCACTGTGTCTGGCAAAGAGAAAGCCCCAGGAAATGCCTAATGGATGAATGAATTTGCCTTTTTTTAATTCTTACCTTAGAAATATCTTTTAAATCTCAATTATAACAAGACTTTTTAAATACTAAATTTTTCAGAATTTCTCAGCTTATACAGAAACATTCTTTCCATTTCACAGTTTGTACTCAGAATACCTTAATGCTTCTGCTTTAATAAAAGGAAGGAGAATAATCACCAGATTTACAGTGGCCAATAAGATGCTTCTTTTTTGTTTTGTTTTGTTTTTTGCGGTACGCGGGCCTCTCACTGTTGTGGCCTCTCCCGTTGCGGAGCACAGGCTCCAGACGCGCAGGCTCAGCGGCCATGGCTCACGGGCCTAGCTGCTCCGCGGCATGTGTGATCTTCCCCGACCGGGGCACGAACCCGTGTCCCCTGCATCGGCAGGCGGACTCTCAACCACTGCGCCACCAGGGAAGCCCTCTTTTTTGAACCACTCAATAACTCATTCTAAAAAGAAAATACAACTACACTTTGAGTGGCATTTTACCAAATTTAATTTTATAATGTTTAATATTTCTGATTTCTGCTGCCTCATTTTATCAAAATTCCAAGGTTAATTAACCAAGCCTTTCGTGCAGTTAACATTTGTCAAATACTGCAAAATAATTTATGCAAATGTAACACCCCATTTTCATAGTCAGTTTGCTATTTTTTTTGTTTTGTTTAACTTTTCCCACAAAATCCTCATTTTTTTTTAGTAGAACAGCAGTATCAAAAAGAAAAAAAAATTTATCTTATACTAGACTTCTTATTTTGATCATTTATTTCAGGGAATTTGAGCCTGTCAACATTGTAACAATATAACAAATTAGCTCTCAAACTGAAGTAATTAAGGCATAAAATCTGACAGCTCTTTTCAGGTTAAAAATTAGAAACGATAATTGCTTTGAAAATACCCCCTTACTTTTTAAAGGGACCACGAAATCCTGCAGGAGGAGAAATCGAGTTTTACAAATTTTCAATTCTCTTATTGGCTGTGCTTTATCTAAAAAATACTTTGACAGTAAAACCTGTGGGCATATTTTAAAGAATAGTTGCACAATTAAAAGCACTTCAACATTTCAAACTGCACCTACTCAAACTGTTACTTTTAGGAAAACACGAAGTTCCCACAGAGAAGCAACTGGCATCTCTCTTACTGTATCGAGGCAATTCTACCATCTATCTCTCGACCAAGTATGTCTGTCCTATTCATACTTATTAAACACTCATAAAAGTAGTAAATGGATTCAATATGAAGACACAGGCTAGCTTGAGCTTCTACTGTTTAACTTTACTGATGATTGATAGACATGCAGTGAATTCTAATGACCCAGGAGACATCCTTCCAACTTAACCATTGAAATCAAGGTGGATAATTAGTTCTTTAGGACACCCCAGGGTGCAAGTAATAAGAAACTCACCACCTGTGTGGTCAAGGGAACTGATGTGGATGGGATTTAAATGGACTCAAAACAGAAGAAAGCGCATCACGTAAAAGAAGTGGATTGGGCAAAGGCAGGGAAACAGAAAAGGAAAGAAATCATCGGAGAAACGCTGACTAATTCAGTTCATTTGGAGCCATGACACCAAGAGTGAAGTCAGAAATAACTTGAAAGCCCTCAGCCGTTGTGTAGGCAATGGAGGCCTCTCTTTGTTTCTGAACCGAGGGGTCATAACAAAATCGACAACTGTCACATCTTCTCTGTAAAAAACTTTTACATTCAATGCAATAGCACATAATCATCTTTTACTTATTTATTTGCGGTACGTGGGCCTCCCCGCGTCCCCTGCATCGGTAGGTGGACTCTCAACCACTGCGCCACCAGGGAAGTCCATAATCATCTTTTAAATGCAATAAACTTAATGGAGTAGAGGAAGAAAAAGGGAAAGAAAAAGCATGTCTTACACAGTATCACCAAATTGAAAGCTTTGTAATGGACTAGAGCCGGAAGTAGGAGACACAAAGATCAAATAACAGCCTTCCATGTTTAAAAAGACTGCTAGTTACTGAAATTATAATTCTAAACAAACAGGAAAAATTTTTATATGAATGTAAATAACTTTTCAACACTTGTAACAATTATTTTTCAGAAAAACCAAGATTCCCTTTTTTAAAAGCAAGAATAAGATGTATGAAAAATTTAAACTTATGTTTCCTTTTTCTTAGGAAGGAGCTTCTTAAACTCTAAAGTTGCTATTGGCATATCATTCCATATTTGACTTTATTTTTTAGAAAAATATTAAATATATCATACTAAGTAAAGAAAGTCATTGTTGCAATTGCCTAAAATAATTGATTGAGCATCTCTTACAGACACCTCTCCAGGCTTCTCAACAGATAATCTCCGAGAAATGAGAAACAGGGCAATTTATAAAGACACAGGAGAACATGCATGCTGTTAATGTACCATTTAAAGACTTAAATAATGAATCACTACGTTGTACACCTGAAACTAAAATAATATTGTATGTCAACTATACTTCAATCAAAAAAGAAAAAGAAAAAAATAAAGACTTAAGTAATAGATTTGCAAATACTTCAGTTTGGACTTTATGGGTATTAGAAAACAATATATTTTATATACGTAACATGATTTTAATCATTCCATAAATATAGGAAGAAATATTTTTGAAAGATTTATGATGGATACGTAAAAGAAAACAGGAAATAATCTTTCCCCAAAACTAATGATGATATACCAAAAACATATCTAAAAATGCAAAGCTCAACCCTAGAATAGAAACTATTGACAGAATTTTAAAAACACAATTAACGTGCTATGTGCAGTTATCAGTATTCAGAGAGAAGTAAGATAGGATTCACTTTTATTTTCTCAGAATAGTATGGGTTGGCCATATTTTGTAAGGCACACAAAAATGTGGTACTAAATATTGGTATTTAAAAACAGCTACAATTACACCATTTATTGGATTTGCCCTGTTTTAAAACCTTACTTTAAGAGAAAATCTCTCAGAATGAGTAGTTTTATAAGTTTCACAAGAAGAGCAAACATGTCAGATATTCTCATTCTGGGTAATTACTTCCTTCGCAGGGCTGTGTACATTCTTGCAATGTAGCTGAAAATTAAGGCAAACATTACAAACAGAACTGGTTAAATGGAAAAAAATGCTGAAAAAAAATATCAGAACCAATGAAGAAATACTTAAAGACACTGACCACCTGAACCTGCTAGTTTGTAGACTGAGTCGGCTTCTTTGCAAATGCTTCTTTGCAAGAATATAAGGCTGTGTACCCTGGTTCTGGCCAAATAAAATACTTTTTAAGAAACGGTTTAACTCCGCGTTTTCAGCACTTCTGGTTTTGCTGGGTTTTGTGACACCGTTCTTATCCCCCCAAAGTTAACCTATGGGGGAGGCCGACTTACGAATAATGACAAAACAATGTGGAGCATGGTAAAGGGTCAAGCTCATTAGAGCTTGTCCTCTGTCTGCTGGTCCTGGGGTTTAGGGTCGGGGCCACTGCAGGGCGCCAGCAGGGCGTGACAGCAGCGGAGCTGCACCCTAAGTAGACAGACCACCCTGAAGCTTTTGGGAGGACAAGCCATCCAGCCGGGAGCCGGGCTGGAGAGCACTGACCTGCGGCAGGTCAGGGGTGACAGGGATCAGAGGGGCAGGAAGACTCATCAGTACATTGAAAGGAATCAAGACTGATTCCAAGGAGATGAAAAGGCTGAACACTTGGAACAATAATAAATAAGAATGATTGTTTTTCACTTGGATCTGTCCAAAGTACAGCTTTACGAAGTGAAATCTTACTGGAAAGTCACCATTTTTGTTTTCAATGGCAATGAAGTCTTGACAACGGGAGTCAGCGTTCTGCATGAAGGGGTAACTTGCTGAGGACATGGGACCATGACAGCCAAACTTACCTGACACTGCACCCCGTCCTGGGACTGAGTCTTAAAGTATTTCCACAGAGGGTGGGATAAAACAAAGGGAGATTTTGTTCCCTGAAATTCAAAAATGCATCTTTCTCTACGTGAACCATGGCTATTTATTGCAACATTCCAGGAACTTAATACTTTTTTATTATCACCTGCAGAAACTACCTGTTTCCTAAACCCTGTTATGTACTCCTTTAAAAAGCAAAAAGGAAATCTGTATTTCTGTGAGCTTGGCCAGTACTTCAGGAATGCCCACCTTTATTTTCCTTGAGCCACATGAACGGGTGATTGCGTTTGGCTTCTACCTTTTGTCCAAGTGGTGCTTCACACTGCTACGTAGATTCCAGTATGTTCCCTTTGCTCAACCCCACTCTCACTCTCATAATGTGTCTTCATTGAAAAGGCATTAGTTTGTGATTATTGGCTTTTCTCCGGAAGAGTGTTCTACAAATTAAGAAAAGCGGCCAAGAAAACAATACTGTATGTGCTTTGAATGAGTCTATAATTCTAACGCTCTAAATTACTCTAGGAATAATTTAACACAGTTGAACATTCTCTTAGTACTCATGTACAGTGATGTAACCCAGAGTTTGTTGACTACATCAAAAACCCAGTCCATAATACTCTTTTTTTCCTTCTGTATGCATGAAACACAAAATAATTCTTAGCTATAGAATTTATAATACTGTCTATTTATAAAACTACCACATGTTAAATTAATTCCTGGATAATATTTATTTGCAAAACTGATATCAAAATATTTGGTATTTGCTTTTCAGAAGTAAAAAAAAAAGGGTGGGCCTAGAGTAGCATCTTTTGAGGTTATACCAAGCCGAGTTTGTATCAGAGGGTCTAAAGTTGGGGTTTTGTAAACTTTAGTTCTTTATTGTACTCTTTTACTATAATGAGTGAAATTACCTATGACACAGCTGTGGTTGAGAACCACAGAATTAGATATTGTCTTCTAAAAGTAGAAACTCCATCTAAATCAGATAAATATTTAAAAAAATAAGAAAACAAAAACTTGAATGGGAGAGGGCTGAATGGGTCTGAGCAGAGCTAGGACTGTGACGACGGTGATGAGGTTATTCAAGGCAGGATTTGTGTGAAGAATTTGGAGTATGTTACAGTAAAAAAAGAATTCGGTAGCTGTTTAGCTCTTTGAATGCAGATAAGGGACTGGGTTTGCTTCTCAGCTTCGCCAGCTCCTTGCTGTGTGAGCGACCAGCACATTTAAAAATGTCAGTAATAATACTGCTTATCTCATATGCCTGTTTTGGTTATCAAAATAGCTGATTTTAATATCTTACACTGACCAAGTGCTTACTCTACTGTTCTAAGTGCTTTATGTAAATGAGCTTACTTAATTCTCAAACAAGGCTTTGAGATGGGTCTAGTTATTACCTCCACTTTACAGATGAAGAAGCAGAATAAGGAATAATTAATGATGCATGAAAAATCAGGTGTGATGCACAGAAAGTACGATGCCTGAAACACAGGTTCAAAAATGTTAACTGTTTTGCTCACAGAAGTTTAATCTAACAGTGTAAGAAACAAGGAGCACCCCAGTATGAGAGTACTCAAGTCTACTCTACATTAAGTTTTCAAATTAACCAAAGGTCAAATTAGTCATTTCATCTCAACATAAACCAAACTAAGTGGCTGAGAATGAAAGTTAAGTGGCTAAAGGGTTCTTATATTAAATAAAACTTCAACTCATCAAGTTGTAAATTCTCAAGATTAACAAAATCATCATTTGTTCTTCAAGTGTAATATTTATACAGCTCACAATGAAGTCGGGGGTTTGGCAGTCTTCTAATGACCTTGATGATACAGGCAGCCAAGGAGGATAATTTAACTCTCATAGTAAGAAAAAATTTGAGCTAAATCATTCATTTGAGAGGTCAAGAGAAGAGCTAAGCAAAGTCTTCCTCAGCTATCATGAATAAAGGAATCGTTTCGATGCCTTTTTGGCCAGTGGAGCAATTTGCAAAACTCTGAATAGCAGTTTGTTAGCATTTCACCACTGACCTCATTTTCAGACATTGTTAGTTTCAATCTGACACAGTCATCTGATAGATAATACTTCATACCACAAAGAAGACTAGAGCAAAACTTTCTCACTTCCTAATTTCCTCTCAATTTTCCAATTCTGAAATTCATCTTGGATTACAGTTTGCTTTGCTGCCCTCACCTGCTTTCTTTGCATATAGTGTAGAGAAAAATGTTCTTCCAGGAATAAGCCTTGAATCTGTATTCCAAATTTCAGCAGCAGAAGCCGCTGAAATAAACACAGCTGTGACCCTCATGAATTATACTGGATCTGCTAACTACTCTACATGGCCCTTCCTCCCCAACCCCCCTGCATCCCACTGGCTCCCTCTTCACTTCAATGGCAAGAGCCAGGGAATGAGGGAATATCTGAGCGGCCGGTAAAAACAACCATCCTAATAGAGCTGCTGAATCAATACTCTGAAATACCGTTTCACAAGGAAAAGGTCACTCGGTGGTCCTTGAGTGGACTAAACGCACACAACTAAACCCTGCTTGATCACCACATTTATAACATTTTCATTTTACAGAATGAAAAATGAAGAGAATATTCTATCAGCTTCCCAGTGATGAATATGACAAGACGTGAAAATGAAGAATGAAACCACGATTGATGCAACTCTGCGGCTTGGAAGGGGCTGTAGGAACCTGCTTATCCTCTTCCTCAATGGAGTTTATCACCACAGTTACTAATGTGTGGACCGAAGTGTCAATAATTGATTAGTGCTAAAACTACTACCTTCCAAACTATGGATGTACCTTTCTTCCTTGTGCAATAGATGTGTTACTGAAGCATTGAAAATAAGGTTGGTACATCAAATCATACTTAAGATCCCATGAGTGTCCCTATGCAAAGATGTTTATAACTGTAAATCCTGGTATCCTTCTCTTTTAAGCCCATGGTTTTTTTTTGTTTTTTGTTTTCAATTAATTAATTAATTCATTTATTTATTATTGGCTGAGTTGGGTCTTTGTTGCTGTGCGCGGGCTTTTCTCTACTTGCGGCGGGCGGGGGCTACTCTTTGTTGCGGTGCGCGGGCTTCTCACTGCAGTGGATTCTCTTGCTGTGGAGCACGGGCTCTAGGCTCAGTAGTTGTGGCGCTAGGGCTCAGTAGTCGTAGCCCGCAGGCTCTAGAGCGCAGGCTCAGTAGTTGTGGCGCACGAGCTTATTTACTCCACGGCATGTGGGATCTTCCCGGACCAGGGCTCGAACCCATGTCCCCTGCATTGGCAGACGGATTCTGAACCAGTGCACCACCAGGGAAGTCCAAGCCCATGTTTTAATATGCCAGATTTCTTAGAGCAGAGAACCCTAAATAAGACTACTGTAAAGGACTTCTTTGACTGTGATGCACTAATAGCATAGAGTATACAGTATCCAGCAGAGAGACAGTATAAAGCTTTGCCCCCTGGCACTGCAGAAAAGCACTGGGCTACTCCTCCTATGCTCAGCCTTCCTCACTGAAGGCCACCACAGCAAGAATTGGGGCATCTGAAGGCCACGGGTTTTGCTAACCGCGATGCCAATATTCAGATCGCAGGTGGAGACATCCACAATGCCCCTGACAGGCTGCCAGAGGTACCAGAGGCCTGGGTCTCACCAGCTGACACCCACAAGATTAAGGACCAATCATGGAATAACTATGGTTTTGAGAAAGGTTGAAAGAAAAGTCTTACAAACAGTGAATATAAATGTCTCTCTCCAAAGCAAATCTGTGGGGTCCTAGTTTTAAAACCCCTGCTTATTAGCTCAGAATTTGGATTCCATGTAAGGAATTAAAATATTCAGCTCTCTGAAATTCGTTAGGTGGTGTCCTGGCCCAGGGCGTGCAGTGTAAACACCAGTGCACCTGCATCCTGTGATGATTCTATGACGCGGGCTTCCTCGACGGGCATCAGTTCAGTTTCATTTTCCTGGAATCCTTCCTTTTTTTCCTCCAGAGAAAAACTTTTACTCCGTTAGGTTCCCTCTCTTGCCCCCCCAGAAAATCCTTTTCTCCATTACTAACGAGGTTTTGTTTCTAACAAACGAGACCTTTTGAAGTGAACCCAACGTCCCTAAGGTTCAAACGACCTCCAGTTGCCAAATCCACTGGAACTTCTGCAATTTCATCCTGCTTGGCTCTCGGCGGCATCTGGTGCCCTTCGAGGCTCCTCTGTCTTCAACGGTCTACTCGCTCGGCTCCCAGACAGCATCGTGGTTCTCAGCTTCCCCATCGCTCCTTCCCAAGGTTCCTCCTTTACCTCCAATCACAGACACTTCTAAAGAGTCCTTCCTTCCTTCCTTCCTTCCCATTCGTCTTCCTATTCTACCAGCTTTTCCTCTGTCCTCCCATCCACGGCTTTATTGTCTGTCAGTTAGCAATACGTACATTTATTCCTCCAAGTCAGTCTGTCTCCTGAAAACCCAAACTCGATACATTCCCCATCTTGCTACTGGAATTATTCTCTTTTAAAAAAATGATCACACCTCTTCTCTTGAAACATATGATGACTCCTCTGCCTGGTGGACGAAGTCCAAATATCCTAGTCCCACAGACAAAGCCACTACAGTGTGTCCTTATGTTCCTTCCTAGTCTCCATCCTTACTGACACTCACCCTAAAGCTTGCCCCACACTGCAGCAGGGACTCAGCAGCGCTCCTTCATTCCTCTGTGTCTTTGCTACGTTGACCATATTTACAGGATCAACCGTGTCAGGGTATAAAGCCTGATAAGCAGGTTCTTACCCAGGTAAAAAGACTCATCTGAAGTTCAGACTGTCTTAGGAAACAGAGACTGTTCCTGGCTGTGCCTACAGAGCTCTGTCCCCTCTTCATCTGTCGTCTTAGAAAATGTCAACAACATCATGCTCACGTAGAATGTATTTGCAGAATCTTGGGTCGAGGAACCCAAATTCTAGACTCTCCACTCTGGGAGGAAGAATCTTCCCTAGTTATCTTCTTTAACCAACAAATTAGTTCCAGAAGTGGAGAGGAAGGAAAGAGACAGGCAGAGAAACAAACAGACCACTTGGTTGAGCCTTGATAATCAAGGAAGTGACCTGCAGCCGGAAGATGCTTCTCACACGTCCACAAGATAAATCCGACTTAATCAGTGAATAGTCCTTCTGCATTCCTACAGCATCTAGTTCATGCTTTGATTATAGCTCATAGTATACTAATCTGTCGCTTCTTGATTCTATGTCCATTTTGCCAATCCATCTGTGACCCCTAGCACGGAGCAGATGCTGATAGAGTAACAAACGCATCCTTCAAGACGAGCAATGCCTTGGATACAATGAAGAGGCATCTTTAAGATTCTCTGCAATCATAGCAATGGCTATATTAAACCAGTACAATCTGGTCAAAGAAATTATGAATGCTGCTATAGACATATCCTGTGAAGTCTCTCTCATTAAACCAATATGTTCCAGAAACAATTTTCCAAATAACTTAAAGCAACTGTAATGGTGCAAGCTATTTGTGCTCAAAGATACAAGATTAAAAACTTGATCAGAATGACCATCATCAAACAAATCTACAAACGATAAATGCTGGAGAGGGTGTGGAGAAAAGGGAACCCTCTTGAACTGTTGGTGGGAATGTAAATTGATACAACCACTATGGAGAACAGTATGGAGGTTCCTTAAAAATCTAAAAATAGAACTACCATATGACCCAGCAATCCCACTACTGGGCATATACCCTGAGAAAACCATAATTCAAAAAGAGTCATGTACCACAATGTTCATTGCAGCACTATTTACAATAGCCAGGACATGGAAGCAACCTAAGTGTCCATCGACAGATGAATGGATAAAGAAGATGTGGCACATATGTACAATGAAATATTACTCAGCCATAAAAAGAAACGAAATTGAGTCATCTGTAGCGAGGTGGATGGACCTAGAGTCTGTCATACAGAGTGAAGTAAGTCAGAAAGAGAAAAACAAATACCATATGCTAACACATACACATGGAATCTAAAAAAAAAAATCGTTCTGACAAACCTAGGGGCAGGACAGGAATAAAGACACAGATGTAGAGAATGGACTTGGGGACATGGGGAAGGGAAGGATAAGCTGTGACCAAGCGAGAGAGTGGCATGGACATATATACACTACCAAATGTAAAATAGATAGCTAGTGAGAAGCAGCCGCATAGCACAGGGAGATCAGCTCTGTGCTTTGTGACCACCTAGAGGGGTGGGATAGGGAGGGTGGGAGGGAGATGAAAGAGGGAGGGGATATGGGGATATATGTATATGTATAGCTGATTCACTTTGTTATACTGCAGAAACTAACACACCACTGTAAAGCAATTATACTCCAATAAAGATGTTAAAAAAAAACTTGACAAATACTGCCCTATGCAATTCCATCAGAAGCTCTTTTGCATTCTTTCAAAATCCACTAAGAACCAATGACATACGTTTGTCTTACAAACGGAAGTCTTGCCCCAGCAAACGATGCTGATTCTCTAGATATAAAGGAGGAAATGCAGAGCCCGCAGGAGGGGAGGACATCTGTCCAAAATGCCAGGTGGTGCCCAAGAAAGTGCTGATAGGAATTCGCTTTCTGATTTTCACCTCTCTCAAATTCCTCTTTTATATTCCTTCCCCGATATTTCACATTTATGCGAGTGCTTTCCTTGCAATTTAGGTCTTTATTTAGCTCACAAAGTAGGCTTTATACTAAGGAGGTAGAGTATTCATCTTTTCGCGTCAGTACCGGTTGCCCTTAGTAACCACCACTTGAAGGGAAACCTTATTTTCATCTGGTGACTCGAAATAAGACTGAAGGGTCAACTGCAGAGCAACTGTGAAAGGCAGGTCTCAAACTGGCAAATCGCTCAGTACAAGCCCCCCTTTCATCTGGATCATTCCAAAGACACTGAGGGTTTTGTTCACAAATATTTCATAAATCACAGGGTTTAGACATTGGTTTCTAAACAATACTTGTAAAAATAGAACTATACAGTCCAACCTGAAATCTCACTATTATTGAGATTACGGAGAGAAACCGTATAATTGACACAAGTCTAAGGCAAACAGAGAGATAGGTAAAAGGAATACATATTCATTTCAGATATAGTATGTCAAGTACTCTGAAACTACACTCCTGTTGAATTTACTGATCTTTTAAAATTGAGTTCAAGCTTCCAAGAACCTATGCTAAGAAGCAAAGCCAATTTGCTCTCTGTTATTAGTTTAGGCTAATAAATTCGATGATAGAACAGCTAGTGATTTTGGATATTTGTGAATCACTATTTGATATATGACAACTGTTTACCTACTACTAAGGAAAAATAAGGGATAAATGTAATTTTCACTCTTTGAAGCCCCCTTATATCTAATTCATGTATAGTACTCTAAATGATAGTTAATATATATCCTTCTTATGAGTCAAAGAATGAAAAGATAAAAAATTGTATTTTCATGCAAAATAATAATAATACACTTCCATTATTGTGGCTTAAGAAATCTAAACCCTCAGGCTGTTTGGCTTTTTTAGCAAGAGGAAGACGCCTGGTCATTGCTAACATCAATGTTTTACACTGTTTAAGTGGATTCAATGCAACTACGTATGACAAGAAATTTTACTAGTGGTCTGTTCACAGCCTTAATAGGATGCAAGCATATTTTATGAAACACAGTTTAGCAGGGAGATAAGGCAAGGAGCAAATGGGAACTAAGGCGCATAGAATTGGAAGCAGGTCCAAAATTTAGGGAAGCGACTTGTAAACATGATTATCATGATGAAGTTATACTAATCAGCCTAAGAGTGTGTATGTCTGTACGGCAAAAGGATTCCATAGAAACAGCAGGTTTTCCCACTTTTGCAAGCTTTTCCAGCTAAATTCTGAAATTCACATGCTGCAAATTTAATCTTGTACTTTTTAACTCTTAATAACCCTTGAAATAGAAGCTAAATCAGTTACTGAAGCAGATACTGTCAACTTACTATTGAGTTTGGTTTTGTTTCTCATTTCTCCTTCAGCATCGAGGATGAATCAAAAATGGTTGTTTTCCAAACTTAGGGTTACCAAAGGGGAAAGGTGGGGGGAGGAATAAATTAGGAGTTTGGGATTAACATATACACACTACTATACATGAAATAGATAATCAACAAGGACCTACTACATAGCACAGGGAACTCTCCTCGGTACTCTGTAATGGCCTATGAGGGAAAAGAATCTGAAAAAGAGTGGATATATGTACATGTATAACTGAATCATATTGCTGTACACCTGAGACTAAGACAACATGGTAAATCAACTATACTCCAATATAAAATAAAATTTAAAAAATTTTATGGTAAATCAACTATACTCCAATATAAAATAAAATTTAAAAAAATTTTAAAAATTAAAAAAAAATTTAAATTAAAAAATTTAAAATTTATTTTTATTAAATAAAAATTTATTTTATTTAATAAAATAAAATTTAAAAAAATTTAAAAAAGAATAAAACAGTATTCATAGAGCAAAAATGGTTGTTTTCAACTAAAAAAGCTAAATATAATTAAACTACTTAAAAAATCCACGTAATGTCTGAATTGTAGTGCATTTCTCGTATGTGAACTTTTCCTCAATAACAATAACAAAAAACTTAACATAATTCACACAAACAGTTTGCTCAATACTTCGTAAGCGTGAGTACATATATGGTCTTTGAATTCTTATTTGAACACCACTTCTGAGCTACCGCAAAGTTGGCCACCTCTGAAGTGTCTCTCTCCAAGGAGACCGCGGTCTCATGGTGTGGACCTATAGCAGTGCGTTTTACTCTGTGGTCAAGGATGCTGCTACCGGCCCTCCACCCACCAGGATGCTCGCGGTCTTTCTGAGTGGACGCTCAGAGCCCTCACCCGGCCTCCCTTGTGATAAACGGTGACGTCTGTGAGAGCCCTGGAGGAGCCCGGGGATGTTGTCTGAGACTGAAGCGCATCTCTTCGCGCTGTCCTGCTGTTCCTGCGTGAAGGCCAACTCCATCGGAGTTGAGGCCCACTGGCCACTGCTTCCTTGTCACTCGTTCTGTCCCGATGGCTGACATCAGACACCTCCACACATTTGCAAAGTTTGTATCCCAACCAGGGGACTCCAGGGGCTGTCTCTGTGAAGCTTACTTTAAACCGCAAAACCAACTGTATAAGAGACCGTCAGAAAATTCAGTTCCCAATTTCCAGAACCTCGAAGGAGCAAAAGATGTTTAATGACTCAATGTGACATTTTTAATAGTCAAAACCCTTCCATTGTTTTTTATTGCTGCAATGCTTCTCTCATTCTAAAGAATTGTCTTCATTTTACATGTGATCTATTTTGACATGAAATATTTCTGCAGGTGATAAGTATTTACTAAGCTCCTATTTTTGGCAATTCAGGGACAGTGAGAAAATATGCCAAGAGGCTGAAATTTTTAAAAACTCACCTGTTTTCAATCATAGGTAAGTTTCACTGTTGTATACCATTGAAACAAGTTAGATGGATAAATATAATAAAATGTAAATATTTTAATAGACAAGTATAATGCAATGTTAAGAAAGGGTTTGAAAGCATGTCGTTAAATGTGTTCTGGAAAACTTTTGTACTTTACTTGTTATGTGTGATGATACCTCACTTATCCCCAGATAACTTATCTAGAAACTTCAAGTGTATTGAATGTTGCCGAAAATTAACCATAATTTTCATAACAGATTGGATGACAGATGTAGGAGGAACATCACACTGTTACAGGGCTCCTGTCACTTCTTTCAGGTGTAATTCTGACCAGCATCTTCACCTGTGTTCCCAAACCAGACATGGGAAGGAGAGCAGATGAGAAGGGGCAGAGAGAAAACGTGCTGGAGTTGACCCTCAGATCCCAATCCGCACTTGGACAATGGAGAAGACAGAAAACTTAAAAGAGTGACCTTCGTGACCCAAGTCACCCGGGAGGTCCCAAATGGCTCCAGAAAGGTTCTGTGCTGTGCAAAAGACATTCTTGATGGTATTTCTGCGATCCTTTTTTATTGCCCTGTTTTCTTTTTCATTCTATGTGTTTATTTGGTTTGGGCCTGATGTATAAACAACCAGAATGGAGGAGGAACAATGTTCTATGCCAAGAAACACAGCCCAGAGGGAAATGTTTTAAAGCACCACGTTGACGAGGAACAGACGGTGCCTGGAGTCTGATAATGATGCCCGGGGCAGAGGCAGGTCTGCTCAAAAAGACCCCGATGAAAGTTTCCGGAAGCTTTTACTGTCTGTCAGAGCGGACAGAGTTTCCCAGGCAACATGGTGAATTAAGTAACACGTTGGGCAGAAACCTAAATGCTTTGTCACCGCAGCCTCTCAGCCCACTGTGTGGATGTGCTTTAACGTGGGCAAGGGCCAGGGTCTCCTCTGTCAGGGACTCCAGGTGTCGGGGGAGCGGGGGATGTGGTCTCTGCTGATACAAAACAAGAGCTCCTGGACCTGACCAAGGAGCGAGACTTGTCCACAACGGGCTGGAGGTCGGGGGCTGGGAGAACCACGTGAGCGGAGCCGCCTTGCGGGAGTTGAGATCTGCATAGTCTGTGTGTTGACATAAACTCCCTAAGTCTCAGTTGCATTACTGGTAAAATAAAAGTACTAAAAGCTATCTTACTGGTGAGGTTTCCTCTGAGGATGAAAGTGATGATTTATGTGGATGTGTAAAAGAAAATTTAAAACAAAAAGCTAGTTGTCAAGAACAATTATAAAACTAAACTCCAGGCACTGTAAATCTGAATGTTTTGACATAGTCACTCTACTCATCATAATTAGGTAAGTTAACTGGTAAGCAGGTACACAGGTGGCCTAACCGGGGGCAGTTAAGAGACAGCCAAGCCCTGTTAAGATGAGCCAGGCGAGAGGAAAGGGGTACCCGTCCCACTGGAGCTTGTGTCAAGGTTCCCCTGGAGACCAGCGTCCAGGAGTGGAAGGGATGTGTGGGGATTTCCCATTCCTCTGTCCACAGTTCTCTGACGATGCGGGTACCGAACGCCCGAGGAGGTCTGGAGGCAAAGGCTTGGCTTCGGCGCGAGGACCACTTTTAGCACTTTCCATCTGTGCGACCTCGAGTTGCCCTTCATTTCCCCACTTACAAGGCTGTGAGAAAGACGCCCCACGGAACTGGTTGTAGACTGGAATGCAAATCACATCAAACATAGAGAATCAAGCGTCTTCCATCCGCTGCGTCAGGTCGAGGTGGACACTGTGAGGTCCCGGGTCAGATACGGTTGGGGGCAGAGCAGTCCCTAGAGGGGCTGCACACTCAGGAGGGGCGGAGCGGGCCATGTGGATGTGGGGCAGCCGTCAGCTCCTTCTGCAGCACAGAAACGACAGCCTCCTGGAGCTGGGGCCACGGCCTCTCCCTCCCACTCTGTTCTCTTTGCCAAGGGTGAAAAATAAGCAGAAGTATCCCCGCAACAGTCCCTTTGCCCTCACCACCCTGGCATCCCACCAGTTAAAGAATCACCCGCATTCATAAGTACTTCCCAGCCCACCCCTTTCCTAATAGCAAGGTAAGAGGTACCAGGGGTCATTCACTCTCAGTGTGAATCAGTTCAAACAGCTTATTTTCATGGTTCCTTAAAGAGACAGACAATTTAATGAACAGAGTAAAGTGGGGAGGGGGCCGTCTATGAGCAGTACTTTGGGGGCTGCGGCAAGGTACCAGGGAGGGACTGTCCCAGCCAAGAGCGTCAGGGGCACTGAAGGGAAGGGCGGTGAGCAGGGTGGAGGAAGCCAGGAGGGTCGCATATTGGTGTCAAAAGAAAAAGAAGGCGAGTCTTGTTTTGTAAACTGGAAATGATCAGAGAATCAGAGATAGCAGAGCCAGAAGTTTGGAAGACTGGGTCTTCTGGGGGCCTTCAGAAAGGAATGTCTGCAAGGCTCAGGCAGAGAATATCAATCAAGGAAATGGGATGGATGTGACATAACAGCCACCAGAGGGAACTGTGGAGAGCCAGCAAGTGTGGCTTTCCTAGAGACAATGTAATTAACAATAGTAGTAACGCTGAGCTGGACAAAAGGACTTGGCTGTGGAGGGATCGGTCCAGCCCCTTCAATGTTACCAACGGAATTGCTAAGCATGAAAATATATATAAAGAAATATTTTAGGATGTGACCTTGTACAGAAATAGCTCCATCAGGCTCTTTTCTCCAAGGACTTGAAAGTTGGGTCAGATTTGAAGATCTCATAAGAAGTGGATTAGTTTCTGCTACTCCAGGAAACCCTCAAACCCAGGAGAACCCCAGGAGTTTCTCAGTTCTCCCTTCAGGTGAAAACTCCTTTCCTCCTCCAAGACAACCCAGGAGCAAGTCCTGAGTACATTTAGAGACTCCTCGGAGGAAAATGAAAGCATTTTAGGGTGATACTCGTGTAAGTCAGAAGCGGGCACTGAAGTTATCGAAAGGGGAAGGTTCACAGGCTGATCTCATTAAAAGTCTATTGAACCTTGTCCTGAAAACCCTAAGGTCACAGCAGGAGGGATGACAGAGAGGAGTGTAGGGTCCAGGGCACAAGCAGGTGAGACGGGTTTATTTGCAGCACACATGCAGTGTCTGGAGCTCTTGGGCCACGGGATCCATGTTATCGTCAACATTACGGGTGTGTGACATAGTCTTAATATCAAACATTAATTACCCCTCTTTGACCAGTTCAAAGAGGCAGGCTTTGGATTTGGTCCAGCCTGTGTCTGAATTCCGCCTCCATCACTTATTAGTCACGGGACACAGGGACAGTCACCCCACTCTTCAGTGTCACACTTCCTCACCTGTAAAATGGTGATCCTAAAACCTACTCTGGAGGTTGGGAAGTTGAGAGGTCAAGTATAGATGCGAAGTACCCAGCAGATCGTAAGTATCTGCTGCCGTGATCACGACTCATCCTTGTGATTTTATCGTTGTATTAGTCACAGACAAGTGCCGTCACCCAGCAAGCCCTCACGCCTGCTTCTCACCCTTCATGCTGGGGTTTCCCAAACACGCAGGACCTGCGTGTTCCCTGGAAGACCTGTGATAAGTGCACAGCTCACTCCACACGCATTGTGCTTCGCAGAAGCAAGTAACGGGATGAGCAAAGCTTCACCGCCAGTCCACATTTTTTTATTCAAGCTCCTTGGTACACAATTAGTCAGTGGTATTTCTAGAAGCTTGTGATTGGCAATAAGTAATTGTAGTCTAGAGCTCTTTCTTCTATTGCCACTTGCTAAACACCCACTTAAAGTATCGGATCACGAAACTCACTACAAATTGAAATTTATGTTTCCTTTTGGGTTATCTGGGAATAATCCAACAGAGACAATGAAGAGAACATAACGCTAATTTCTACTCTTGGTTTCATAATACTACGCTGATTATTTTCAGACTTAATTTGGTACGCAACAATTAAAAAATATATTTCCTCTATATTTTTGTTAATGTGGATTTTCGGGGGGGTTCCAGCCAACGAATTTATACTACCAAACATCAGACAAAGTAAGGAAAAGCAAAATTAGCCTACTGAGGTGTTTTCGTAAGAGAACAAATTCTCCTGTTCTCTACTGCCTGAATCATGGAAGTCAGCGTTTTTCTTTCTAAAGGTATCTTCTTGTCATAGACTGTGATTTTGTTATAAGAGTGTTAATTCTTGTCCAGTTGGAAACTAGCATGGATTGCATTCCGGCTCCAGTCTTCAGATTTTAAGTATGAAAGACGTATATGATGAAAACATCCATCAACTGACTGACAGATCAATAAAACGTCTATCCATACAGTGGAATGTTATTCGGCAACAAAAGGGAATCAAGCACTAACCATGCCGTACCACGGATGGACCTTGAAAACAGTATCAAATAAAAGAAGGCAGGCACAAAAGGCCACATATTGTATAATTCCACTTATGCTAAGTGTTCAGAATAAGCAAACCCACAGAGAGAGAAAGTGGATTGGAGGTGGCCCAGGGCTGCAGTGGTTGTGGAAGGGGTGGGGAGTGACTGCTAATGTGTGTGAGGTTTCTTTTTGGAATGACAGAAATGTTTTGGAATTACATAGTGATGATGGTTGTATGACTCCGTGCATATACTAAAAACCGGAGAATTTTATACTTTAAAGGGATGAATCGTGTGGTGTGTGAATTATATCTCAGTACTCTACGTAGAAAATTCTTCCCTGTCATCGTCGTCATATTCCAAAGCAAATGTTCACTGCAAGCTTACCTTGTGAGGTTCGGTGAATTCTGCAGTGACATTGCATTAGCAACACAAGTTTAGAAATCCTTGTATGTAAATCTCAAGTTCGCCTCCATAGTTTTATAAACAAAATTTTCCTGCCAATTTTAAATGTTGAAAAAAATTGCCTTGGGTGATTCTTTCCTTTTATTGGCTCTTCTCTTAGGATAAAAGAAGTGCTTGCATTTCTTTTTTGTTTGTTGTTGTTTTTGGAATGAAGTGGAGTCAAGATGGAATTAAGTAAGAATTATATTGTGCAGCTCCCTGAAAACAGCAGAAGATCAAATATGGAACATACCCAAAGTGGGAGAGAAATAATTCCTTAATAGAGCACATAATAAAAAAGATCTCACAAATTAAATGTTGTTCCAAAGACATCTTAAACACTTCCTGGAGCATCACACACACACACACATGTGGAGAAAAAGCCAAGTTTTATATTTTAGTCTTCTAGCAACTTAATGCAACGAAAATTTCCAGATAAACAGGAAGAAAAAGGTAATTTTCATTAAAAATGTACACATACATTATGATCGCTGCTCCTTTTTCTTTCTTTTTTTTTTTTTGAAGTATAGTTGATTTACAATGTGTTAATTTCTGCTGTACACAAAGTGATTCAGTTATACATATACACACATTCTTTTTCATATTCTTTTCCAGTACGGTTTATCCCAGGATATTGAATAGAGTTCCCTGTGCTGTACAGTAGGACCTTGTTGTTTATCCATTCTCTATATACTAGTTTGCATCTGCTAACCCCAGACTCCCACTCCGTCCCTCCCCCACCTTTTCCTTTAGCTCTTACTGTAATGCGTTTAGAGGTACCACTAACACAAGGTTTCACATATAATGTGCAGGGACTTGGTGTTAAGAGGACAAGCCCTGGCGTCAGGCTGATTTGAATCCTGATGCCCCAACTTATGCCCTTGAGAAAGTCTCTTAATTTCTCTCGTCCGCAGTTTCTCCATCTGAAATGAGGATGGGGATAGAGGGTTGAGAGAATTCAATGTGACGATACCTTCAAAGCGCTTAACATGGTGCTGGGTTCAGGCTGAGCTGACGTGTTGTCGTCATCGTCCTCATCTTGCTTTCAGCATTGCTTAATGCCCTTTTATAGGGCCATTTCTTATTCCAGTGACATTTCTGATAGAATCCCCAGATTTCAGCCAGAGAAGCAAGGACACCCATTCAGCCCTACAGGGAGACACTTTCCTCTGTTTCCCTCAAAAATTCAAATTGTAATTCCAAGAAACCACTCATCCTTTTTGCTAACACAATTTCATAAAAGGTCTTTTTTTTTCCATAAACAAAGCCAAACATAATATCTTGTTCATCTGATTCTACGCAGAATAGCTGTTACCTGAGCACTGCCTCATCACACATGACAATGGCAGTAATTACTAACCACCCAGAAAAAAAAAAAAACACCTAAGGAAGACATGGGTCTCCATCCGTGTAATGAAAAACGAAAGAGGCAAACAAGGCTGCTCGTCCCACTTTGTGTGTCCGTGTCTGACTTACAGTTCAGCAGCCTTATAGCAAGTCTACAAGTCACTCTTAGGTACCCACTGTGTTTTCAACACGGTAGGTGCCCAGAATAAATTTCTTCTTCACTTGAATTCCCTTGTACTGTGCCGGGTGTCATAGATACAAACGACGGTTAAAACCCGGCCCTCCTCTAAACCTTATTCTGAAACGTGCTGTGTCTTCAGAACAAAAAATAGGAAAGCGTTTCAATGACAAGGTAAGGTTTAGTCAAGGCAAGACAGGCATCAGTAAAACGTTCCAGCTGGATACATTGATCCTCTGTGACATCAGACACGGATCCCAGTCCAATATAAATTCAAGTCGTTTAGAAAAGTTCATGGTGTGAGAAAGAGCAAGGAATCTTTACCACAAAATGCCTCCGTGCCAAAAAATTATTTGATGTTATCCTAATAGAAACATCCTCATTCCCGAGGCTCCCCAGTTCTCTGGAGACTATCCCACCTGTACCATTCCTGGAGAGTCTCTTATCAGGGGATCTTAAAGCAGAGGCTAGTGCTGGTGATTCTGGAGGGCAGCATCTGAATGGGAAACCAGGTACTGATGCGTCTGATGTGAGGAACCCCACTGGCCTGTCACACGCCACAGCCGGGGAGCAGGGCCATGGAGGGTTCAGAGTCTAGTGTGACGTGTGTGCACTTGATCCCGAGAACCAGGTTTTGGCTGGCCCGTTGTTAGGGAGACAAAACCAAATGAGACTACAGTTACTGAACTGATTTGATTTGGTAGCCCAAGGAGAGAAGCCTTAAACATATCAAAGCTTGTTATGGAAACACAGACACACTGACACAGACACACACACACACACACACACAAATTAACCAAAAAGCAATTGTACCCAAGACCTAAGCCCTCCCTGGTATCCAATAACTGCTTTGGATTTAGGCCAACAAGAACTCCTAGTCACTCCTAAATAAACTCCTAAATCACATGTGGTCCTATGTGATTCTCCATCAGGCTTTTGAATGAAAACAAAGTGAAAGATTTAGACACATCAATTTCATCTCCAAATAAAGAGGTTTAGAAAGTCAGAATTTTATAAAGAATCGGGATAAATTTAGCATAACAAAGATTTCACTCAGATGTTACAGAAAATGTCAAATTTATGGGAAGATGCAAAAACAGGATATTAAGTTGAGTGATAGAAATTTTTTAAAAGTCATGCTGGTCCATTAATATCACATCTGCAATATAAAGAAAGAAATAGCAAAGCTTCTTTCTAATTACCAGAGTCTTATTTTCTATCACGGCCACACAGACATCTTTATATTATTTTTTAATCTAGGAAAGTCTGAGATGCTTACTCCAAAAATTCACTTTGCAAAGTAGGGACATGGTTAACCACCTGCTTCCTGGACTTGGCATAAAACAGAAATATGCTGGTCCCTCCTACATCATCTGTGACTGTGCTCTGACTCAGTGTAATTGATTTTATAATGGAGTGAAATACTTTATAATGGGACTTTTATTCTATTATTCATGAGAGAGAAAAACAACATTTAAACCATCCAGGAAAAAAGAGGGAGAGGCACTTTTCCATATTTTGGACGTATTGCACCCTGACCCTCTTCTCCTATCCCTAGCTCATAGGCTCGGAGGTGTCTCTGGGCTCAAGAGAAGAGCAGGGAATAACTAGTCCTTTCCATGGAGTCTAAATGGGATAGACTAAAGCAAGGCAGGTTAGTCAGGTCCCATCAGTAACCTCCAAAGTCAGAGGGTCTTTGTTAAGGTTTAATGAAATCAGATCCTACAACAGTAGCTCCCATTTATGTAAACAGTTACATAAGGAGCAACACAGTTTCAAAATCAATAAGAGGCTCAGACTGGATATATTTTAAAAACAAAGGAAAGACTGTCCTAGTAAACTAGGTTAGAATGTCCAGCGATTCACTCCCTCAATTCTAAAGTGGATCAATTTATTTGAAGCCACGGATATCATCTCATAACATCACCACCCTGAAAATTGATAATATAAGGCTACAGGAATATAAAACCCTACGGCTTGGTTTTAAAGAATCTATGGTGGAACAAGGGAGATGAATTCCACAAAGGCAGCATGTCACCGAGGGTCATTCCAGAAAAGTATGACACAGACCTTCAGAAGCTGCCAGGAAAGTTCACAGTCATTACCTCACTGGGAATTCTCTCCACTGTCCAGTCACTCAATCTGAACCACCGACGGTCAATGTCAGATGGCCGCTGTCTGTCTGAGTAGAAAGCAAAGCTGCAGGACCAAGTGGGAGCAGACACGAGGGCCTGAACTGAGAATTGAATCAGTGGCCCACAGACTAAGACTGACTTTCCACGGCAGAATCAAAGGCACAGTGCTTTAACCTAGATATTACTTCAATTCCAAGATAAGTTCATACAACTTAGATCTCTTTCTCCAATTCTCCCTGGGAATTAAACTTTCAAGCTTATATGTGTACCAGATGACAATTTAATCATTTCTTTTAATGCCCTTGGATAAGAAGTATAATTAACTTGAAAATTTAACAAATAAGTTCATGACCAAGCTTTATGTGTCCTTAACAGTCTTTTAAAAGGTTTGTTCAGTTTGGGTTTGGGTTTTTGTCTCAGTAAGACCTGAGCAAAGCAAAAAATTATTACTGGATTTTTTAAGGATTGAACTACGGTATGTTACACAGTGAACAATATAAAGTGCAACACAGAGAGAACGTTCTACAAAATAGTCCTTATGTAACAATCACTTAAAGAAAGAACTCTAGAAGCATCCATGCGGCTACAGTCACACACATATTTACTCACTGATCAATAAAAAACATAGTGCTATGCTGTGAAGCAGAGGACCGGAATTAGTTGATAGCAAAGCCTTAGATTGTCAAAAGACAATTGGCCACACCTACTTCCTACCTTGTTAAGGATCCCTGTTTAGCATCTCTTGAATGAATCCATTCTTCAACCCATCTAGTTAAGAAATTCAACTCTAATTATTATAGGTAAAAAATAATCTCTCCTAAAAAACAAAAGAAAACACTGGAGATGGTAGATAGATGGATAGATACATAAATATAGATAGGCAGACATAGATAGATAGATAGATATAAATATGAAAATACAGCTACATAGATACATAGATGGATAGACAGATTTTCCTTCTCTTGTTTCCAAAAAGGATCTGGAGTGACACTTACTATTCATTGCATCATGTCAATGTTCACATCTTCAAAGTTAGCTTATATGATAATGTTTCATTAGAATACAATAAATAATTGGTCAATCCCTGTCATGTCACATATTGTATGAAGACTGGTAGAAATTCTAGAAACAAAAAGCTGATTCACGTTAAGCTCTTCCTACAGCTGAAGAGGAGAACTGGTTTGTGAACATCTGGTTTGATCTCATGCAGATGAAACTGCTTTGTCACTGCTTCTGCCGTCCAGAAAATAATGTCCAGTGGCTACTCAGGTGGCCCTCTCGAGTTATTGCCCCAAAATAAAGGAATCAGAGGGCTGAACATCTGGACGAAGTCGTTAACCAGCTAACCGGCTTTCAAAGGCAGAAGATAAAGGCTAGCAATGCTGACTTCCACAGTCTAAATGGACAACAGGTGTGCCCTTCGCTAAGCCTACAGTAGCCTCACCCACCCCTCCTCCCCGAGGCTGGACCCTCCTCTGCCTGAGCCCCGCCCCCTCCAGGCTCCCTCCCCGCCCCACTCCGCCCCTTTTTCTCATCTTCTCCCCTAACTCCACCACTTTAAATGAATACAACTTCCCTCGGAAAGAAGTATGTTTTACTATTTACTGTCATCATTGAATACATTCTTTCCAATATTTTACAAGAAAAACGGAACATTTGATTTTTCAAGGAGGGAAATACACTTGCTGTGTTGTGTATTCAACGTGTGACTTTCCGTGTTGGTTTATTTTTCTATAGGTCAACAACCTTTACCAGGACAATCAGAAGTCCCCTTGCTCACTATCCCAACACCCGAGATTCACAGGGAGGCACACAGAACCCGAGCTCAAAGGGAGACCTGGGTCTGGGCGTCTGGGTCCCCGACTCCAAGGCAAGGTCAGGGGTCCCCAGCCAATGGGACAGCTGCCACGAAAGCGGTCCCACAGCCTCCCGGAAGCTGGTTCTACTTTGCAGTGACTCTCACTGTTGCATGGTTGTTTTGTTTAATTCGCCTAAATAACTCATGCCTAACTTCCCCATTCTCACCGTTACCCACGCCCTGGAGGAGTTTTCACTGTTGCTTGGAGACAACTATTGGATTATCTACTGGCCTTCCCTTCCTCCTGCACAATCTCTACAAATCACTGAACCTTTTCACAAGTGCTTTTTCTTACTCCTATGACTTTTTAAAAAAAATTATTTATTTTTGGCTGCGTTGGGTCTTCATTGCTGCACACAGGCTTTCTCTAGTTGTGGTGAGTGGGGGCTACTCTTCGTTGCGGTGCGCGGGCTTCTCACTGCGATGGCTTCTCTTGTTGCGGAGCACGGGCTCCAGGTGCACGGGCTTCAGTAGTTGCGGCACGTGGGCTCAGTAGTTGTGGCTCACGGGCTCTAGAGCGCAGGCTCAGTAGTTGCAGCACACGGGCTTAGTTGCTCTGCGGCATGTGGGATCTTCTCGGACCAGGGCTCAAACCCGTGTCCTCTGAACTGGCAGGTGGATTCTTAACCACTGCGCCACCAGGGAAGTCCCTCCTATAACTTTTTGACTGTAATACTAATACCTCTAGACTTTCACTACCTTTAACTATGAAACAAAAAAGTAATACATATCAGAAAATAATCCCTATTATAGAAATAAAATAGTGAGGGAAATAAATGTAATGCTTTGCAAAGCCCTCTCTCGGGCCGGATGTGTTCCGACCCTGACAAATCTGCAGGGTAGGTCTTGCACGGTGTATTGCTCCTGTTTTCCTCAGGTGAGGAAACCAAAGCCCCAGGTGGTTGTCACTTTCCAAAGAATGTGCAGCCACGTAGTGCCAAAGACTGACCTAAAACATGGGACTTCTGACACCTAAACTCTTTTTTTTTTTTTTTTTTTTTTTTTTTTTTTTTTTAACATCTTTATTGGGGTATAATTGCTTTACAATGGTGTGTTAGTTTCTGCTTTATAACAAAGTGAATCAGTCATACATAAACATATGTTCCCATATGTCTTCCCTGTTGCGTCTCCCTCCCTCCCACCCTCCCCATCCCACCCCTCCAGGCTGTCACAAAGCACCGAGCCAATATCCCTGTGCCATGCGGCTGCTTCCCACTAGCTATCTACCTTACTGCGTTTGTTAGTGTGTATATGCCCATGACTCTCTCTCGCCCTGTCACAGCTCACCCTTCCCCCTCCCCATAACCTCAAGTCCGTTCTCTAGGAGGTCTGCATCTTTATTCCTGCTTTACCCCTAGGTTCTTCATGACATTTTTTTCTTAAATTCCATATATATGTGTTAGCATACGGTATTTGTCTTTTTCTTTCTGACTTACTTCACTCTGTATGACAGACTCTAGGTCTATCCACCTCATTACAAATAGCTCAATTTCGTTTCTTTTTATGGCTGAGTAATATTCCATTGTATATATGTGCCACATCTTCTTTATCCATTCATCCGATGACGGGCACTTAGGTTGTTTCCATCTCCGGGCTATTGTAAATAGAGCTGCAATGAACATTTTGGTACATGACTCTTTTTGAATTTTGGTTTTCTCAGGGTATATGCCCAGTAGTGGGATTGCTGGGTCATATGGTAGTTCTATTTGTAGTTTTTTAAGGAACCTCCATACTGTTCTCCATAGTGGCTGAACCAATTCACATTCCCACCAGCAGTGCAAGAGTGTTCCCTTTTCTCCACACCCTCTCCAGCATTTATTGTTTCTAGATTTTTTGATGATGGCCATTCTGACTGGTGTGAGATGATATCTCATTGTAGTTTTGATTTGCATTTCTCTAATGATTAGTGATGTTGAGCATTCTTTCATGTGTTTGTTGGCAGTCTGTATATCTTCTTTGGAGAAATGTCTATTTAGGTCTTCTGCCCATTTTTGGATTGGGTTGTTTGTTTTCTTGTTATTGAGCTGCATGAGCTGCTTGTAAATTTTGGAGATTAATCCTTTGTCGGTTGCTTCATTTGCAAATATTTTCTCCCATTCTGAGGGTTGTCTTTTGGTCTTGTTTATGGTTTCCTTTGCTGTGCAAAAGCTTTGAAGTTTCATTAGGTCCCATTTGTTTATTTTTGTTTTTATTTCCATTACTCTAGGAGGTGGGTCAGAAAGGATCTTGCTTTGATTTATGTCATAGAGTGTTCTGCCTATGTTTTCCTCTAAGAGTTTGATAGTTTCTGGCCTTACATTTAGGTCTTTAATCCATTTTGAGCTTATTTTTGTGTATGGTGTTAGGGAGTGATCTAATCTCATACTTTTACATGTACCTGTCCAGTTTTCCCAGCACCACTTATTGAAGAGGGTGTCCTTTCTCCATTGTACATTACTGCCACCTTTATCAAAGATAAGGCTGACACCTAAACTCTTATACTCTATATTTCTAAAAATGCTAGGCTGCCTATTCATGCCAAAGCCTGTGGTACACTCTTAGGGAATCTCTGGTCTTTCTTTTGTTAAAAAAATTACTACTATACAGGTATACATACGTATATTGATACTGTTTATAATGTATATATCTCTAAATATGTCTGTATCTATATATTTATATATCACCACAAAGAAATATTTCCTGCTAAGGATCTGAGCGCCCACGTGCTCTGCCAGCATGGATGGGGTTGTGAGGAAGCTTGTTGTCATGGTGACTTTGATAATCCCCATACACTTTGTTATGTAGAAAGGGGAAATTACTATATATTGTATGAAATTGATGCTATATCTTGAGTAAATAATATTAGAAAATTTAAACCCAAGAGGCAGCCCAATTCTAAACGGATGAATAAAAATGTGTTCACTGTCATTATCTTGTCTCTCCAGAAAACAAAATTCAAGAACACAGAGGTATGAGTACTGGAGATAAGGTTCAAGACCAGCCGAGTAATCCCAGCTACGGAGACTATCTAAACACTGGTGACAAAACTATGAGAAACCCTCGTGGCTATTCTGACAGTAAACACATCTGAGCCTCAGCCCTGCAGGACCTCACTGTGGATTCCACTTGAAACTCCACAGCATCCCTCCTCCTCTCAGCACTGACTCACTCAGCTTTCTCAGCGTAAACATGGTCCGCTTGTGCGGACTGAATGTTGTGTCTCCCTTAAATTCGTCTGTTGAAGACCCCATCCCCAACGTGACTGTATTTGGAGACAGGGTCTTTACATCTGTTAAGACAGATTCCTGGACCCAGAAGTGGGTACTACTGTAACAAATACCTAAAAATGTGGAAGCAGCTTTGGACCTGGGTGACAGGTAGAGGCTGGAAGAGTTTTTGAGTGCAGGCTAGAGAAATTCATGATGGCCATCAATGGACCGTTGGTACAACGGTGGTGTTAAAGGTAATTCTGGTGGGAGCTCGGAAAGAAAAGAGGAGAGCTAAAAGGAAAGCTTTCATCTTCTTAGGGGATACATATCATCACGAACAGAATGTTGGTGGAAATTTGGATGTTAAAGGCCACTGTGGTGAGAGCTCAGACAGAAATGAGGGACAGGTTATTGGAAACTAGAAAAACGGCACTCTTGTTATAAAGCGGCAGAGAACACGGCTGAACTACAAACTAGTGTTTTGTGAAAAGGTAGAATTTGTGATTCATGAGGCTGGATAGTTAACAGAAGAGATTTTTTCTTTTTATATATTTATTTATTTATTTTTGGCTGTGTTGGGTCTTTGTTGCTGCGCTCGGACTTTCTCTAGTTGCGGCGAGTGGGGGCTACTCTTCGTTGTTGTGCTTGGGCTTCTCATTGCGGTGGCTTCCCTCATTGCAGAGCACAGGCTCTAGCGCACGGGCTTCAGTACTTGTGGCGCACGGGCTTAGCTGCTCCGCGGCATGTGGGATCTTCCCGGACCAGGGCTCGAACCCGTGACCCCTGCATTGGCAGGCAGATTCTTAACCACTGTGCCACCAAGGAAGCCCAACAGAAGAGATTTTTACGCAAAGTATTGAAGGTGTGGCTTGAATCCTTCTGATTACTTATAGCAAAATGTGAGAGGAGAGATGAACCCGAAGAAGAACTGCTAGGTGGAAAGAAAGATCTGGAGGTTTGGAAAATTCTCAGCCTATCCAAGGAAACACTAGAGGTGTGGCACTTCTGGTGTGTCTGTTGGGAGACAGATAGGTTTCCAGCTGGAGAGGAATTTTGCCTACAGATGAACTGTACTTTGAATCCTACCCGCATCTGACTTAGACGACACATAGATGGGACTTTGGATTTCAGACTTAAAAGTTGGTTCTGGTCCAAGTGAAGACTTTTGAGACTGTTGGGACAGAATGAATGTATTTTGTATAAGAGAAGGACATGAATTTGGGAGGGCCAGGGGTGGAATGTTATGGACTGAATGTTTGTGTCCCCCCAAATTCATAAGTTGAAGCCCCAGCTGCCAGATTGTATCTGAAGACAGGGCCTCTATGGAGGTAGTAATGTTAAACAAGGTCATAAAAGTACAGCCCTGATCTGGCAGAGTTAAAGTCTTTATTGCAGCACCAGTTACAATAGTGAAGACTTGGAAGCAACCTAAGTGTCCATTGACAGATGAATGGATAAAGAAGATGCAGTATGTATATACAACGGAATACTACTCAGCCATAAAAAAGAATGAAATAATGTCATTTGTAGCAACATGGATGGACCTAGAGATTATCATACTAAGTGCAGTAAGTCAGAAAGAGAAACACAAATATCGTATGGTTTATCGCTTATATATGGAATCTAAAAAAATGATACAAATGAACTTATTTACAAAATGGACATAGACCCCCAGACATAGAAAACAAACTTATGATTACCAAGGGGGAAAGGGGGGGATAAATTAAGAGTTTGGGATTAACCTGTACACACTGCTATATATAAAAGACATGAATAACAAGGACCTACTGTAGAGCACAGGGAGCTCTACTCAATATTTTGTAACAACCTATAAGGGAAAATAATCTGAAAAAGAACATATATATTATATGTATGTGTAGCTGGATATATATGTATGTATAACTGAATCACTGTGCTGTATACCTGAAACTAACACAACATTGTAAATCTACTATACTTCAATTAAAAATAAAGATCATATCATCTGCAAATAAAGATAATTTTACTTCTCCTCCTCTCCCCCAAAAAAGAGACAGGAGGGAGTCCCTGGTCTCTGCCCTGAGAATTCAGTGAGAAGACGGCCAGCTCCAACCAGGAAGAGGGCTCCCACCAGGAACCCGACTGGCCAGCACCTGATCTGGGAGTTCCAGCCCCCAGAACCGTGAGAAAATTCATTTCTATGGTTTTATTCACCCTATGGGATTTCCGAGCTGATGAACACAGCCAGGAACTGCCTGGAGTAACGCAAGGAACACTCTCTGCTTCCACAAGTGGGGCGTCTCTTAGTCCCAAGTACCTGCACTTCCTTGCCATTCTTTATGCTGGTCTCTGAGCCTGGAATCCTTCTTCTCTATCTTCTGTCAATATTCAACCTACTCTTCAAGTTCTAAATGTTATTACAGAAAGCTTTTCTAAACCTACCATGCCCAACAGACAAACACACGTGTGTGCACGCACACACACACACACACACACACACACACACACACACACGCACGCTTGCGCCCACACACGTACACACGCAGCCCCAAAAGGCCATCATCTCTGCCTCTTCCGTATCAGCTCTCAAGCCACTTGCTTAATTTACTTTATTGCTCTCACCAAACTATAATTCCTTGAGCCAAGAAACTGTGTTTACCCATCACCCTATCTTCTGCAGTGCTCAGCACAAAGTGGGTGCTCAGTACTTATGTTTAGTCCCTGCAACTGAATTGTACTCACGTGAACTGTCAGGTTTCCTTTTTAAAAAATAACTTATAAGATTTTGCATTCGTTCTAGACTTACGAAGAAGCAAAAATAGTACACAGAGTTCCTCTATACCCTTCACCCGGCCTCCTCAGCGGCAGCGTCCCATGTAAACAGCACATTTATCAAAACCAAGAAATTAATATTAGTACATTCGTATAAATTAACTGCAGTTGTTTGATTCTTTGTTTTTAATTTCACCAGTTTTTCCTCTAATGTCTTAATTCTTTTTCAGGTCCAAACGAAGATCCCACATTGCATTTACTTGTTCTATCTTCCTAGCCCCCTTCAAGCTGGGACAGTTCTGCCTTCCCTTTCATGACCTTGGAACTTCTGAAGATTATTGGTCAGTTCTTTTGTAGACTATTCCTCGAGTTGGGTTTTTACGATACTTTCTTTTTGTTAGATTGAAGTTATGCATTATTAACAGGAAAGCCATCATACAAGTATATGTGATTTTAGTCTGTCCGATTAGCATCCTTTTGGGAAACATGACACATATATCTTATTACTGCTGATGTTAGCTTTGATCATTTGGTTAAAGTGCTGTCTTCTGGGTTTCTCCACTATAAAGTGACTACGTTTTAATACCTTTTGGGGGGGAATACTTTGAGACTATTCAAACATCCTGCTTCTCCTCCAACTTTCATTTACTCCTTTTAGCATCCATTGGCAGATCCTGCTAGAAACAATTGTTTCTGTAGCGTTCACCTAATGGTAATTCAAAATCGTCCTCATTCTTTTGATCTGTCAAGCTTCAAAACAAACTGATCAAATGCATTCCTCTGCAGAGGCGCAAAAGGCAAAGGCCTGAGTTTCCCTGCATATGGAAGTAAGGGATCAAGTCAAATAAAAGGTCTAAGGGCTCAACACAAGTACAATAGGGGCTTATGGGCATCCACGTCCAGAGCGAGGAAAGATACCAGGAGTAAGTAGCTTTGGTGGCTGCTTTAATTTGATAGATCAAGCCCATCACACCCCTTTCCTCTCCGTTTCATGGTAGGACCTCATTTTTGAGCTGAGTTAGCCTGAAGGCTTGTTGTGAACGCAACTGAAAACAAGTGGAGGGAGAGGGGGAGAAAAGGCATCAGACCTCTTTCTCACCAGTAGCTGTTTCCTCTTTGAAAAAAACCAGTATTTCATTAGTTTCTTAATGAATATTTGCTAATGTTATGGTAGCACACATCTTTTTAAAGTTTTATTAATTGATCTGTTTGGTGATTGATCTTGGTCAATATTTTAGAAATGTTTATCGTGGTGTATCTATAAACAATGAAACATAAAATTGTGGAAGATGAAAACAGTAACCTAAAAATTGTACATTTAGTTCACCATCATATTACGACTTTACCTGATACTTTTCTTTTTGGACTTTCTGCTATTTTATTGTGAATTTTACAATAATGCATTTTAAAAGTTTAAGCATAAATTTCATAATAAAATAATTATAAGGAAGTTATTGTAGTTAATTATTAAAATAAGTATGTCTCATGTTTTCATGTTAACATTTAATAAACTATATTTCAGATCACCTTCTAGTATATTTTGTAAATATTTAGAACAATTTCATACACACATATAATTTCAGTACTTTGTTATGTAAAAGAAATTAAATAATTTTAGGCCATATATGACAAACCCACAGCCAACATCATCCTCAATGGTGAAAAACTGAAAGCATTTCCACTAAGATCAGGAACAAGACAAGGTTGCCCACTCACACCACTCTTATTCAACATAGTTTTGGAAGTTTTAGCCACAGCAATCAGAGAAGAAAAGGAAATAAAAGGAATCCAAATCGGAAAAGAAGAGTAAAGCTGTCACTGTTTGCAGATGACATGATACTATACATAGAGAATCTTAAAGATGCCACCAGAAAACTACTAGAGCTAATCAATGAATTTGGTAAAGTAGCAGGATACAAAATTAATGCACAGAAATCTCTGGCATTCCTATACACTAATGATGAAAAATCTGAAAGCGAAATCAAGATAACACTCGCATTTACCATTGCAACAAAAATAAAATATCTAGGAATAAACCTACCTAGGGAGACAAAAGACCTGTATGCAGCTATAAGACACTGATGAAAGATGATACAAACAGATGGAGAGATATGCCATGTTCTTGGATTGGAAGAATCAACATTGTGAAAATGACTCTACTACCCAAAGCAATCTACAGATTCAATGCAATCCTTATCAAACTACCACTGGCATTTTTCACAGAACTAGAACAAAAAATTTCACAATTTATATGGAAACACAAAAGACCCCGAATAGCCAAAGCAATCTTGAGAATGAAAAACGAAGCTGGAGGAATCAGGCTCCCTGACTTCAGACTATACTACAAAGCTACAGTAATCAAGTCAGTATGATACTGGCACAAAAACAGAAAGATAGATTAATGGAACAGGATAGAAAGCCCAGAGATAAACCCACACACATATGGTCAACTTATCTTTGATAAAGGAGGCAGGAATGTACAGTGGAGAAAGGACAGCCTCTTCAATAAGTTGTGCTGGGAAAACTGGACAGGTACATGTAAAAGTATGAGATTAGATCACTCCCTAACACCATACACAAAAATAAGCTCAACATGGATTAAAGACCTAAATGTAAGGCCAGAAACTATCAAACTCTTAGAGGAAAACATAGGTAGAACACTCTATGACATAAATCACAGCAAGATCCTTTTTGACCCACCTCCTAGAGAAATGGAAATAAAAACAAAAATAAACAAATGGGACCTAATGAAACTTCAAAGATTTTGCACAGCAAAGGAAACCATAAACAAGACCAAAAGACAACCCTCAGAATGGGAGAAAATATTTGCAAATGAAGCAAATGACAAAGGATTAAGCTCCAAAATTTATAAGCAGCTCATGCAGCTCAATAACAAAAAAACAAACAACCCAATCCAAAAATGGGCAGAAGACCTAAATAGACATTTCTCCAAAGAAGATATACAGAATGCCAACAAACACATGAAAGAATGCTCAACATCATTAATCATTAGAGAAATGCAAATCAAAACTACAATGTGATATCATCTCACACCGGTCAGAATGGCCATCATCAAAAAATCTAGAAACAGTAACTGCTGGAGAGGGTGTGGAGAAAAGGGAACACTCTTGCACTGCTGGTGGGAATGTGAATTGGTACAGCCACTATGGAGAACAGTATGGAAGTTCCTTAAAAAACTACAAATAGAACTACCATATGACCCAGCAATCCCACTGCTGGGCATATACCCTGAGAAAACCATAATTCAAAAAGAGTCATGTACCAAAATGTACCAAAATGTTCATTGCAGCTCTATTTACAATAGCCCAGAGATGGAAACAACATAAGTGTCCATCATCAGATGAATGGATAAAGAAGATGTGGCACATATATACAATGGAATATTATAAGAAACAAAATTGAGCTATTTGTAATGAGGTGGATAGACCTAGAGTCTGTAACACAGAGTGAAGTAAGTCAGAAAGAGAAAGACAAATACCGTATGCTAACACATATATATGGAATTTTAGAAAAAAAATGTCATGAAGAACCTAGGGGTAAGACAGGAATAAAGACACAGACCTACTAGAGAATGGACTTGAGGATATGGGGAGGGGGAAGGGTAAGCTGTGACAAAGCGAGAGAGAGGCATGAACATATATACACTACCAAATGTAAGGTAGATAGCTGGTGGGAAGCAGCCGCATAGCACAGGGAGATCAGCTCGGTGCTTTGTGACCACCTGGAGGGGCGGGATAGGGAGGGTGGGAGGGAGGTAGACGCAAGAGGGAAGAGATATGGGGATGTATGTATATGTATAGCTGATTCACTTTGTTATACAGCAGAAACTAACACACCATTGTAAAGCAATTATACTCTAATAAAGATGTAAAAAAAAAAGAAATTAAATAACTTTTAAAGGCATAAATAAAATTTAAACTTATGTATCTAAATTGATTCCAAATAAGAGTAAATCACTTATCAGCCTATTAAATTTGGTGAAAAATATTAAATTCTCCTTCATTTTTAAATGATTCTGTTTTACAACATTGACACTCATGACTTGATAATATCAAGAAGTTAAGGCTTGGCTTCCCCCACAAATCAATAAGTAAATTTATTTCATTTGTTATACTCTCTTTATAGACTGATCAAATTAATAAATACAAGTTTAGAGGTGGAATTTTTAAATAATGACATTAAAGGCCTTTGATTCATAATATATGGCTCTATTTCCTTATTAACTTCTGAAAAATGAATGATATTTAATTTTATTTTTTAAAGCATGGAAATAATCTCATCAAATCACTGAAGATTCTCACGTACATGAGGTGCAATCATCTCAGAAGCTGTAAAATTGTTTATTGTACTCCTACGGCTGACCCCGTTTACGGAACTCCTGGTTTGGAATTGTTTCCTCTTATTTTGATTACGGAAACAAAGATGAAGTCATTAGAAGCCAAGAGCAGTGAGGAATTTGGAAGGTGGGTGGCAGGTTTGGGGTTTCATTCATGACCAGAAGCCAAATGATGACTGAAATCTTTATGTGGTTCACTAAGTGACTGAAGACAATTCCAGCCAGGCTGAAAATAGCTCCCTGTGATATAATCCACCAGTGGTATGGCCTCCTGGGGATGTCACCCCAAGGACAACAGGGTGGGGATACATAAGCCCTGGCTCAGTGTATCCACCCTCCCACAAACAGCTCTTGATAATGTGCACCAATGAGGGTAAACAAGGGGAAATTTGAAAAGGTGGGCTATCCATGAAAACTACAGTGAAATGGAAAGGAAGGAGGTCGCCCGATGGCTTTGGGCAGAGTTACCATGCTTCTAAAGGCCTCAGAGGAGCTCTGATTCTGTAGGTGGATTCTTGTGTAATGGCCAATCTACAATGTGAATGAATAATCCACACTGAGCTAATTCCAGGCTTACGAAGATGCTACTGACTCTCCTTCCAGAAATTCTTGGCAATTCTTGGGTGGATCTAAATGATGACAACACAGCCTTAGACTCTGGTAATTTGCAAACATTAGACTACACAAGTGGATTCTGTCCCCAAATTACAATCTTAGAATTGAACATTTTAATGGTTGCAATAGGTACTATATGAATACTATCTTGTGAAAAGGGGAACATTTTTAAATGTATAGGTAAGACTTCGCTGTATATTTTAAAAGGCTCTGTTTTATTCTCAAAAACGATGCTTTTATCCTAAAATATATTTGCATAGAGTAAACGACAGTCTGTCTACCTAACTGATAAAATATCTATGTTGCTAACCACTTCACGCTTTTAGCAATTCAGGGGAGGTTCGTGAGATTAACGACAAACAGATTTAATGGTAACAGTGAAAGTAACAGTTTTAAATAACAAGCCTCATTTCTTTTTTAGTTACTTAATTCACAGTATTCCAATTTTGATTCATGGCCTTAAATCAAAGGTGTGATCCCTTTATTTTCTCAGCCTGTCAATTCCTGAGTTCTAATTTTATTCTCCTTGCCTCTCACACAGATTTCCACACATCTACTAACACTGCATTTCATGAATATGAGCTGTATTTTTATAGGATACATTTTGTATTTCACCCCATAAAAGCTGAAAAAGATGTACCTTTGAAAGAAGGCTTTATTTTCTTTTCTTTTTATTTTTGGCCACGCCGGGCAGCTTGCGGGATCTTAGTTTCCCGACCAGAGATCGAACCCACACACTCGGCGCTGAGTCCTAACCGCTGTACTGCTAGGGAATTCCCAAGAAAACCTGATTTTCGAACTGAAGTATGCATTTTAAAAGCACCGCACCTTAGTGGGAAAGTCCCAGAATTAGTTCACTTCTCTGAACTCTCATTTCTTCACGGCAACTTATATCTGAGATCTTTTTGACATGGTAGGCCGGTTTCAGACTTATTCTTGGCTTACATCCTTAGAATCCAAATCTGAACATTACTTTGAGGAAATTCCACTTAATTTTAGACACGTGTGACATCCTAAGAACTTCAGGTTGGGTAAGGGAACTAGGGGTGTGACCTCAGAGCGTGCACTCCTGTCCCACTCCCAGCCCTGGCCAACACTGCAGGTGGCTGAAGGCGTCGGAGATGGGGGAGCCCGACGGCTCAGTCTGCTGCTGGAGGGTAACCCCAGACTTCATCAATTTCAGGACACTGATTATGAGTGTCAGAGACAAGCCTGTGCTGTTCAGCAAATCACAGAGCTTATTTCTTAATGAGTTTCTTCACATTGGACTAGGGTTGCGTTAAAGAACGAGGTAGAATTTATCACAGGACCATAAGGTGGGTCCAAAGATAGATCTCTCTTTGAGAGAAAAGGAATGCAAAATTATAAATATAAAATTGGGAAATTAAATTCAGACGCTTGCAAGGGGCTGGGCGAGTGAAGGACTGTGAAACAAGGTTCATTTGCTTTGCAATAAACTCGCCCCTCTCTCTCTCTCTCTCTCTCTCTCTCTCTCTCTCTCTCTATATATATATATATATATACACACACACACACACACACCCCTTTGAAAAATGTAGACATTTTGTCTTTTTTTTTCCCCACATCAGAAGTGTTCTTCCACGAATTCTAGAGTGCGAGGTACCAGACCAACATATATTTGGGTCTTTTGTGTCAGCTCCATACAAGGTAACACGAGGACAAGTGTAACATTACTTGCCATGTGCTTCTCTTTGTTGGATCAACCCCTCACCTGCCCTGCTTCCCCAATGTCAGGGGCGGTGACGATGCACGAGGCTTTCTTCTCATTCCACTTTGTGGTGTGATGATGTAAGGCTGACCTCCTAGGAGGGTGCTCTTAGATCTTTTGAAACCAGAGGAGAAATGTCCACGGAGTGAATTCTACAGAAACTGCACCGCCTTGTTCACTACTGAGGGCCCTCCAAGGACCTGCTTGGAGGAGAAGGAGTTTGGGCAGGAGCTTCAGGGCCAGCCTGAAGGGAGGAGCATAGGACGAGTGGGGCTTGAACTGAAGTCAGCAAAGTGTCTGGTCCTGAAGGCCATGGATTCGCCTTCCTAAAACTGTCCCCTACTTTCTGGGTGGGGGTTAAAGTCCCCTCCACGCTCGGAGCAGCCACTGCGGAAGAAGGGACAGCCCAGGAGGGTGGACGAGAAACCCTGGAATGGGGAACGGGGGGACGAGGGCAGAGGAAGGGGGAGAGAGGCTCCGGGTGGGAAGCCTCAGCACCGCCCAGAGCCCTCATTTCTACACAGAAGAAAGAATAGTTTGAAACCCCTGACCCGAAAGCACGTTCCTCCAGAAGTGCGTTATGCTAAATACCAAGTATGACGATAACCGCGGTAGGTGATCTTCACATCTTATGACAAACCTTAATGAAATGAAACTTTAAGCCTCCTTGGAAACATGACTTTTAATGATCAGGCAACTCTACTGTACCTGCATGAGTTCCCGGAAGACCTTTAAAATATCTCATCTTTCCTCTTGGCAGGTTCATAAAAGAGCAACACGAAAACTCACCAGTATTACTCTCTATGCCTTTACAAGTTCAGAGGAAGTTTGGCAATGATTCTAGATCATCACTTTTATGGGTTTTAGCTGTCAAAGCAGCCTTGTTTACTTTTCTTGTACCAATCATTAGGGTGGTTTGGACAAAACAGTAACAATAAAAAGGCAATCTAAAAGGATGAAGCATATGCCAGTTCTTAAGTTGCCCAAAACACTGTGTTTGCTAAATGACACCATGAGCCCTTTCTATGGGTAAGAGAAAAATACCCCGTTAGGTATATGTATAAAAAAACCTCCTTTCCCAGGAGGTAACCTCAGTTTTTGATCACTCACTTGTATCAGTGTGATTATTTGTGAACATTATTTAATTTTTAATTTCTTTTTTGTCTCTCATGGGCTTAGTGTAATGTTATCTACCTGGTAGCTGCTCCACACCTGCCTTTCAATAAATAAAAACATTCCAGATGAAAGTTACTTATGTCATCACATGGCCACTACTCTTCTTGAATGGCTATAAAGAACAAAATAGAAACTACAGATACATTTCTACACAGGGCGGGGACATGATTTCATTGACTTTTCCTCTTATTCCCGGAATATAAATATCTATTTTTCATGGGGGGGGCACTTTTAATCATTGAAAAGTATTAAACAGTAATTGCAAGTAAAGCAAGTATGCCTATTGGTTATAATTCTTCTCTGCTGCACCACAAGGTTCAGGATGTCAACGTGCCGAGAGGAAAGAAGTGATAATAAACGTTGCTCGCAAAATAGGAGAGAAATTGGAAGACAGGTCTGAATGTGGCCCTTCTACAGGGTTAGGTGCTGTGATGTGATGGCTACAAATAAACCCATGATGTAGGAGCAGCCCACCCTTCATCTCATGAAGCTTATTCTAGCCCACAATGAGAGAAATCCAGAAACAATGGCTGAGTATGTGTCAAGCAGTCTGTTACATGCCTTACAGACATGAAGCCATGAAGAGTACTAGTAGGAAGATTAAATAACTTGACCAAATACCAAAGTCTACACAGCTCGTTAAGTACCAGGCCAGACTTTAAGCCCAAGCCTTTCTGTCCCTAGAGCTCATCTGATCACTACACTAGTGATCCAAAATGGTATATGTGTCATCAAGAATACAGAACAATATTAAAATGATTTCCCAGCCTGAATCAAAACAAAAGCGTAAAGCCAAACAAAGGGGAAATGAATGTAAAGAAAAACTGACTCCTATGGGAAAAAAATCATCCATGTGCTTTGAACTATGTTAGGGTAATTTGATAATATTACGGTTGGTGGGTTAACTTGTATTTTTCCAAGAGTAACTCTCAATTTAGGAATAGTAGCTCAAGGCAAGCATTCACTGTGTATTATTTTGATTTTATAATTGAGCACCAGTGATCATGCGACATGAGTTGATAAGCCTGCACGGTAAGACTAAAGAAAATTAAGTTTTGAAAGTATATTAGGATGGATAATCATGTCAATTTTATGTTGTACTCAATTCAGTAAATTCACAATGTGGGACTATTATAATTTAAATAGAAATATTAATTATGCAGAATTTTAAGCGTTTCTAAAACTATAGGGACTGAAGAACATATTAGTGGCTTAGTTCTTGGCAAGAGAGTTAGGCCTCACTACATATTATGAGCTTCCTTTGGACGGTCATTTAGACATGGCTACATTAACAAATACTGGAAAAGAAGAAATATATTAGAACTGGGTAGTGGATGATATTTACATTTGCTTAAACTTCATGGAAAAATTCAGATGTGATTCTAAAATTTTGTCACCCACACAAAAAAATGACTCTCCAATACATTTTTAACGGTGCTTTTTATTATATGCCAATATTTAGGTTATAATGATTTTGGTTCCAATCATTATTAGTCTGATAAGATACAGTAACACTAACACTACCCAACTGAACTAAAATTCTTCTTTATCTACAATTACATTTCTTTTAGTTCCTGCTAGTACCCATTAAAGAATGGAATTTATTCATGCGTTTTTCTGAGAACAGCATTCATCACTTGCACTCACTTCTCACCTTAATGAACAATGATTTTAAAAACACAGGGATGGTGAAAAAGTCAAACTTAATAGCAGAATTTCAATGAGGACTAAACTGCAATATAAAGGTTAGAACTCAGCAGGGGTAGCTCAGCAAGAGACCAAAACACCAACACCACCGGCACCATCAGTGTCAAGAGAAATACGGGGTGGTGACTGAGAGTGCCACTGAGTACTTCTTAAATAAACAGGATGCTAAGATAAGAAACTTCATCACAAAGTTACCCTTCAAAATGTGTCACATGTTATTGTTGGCGCTTTTCATCAATAAGAATGGATTATCAGATAAGTCTTGTTTATAACAAACACGCCACGCGAAGAGGTTACCAGGAATGAGAGGACTGAGCTTTGTTTTCTAGTGTCCGTGCTCCGAATCTGACTGCTTCAGTGCAAAGCAGAGCTCCGCCCCCTCGCTATCCGAGTGATCTTCAGAGAGTGGTTCCATCCTGCTTTAGCTCGGTTTTCTCACGGGTAAGACAGTGGTGATAATAAGAGATTGAGGTCAGGATAAAGTGAGAACAGGCATGCATGCTTTCGCACAGGTCCGGCTACACAGTACGTGATCAACACAGATTAGCTTCGGTTATTACAATCGTGTGCACAACGTGGCAGTGATGTCACTGGAGGGTTTTCAACAGAGGAAGCACACGCTCTAACTCAGGTTTTAAAAGGTTCACCTGAGCTCCAGTGCTGAGAACAGACTGGAGGGGACGGGAGCAGAAGGAGGAAAATGTACCCCAACAGCCACTGCATTAACTCCCAGCTCAAGGATGAAGCCCGTGGCACCAAGTGGCACCAGAGACACTGGGAAGGACTGTCTCATCGACAGGGCCTGGGGCTTGAGGAAAAGAAGAGTCACGAGAGTTAAAATTGTTGATTTGGGGTTTTGTTTTTCGTGGAGGCGGTTATTTGCTTGTTTGCTGAGGGTCCTTCTTTGCTTTTGTCTGAGTGATTATGAGGACGGAGTCTGAAGTGGCGAGATACCTGGATGGGAATGCTTATGCAGCAGGTGCAGGTTGGGATGAGGACCACCAGAAATCTGGTTTGCACATGTTCAGGGAGCGATGCCCATCACACATCCACGTGGAGAGGCCAAGGAGACAGTGACATAAACAGGAGAAGAGGTCTGGGCTGAAGATTCCAATGTGGAGTCACCGCTGATTAAATTATATTGTTAGGACTGAGACTCAAATGTGAGATGGCAAGTAGAAAGAAGGCAATCCCAAGTGGACAGTTAACCACAAGGTAAACTAATTTTTCCCTCAATAGGAATTTTTTTTTAACCCTTAAATGATCTGAATAATCACTAAGCTGTGTGCATGACACACTGTGGCATTGTCTGGATGGTGTTAAATATGTCTGGAAATCTCACACTCTTTCAAAGCCACAGACGGCTGTAAAAAAAAAAAAAATCACAATTCTAAGAAACATCTATCAGGAAACGTGCATATTTGAGTAAGAACACAGGAAGTGGCCGATACTCAGGAAAAAGAGTTCAGTCACCAGATCTCAACTGTTCACCCAAGGAACACTAATCATGGCTTAGTTACAAGATTGAAACACCAAAATAACTCTCCACAATTCAAATGGGCAGCTGGCTGTCGTCCCTAAGAACTTATAGCAATTATTCATTCAGCCAGTCAGTCACTGGGAATAACGATGACAAGTCAAAGCTGGAGCTGCGAGGAGCCCAGTGAGGAGAAATCCCGTGCTCTCCACCGTGCATGGTGGCGAATCCCTCATGGGGCACGAAGGTCAGGAAGATGAGTCTAGGATGTTCATTTGATTCATAAATGAAGATAACTAAATTTGCTTTTCATTAGGTGAAAGGATGAGAAAAGCAAGGCCAAGTACAATTGCCTAATCGTTTGAAAGCAGCTCTTTTGCCCCTTTTCTGTTTGCTCATTTCCGTTCCCCTCTAACCTTAAAAGAACCTAATTATAGGAATGAGCTCACTAAGCGATTGAAACTAACTCCTGACTTGCGCTCCCCTGAATGTACACCATGCCTTGTCTAACCTGTTGATTCTTTTTCTAGATTGAAAGAAGAAAGAATGAAGAATTAAGCAGTTAAAGAATGGCTAGTTCTCTACCCCCTAACAGCCCCCTTAGCAATCCTGCAGGCAGATCACGCAGATAAGATAACATCTGAAAAAGAGTCAGCCAGTCTGCACACAATGGAGAGTAATGCAGAACCCAACCCCTTGCCTCCATGATTCATTGAAATTCTTCCCCCATTTTCCCTTTACAAACTGTCACTGCTGAGCAGAATCTTCAAAGTTGGTCTCAGGACATGAGTCCACCTTCTCCCAGGCTGCCGGCTTTTCTGATTAAAGCACCTTTCATCTCTACTGACACTTGCCTCTTGAACTGTTGGCTTATGAGTGGCAAGCAGCCAAACATGGGTTCGGTTACACACTGGTTCTTGTTTTACAGTTATTTGTGTTAAAAGTTTAAGTAGCATTAAACACATCTCAATATTGCAAAGATATAATAGGTGAATAAATAATAGGATATCACTAACTAAAATGCTCTTTGAGAGAGATTATTCTCTTCACTGAGTAGGAGACTGAGATTCATGAAAAATAAATACAGCAATACATTTTCAAGCACACCAGTTGCTCCTGATGGAGTACCAGGTAGAGCTGTATCTGAGGCTTGAACCCAGAGGGCAGACATGCGATGTCCAAGCCACAGTGGACGAGGGGAAGCAGCTGTCTTTCTAGGGTAATGAAGAAGCATCTCTAAAGCTCCTGGGGCAACCATACTGTCTTCTATGGTCCTGAACCCCTGCTGGAATTTGGCCATCTGAGGACCCAGGACACACAGACGAGAGGCAGCCACTGACTTAACTTAAGGATCCACTTTCCTGGCCCAAGAAGGTGAGAAGAGCCCATTGATATAGAACAAAAGAGGTCTTCAACAGCCAAGGTTCCCCTGTGCAAAATCAGAGCACAGCTCTGTCTGCACCAAATAACCGGGGGCAAAGTGGAAAATGAAGACAACCCTGCAGACGTGTGCTCTGTGGAATCCCACAGGAAATGTTCCCAGCGGCCTGCATCTCGGAATACCCCGTGGAGGGCCTTCCCTTTTCCTTCCATCCTGTTCAGGCTTCTGCGGACGGTGAGGCTACAACCATAGGTTCCAGCTGCTGCCTTCAGCCCCTCTGTCTTCACTGCAGAGCACAGCACGCACTGTAACCTGTCAGTCTTTAAACCTCTGCTCCAGCAACGTCATTCCCCCGCTCAGGATCCAGCAAGGCCTCCTCCCTGCCCCACAATGGGCCAGGAATTCCCCACACTGCACACTGGCACTTGGAGTGCCCCCCGCCGTCTGTTCAACCCAATCTCCTAGCGCTGCCACTTTTATGTCCTTTCTCCTCCAGCCAACAGGACGCTCATCGCCCAGGAGCACAGGGCACCGAGCCTGTCTCCACTCCTTGTTTACATGGTTCCTGGCTCTTCACTTCCCTCGAATTCACCTTCTCCAGGAGGCTTTTCTTCCTCGCCCTCAACCAGGTGGGCTTTTTCTCCTTAGAACCTGCAGTCCTTTGGAAACGTCTCATAGTGACCCACACACTCTCCTATGTGTCAAGGTTATTTACATAATTGTCTCCTCACCCTTGAAGATTGTGAGCTTGTGGTTTGCTCAGAAATGGGCGGTCAGTACAGATTTGTTGCTTTGAGCTGAACCCAGCAGGATCAGAGTGCTCCTTTGGTGATGGGGTGTTGGCCTGTAGACATCAGACATAGTCCCTCACAGTGGATTCTGAAGACCTTTCCCCCACTTTCTTCTTCTGTTTGCACACAGCCACTGAGACAGAACATCTGGGTTTCTTTTTTTTTTTCCTTTAAAAGAAAACCTGTGCTATGACACGTAACAAAAGATGGAAAGCATTATTTAACGGAAACAGATCTGGTTTACTACAAACGACGCAGAAGATTGCAGAACTGAGCATTTTCGAGCCTTTGAGCAACGCACGTTCAGGATTCAGGCAAAAGCACATCCTTCACTGTTCGCTGAACAGCTGCTTCAATACCTTCACTTTCATGAAAACAATGATTTCATACTACAGAACGTAGACACGTGCAATCCTCTTCATCTGTAAATATGGTAGATACAAGCCAAGAATAGTCTATCTTCAGCTTCACTTTCTATCACTGTAACTTACAAGGATGATCCTAAACTCTAAAAACCATATTCGATGCCAATAGAAGTAAGGCTCCTGAACACGTCGTTCTTGGAAGCCCTCTCCTCCCCTCACCCAGTGCTCGCGACGCATCCTCAGCCTCTTGCGCTGCTTCCTTGGAGGTTCCCTCCACTTACTTCTGCTCCCCTGTTTGTCATCCAGCAACTCTTCACGCCTGGCACAGTCATCCTCACCCCTCACTCCCCCAGAAAACTGACTCACAGACTCACACACTTCCCTCCCGGGTTTCTCCTGTAAGTGCAGCCTCTAGTACACAGTTGGCTCCTAATATACAACTCTTGGAAAAACAAGTAAATGACAACAACCTAAAAGTTCTGGTCCAATCCGTGAGACGGTGACAGTGCATCTTCACCGCAGTGACCTTCTATCACTTCCAACTCAACAGATCCCAAACACAACTCAGTATTTCCTCTTCTCTCCCAGTCCCAGACCCTCATTTCCTTCTATTCCTATTTTTATATTACATGGTCCCAAAACATGGAGTCATCTCTGTTTATTGTCTTCCTTTCTCCCCCTATCTAAAATATTGATTATTCCTATTGTTGTATCCCTAAGGCATTATTCTAGGCTTTGTTTATGGCATGAATTCAATCGTAATATCTACCATTGACTAAATACTTACCACCTGCCTCGCACTGAGTGGAGCTCTATATACAGTCTTTTTATTCATTTTCAAAGTTGCTCAATGAGAAGATGCTACTATTAGTTCTATTTTACAGATGAGAAAACAGTCTTTCAAATATTTACCGAGTACAAGTGCATGTAATTGTATATGAAACCATCTGATTTCCAGGTATATATAAGTTTCCAACACATGGTTAAATATGTTCATATCTATAATTTTATTTTTCCTAGAACATTTTCTCTAATAAACATTTGGAAATAGTTGTCTTGAAAAAATTATTAAGATAATGTCACTTGACTTGGATAAATAATTATCTTTAGCAAGAGAACCAACTGGGTTTTTTTTTTTACTTTTTTTTTAATATCTTTATTGGACTATAATTGCTTTACAGTGGTGCGTTAGCTTCTGCTGTATAACAAAGTGAGTCAGCTATACACATACACATATCCCCATATCCCCTCCCTCTGCATCTTCCTCCCCCCACCACCCCACCCCTCTAGGTGGCTGATCTCTCTGTGCTATGCCGCTGCTTCCCACTAGCTATCTATTTTGTTTTGGTAGTGTATATATGTCCATGCCACTCTCTCACTTTGTCCCAGCTTACCCTTTTCATATGCACACTTAGCAACAGGAATTGTTATTTATACATATTTGCACTGGCAAAATAAAATGCCATATTTGCAAATATGTTATTCAGAGATTGACATTAATGCAGTAATTCCAAATAACTATTTTTAATAAGCAGTATAATGACCATAGCTATAAAATAATAGAGTTGATAAAGCTTGCCAAAATACAGTAAAAATGCAAAAAAGGCATTTTTTTAAGCTCCTCTTTTGGGTACCATCCACTATCTTCTCCTCGCTAAACAGTACTGAAAGAAATGAACATCTATGAAACAAATTCACGGTTAGAGATGAAGATGAAATTATGTAAACAGACACTGATAATATACTCAAACCAAGGGAGTCCCTTAAAGCAACAACTGAAGCAGCAGGAGACTCATTCAGTGTACCTAAGAGACACAGTAAATGGCTTTTCCCAGTGATTCTGACAACCTGCAGGCTGGTTACCAAATACTGACACAAAGGCTTGAAGACGTGGATATTTCAGAAAGTGTGGCCGCCAAAGAAAACCCAAGGGAGAGGTTCTCTTTTGAAGCGAATTAAAACTACTCCCGTGGAATAAACAAATGCCAGTGGGCACTTGCTGCCCTGATTCTTATCACCTGTGATGCCTGTGACTGGTGCCAGGGGGCTGGGAGCTCTGGGTACCAGCACAGAGGGAGGGATACCGGGACCAGGCACTGGTTCCTGGAGCCACAAGACACTGGGCGAGGTCCTCCTGACCATCCTCAACTCACAGATGAGGGAACCGGGGCTGGAGGTCTCCCCCTTTAAGATCTACTCAGAGTATCCTGGGAAGCGGAACTGAACTCTGCCTTCTGACTAGGACTGTGCTCTTTTATCCCTAGCATAGAGCCTCTTTTCAGGGTTGAAACAGAATACAGCAATTATTTATTTATTCATTCATTCATTCTTTTTCATGTTCTTTTCCATTATGGTTTATCACAGGATATTGAGTATATTGGGTTGGCCAAAAAGTTCGTTTGGGTTTTCATAACATCTTATAGGAAAACCCAAATGAACCTTTGAGTCAACCCAATAGTTCCCTTGTGCTATATAGTATGACCTTGTTGTTTACCCATTCTATAGAATAGTTTGCATCTGCTAACCCCAAACTCCCTGTCTATCCCTCCCCCAGCTCCACCCCCTTGGCAACCACAAGTCTGTTCTCTGTCAGTGAGTCTGTTTCTGTTTCATGGATAAGTTCATTTGTGTCCTATTTTATTTTTATTTTTATTTATTTATTTATTTTTCATTACGCGGGCCTCTCACTGCTGTGGCCTCTCCCATTGCGGAGGACAGGCTCCGGACGTGCCGGCTCAGTGGCCATGGCTCACGGGCCCAGCCGCTCCGTGGCATGTGGGATCCTCCCGGACCGGGTCATGAACCCGTGTCCCCTGCATCGGCAGGTGGACTCTCAACCACTGTGCCACCAGGGAAGCCCTGTGTCCTATTTTAGATTCCACATACAAGTGATAACATGTGATGTCTGTCTGACTTAGTATGATAATCTCTAGGTCCAGCCATGTTGCTGCAAATGGCATTATTTCATTCTTTTTTATGGCTGAGTAATAGAATACAGCAATTTTGATGTTAATCAGCATGCCTTCCCATGGGCAGGGTGAGGGGAGAGGTGAGCTGTGACAGGATCGGTGAAAGCCTGAAGGACCCAAGTGTAGACAAGTCCTCTTCCCGTCCTGAAGCCGCGCTTGAGACCCGGTGGGGAGAGGGCAGGGCTCAGCTCCATCCTGCTCCAGCTGAGGGGACCACGAGCTCTGGAGCTGGCAGCGGTGGGGATGTGCAGGAGGGAGTGGTGGGCGGTTAGAGGAGAAGGACAGAGAAAAGCAGAGCGGGGCTCCGAGGCACAGAGCATGGTTCAGAGGGGTTATTCTCCCCCTCTGCTGAGGAAGCACACCATTAAAACTTCTTCACCTTCTGAAACATCAGCTAAAAAAGACCCAAGACTCGAAAGCCTCTTTGTCCCTTCTTTGTTTTTTGCTTCTGCCTCAAGCACTTTTCAAGTTGCCTATGTTCCTGAATGTTTTCTGTGTGATCTCCCTTTCATGTCCCGGTGAAAATCTGGAATGCTGCCCGATTTATGTCTGGTGTGGTGGTGTGGACACATGGGTCCCATGAAAAATGAAAACAAAATGATGTGAGTGTCCATGTGAGTGTATGCATTGAGGTAGGATGAGAAGGTAATTAAAGGGGATGGAAGAAGCTTATAAAAACCTGTTTCTTACCCTATCCACCTCCATCCAAAAAACCTATAATTCATGAATAAAATATAATCTGAGTTCTACACCAGTATTATGAAGATTCTTATTGAGCATGAGTTTTTTTTAATGTTATTGTCTTATAAAATTTGATGGAAAATTTTTCTTTCCCTTAAAAATAAACCCAAATACCGCAGACATTTCCCCAAAATTCCAGCTGTCTGCTTGCTGTCCTTGTTTCTCCAGAGCTATTTTATTTTTCCTCCATGGGTAGTTTAAAGGTGTCTGCTTTGGTATGTAATACCATTTGAAAGAGTTTAACAGAATTAAGATTTTTTCCAATGTACTAAGCAGTTTATTTTCACATAACTGAGGTACACATGGCAAAATTCAGGTTTTAATTGGAAAACTTTCTTTACTAGTTAAAAACTGTCATCTCAATGAAGGAATATACTTCAAAATCAAAGGAGAGTTTAGTCCAACAATTTAACAAGCATACTGGTGTATGCATGAGTGTGAAATTTTGGAAGGGCCAGGCATAGGGGGAAATAATTTATAATTTGTAAAATCCAAGTCAAAATATTTTTATGTACTACCACACCCAATGTATTGCATTTTTTTCTTCTGTGTTGTCTTTTCCACTGAAGTAATCATAGCCCAAGTACATTTCTTTCTAAATACAAAGCATCCTTCCATGCATGCACACATCCATCCATCCTTTCATTCATTCAATTAAACAAAAAGCATGCATTTTGTACCCACCAGGCACCTGGCCCTGTGCTAATCACTAGGAAACAGAGATGAATTAATACTGTTCCAACTCTGGAGAACTTTACAGAGCAGATTAAAGGGTAATCAGGTAATTATAGCACAGTGAGGGGGCAGCTCCATTAACTATACGGACAAAAGGTGTGAAAACAGGCTCTGTGAAGGCAGAAGCCTCACCTCCTCCTTCACCTCCACGCGCCAGGGACAATCTATGCTTCACAACGTAATCTGTCCTGCCTTTGGCCTCTGTTCCTCATGGGATTATGAGGGATTATTTCACCCTCATAACACACTGCTGTTCCCTCGGGTTCCTCCTTAAAACCGTAACTACGTGAAGGCAGAACATTCCTATGACCAGTACTCATCACAGAAATGTGTGATCAATGGAAGAAGAAAGAAAATAACTACAAGCAAACAAGACCCCACATTAATACATGTCACTGTGCCCCCAAACACATATATACCATCCCCCCACTACGAAGAACTCCTGTTTTTTTCCCCTGTAACAGTAAGAATTTAAAATATTTTCTCTTCTAAATAGATTTTTCCCCCAGAGGGCAAACCACTCATTTATTCTCTTGGCAGAGAAAAATAGTACAGTGTCAAAATGTCTAAGGCAGTTTGAAAATATTCTGGAATTTCTGGTTTCTTTTCCTTGCTTTTTACACAGCTACATAAATGTGGACCTGTTCTGAAAGTCAGCTGGAAGCGCACATTTCAAGGTATTTGCAGTCCTTTCTTTTTCCTTTTTGCATTTCATTTGGCTGGACAGTTGTTTAAAATGTGGTGTAACCAGACTGCACCTGTTTATACTGGTTATTTCAAAATAGATGACTTGAGTCACTGGTTTTATATACTGTAGCTGGTCAGCCAGTTCAGAGGAAAACAATGGTTAAAGTATTTGAACAACAATGACTAGATGAATTGTCTAAGAAAGAAGACAAGAAAAAGAAACTTAGTTTATATCTCACTTAAGTGCATTTTAATTGTCCAATCAAACTAACAATCATGTAAATATTATTTCAGAAGAATGAGAAATGGATGTTATAAAAGAGTCATTAAGTATTTAAATCATGAATTAAAATGTGTAACAGTCAGAAAAAAAAACATAGCCCTTGGGATGAGAGACTGTTTGTATTAATCATATTTGGATATATCTGTCACTTGCAATATTTATTCAATGAACCCAGTTTCTGAGATTTTATTTCTGTTTGCCACCTAGTGAATAAAAATGTGTTAAGTTCACGCTGTCTGTGACCTTTTACTAAAAATGTCATTCCTTAGTCACATTCTTCATTGGTGGTCAGAGTTAGATGCCAAGAATGCGCTTGTCATCTGAATTCGCTTTCCCATGCAATCCTTCAGCCGGATGATACCACCCAGATGACTGCATACAAGGTGGCACACGAGGTGACAGACAAGCTGAGGAATTTCCTATGCCTGGTAGCTTCATTCTTTAAAGAACCGTTCAAGAATCATCACAGAACAATCAGAGCATGGGTCATTTGTGCTCCAAGGCGGTTAGCAGGGTGTCTAGGTCAACGCCTAGTGGCACAAACCCTTTCCTGAGTCTGCAGTCCAGAGTCCCGTGTCGTTACAGAAGCTGCAGCACAGTTGTGTTCGCTGGAGAATTTGACCAAATTTATCCAAGGCAATGTGTCTACCCATGAGGTCCTTAACCAAGGTTCTCAGATGCCATGGTCTCTGAGCGTCTGGAAATGGATGCAATCATGTGTTTATGGACGTACACACGTGTGCATGTTTGTCTAAGGAGATGCCTCATAAGTTTTTTCATAATCTGGAAGAGGCCTTGGCCCCAAAACGTTTGGAACCTTAGCCTCTTAGTACATGCCAGAGTCCCCAGAAGCCCTGTGCCCTGCCCGCCTGTGCTCAGCTGCCCACCTGTGGGCTGCACAGGGCCTGGGCTCAAATACGGCCGCCTCCAGGCTTCACTTATGAACTCTGACCACAGGACGTGGTGCTGTCACGCCATCACAAAGCGAATTTCACTCGCTCGACTAGTACGATTCAGCACATAAGAAAACTGAGGAACTCAGCTCAAACTGGGTCCTAATCTACATCACCCGGCCTGGGAGATGCCCTGAGTGCAACCATCCAGGCTTCCTTTCTTTGAAATCGTTTTCGCTATAAACACACTCGGGCTTTTCTCCTTTTCTCTTCTGAGATGTTTCAAAAAGAAAAGGTCTGAGACTAATAAAATAAATGTGCATGTTCCCAACATCCATTTTACTGTATTTCCTTCATGGTTAGGACTTGTTCTTTTTGTTTGTTTGATTTTTTAAAGGAGAATTAAAATGTTCAGGTATAGTTGAAACCCAGCATATGCCTCTTCAATGCCATTTCCCTCCGTCTTTCCCCAGATTTACAAGCTATCCAGGTAGCTATCAATTCTAAACATTAAAAAATATATTCACACCACATATGCATGCTAGGCTAAGCAATATATAAGTATTGGTTTCATGGGGTTTTTTTTTCTGATTCTTTTCCCTTATGGTTATTACAAAATACTGACTCTAGTTCCCTGTGCTATACAGCAGGTCCTTGTTGGTCATCTACTTTATGTTCAGTAGTGTGTGTACGTTAATCCTAAACTCCTAATTTATCTCTCCATATTTTCAAATACCATAGAGTTGGTCTCATACTGTAAGAATGTTTTGCACCTTATTTTTGGCTCATTAGATTTGAGATCCATCAGTACTGACCCATATAGCTCTAGTTCACTTCTTTCAGCTACTGGATGGAAGCCTACTGTACGATTTACCCTTTCCTCCCTTTACGGACTCACCAGGGACGCTCACCCGCAGGATGGCTTCCCTGTCTCTAAAGCAGGGAGCAACTCCTCCTCCTTGCGGGCAGCAGGACCGTTTTTCCAAAGCCAAAGGCTCAGCCTCCCCCAGGTCAGTACCTGTGGTGCCTGGCACATGCGTCAGTGCGTCCTGAGTCTGCTACACATACTGACTCAATCACCTTTAATCACCACTGATTTCCCCATATGGCGGTTGTCGGTGTACCCAGCCCAATCTGCTTACAGGGTTGTGTAATTACGTTCCCTGGGAGTGGGTCTTGTTACATCAGGTTCTCAACCATCAAACTGTCATTCACAGGTTCTTTATATTTAGTAGGTCCTCAATATTTACAGAATGACTAAACTGATGAAATGAAAGGGGAAATGTTAATGTCATGAGGTGTGAGGTATCTTCACTGCAGACGACTTTACATTTCAGTTTTCTGTGAACACGGTTCTCGTCCACTACATCGCACGACTGTTCCACCCAAGCGAATTTACTGGTGTTTATTGTCAATACTGGGACCTAAAGGGGGGATCTATTAGCATAGGAACTGAGAAATAAGGGAATTAAATTTGCCTCATGATGGACAAGCACACACTGGTCTCTCTTTTTCTAAATTTTTTATTCTCAAACAATTTTCAAAGGTTATACTTCATTTATAGCTATTTTAAAACACTGGCTCTATTCCCCATGTTGTACAATACATCCTTGAGCCTGTCTTACACCCAGTGGTTTGTACTTGCCCCTCCCCACCCCTATATTGCCCACCCCCCCACTGGTGACCATTAGTTTGTTCTCGAAGTCTGTGAACCTGCTTCCATTTATTATATTCTCTAGTTTGCTTGCTGAATTTTTTAGATTCCATATATAAGTGATATCGCACAGTATTTGTCTTTGTCTGACTTATTTCACTAAGTACAATGTCCTCCAAGTCCATCCATATTGCTGCAAATGGCAAAATCGCTTTCTTTTTTATGGCTGAGTAGTATTCCATTTTTATATATATATATATATATATATATATACACATATATACACACACACACACATACATATATCTCATGTCTTCTTTATCCATTCATCTGTGGATGGCCACTTAGGTCGTTTCCATGTCTTGGCTATTGTAAATAATGTTGCTCTGAACATTGGGGTGCATGTACCTTTTCCAATTAGTGTGATTTTTTTTTTTTGGATATATACCCAGGAGTAGAATTGCTGGGTCATATGGTAGTTCTATTTTCAGTTTTTGAGAAACCTCCATGCTGTTCTCCATAGTGGCTGCACCAGTTTACATTCCCATCAACAGTGTAGGAGGGTTCCCTTTTCTCCACACCCTCTCCAGCATTTGTAATTTGTAGACTTTTTGATGATGGCCATTCTAACAGGTATGAGATGATACCTCATGGTAGTTTTGATTTGCATTTCTCTAATGATTAGTGATGCTGAGCATCTTTTCCTTTGCCTGCTGGCCACCTGCATTCCCGATTTGGAAAAATGTCTATTCAGTTTTTCTGCCTACTTTTTAATGGGGTTATTTGGGGTTTTTATTATGTTGAGCTGTATGAGCACATAATGGTCTCTTTTAGTCCCTCTCTTAATGGAAGGAGAGCTCCTTGACTTTATACAGAGACAAAGAGGCTTATGTGCCTGTACACATGGGCTGGACAGTTGTCAGAGACGCTGGGAGCTTGAAGAACAACCTAATCTCGGCCTCGGGGATCTATAGTCATTCTCTCTCTCATCTCCTGGCATCTCTGCCTTCTCTGGCTCAGTTTTACGCCCCTCTGTTTCCTGACCATGTTCTTTTCCTTAACCCATGGTTTCTGCTTCCCCATACCTTCACCTTGCACTCCCCCTGGCTGTGACCTGAACTCCAGCTAAGAGCATTCTTTCAATTTCAACTCTACTCACAACTGACTCACCATGTGTCTGTTTTCATCCCCCGTCTCCATAGTCACCTGACAACAAGGCAAGGACACGTGATAGAAAACAGGGTTTTCTGGCCTAAGCCAGAGTGTAAACGTTTTCAGTTTCGTGGGCCATAAGGTCACTGTTGTGACTACTCAACTCAGCTGATGTAGAGTGAAAACAGTCATGGACAATACACAGGCAAATGTGCACGACGGTGCCCCGATAAGACTTTGTTTGTAAAGATGGGTCGCAGGTCAGATCTCACACCAGTCAGAATGGCCATCACCAAAAAGTCTATAAATAATAAATGCTGGAGAAGGTGCAGAGAAAAGGGAACCCTCCTACACTGTTGGTGGGAATGTAAACTGGTGCAGCCACTATGAAGAACAGTATGGAGGTTCCTTAAAAAACTAAAAATAGAGCTACCGTATGATCCTGCGATCCCTCTCCTGGGCATATATCTGGAGAAAACCATAATTTGAAAAGATACGTGCACCCCAGTATTCACTGCAGCACTATTACAATAGCCAGGACATGGAAGCCACCTAAATGTCCACTGACAGGGGCTTCCCTGGTGGCGCAGTGGTTAAGAATCCACCTGCCAATGCAGGGGACACGGGTTCGAGCCCTGGTCAGGGAAGATGCCACATGCCACAGAGCAACTAAGCCCGTGTGCCACAACTACTGAGCCTGCGCTCTCGAATCGGCGAGCCACAACTACTGAGGCCCAGTGCCACAACTACTGAAGCCCACGTGCAAATAGCCTGTGCTCCACAACAAGAGAAGCCACCGCAATGAGAAGCCCGCGTACTGCAACGAAGAGTAGCCCCTGCTCACTGCAACTAGAGAAAGCCCGCGTGCAGCAACAAAGACCCAACACAGCCCAAAATAAATTTTAAAAAATAAAATAAATATATTTTAAAAAAGACAAAATCACTTATAATTCACTTATAGAAAAAAATTTAAAAATAAATGTCCATTGACAGATGAATGGATAAAGAAGATGTGGTACATATACACAATGGAATATTACTCAGCAATAAAAACAGTGAAATAATGCCATGTGCAGCAACGTGAATGGACCTAGAGATTATCATACTAAGTAAAGTAAGCCAGACAGAGAAAGGCAAATATCATACAATATCACTCATAGGTGGAATCTGAACAAAAAAAGATACAAATGAACTTACGGTACAAAACAGAACTAAACCCACAGACATAGAAAACAAACTTATGGTTACCAAAGGGGAAAGGGGAAAGATAAATTAGAAGTTTGGGATTGACATGTACACACTACTGTATATAAAACAGATAACCAACAAGGACCTATTGTATAGCACAGGAAACTCAATATTTTGTAATAACCTATAAGGGAAAAGAATCTGAAAAAAATAGATATATATGCATGTATAACTGAATCACTTTGCTGTACATCTGTAATTAACACAACATTGTAAATCAATTATATTCCAATAAAAAAAAAAATTCAGGGGCTTCCCTGGTGGCGCAGTGGTTGAGAGTCCGCCTGCCGATGCAGGGTACACTGGTTCGTGCCCCGGTCCAGGAAGATCCCACATGCCGCGGAGCGGCTGGGCCCATGAGCCATGGCCGCTGAGCCTGCGCGTCCGGAGCCTGTGCTCCACCATGGGAGAGGCCACAACAGTGAGAGGCCCGCGTACCACAAAAAAACAAACAAACAAACAAATTCAGGTAGCAGGCTGGATGTGGCCTGTGGTGTGCTACCCCTGGCCTAAGGAATGGTGGTCTCAGGAGGGAGGCATCTCTCCACATCCCTTATATAGAATCAGAATAGGAACAGGCAATGGTCCCTGGATCCACAGGACAGGACCAGCATCTGACTGTCCTGTGCCTATGCTCACCAAGGCATCATCTGATGATGCTTTGGTGCTGCACCTGGTCTCTGCTTTTAGGAAGAGAATTGGGTGGTTGTGTGCATTGGAGGAGTCTAAGTCATTTATCTGTAGTCATTTATAGATCTATAGGGCTAGTAAACAAGAAGAACCCCTTCAAATGTGACTCAGGTGTACAAGGTCATGGCGGCTCATACACCAGTGCTCACCGACATGGCTGGATGGTGATATGTAAATGGGGCAAAGCACCGAGGGTGCGCGCTTCACCGTGCACGGCAGCATCACCTTGCGATGTACACTCACAGGACAAAGACACTAAACCAACCACAGAGAACTTGATCCCGGCGAGTTCCCAGCCAGAAGCATCCTCAGTAACTCCAGAAAGCCTTGGCCAGTGGAGCACACTGGTTCTGATCCAAAAAGGTCCATTTCATTTTACCAAAGGCTCCTAGGTACAGATGCAGCTGTAAACGATGCAGACCACGAGGTGCCCAAATGCTTCTTCCTAAAAACCTGTGGTTTTACAGACACAGGATCTGCAGTAACGACAACCTGTTCTACTTGTGGGTAACTGTCATATTTGGTAAGAAAAACAAACACTGGATAAATCTTCCTATTTTGATTTTCAGAGGTCCACATATGAACAAAGTTTATTCTAAAATAAACTTCACCATTTGTTGCCAAAGTTGTTCTTTACAAGGCTGTTAACTTTTTTTTTCAAACAGAGGGGTATTTTTATACATTTTGATTATATACGTGTGTAGGCATACAAACATTTTTAAAAGATAGTATTCTCAATGTTTGAGAAGAAATACAGTGATGGATGGAATCGATCCATCTGGCAGAAATCCAATTACACAGAAATTTGAATGACTTTAGGTTACAAACTAACGATGGACAGAGGGTAACAGCCCACGGGAGACCATTAATACTAATGAACCCCAAATATAATTGGATGTGTGCATGCCTTATACATCTTTTTCTTTACCCATTGTCAGCTCAGCTTCAGCATGCTTTTAACCAGTGTTACAATAAATCACAGGAAGTACCTGGGGGAAAGTGAAAATCTCCTTATTAATTAGGAAGAAAGTCTTTCAGGGAGGTTACTTTCTAGTCAGGCTTTCCATAGGTGGTAAAAGAAAAGAACACTGTGATATATGCAAGGAAGGAAACATTAGACAAAATTAAAGCTTTTCTCTCTTTTCTAAAGTTACAAGTTATGAATGGCAAGCCTTCAAAAATAATCCAAGAAACCAAGCACAGGAGCTGGGACAAGCCAGAAAAGGATGCTCTTGAGTTCTGGACATCCTGGGGAAGGTGGAGACCAAACCTGGGGACTTGTCACCTCTTCTGCCACCAACGAGGTTGGGGGGAGAGACAGAAACTGGAATCTACTTGAAGGGAATTTCCACATGTGTGTCACATACAACTTGATAGCTGCCATTACATCCTTAATATTAGTCAAGTTGTTTCCTACTTATTAAGCGTCCATTATGAGAACCAGGTAAGAATTTAAGCAAGAGTATTTGCCGAGTTCAAGTGCCCTGAAGTCTAGTCTTCCCAAGGTGCAGGGAGATGGGTAATATTCTGTAACACAAATTACCCAGAGGACTCATATTCAGAGTGTCACACTCAGCATTTGTAAAACGCTCTTCATTTGCAAAATTATATTGACCAACTTTGCAAAGAGCCTGATTCAGTGGGTATTCATTATGATAAATTTAGCTCCAATAAGATCTTGTCCGTAGATCTCCTCAGAAAATACACACTTCTCGTTGAGAGAACGGGGTGGCGGAAGTGGGACAGCAGGGAAGAAGACACAGAAGAAGGAGGTATGGGTTACGGACACAGTAAAAAATCACGTGGGCCAGAGAGTGTGACCCTAGAAGGTGCACCTCCCGTGCTGTTCAACAGATCACTTCCTGGGAGCAGCTGCTCTCATCCTTTTATTTGTATGCACGCATAAATGGGGGTGTGTGTATGCATACATATATTGCCGATTCTCATGACTCACACTTTCTGTGTTTGCAGATCTGCCTGCCCCTGAAAGTTATTTGTAACTCCAGCATCAATGCTCACTGGGCATTCACGGTCATTTGCGGACATGCACATGGGGGCCAAAAACTTAGTCTCCCTCCCAATGCCCACGCTCCCAGCTGCCACTGAACAAGGCGATTGTACGCGTTGTGATTTCAGCTCAGATTGTAAACAAGTGTCCATCTCAGGGTCTATTTAATGTCATGATTTTTGCATTTGTGTGCTTTGTGTGATTTTGCTGTTTAAAATGGGTCCACTGTAGCGCTGAAGCACTGTCCAGCGTTAAGTGCAAAAAAGCTGTGACGTGACTCCCAGGGGAAAAGACACGTAAGGTAAGCTTCATTCAGATGGAGTTACAGTGCTATTGGCTATGAGATCAATGTTAATGAATGCACTGGATCTTAAATAATGTGTCTTTAAACAGAAACACACATAAAACAAGGTTATGTATCGATCGGTTGATGGAAATGTGACCAAAAACTCCAAGGAGCCTATCCCCCTGTTCCTGCTAGGAGCAATGATTCTGTATTTGCTAATTCAGTGTTCGCAGCGTATTCATAGGCCCTAACTAGCATGGAAAATGAGAATCTACTGTGTGTGTGTGTGTGTGTGTGTGTTTAATTTACAAAAGTGGATCTTGTGTACACTACATATGGTGTGTTATACCTTGATTCTTTTTCACCTAATAATTCACTTTAGAAACCACGTCATGCATACTTCCTTCTTTCTCCTTAAAGGATGCACAGTTTTCCCTTGGACAAGTTTACCGTCATTGATTATCTAGTTGTTTCTGTACTTTTTGGAAAACAAAACAATGCTTCAGGGAAAATTCTTACGCATACACCTTTGCAAAGGACACAGATCTCTGAATGAAAGAAAATTCTGGCCTCTGTAACAAGCGCGTAACTACTGGGGCCGTATTTAGGAGCCATCAAAGTTTTTTAAAAGACTGACAACACTACCTGGGGTGTGGATGTGGCCTGTGGGCTTGACGAGTGAGGATGTCTCACAAATGTCACAGGATCAGACTTTCTTTCATACAGACGGTCAGAGTTTATTAACTGCAGGGTCCCTTTATTTGAGGGCCAGGGTAAGTGCTTTGCATTTGTGTACAAATGGAGGCCTTTGTAAAGTGCTCTTTGCTTTGTGGCGGCAAAGCAACCCTCTTCTCTAAGGAAAAAAGCAACAGCCATGTGTCAAGGAGAATGGCCCCTCCTCTCCATCTGTCCCCACCCCCCATGCCCCGCTGGCTGTGCTGGGCGGTCCATGAAGCAGCTCTGCATCAGGACCACTAGGGAGGGGGTCTGACGCCCGAGAAAGGATGTCCTAGGTATTCAAAGATCACGGGAGTAACTTAGGGCATAAAGAATTGTTCGTAAAATCAAATGAGACCCCTTCATTTTCTCCAAGTCACTTCTCTGCCTCAGAATTCTCTTAGCTAAAAAGATGTCTGAAGAAGCACCAATAGGACACGTCAACCTTGCAGTGAGGGTAGGTAGGTACGTGACTCATGCAAAGATGGCTATCTTTAAGCCAGCGATTTAAACCCCACCCAAATTCCTCTCCCTCAGAATTCGCTAATGAAACCATTCGTTTTCTAATGACAATATGAACTATAAAAAGCATATTAGATACGGACCAAGAAACACCAGGAGGGTGGAAACCAAGTTTAACTTAATCTTACCCACTCACATTAAAAAAGAAGACACGGTGCTTGCAAAGCTGGAGATGTGCCTCGCCCCATGGACAGGGCAAGGATTTCCAGACCTCAGGAGGGTGACCTCACCCTGCTACTCCTGCCTGGGTCTGGCTGTCCGGGTCCAGGCCCTCCTGGGCATACAAGCAGGGCGCTGGGTGCACCTATGTGCAGATGTGTGAGCTCATCTGAATTTCTGGATGAACACATCTGCTTTCCCCTCATGAATTTATCAAGTGTAATTAGATTGTCTGTGTGTGTGTCTGTGTCTGTGAGAGAGAGACAGAGACAGAGATAGAAACAGAGACAGACAGACAGAGAGACAGAGACACAGAATGAAAGAGGGGCTTTTGGGTCCTCATCTAATGTTTACATGTACTTTCTCCCACTCTCTCGAATTCTGGGGCTCTCTCTCACAAAATCTTCCTATCTGGAAAGAAACCACAGTGTTGCAACTGTGGTTTACTGAATATTAATACTAAGGTGCTAAATACTACTTCGTTTCTTATTTGCTCTCTCCATTCATTGGAGCCTTTGAAAAGCAAGTCAATATATGTTTTAACCCCTAAAGAGACCCCTGCTTCAGAATTTGACTCCTTCAGAAGAAAGAAAAGTCATACAAAATAATGTCTTTTGCTGGCTTTTAGGAATTTGTAACAGAGAGGAATGTTTTCTCTGTTAACATACAGAGAGAAAAGGTTCTAGACTGCTTTTTAAAAGAATATGCTTCGAGCTTCCCTGGTGGCGCAGTGGTTGAGAATCTGCCTGCTAATGCAGGGCACACGGGTTCGAGCCCTGGTCTGAGAAGATCCCGCGTGCCGCGGAGCGGCTGGGCCCGTGAGCCACAATTACTGAGCCTGCGCGTCTGAAGCCTGTGCTCCACAACAAAAGAAGCCGTGATAGTGAGAGGCCCGCGCACCGCGATGAAGACTGGCCCCCGCTTGCCACAACTAGAGAAAGCCCTCGCACAGAAACGAAGGCCCAACACAGCCCAAGATAAATAAATAAATTTAAAAATAAATAAATAAATACTCCTGTTCTCTGTTTAAAAAAAAAGAATATGCTTCACACAACCAGAGAAAGCCCACGTGCAGCAACGAAGACCCATCGCAACCAAAAATAAAATAGATAAATGTATTAAAGGAAAAAAGAATATGCTTCATATAAGAGTTGAACAAACAATAGGATGTGAAATGTCACTACTTATTTTTTTGTTTTCGTTTTATTGATGTTTGATTTTACAATGTTGTGTTAGTTTCAGGTGTACAGCCAAGTAATTCAGTTTCATACACACACACTCACCCCCCACACATATTCTTTATTAGATTCTTTTCCCCTACAGGTTATTACAAGATGCTGAGTAAAGTTCTCTGTGCTGTACAGTAGGTCCTTGTTGGTTATCTATTTTATATATAGTGGTGTGTACCTGTTAATCCCACACTCCTAATTTGTCGCTCCCCACTTCTCATTGTATGAAAACCTCAGAGAACCTTCACTAGAGGGAGCGTAGGGCAGATCGCGAAGTCATCTCAGTAAGGCTGATGGGAGGCCCGGCCACCAGGGCTGCCCCTGGCAGTGTTTGATGTGGAACAAGTCACTTGACTTTTCTGTAGCCACGGTTTTCCCAGCCAAGAAAGGACAGTGTAGGAATAGGTCACCAAAGGTCCTTGCAGCTCTGTGAACCTCTTACTCAATGTGTCAAAGCGGTAGTCCCTGACAATCTTTCCAACTTTAAGCTTTAAGAATGTGCTTTTCTCTGTAGATTCAAAAAGAGAGAGATTATAGAAAAATCTTTTTGTTCCAATGCAGAGAGCTTCTAGAGACAACAGCAAATCTCTTGGTATGGAATCCTAGCACCAAATACAATGCTACTGTAAAATAAGTAATGTGTTCATTGATTTATTCATTAAACACGTTTTTACATGTGCCTACTGTTACAGCAAGGTGCTTTCACACCTGCACATTTCCACATTTACCAGGTGTTTGGGCCCCAAGAAGCCGGGGACTTGCCCAAGGTCACCATGTCACTTCCAGAGCATCCCTCCTTCCCTTTACCTGGGAGGCAGCTGTCAGATCTGAGTCAGGGTCCCTACGCCTTTTAAATCTCGCCTGTGTACCACCATCGGGGAGACCTCAGAATGTCACCTGCAGAGCCTTCTACCTGCATCAGGGCGTTTGTCGCTGTCCAGAAACCTTGTTAACCTACCTCCTGGGGCTTGCTTCTCACACCCAAAGCCGCCATCCCAGACCTTCACTTACCATCTATCCCTAGCTCTCTTCCTCCAGCGTCTTGGTCCTCTCAATCACCTTCACCTTTCTCCACCTGGGGGGCCCTTCCCTAGGCTTTTATATTTGTGCAGTCCTCCAACTGCCTGGAGAAATAAAGAAGCGCTTGGTTGTACTCTGTCGCTCCCTAATCTCCTGTTCCCCCGCTCTCTGCAGCAATTTGATTGTCAGTTACGCAGTCCAGTCTGTCTTCTCCTTCCTCTCCCAGCGCCGGCGCTGTATCACAGACTCTTTGGAACTGCCTTGCACTTACCCGTGTCTCTCTTTGGACTGCAAGGCTGCTCCCACACCAGACTTCCCTGTCTGCTCACAGAGGCTCTCTGGGCACCCCCATCTCTCAGGATACACCTTCAGGACATCCCTTACACCTGCGGGATGCCTTCTGAATGCTGACTGCTGTGCTCCACATTGCCTGGTTGCTGGGTTACTTTGGCCCTTTTCCCAGGACGCAATTTCTTCCCTGTGACGCAGATGTCCTCGGAGCACATGGGGCTGCAGACCTGTCCCCTCCTAGGGGGCCCCCCCTTTCCAGGTTCTGGCCGCCCCTGCTCTATGCTGCTTGTCTACATCACTGCCTCTTTTTACATCTACATCTTCATTGCTACTCTTTTTTTTCCTCAAGAAATTAAGACACTTTTGTCAGCAGCATTTTGTAATTAGATTGAAGCATAGTTGATTTACAATGTTAATTATCAATGGTTTCAGGTGTGCAACACAGTGATTCAATATTTTTATAGATGACACTCAATGTAAAGTTATTGTAAACTATTGGCTCTATTCCCTGTGCTGCAGGTTACATCTTTGAATCTTATTGTATACCCAGTAGTTTGTACCTCTTAATCTCTTGCCCATCTCTTGCCCTTCCCCCACCCCCCTGGCCCTCTCCCCACTGGTAACCACTAATTTGTTCTCATATCAATGAGTTTGTTTCTGTTTTGTTATATTCATTCTTTTTTTTTAGATACCACATGAAAGTCAAAACAATGTATTTGTCTTTCTTGGACTTAGTTCACTAAGCATAATACCCTCCATATCCATCCATGTTGTTGCAAATGGCAAAATTTCATTCTTTTTAATGGCTGAGTAATATTCCAGTGTGTGTGGGTGTGTGGGTGTGTATCACATTTTCTTTATCCATTCACCTGTTCATGAACACTTAGGTTATTTTCTTTTTTACATCTTTATTGGAGTATAATTGCTTTACAATGGTGTGTTAGTTTCTGCTTTATAACAAAGTGAATCAGTTATACATATACATATGTCCCCATATCTCTTCCCTCTTGCATCTCCCTCCCTCCCACCCTCCCTATCCCACCCCTCCAGGCGGTCACAAAGCACCGAGCTGATCTCCCTGTGCTATGCGGCTGCTTCCCACTAGCTATCTACCTTACATTTGGTAGTGTATGTATGTCCATGCCTCTCTAAATGTAACACAGGAAACAATAAAACTCCTAGAAGAAAACATAGGCAGTACACTCTTTGACATAAGTCTTAGCAATATTTTTTTGGATTTCTCTCCTCAGGCAAGGGAAACAAAAGCAAAAAAGCAAAAAAAAAAAAAAAAACAACCCAAATGGGACCTATTAAACTTAAAAGCTTTTGCATAGTGAAGGAAACCATCAACAAAACGAAAAGACAACCTACTGAACGGGAGAAGATATTTGTAAATGATATGTCTCATAAGGGGTTAATACTCCAAGTATATACTGAGCTCACATAATTCAATATCTAAAAACAAACAGTCCAATTAAAACATGGGCAGATGACCTGAATACACAGGTTTCCTAAGAAGACATACAGATGGCCAACAGACACATGAAAACACGCTCAGCATCACTAACCATCAGAGAAGTGCAAACTGAAACCACCACGAGATATCACCTCACACCCGTCAGAATGGCCATCATCAAAAAGACAAGCAAAATAATAAATGTTGGCAAGGGTGTGGAGAAAAGGGAACTCTCCTACACTGTTGCTGGGAACGTAAATTGGTGCAGCCACTATGGAGAACAGTAGGAAGGGTCCTCAAAAAACTAAAAATAGAGCTACCATATGATCCAGCAATTCCACTCCTGGCCGTATATCCAAAGGAAAGGAAATCACTAATTAGAAAAGACATATACGGGGCTTCCCTGGTGGCGCGGTGGTTAAGAATCCGCCTGCCAGTGTAGGGTACACGGGTTCGAGCCCTGGTCCGGGAAGATCCCACATGCCAAGGAGCAACTAAGCCCGTGCACCACAACTACTAAGCCTGCGCTCTAGGGCCCGCGAACCACAACTACTGAGCCCGCGTGCCACAACTACTGAAGCCCATGCATCTAGAGTCCATGTTCCACAACAAGAGAAGCCACCACAATGAGAAGCCCACGCACCGCAACGAAGAGTAGCCCCTGCTCGCTGCAACTAGAGAAAGCCCGCGCGCAGCAACGAAGACCCAACGCAGCCAAAAATAAATACGTTAATTAATTAATTAATTTGAAAAAAAAGGAGGGAAAAAAGACAAGACATATACACCCCAATGTTCAGAGCTTCATTTCTTTTCTTTATAATACTCTCAGCCCATTGCACTCCTTCTTTGAGACTTGGTCCCCCTGTGGATGCTGTGTTACCCTGTATCGAGTCCTTCTCTGTCTCTTTCACAAGCCCCTTTTCTCCTCTTTTCTCCCCAAATGCCAGTATTCCCTAAACCTCTCTCCCTACATTCTTCTCCAACAGGTTTTTTGTCACCAGCACCTCTACATCACTAACTAATGACCCTCTCCTCCCTCTCCCAAAGCTCAAATAGGTTATATGCTCACCTGTGCATCTCGTCTCTCCCTAAAACAGAATCGAGCATCTTTGCTTAGTCACAGTCACATTTGCTTGAAACCATGAAAACTCTGATTCTTTCATCTCTCTGTCTATCAAACGCCGATCCAGGGCTAGGAACTCTGGTTCTCCCTCTGAACTCTCTGCTGTCCTCCCCTCCTTCACCGTCCCATGGCTGATGCTCCAGGCCAGGCCCTCATGGTGCTGTGTCGCTGCACCCCCCTGCACCCCACCCCCCAGACACTAACTCTGGCGTAACCACCAGCTTCATATGCGGCTCTGCGAGCAAGTATGAAAAACACACACACGATAGATTTAACGTGACTAGGTCTCTCCAGTGTATTGTCACGCGCTTTGGAAATCTATATTAAGGCTGCAACATGGAAAGGGACTTTGGACCAATGACAAACAGAAAAAAATTCGGGTAATTGCCTTTCACCTTTTTTGGAGGAAAAAAGAATGCTCCCTCATTAATGACAATTGTGAATTATGGTACCTACCCTTGAATTAGATGAGTATTCTGTTTTCTCCGGCACAATGTGATAGTTTCTTAACTATTCTTGTTTATGGTTGTCTAAGCCACTTCCTTTGGTGCCACCTATAAATTTATCTGTATTATCCACTTCCTGCCCCAAAGCCTGGAATAAAACTCCATACCCACGAGCTCTGAAAAACAGCTCTCCACAGCATGACCCAACTAGTTTGGGAACAGTCATTTGTAAAGTAACTCATCAGGTCCAACATTAGAGGAAAAGCTCTGGATCCATGTAAGGGAATCTTTCCTGCTAAAGATAACTTCCACTTTCAGTGGATTGACTACGGTCCCTTCCACTGAGAGACAGAATAACTGAAACGTGGTCCCACCAAACTGGTGGCCCGAGTGACCGTGCAGAAGTTAACACCATTGGCATAAATGTGACCTGCCTACTTTTTCCTTTCCTCGTGTGTCTCCTGTCCTACCTTTGGAAGGTCTGCAGGGCCATCTCAGTGCCTAGCTGGTCCCTTTGTGCTGACTGTCAACCATCTCTTTCTATTTATTCTCTGGTGGATCTGAATCTAAAGGACTTATCTGATTTTCTTCTACGGAAAAAAACTTGGGTGCCAATGTGAATGTTCAAGCTTGGAGATAATGTTGCCCCTAAACAGAGTGACTGTCATTTCTTCCAGATGTCAAGGTCCACGTGATCTTATCTTGAAGGTTATAAATGAGTTCCCCCAAAGTCATTTGTATTGAATCCAACTTCCTCGCCTTTTCCATTTGATGGAGCAGAGCAGAACTAGAGGATCTAATAATCTGGCTCCGGTCAATTTAAAACCAGTTTAATGTCACCGTGTAATTCTGTCACCTGACTGCCCATCTAGTTCAGAAATACATCTGAAGGTTAGGCTGTAGTCTTAAGGAGATAGCCAAGTGCACCCTTAGGACTGCAGTGAACATACATTCTTACACTCAATGGCTTTATCTTCACTCTGAAGAGCCACTCTCTGGTTGAAGAAAAAGAGCCATTTCCCACATGCCTGGAGAAAGTCGATCAAATGGGAAAGAGTGTTTCCAAAGGGTTCCAAGGACATGACATGAGGTGGGCACTCAAATAGTGAATGAATGAATGAAAGAATGAATGAATTCCAGGCCCCATGGTAATATCTTCCGCCATGTACTAAAATAAAGTTAACAAGAGTATAAATTTAGCATATATACTGAAGATAAACAGGCATTTCATTTGATTTAGAAAAAGAAAAAACTTTTGGTTTGCATTATTTTTTGTAAGTCATTTTGGGGAGAAAAAAAATAACATCCTCAAACAAAGTACTGTGAAGCAGCACTGGTTTCTTTTCTATTTTTAAACACACTTGAGAGCAAATTAAACATACTCAGAATGTTGTATTAACTAGAACATTTAGTTTAACTAGTTTAATTACTGCTCTTTGGAAATTACTGTGATCAGTGGGAACTCCTGGGTTTGGTCTCTGTGTGGGAGGCACTGAACTGAATGCCCACCTGCATGGGCAGCTGGGCACCCAGCTTCCATGTTTCCCAAGGGGTCAAGAGAGCTGACAGTCAGTAGTTCTCTGTACGGTAATCAGACTTTACCCTGAAAATCCCTTTAATAGGAGCAGTAGCTAAATGTCTCTGGAGAAAGGCCAACCTTTGCTTTCATCCTGTCAACTCAGAGAGGTGGTTTTTGTAACTCAGTAAACAGTAAACTCATACCCTTCTGGAGTAAAAATTCCTTGAAGGAATAGGCTGTGTCTTATTTCCATTCCGTTTCTGTAGTTCTGGTGTAGTTCAGGTCCTTATACATAGCATGAGGTCACGTTATTGAACAAACAGTGAAGAATTATGTCTTAACTGTACAACTCAGAAAGCTGGGAAATGTATTCGATGACCCAAACATGGGAGAAGAACCCAAATTCTCAATCCCATCCAGTCCCAGATTCGTTCAGGTATGAGGGGAAACAGGTTTAGAGAAAAGGGAGCCCTAAACTTGGTACCTATTCCGTAAAAGATTGTGGGAATAGCTTTCCCAAAGCCTACGCTTTGGAAAAATTTCCAACTAGGAAAAAATACAGGTGGTTTTCTCTCTCCTATGCACTCCCCTGACAACTTGCAGTTTGAGTCCATGCTTTAACCTCCAATTAAACAGGAGAACTGCAGCTCTCTGTTGCCAAATTATAGATCTATTTCCTGGCTCACTGAGAAAAGAATCTGCTAACGACTGTAAACAGTCTACATGATAAATATTTTTTTATGGAAGTATAGTTGACATCCAATATTATGTTAGTTTCAGGTGTACAGCAGGGCGATTTGACAATCAAATACATTACGAAATAAGCACCATGATGAGTCTAGAAACCGTCACCAGACAGAATTATTACCATGTTATAGACTATATATTGACTATATTCTCCATCCCATACATTACATTCCTGTGACTGATTTATTTTATAACTGAAGGTTTGTGCCCTTTTAACCCCCCCTCATCTATTTTACCCAACCCCCTACTCCCTCTGGCAACCACCAGTTTGCTCTCTGTATCTATAATTCTGTTTCTATTTTGTTTTGTTTGTTCACTTGTTTTGCTTTTTAGATTCCACATATAAGTGAGATCATGTGGTATTTGTCTTTCTCTGTCTGACTTATTTCACTCAACACAATGTCCTCAAGGTCCATCCTTGTTGTCACAACTGGCAAGATTTCGTTCTTTTTTATGGCTGAGTAATATTCCATCGTATATTTGTATCACATCTCCTTCATCCATCTATTGATGGACATGCAATGAATGACTTTAAGTTACCTGCTATTTAACTCTACGCAACAGACATATTGACTTCTCTACTGTGCTTTTTTCTACAATAATTCCATCAGGAATAAAAATAATTTCTTTCTCAGCTATATAGAGTAGTCAACTTCCAAAATGGAAAGTATGATCTTTTAAAAGTTATTCACAGAATATCTGAGTACTCCCAGATTTCAGAAATAATAGGTAGATATTAGAAAGCATCAGAGAAATTGTAAGGCTTCACTCTCTTTTTTCCTAAGAAACCTGAGCCTAACTACAACTCCCAGAAAAGTAGGGTTCTCTAACCCCCGCATCTTTCTGGAGGCCTCAGTGAATTACTGCAGAGCAATGTGTGCATTAGGTGGCCCGGTCTGCTGATGCAGGACACTCTTGCAGCCTGTAAGCAATTACAGGGTCAGCCCATCTCCTGATTAAGAGCAGACAGCTTTAAGAGGCAGAGAAATCAAATTACACAACCTGGTAAAAAGAAATAAAGAGAAAACTCATTTCAGAAATATATATGCCCAGAGAGGAAGGAAAAAAAAACTAGGAATAGTTTAGTTAGGGGGAAAGATGATGGGACAATTGAGAGAAAGTAAGGAAGAAACATCCAGGAAAAATGTGTATGGGGGAGGAGAGAAGGAAGCATGGAGACTAAACGGAAGATATTTATATTAGTGTGAAGAAAACATGAGTATTCTATTAGTTTAAAGAAAGAAAATCCGGTAAAATCAGTTTGGAGCAAATGGTTCTATGGTACATTCAGCCATTGTGAAACATAAATGAAGCAACTGCTACTATTTTAAATGAATCTTAGGCATTCTGCAGTGAAAGTATAAATTCAAAATTTAATGTTTATAGGCAATGCTATTAAGAAGTTATTATAGCAATCTGGGTCCTCAATATAAGTTGCTCCACAATTTAAACTAGTAGAACTTAAGGAAATTCCTGTTTGAAAAAAATTAAAAAGTTATAGCATTCAAATAGTCCCCCTGGTAGCGACAGACTAGGTAAATTTTGATTAAAAACAAAGGATAAAAATCTGGGCTTGATGCCATAGGAGATACAAATAAAAAGGGTGCTTTGGTTTCTTCAGACACAAATTATTTTTGAAGAATCAGTTAAACGATCCAATTAGAAAGCAATGCAAGAATGTAATTAAGGGCTAAAATACATGGTCCAAATAATAAAAGCTCTGTGAGGTAAATAAAAGTAAGGAAATAACCCAGAGCTATCAAGAGAAACTTTATGGAAAAATTAAAACTTGAGCTGGTTAGAATTTGGAGACAGAAACTGTTAATAGTACTTAACACTGTTAAGTTACATGTAATTCTCTGATACTAAGTTATAAGGGGTTTTAACCATCATTCATTTTTTTCAACAATATTTATTGTGCATATGCTATTTTGCTAAGAGCTATACCACACCCTAAAGCATTTTAAAATTTTTATTTATGTTTTTAAATTAACTTTTATTGGCGTACAGTTGCTTTACAATGTTGTGTTTGTTTCTGCTGTACAACAAAGTGAATCAGCTGTACATACACATATATCTCCTCTTTTTTGGATTTCCTTCCCATTTAGGTCACCACAGAGCACTGAGTAGAGTTCCCGGTGCTGTATAGTAGTTTCTTATTAGTTATCTATTTTATACATAGTATCAAGTGTATATACGGCAATTCCAATCTCCCAATTCATCCCACCCCACACCCCCAAAGCCGTTTTTAAATGATGCCATCCATGTAATAGGAGGGGCCCTGGGCCCACAGGCATCGTCCTCAATAGTGGTGATTACAGTGGTTAAGAACGCGGGCTGCCAGCCAACCTGCCCGGTTCAAAGCCCTGTTCTGCCATTAAGTCGGTGGCTGGCTGACCATGGCCAGATCACTGACCCTCACCCTGCCTCAGCATCCTGGTCTGTCCACAGGAGATGATGATCCTAAATAGCACCTCTTAGGGCTGTTCTGAGATTAAAAGACTGAGCGTGTGTAAGGCATCAAGAACAACGTCCAGCATATAATCAATAATTACAATGACTACCGTTGATGATAAATCATCTTTCCTACCAGTTCCCCTCCCTTGTTCTGCCCTTTAGTCTTGTGTTTCCTTCAAGCTAGAGTTCAGTCTCTCTTGTTAATATTCCCGCTAAACTAACTGAATACAGGGCTCACGCGCACCGATTCCTCCCGTCACTTCCGATTCATTTCCCAGCGAACAGCATCCTGGCTTCTGCCCTAAGTGCTTCCTTCACTGCCGCCTCCTATGCTGCCGTCAGATCCAGTGGTAACCACTGCCTATATTTCACAGTGGACTATTTCTTGAAACTCTCTCAGTACCCTTGGTTTCCACGACCTCCTGGCCATCCTTCTGTCCAGTGTTTCCTTCCATCTCGCTGTCTGCTCCATTTTATTCCCCTTTCTCTGCTCACCCTTACGTGTCAGTATTCTCCAGGTTTCCATCCCTCTCTCTTTTACACACGCTCCTTGTGATTTTAAGCGCTGTCGGTACCTCCGTGTCTCTTAAACCTTCATCCACAACTGCCAGACGTGTATAGCGAGGAGCCCACAGTTACCGAAGGCTCAGCATCTTCAGACTAAACTCATCTATCACCCCAACATCCCCTGCAGCCTGCTGTCCCCCCTGTATTCTCAATCTCATTTAATGGCCCCCACTACATAGCCCACCACCCAAACCAGGAACCAGGAAACAGCAAATCCATCCTTCTGCTTCAGATTCCACGTTGACCCCTCTAATACATTGCAACTCTATCACCATATTTTCTTTTTTTTAAATTTATTTATTTAATTTATTCATTTTTGGCTGTGTTGGGTCTTCGTTGCTGCACGTGGGCTTCCTCTAGTTGCGGCGAGCGGGGGCTACTCTTTGTTGTGGTGCGCGGGCTTCTCTTGTTGCAGAGCATGGGCTCTAGGCGCCAGGGCTTCAGTAGTTGTGGCGCACGGGCTTAGTTGCTCCGCGGCATGTGGGATCTTCCCGGACCAGGGCTCGAACCCGTGTCCCCTGCATTGGCAGGCGGATTCTTAACCACTGCACCACCAGGGCCATATTTTCTTCTCCATCTTTGCTACCACTGCCCCCTGTCCTAGTCCTAATTATTTCTTGCCTCAGTTGAAATCACAGTTTTGAAATGGATCTCCCACCTCCTTTGTCCCCTTTAAGCCATCATTCCTAAAGCTGGCAGACTGGACAATCTACAATGTAAATTCAATGACATTACCACCTGCCTAAACCCACCAAATTCAAAAACTGCCCAGCACCTACAGGAGAGTATCCTGGACCTGGACAGAGCTGTCCCTCCCTCCATCACATTGCCTCTGTATCTCTCTCCTGTTTCAATAATGACCATGTGCTCACTGGATTATAAGCATATATATTAGATACATATAAAATATCGCAATACACTGATGTAATATTATTGTTCCTGTTTTACAGGTTAAGTTGATGGTATTGGAAGCAACTTGCTCACAGTCACGAAATCAGTAAAGTTGATAACTGAATCCGAATCTAATCATATTGCCCTTTCCCTGAGGTCATGGTCCAGCATGGTTCCCCATTTTGCACCACCAGCACCTAGAACATTCAGTGGTACACACAATGACTGTCAAGTATTCATCTGAATTGATGGTTGAGAAAAAAAGAGAGAAATTATAACATGATAATTATAAAAGATGATCCTGCCACTGACTGAAGATGGAACTGAGTTTCTAGAATTACCTCACAGGTACTATAAATGGAAGCAACAAAGACTATGAGTAAGTTTGTCAAAAGTGTTTTCTTCATACACAGTTAAATTTAAATATCTTTCAAGTTATGATATAATCTCCATATGATCTTTTTATTTTCAATTGCATTCTAGTCAAATGTCTTATTTACTTTTAGAGGAGCAAAAATAAGGTAAACATAAATATTTGCACTAACAAGTTCTGTGCTAGGACACAGTAGGTATGGAATACATGTGTGCATATATAGAGAGAGAACTACAGATATATAAAATGGAAAAAGCCAAAGTATTTTTCAGTTTATCCATAGATGACCTCAGTAACATTTCGGAAACTCACTATTTCCACAGACTGATAACAAAGTATCAAAAGGATCACCTAAAACTCTGAGAGCCATCAAAGAATTTTAAAAATTATGAAACAATGCAGTCGTGTAGCCAATCTGTCTACCAGGTTGAAACCAAATAAAACTTCAAAGAGCATCCTTGAAATGGTTGAAGGAAAAGGAAATCGAAGTGAAAACACCTACCCGTCGTTAAACACAACTAGAAGCTATGGCGGCCCAGCAATTGGGCCGTTTCAAGCACTTTCACAGCAGTGGGCTGGGCGAAGACTCGCTCTGCTGGTGCTCTCAGTCGCCAAAATAGCCATTTGCAATTAAAAATTAAAACGGACACCTCTTCTTCACAAGCTATTATCAAAAGACGTCTGGCTACCTTCCTTGTTTATAGTGGTTCTTGTATCAAGACTTCATGCCATTTTGAAATATCTTTTTCTTATGTGTCATTTCTCTTAGGCCGTAATGTTCCCAGTGCTAAGATTTTAACACTTTCAACATCTCTAATTGGAATATGATCCTCAAATACTACAGCATTGCTTCAATTTCTGAAAACAGATTGATTTGAGCATTTTATATGGAGCATTTTATGTTCCTAGACTAGCAGGGCAAAAAGCAGTATAATTTGTAGAAGGCCTGTCTGTATTTAAGGGAAATCATTGGTTTTGAAGGAGTGAAAATAAAATGCAGACATCACTTTCTATAGACAGAGATTTAGCTCTGAACAGAATATATATGTAAATAATAAGATTGGTCATCACATCTGTTTGAGTGCTGACACAGGAAATGGCCAAGAGGGTCTCATTCCATCTTCCACCAGGAAACCAGCAGTGTATTTGGGGGGATGAGGGGTGTGAATCAGTTTGCACGCATGGAACATCTTCTACACGCCAGATCCTGGGCTGGGTGCTGGTGATACAGCAGAGAACCAGACGACAGCCCCTGCCCCTAGGAAGCTGGGTAGAGACGGCAATCAGCAGATCCTTCGTCCAACAGGGGAGTGCTGTGCTCTGGTTAACTCCTTAGAAAGACCCCCTTGGCTAATGTGTGGCCCACTGACCCCCCCCCCCCCCCAGGAGTTTGGAGTTAACGCGAACAATTAGGAGGTGGGCCTGCAGCTCGGGGCGGAGGAAGGGAAAGGATTAAGAGATCAGGTCACTAATTACAAATACTCCTTCCCCTTCCGATTACATTTCAGACCCTTCACAGTAGCCTCCATCACTGTGGCTGCATCACAAACACCTCTGTGCCTGTTTCACAGATAAGATTTGGAGACCCAGGAGGGGGAAGTAACTTATTCCAAGTCACAAAGCGGATTAGTGGGCAAGTTGGAAGCAAAGATCTCCTGCTTCTGGGCCCATACCCTCCTCTTCTAAATGAATCATCAGTATCTTACTTCTAAGCAAATCAAAAAGACGGTAATTCCTTCAGCTTTGCTTCACTCTGCAACTCCTGTGTGGAAGGTTTCCAAGGAAAATGATTTACCTACTCGTGCAGCAGGCATGTACGGAGGGTCTGCTCCATACAGGGCACCTTGCTAGGTGCTTGGGATTCAGAGATGAATAGGAGGATTTCTGTACAGGAAGTTCACCCTCCTGTGGGAGAGACAGACCAAGTGGCTCACGAGGACCGTAAGGCGGGGCAAGCACCAGGATAATGTCGTTCCCGGGGGCCTATGGGAGAGGACATGAGAGGCACCTAAATTATCCTGGCAGTGGGAGATGTGCCCAAAAGGAGGCGACCCTTGAATTGTGTTTTGAAGAGACAGTAGGAGTTGTGCAGCTAGAATGCAAGGGGTGGGAAAAGCCCCAGAGAAGAGCGTGTGCAAATACTGTGTCCGGCGGCAGATACAGGATGGGGGGCTCAGCAAGGCTGGGGCTCAGGAGTGTATTAGAGATGAGACAGGAAACATGGCAGAGGCCACGTCACGAGGGGTCTTTTGAGCCGGTCCAAGGAATCTGGAGTTAATCTATACTCCTGTCCCCTCCGTCCCAGCTCTCAGCCATCCTCAACCCACTTAAATCCCAGTCATGACACCATCCCACTGCTGCTGCTTCGGCAAAGGCCATCAGGGAACCTCCTTCGTCACCAACCAATGAAATCCTAACACACCGCTTCTAGTTCTTTCTGCAGCACCGGAAATGCCGACGGCAGCTCCTTCCTGCACACGTCTTCCTGCCTTCGCTTTTATAAAGAGAAGGCCTCCTGGCTTTTCCCTGTGGCCTTGTGGTCACTGTCGAGGTTTCCCAGGTCCTTCTGTGATCTCTTACAGAGCTGCGTCCCCACTCTGTCCTCTGCCACGTTCTCACCCCACCCTGCACCTCTGGGCTACCTCACTTGTCCCACTCATTGCTTTCAGCAGCACAAAACTGCTGGCAGCCTCCAAATCTGAACCTCTAATCGAGACATCTAGATTTTGCTCTCGATCTGTAAAGGCAGTCATTCTTTGAAATACATTTTATTTATTTTTGCTCTCTTTGCAACAGACATCGTTCTAGCTGCCGATCCAAGACCCGATGGAGAGAGACCGTGCGTACCTGGTTCACTATTGTGTGTTTACCACGTACGCTCTCTCCTTGAACATCTGACAAATGTTTCAAACTGAACAAGTGCAAGTCGGAACTCATTATGTTCCCTGAAAGCATGCCACTCGCCCTTTGTGCCGTATGTTAGTGAATGGTACTTCCATTCCCCAAATCACCCAGCTCAGGGTCGTCTCTCTCACACCGCACGTGGGACTGGTGAAAACAATCTGCATGTACCTACGTAACTGCTCTCTAACTAAATCCCTCCGTCTCATCCCTACGGTTACTGCCTAAGCTCCTCAGGCAATCGTCTCTCACCTTTCCAGAACAGTCCATGGCACAAAGGAGACAGTCGACAGACATCGTGGCACGAATTTATGGATAAAAGAATACAAGAAGGAGTGGAAAACTTGGACAGTTGCTGTCATCTCCTCACAGGCCACACTGGTCCCATCTGGCACCCTTCAATCCATTCACCGAACTAAGGAAAGACACGTCTACCCAAAATACGCGTCTGATGACATCATCCCTCTTGATTATCACCATTCACTGACCAGTACCAGCTACAGGATAAAGACTAGATTCCATGGCCGGCGTCTGAAGCCACCCAAGGTCAGGCACATGTGCCTTTTGCTCTACCCTCTTTTCCTGAGGTCGTGCCCATACTGCAGATACTCACAGTACCCAGAATTACCATGTTGATTCCAGTGCCAGTGTCTTTACCTAAGCTATTTTCTCCACCAAGGTTGCTCATCCCCTCCTTGCTTTTACACTTGAAAATTTAGTCATTTGTCAAAGCTCAGCTCATACCTCTCTTCCTCTCGAAAGCCTGTGCCGACGTTTGTGCTCTCACCTCCACTTCCTTCTCTTTTCCCACATGACTCTGTACTCACGTCTATAACAGCAGCGTTTCAGTCCTGTTCACAGGCTTGCACTGGAGTCTTTTCCCTTCTTGAGAGTGGAGGCCTTCGCCTTATGAATTTGGGAATTAGCACACGTGAACACTCACATGTTTGCAGATGGATGGATGAGTGAACAGATGAGTAGATGGTAGAGAGTCATGGAAAGATTAGAGGCAAGGGGATATGATAAGATGTGCATTTGGGGAAAAACACTGTGGTGTCAGAGCAAAGAGCTGGAAGGCTGAGAACAGAAGCCGGAGACCATTATAAATAATCCAGTGGGGATGGATGGAGAAACAGAGAGAGAGGGTAGCAGTAGCAAAGGAGAGAAGGGAATGGATTTGAAAAATATTTATAGCGTGAACACACAGACTTCAACGATCGTTTGGGTGGACAGCGGGAGCGAGTCTGAGAAAAATGAAGGGATCGAGGATGACTGCCGGGCTGCTAACCTGGATGACTGGAGGATTTCTTCTACTTTAAAACATATATACATTCTGCTCCATGGCATTATGCCTGGCAGAGGTGCACCGGACACAGTGGCGAGTTACGTGTGTCTGCCACACTGTTGCCTTTGCTGTTTCTCGGAAACACATTTGTTCCGTCGGCGCGAATTTATATATGGAGCCCATCGTGTGTTTTTCTATTACCACCATTTACTCTACGCTTTTCCCGAAAAAGATGAGGGATTAAAAATGGACAAACAACATTCAAAGAAGTATGTCACCTCATATGTGAATAGCTCCTCCGTTAAACTGAAGGACAGCTGAAAACAGGGAACATCCTAAAGAACGGGAGGAGAACAGACTCTCCTAATTTCCACCGATTTATAAAGATTGGAAGAAAGGATTTGCAGCAGGCCATCTCTTGTTCTTGCCAGCCATCTCATCAGTGGGCTGGGACACAAACACTTGAAACCACATTGTATACCATTAAAATACCATTATAATCATGGGGTTTGCATATTTAACAGAAATGTTTCGTCACCTGAAACGTAACTTTAAACATACTTTTCTTGCTTCTTGGCAAGGAAACATGGGTCGACCAAGTAAATCCGTCCCTGAAGTACCTCATTAATCTCAGTGCACTTGTTCTTGGCAAGAGCCTTAATGTGCTACAAAACCTGTTATTAAAGTAAGATTTGGGGATTCCCAGGCTGGCAAAGAATGAGTTAGTTACACTGCTTTAGAAATGGTTTTCTTATAACTTCCTTTATTATTAATGGTCTTGTTAGACTTACAGCTCAAAGTAACTTTCCTTTATTAATCTAACGTGTGAAATCCAGCTACTCTAAAGCTTATTTAAAATCATAAGTAGCAATTGCCAAAGATGGCCTGTCCCCCGCTACTGCATCAGCTGTAGTTGTGCCGATGCTCCTGTCTTTGTGCTAAAGTGGGTCTAGCACCCCTACCGGATCGCTCAAGCATTACAGTTTCAGGCTCTAGAAATCAGTAAGGCAAAACTTCACAGCAGCACGTGGCATTGACAAGCACATAATTTATTTTGTATCCACCACTAAAGACAATGATTGACCAATAAAGCCCGGTGAGTAGAGAATTATTCGAACTTGAACCTCTTCAAAAATGATTTGTCAAAAATTTAAGATTCTGTAAGGCCAGAAAAACCTATTAGACCCCAACATATTGAAAAGAGCACGTTGCATTACAAGAAGTCCTCATTCATGTTCAAGGGCAACACTTAGGAGATACAAAGCACACACACCAACCAAAGTTGTCTCTCACCCTTTCTGAATATACAATACATAAATTACCAAAATTTAAGTCTGCTAAATAGCATCGTATCGTAAAATCAAAGCTATGAATGTTCTGAGCAAACTCTTGTGTAGAAAAACAAGAAACCAATTTCCATCCAGTATATATTCTGCTGCCAAATTGAGCACAAATCATATTGCTAAATGTTTTAGTGGATCCTGACAGGTCAGAATAATTTTTCAGGCTCATTAGGTAATAGGATTCATTATATATCAACTCAGAGGGCATGAACGTGAAAAGTATCAGTAGCGTTTCTCTAAGCCTAGCATTTACTGCAATAACCACATCTGAGGCAACGTGAATCTTACACACATTATACCTTTTGATGTAATCATGATGCCACACAACGTCCTCCTTGTGTACACTGTAAGATGGAAAGTTGGCTGGAATATTCCACCTCATGCTACAAGTTCACATCAATCTGGGGCTGTAAAATTTTCCAGACACCAGAGTCACACAGATTGTAGACTCCACCAATTTCCTGACTCCTACGTGGTCAAATTCCAGGCTCACCTATTTACCAAAGCAGCCACTTCATCCATGTTATTTCAAAAAATGTTTCTGGAGCCAATCCTCCATCCCAGGTGAGAGCTATGTTTGGATGACACGCCTCATTTCTAAAAGATACCTAATTCACGTGTTGCAAACCTTTTTACTAGGAAACAAGGAACCTGTCAGTGAGTGCCTTAAACTTTCTCTACTGGCCTCCTATGGCTGCTGTCTTTATATTTCATTTTAACATAAAAAAGCAAAAAAGGGGAACTAAAAAGAGAGGAGAAAAAGAAGAAGAAAAGATGATGGCGTAACGGCACAAAAACTACCTTAAAATGTCCACATAAACCTAAGTCTAACAGGAGACTGAATGAATGGTCATTGTGGGAAAAATAGTAGTAAACTTCAAACGCACTGAAAGATTTCAAATGCCTAAGGGAAAAATAAACGTTTGCTTCCAATCATTTTCTCATTAAGCATCCTCTGCTAGATGGTGAAGCCTTAACACACACGCTCTGACTCCAAGCCACCACTGCCTGCTTCACCCACTGCCTGAGCCCGTCCCGGGCGGCGCGCCGGCCCTGCACCTCGGCCCGCGCCCCTGCGCGCCGGGCTCCCCGCCAGCCTCGGCTACTACGCCCGAGCGAAGCATCCCCTCGCCCGGCCCTGCTCGCCCCCTCTGGGCCTCGGCCACCACTGTGGCAGGAAGGACTACGTGCACTGACAGACTTTCCGTTAGTGGCGGTTGAGGTAGCTGCGAGGCGTGTTTCCGGGCGCGCTGGAAACCTAGCTGCTGTTCCCCACCACCACCCCGCCGCGAGCGGCAGCCCCCCCACCCCAGCTCCGCCCCGGGGACCAGGACCCGGGCCTGCGTCTCTCCTCTCCCCGCCGCCTCTACCCCGCCATCACCTCCTAACCTTTCCAACACACTCTCCCGAGCCTCACGCGGGCGCTCCGCCTCCCTGAGCCTTGCCCAGCTCCCGGGCGCCCCCACGGTTGGAGTGGACGTATTTCGGGACCTAATCTCTCCCAATTATCCGCGCAGCCGGGGTCCCGCGCCTGCCCGGCTCTACCCCCGGGCGCCCACAGCGGCCGGGTGGCTCAGCAGGAGCGCCGACGGGAAGGCTCCGTCCGCAGAGGCGAGAGAGGTGGGGCTCAGGGAGCTGGCAGGCTCTAGGAGGAAGACCCTAAACACGTGCAAAGAAATAAAAGCTACCACGTGTGCGCACGCGAGTGTGTGTGCGCGTGTGTACGTGTGTGTGTGTGCATGCGCGCGCCCGGCCAGGGCGTCTGCGCCGGGCGTCCGGGGGACCAGGCAAGAGGGCCCCCGCCGCCGCGGTGGCGGGGGGCGCGGGTACTCACACGAAAGCGTGGTAGACGAACGCCCAGCCGCGGGGTCTCTCCAGCACGTTGTACAGGTAGTTCTGCAGCCGCCGGTACTTGACGTTACGCCGGCAGCTCTGGCCGCTGCTGTAGGAGAGCGGCTTCCCCAGCAGGCTCATCCGGGCGCCCTGCTTGCCCCGCCGGCTCTCCCGCAGGCCGCCGCCGCCGCCGCCCAGCGCGGCCGCGCGGGTGCCCAGCAGCAGCAGCCCGTCGCCCCCGGCGGCCGCCGAGTTCAGCAGCGCCCTGGCCCGGCCCGACTCCACATCCTTCATGCCGCAGCCGGCGCGCCCCCAGCCCGCCGCCGCCGCCGCCGCCGCACCGCTCCTCACCCAGAGCCCGGCGGCGCCGCCCTCCTCTCCGCCCGCGTGCTGGCGGGGCATGGCATCACCGCGGGCACCGCGAGGGGGGCGCCGCCGGCGGGGGCCGCGGCCTCATGCGCGCCGGCCGCTTTCGAGGAGGCGGCGGCGGCGGCGGACGGGGCGCCCGGCGGCCCTCGACCTGCGCGCCGGGGGAGGGGAAGCAGCGGGGGCGGAAAGGCGCGCGGACGAGACGGAGGAGTCCCGGGGTCGAGCAGCCTATAGCTTCGAATGCGTAATCAGGACGTGTCGGGGGCGTCACTCCAAGAGGGCTTCTCCGGCCCCTCAGTTCCCGTGGCGGATACTCCCTCCTGGTGAAGCGCCCCCGGGGCTGGAACGGGAGCTCCCCCGCGCGCACGCCCGGCCCCGGGCTCCCCACGCCAGAGGGGGCCGGGCCCCGAAGCCCCTCTCGGAGGCCGAGTTCGGCGTGTTCTCCCCGGCGCTTTGGAGGTGTCCGGAAGGTGCGGCCTGCCTTGTGCCCGGAGGAGGGACGGGAGAGGCAGGCGCCGTTCCCTCCCGCCGCTACGCCGCCGCGCGGGCTGGTCCCGCCGTCCTTCCGCGAGGGGTGTGCGCGGGAACTGCCCGGCCCTTCCCTCCAGGTACCAGCCAGTCCCCGGGCGCGCGGGCCGAGGCTCCGGGCGGGGGCGCTCGGGTCCCCGCGTTCAGGGTGCTGACCCGCAGGACACGGCCGCCGAGCCGGCGAGGTGGGCACCGGGCATCTCCCCGCCGCTCACTCCGGCTGGCGGGCTGTGACTGTCCATCCCGGCATCAGACCAGAGTAGCCGGACATCCCTCCCAGCCCGGGGGTGGAGTGTGGGGAGGGCGTCAAAACTCCAAAGTGGCTCCTCCGCGGTGAACTAGCGGCCCCGAGCTGCGCCTGGCAGCCGCGCGAAGCAGGGGAGGACAAACCGGGTCCCTCCGTCAAGAAATTTTCATTTATGTCCGAGATAGTCATACAACGGCCGAGTCTCGGCAGTGGCGGCGGCGGCCCCAGAGGTTGGGGGGAAAATCCTGGAGGATGGAGAGCCTCAGGACACCGGCTTCGCGGGGTCCCCTCCCCACCCCGGTCTGCCGCCACTTACGCGGTGAGAGACGCGTCGCGAGGGACGAGTGGCTGGATCTCCTGCCGCCCCCAAGCCCCCAGCCCGCGGGGAGGAGGGAGGCCGCGGGGTCCCTGGCTGCGCCTCTGGCCTTCAGCGAGCCCGCGTCAAAAACCGTAAGCTGCTCAACCTCGCAGTCAGCTGGGGACGCCGAAAGGAAGCCGGGCTTGGGAACTTCTTCCAACAGAGAGGAATCCCTCCCCCCCGCCCCCCAAATAGGAAGGAAAGGATCACAAGTTAAACTGAAGGAAGAACTGGGGTTCCACCACAAAGCCAGAGCAGACGCTTCCGAGGTAGTGCGTCCAAGTGCCTCTCCCTTTCAGAAGCCTAAAGTCGAGGCGCGAGTCCGGTGGCGGCTGTCGCCGCCCCTCGGAGGGAGATGCTCTGCCGGCCCCGCTCTGGGCGCACACCCACGGCAGCTCCCGTCTGCCTTCGGCAGCCGCGGCACCTCTACGCTTTGCCCTTCCTTTTATTGTCGTCGCTGTGAGGCTCGCGCGGCCCTCTCGCCGGCTCCACGCCGCCGGCGGGACCCCGCTTCCATCCCGCCTTGTCCCCAAGCCTGGCGGCGGCGGCGGACACTTCCCCGCGGCGCTCCGTGCAGCTGGCGGCGGCGCCACTTGACTGCTGAGCTCCGGCCCCCGGAGTCGCTCTCCGGTCCCCTAATTCACTTCCCACCCGCGCGCGTGGAGGGGCGAGGGGGACGCCCGGTGGCCCGATGTTCAGGTCGAGGCAGAGCGCATCCTGGAGCGAAGGCTGTCGTCCCCGAGCCGCGCGAGGACCCGGCCGAGGGCGGGGAGTTGGCCGTCGCTATATTTAGACACACCACACCCCCCCCCCCCTCCCCGGAGTTTCTGCGCGGGGACTTTCAGGGTCAAAGCCCTAGAGGCGTAAAAGGAGTCGTGTGCACGCTTTAAACGCGAACATCTTGGCTTTTCTGCAGGCAGGAGAACGAAAACCATGTCCTCTTGACCAAGCGGGTTTTCCTTCTTGCAGACTTTGCCCCGCCCCACCACGAAGGTCAGGTCCCTTCCATCTCACGGGTGCACCGGGCCCACCGTGCAGGCAGGAAGGTTCGGGAAGGCGGGACACGTTTCGCGGAAAAGAGCCAGTTGCCTGATCTCCCAGGGATGCGGGGTGACGGGGGTGCGGCAATGATATTAGTGAAGCCGTGGTGTTGATGAAGGAAATGCATGAAACTTTAAAACAGCATCAAAGGTGGTCATCGGCAGCGGTTTAGAGGTGGGAAGGACCAGACACCCCAGAGTCGACCGGACCAAGCGCTCACAGGTGGTTGGTGTGAGGGTTACTAGGAACCCAACAACCTCGCTTCCCAGTTTAGTATCCCTTCTTCCCCGCCCCACCCCAGTGCTGGTTCCGCATCTTTAATAGAACATGTACAAAAGAGCATACGGTTGTATTTCACTGACTCTGCCTGCTACCTTGGGAAAGAGGGGTTCAGCCACAAACCCTAACACCCGGCCTGCGCGTGCTCGGAAGGAAAGGCCACGTGAGGCTGCACGGCCTCTCACCCCAGATTCTTTGTGTGGACCTGGCTTCTTCACTGCCAGCTAACTCCCCTCAAAAGGCAAGAATTAACTGTGGGGAAAACAGAGTGTTGTGATCATGCTTTTTCTCTATTTGTGCCTTTGAATACAGATGTTGCTAGGAAACTGCCTTTCATTCTTTTTGTTGAAATATTAAAACCTAATATCACAAGAGAGGGTGGCATATAGCTCAAAGAGTAAAACAATATAGTAGTGTATATCATAACCATAATAATTACATTAAAACATTATAAAGAGGTTAAGGGGAAAAGATGACCACCGTTTTCAAAGCAAATGTTTATTTCTAGTATAGAGCATGTGAAATGATGTCCACTCCCCATTCTTTGAAGATGGGAGTGCTTTCAGCGCATTGTAAGATGCCTGCCTGAAATTTATGACCATGGAAACTTTTATTCTCTGAAGTCTACCTGGAGATAGTTTCAACTGAAAATAGTTCCTAGAAATATTTTACTTCAATGTGTTTTCTATCCCATTATATTTTTCATCTGAAGGGTACTCTAAAATAGTAACACGGAAAATTCTATACAAGAGCTAGACGTGCCCAGGGAAGACTTTTAAGGCAGAGCTGGTTTCACAGAATGTCAGTGACCCCATGACTCTCTCCCTTTCCTTCTTGTCTGGGCCCCCCCCGCCAGTTCCCCCTCTGCCACAGCGCTACCACTTCAACACACCTCCCATCAAGTCATTGTCATGGTTCTGATCATCTAGTGACTGATGGAAGTGCTACTTTTTAGAGATATGAATGCACTTTCACCCACTGTGAGTTGCTGGATCAACCAGATGGTAATGACCAATAGAATCCTCAAAGCTTAGAGCAAAAGGGACATTAGCTGATGAAGAAATGGAAACCCACTGTAGGCTGCTGTTCAGCGACTTGTCCAAGACTCGGCTGTTGGCCTTTGGAGGAAGGACCGAAGTCCCCTAACTCTTGAATGGAATGCCCTTTAAGCCATGCCACCCTTTCCCTTAGCTTTTATTTCCCTCCTATCAGATCATCACCAAACCCACAAGCATAGCAACTATAATTGTGTTTCTCAGGTATCTTATTATAACCATTGATACACTACATACATTTACTTCCTCTTATTATTTTAAATGTATCAGCATTGTGTACCACGAATATCATTTTTAGTCCATCGAGGATTCTCATCTAGGAGACATGATGCTGAGATTCTCCATGTGTTTCACCAACAGGTAGAAATTAGAGAACCCAGGGCAACATTAGAGATCGTAAGAGCCTGGCCAGACTACGTGAGGGTTCTAACACAGCAGCCCTGCCTTCAGTGGATGAGAGATGGCCCCTTCAGAACAGCCTCTGCCCAGGGATGCAGAAAAGGTACAGGTGTGAGTGGATGCAGGTGTGAAGAGAAGCTGCTCGGGGACCAGACAGATAGTGTGGGAAGGGCTCAAAAATTCTCACCATTTTCATCCCAGGAACTGTCAAAATTTACTTTCCTAGGAATTACTAAAATAATGTGTCAATCACCATTGTCAAAACAAAATAATAGCAAATATTTAGCACGTGGTTACTGTGCACGAGGCCCTGTGATTTCCAAGAATTATTTCACTTGATTCTGACAACAGCCTCTTAGGTGAGCACTGCAATTGTATCCAGTTTATAGGGAAAAAACTGAGGTGTGAACAAGTTAATAATTTTTAAGAACTAATAAGCAGTTGAGTCTGGATTCAAACTTACGGGTATTTAATGCAAAAACAGGACCAAACAAAACCCACAGAAACAAAAAAAACAACCAGATTTTTAACTACGAAACTATATTAACTTTTGAAATACAAAGCTTTAGCCTATTATTGTCTTAATAATTTTGACTGTTTTTCTTACCAGAAGAGAAGTGTTGGAAAGTTTCTAGTAGCTGTTGTACAACAGGACTCGGGGTTTTATTCTAAACACAGAAATAGACTTAATATTCCTGTTCACTTTTCCTGCAGAAATAGGGCTTCCCCGCATAGATAGTCTTTTTTTGGATTCAACATTTTAAAACAGTCCCAAATCGTGTAGTATCAATGTCTTGGAACTGTATTTACATGTTTAGTTTTTTCCTAACATTACCTTCAGTTTTATTCACAAAACCCTGTTTATCGTGCTTGGCTATGCCTGAGTTCTTTTTTTTTTTTTTTTTTCTGACGTTAGTACGGCAGCGCTACTGTTTTTCTTTAAGCCAATTGCTTAAACACTTCTTTCTGGAAATAATTTGAATACAGTTACAGATACATATACTTAGAAACTGTGTGAAGAGGTTGATACAGAAGGCAAACCTCTCCTTTGAGCAAGTGGACGGGAAAATTCTGTTATAATTCTGTGCCCCCTAGTGGCACTCACGTTTTACCATCACCTTTTTCAAAGAGGAAATAAGAAAGCATCCTTTATGAATCTCCCTAAACCTATTCATCTCTGCAGCAAGCAATCATTAATCATTAGTGCTGTGCTAGTTGGAGTGGGTACAGAGAGGAAAAAATGTCTCGATTCTTATGTTCCTGGGCTGGTGGGGGAGAGATAGATGAATAAGTAATGCTGACGTGGTGAGTTCCCAGAGGTTTGCACAGGATGTTATGGGAAGCTGCAGAGCGTTTCCTGAGGAATGTAATGCTGTGCTAAGTCTTAAGGAAAAGCTGGATTTCGGTGACATCAGGGTGGGGTGTTCAAAGAAAAAATACTTGAAAAACTGTGAAGGCTTGAGAGCTGATCATACATTGAGAATGGCAAGTGGTTGGATTCTCAAGGAGCCCAGGGCACTTCTGAAGGTGGGACTATGGCTTCATGGCTGAGGGTCTCAGCAAGAATTCAGGCTTTTGTTCTGACTTGAGCAGGGAGCCACTGAAGAATGTAAAGCAAGAAACTCTACTTGCTCCTATTTCCACTTGCAGAAAAGCACTTGATATTAGTTCAGCTTAATGAAAAAAAAAAAAAAAAAAAAAAAAAGCGTGGCTTGAGTACCCATCCGGGGCACACACTGTTCCAGACTGGGATTCAGAGATGATGTGTCTGTGGAGAGTGGTGATGACTGCCAATCCTTGGGCAGGTGTCGAGCAAAACCTCCCGTTTTCAGGCCTGAGTCTCTGAGTAAACTAGGAGAGACCCTCTGGCGCGGCCATCTGGGGAAGGGGAAGATGGTGAGTTCAACTTCACGTTGAGCATGGCCGGCCTGCTGAGACAGCCCAGTGGAAACGTCCAGTGGGTATACGGCTCTCGGCTCAAGGGGGAGCTAGGATTCAAATTTGAGAATCAACTGCATGTATATGTATATACACATATAAAAGATATAACCACCAGCATATATATGTGTGTGTGTGTGTATATATATATATATATATATATGCTTTCATATATATGATGGAAGTGATGGTTTGGGGTCAGATTGCCTGGGAAAATACATAGATTGGCTTAAAAAAGAAGAGGCATGAGGACCCAGCCTGAAGGTGGGAGCCTGAGCATTGAGGATTGGGAAGGAGGAAGGAGAAGAGGAGGCTGAATGATTACTGAGGACCACCGAGGACCACTGCCTCGACAGCCACAAAAGAAGCTTCAACAAGGAACTGCTGAACAGAGATCAGTTGAAATAAGAATTCGGGATTTGGCCACAGGAGGCCATTGGAAGAAGTTGTTACTGGGTTTTGCTTTCTTGCAGACTTTCCTGTAGAAAGAAAAATCAAGTCAGAGTGGGCAGGAAGGAATTCAAAGGTGAGGTAGTGAAGACGATGATTCTGGAGGGGAGGAGAGAGGGCGCTGCAGGCAGAGGCTCTGGGTTTGATGAAGGTTCTGAACATAACATAACACGATGCTGACTCAGGACACTTGAGTGGCTGGCCGTCGCAGCCAGGCTCACAGGTCCCCTGTCTGAGTCTGAGCTGCAATTACACTGACAATATTTCACTGCCAGCTGCGAGATCTCAGACAACTTGGACAACATCAGATTTTGCTCAGTACTTTTATAGCATTTTTAATTTAAAAAAAAACTATCACGTTTTCATTTCTAACATTTTCCCCAAAGTTGAATTTAACACATACACATTTTTCATGTTTAGTTTTATCTGGAAGGAAGATGCATGTTGGATAAATGATACATTATTCTTTGATTTTATTTATAATGAAAGGCTGTGGAACTGACCAGATCATTCAGGAAAAACTATGCATGCATCTCTAATATCAGTGAAATATTCAACACAGTTTTCAGGCAGTGCTGCCGAGGGCCATGGGGAATGCCTGGGATCTCTCAGACAGCTCAGGAAATGGCAGGGGTCCAGGCATCCAAGTTCCTTGAGTTTTAACCAGACATTTGTTTTTCTCCCTTTTCTTTTCTTCTATTTTTTTTTTTTTTGCGTTACGCGGGCCTCTCACTGCTGTGGCCTCTCCCGTTGTGGAGCACAGGCTCCGGACGCGCAGGCCCAGCGGCCATGGCTCACGGGCCCAGCTACTCTGCGGCATGTGGGATCTTCCTGGTCTGGGGCACGAACCCATGTCCCCTGTATCGGCAGGAGGACTCTCAACCACTGTGCCACCAGGGAAGCCCTCTTCTATTTTTTTAAACATATTTATTGGAATAAAATTGCTTTACAATGGTGGGTCAGTTCCTGCTTTCTAACAAAGTGAATCAGCTATACGTATATTTATATCCCCATATCTCCTCCCTCCTGCGTCTCCCTCCCACCCTCCCTCTCCCACCCCTCTAGGTGGTCATAAAACACTCAGTTGATCTCCCTGTGCTATGCGGCTGCTTCCCACTAGCTATCTGTTTTACATTTGGTAATGTATATATGTCCATGGCACTCTATCACTTCGTTCCAGCTTCCCCTTCCCCCTCCCCGTGTCCTCAAGTCCATTCTCTACGTCTGCGTCTTTATCTCTGTCCCGCCCCTGGGTTCTTCAGAACCATTTTTTTTTTTTTAGATTCCATATATATGTGTTAGCATACGGTATTTGTTTTTCTCTTTCTGACTTACTTTACTCTATATGACAGGCTCTAGGTCTATCCACCTCACTACAAATGACTCAATTTCGTTTCTTTTTATGGCTGAGTAATATTCCATTGTACATATGTGCCATATCTTCTTTATCAAATCGTCTATCGATGGACACTTAGGCTGCTTCCATGTCCTGGTTATTGTAAATACTACTGCAGTGAACATTGGGTTGCATGTATCTTTTTGGATTATGGTTTTCTCAGGGTATATGCCCAGGAGTGAGATTGCTGGGTCATATGGTAGTTCTATTTTTAGATTTTTAAGGAACCTCCATACTGTTCTCCATAGTGGCTGTATCAATTTACATTCCCACCAAAAGTGCAGGAGGGTTCCCTTTTCTCCACACCCTCTCCAGCATTTATTGTTTGTAGATGTTTTTGAAGATGGCCATTCTGACTGGTGTGAGGTGATACCTCATTGCAGTTTTCATTTGCATTTCTCTAATGATTAGTGATGTTGAGCATCCTTTCATGTGTTTATTGGCAATCTGTATATGTTCTTTGTAGAAATGTCTATTTAGGTCTTCTGACCATTTTTGGATTGGGTTGTTTGGTTTTTGATATTGAGTTGCATGAGCTGCTTGTAAATTTTGGAGCTGAATCCTTTGTCAGTTTCTTCATTTGCAAATATTTTCTCTCATTCTGAGGGTTGTCTTTTTGTCTTCTTTAGGGTTTCCTTTGCTGGGCAAAAGCTTTTAAGTTTCATTAGGTTCCATTTGTTTATTTTTGTTTTTATTTCTGTTTATCTAAGACGTGGGTCCAAAAGCATCTTGCTCTGATTTATGTCATAGAGTGTTCTGCCTATATTTTCCTCTAAGAGTTTTATAGTGTCTGGCCTTACATTTGGGTCTTTAATCCATTTTGAGTTTATTTTTGTGTATGGTGTTAGGGAGTGTTCTAATTTCATTCTTTTACATGTAGCTGTCCAGTTTTCCCAGCACAACTTATTGGAGAAGCTGTCTTTTTTCCATTGTATATTCTTGTCTCCTTTATCAAAAATGAGGTGACTGGGGCTTCCCTCGTGGCGCAGTGGTTGAGAGTCCGCCTGCCGATGCAGGGGACATGGGTTCGTGCCCTGGTCCGGGAAGATCCCGCATGCTGCGGAGCAGCTGGGCCTGTGAGCCATGGCCGCTGAGCCTGTGCGTCTGGAGCCTGTGCTCCGCAATGGGAGAGGCCACAGCAGTGAGAGGCCCACGTACCACAAAAAAAAAAAAAAAAAAAATGAGGTGACTGTATGTGCGTAGGTTTATCTCCGGGCATTATATCCAGTTCCATTGATCTATGTCTCTGTTTTTGTGCCAGTACCATACTGTCTTGGTTACTGTAGCTTTGTAGTATAGCCTGAAGTCAGGGAGCCTGATTCCTCCGGCTCTGTTTTTCTTTCTCAAGATTGCTTTCACTATTTGGGGTCTTTTGTGTTTCCATACAAATTGTGAAATTTTTTGTTCTAGTTCTGTGAAAAATGCCAGTGGTAGTTTGATAGGGATGGCATTGAGTTTGTAGATTGCTTTGGGTAGTATAGACATTTTCACAATGTTGATTCTTCCAATCCAAGAACATGGTATATCTCTCCATCTGTTTGTATCATCTTTCATCAGTGTTTTATAGTTTTCTGCATACAGGTCTTTTGTCTCCTTACGTAGATTTATTGCTAGGTATTTTATTCTTTTTGTTGCAGTGGTAAATGGGAGTGTTTCCTTAATTTCTCTTTCAGATTTTTCATCATTAGTGTAAAGGAATGCAAGAGATTTCTGTGCATTAATTTTGTATCCTGTCACTTTACAAACTTCGTTGATTAGCTCTAGTAGTTTTCTGGTAACATGTTTAGGATTCTGTATGTATAATATCATGTCATCTGCAAACAGTGACAATTTTACTTCTTCTTTTCTGATTTGGATTCCTTTTATTTCTCTTTCTACTCTGATTGCTGTGGCTAAAACTTCCAAAAGTATGTTGAATAATAGTGGTGAGAGTGGACAGCCTTGTCTTGTTCCTAATCTTTGAAATGGTTTCAGTTTTTCACCATTGAGAATGATGCTGACTGTGGGTTTGTCATATATGGCCTTTATTATGTTGAGGTAAGTTCCCTCTATGCCTACTTTCTGGAGGGTTTTTATCATAAATGGGTGTTGAATTTTGTCGAAAGCTTTCTCTGCATCTGTTAAGATGATCATATGGTTTTTCTCCTTCAATTTGTTAATATGGTGTATCACGTTGATTGATTTGCATATATTGAAAAATACTTGCATTCCTGGGATAAACCTCACTTGATCATGGTGTATGATCCTTTTAATGTGCAGTTGGATTCTGTTTGCTAGTATTTTTTTAAGGATTTTTGCATCTATGTTCATCAGTGATATTGGCCTGGAGCTTTCTTTCTTTGTGACATCTTTGTCTGGTTTTGGTATCAGGGTGATGGTGGCCTTGTAGAATGAGTTTGGGAGTGTTCCTCCCTCTGTTATATTTTGGAAGAGTTTGGGAAGGATAGGTGTTAGCTCTTCCCTAAATGTTTGATAGAATTCACCTGTGAAGCCATCTGGTCCTGGATTTTTTTGTTGGAAGAATTTTAATCACAGTCTCAATTTCAGTGCTTGTGATTGGTCTGTTTATATTTTCTATTTCTTCCTGGTTCAGCCTCAGAAGGTTGTGTTTTTCTAAGAATGTGTCCATTTCTTCCAGGTTGTCCATTTTATTGGCATAGAGTTGCTTATAGTAATCTCTCATGATCTTTTTTATTTCTGCAGTGTCAGTTGTTACTTCTCCTTTTTCATTTCTATTTCTATTAATTTGAGTCTTCTCCTTTCTTTCTGATGAGTCTGGCTAATGGTTTATCAATTTTGTTTATCTTCTCAAAGAACCAGCTTTTAGTTTTATTGATCTTTGCTATCGTTTCCTTCATTTCTCTATCATTTATTTCTGATCTGATCTTTATGATTTCTTTCCTTCTGCTAACTTTGGGGTTATTTTGTTCTTCTTTCTCTAACTGCTTTAGGTGCAAGGTTAGGTTGTTTATTTGAGATGTTTCCTCTTTCTTAAGGTAGGATTGTATTGCTATAAACTTCCCTCTTAGAACTGCTTTTGCTGCATCCCATAGGTTTTGGGTCATCGTGTCTCCATTGTCATTTGTTTCTAAGTATTTTTTGATTTCCTCTTTGATTTCTTCAGTGATCACTTGGTTATTAAGTAGTGTATTGTTTAGCCTCCATTTGTTTGTATTTTTTACAGATCTCTTCCTGTAATTGCTATCTAGTCTCATAGTGTTGTGCTTGGAAAAGATACTTGATACGATTTCAATTTTCTTAAACTTACCAAGGCTTGATTTGTGACCCAAGATATGATCTATCCTGGAGAATGTTCCATGAGTACTTGAGAAAAATTTGTATTCTGTTGTTTTTGGATGGAATGTCCTATAAAAATTAAGTCCATCTTGTTTAATGTATCATTTAAAGCTTGTGTTTCCTTATTTATTTTCATTTTGGATGATCTGTCCATTGGTGAAAGTGGGGTGTTAAAGTCCCCTACTATGAATGTGTTACTGTCAATTTCCCCTTTTATGGCTGTTAGTATTTGCCTTATGTATTGAGGTGCTCCTATGTTGGGTACATAAATATTTACAATTGTTATATCTTCTTCTTGGATCAATCCCTTGATCATCCTGTACTGTCCTTCTTTGTCTCTTGTAATAGTCTTTATTTTAAAGTCTATTTTGTCTGATATGAGAATTGCTACTCCAGCTTTCTTTTGATTTCCATTTGCATGTAATATCTTTTTCCATCCCCTCACTTTCAGTCTGTATGTGTCCCTAGGTCTGAAGTGGGTTTCTTGTAGACAGCATATATATGGGTCTTGTTTTTGTATCCATTCAGCCACTCTGTGTCTTTTGGTGGGAGCAATTAATCCATTTACATTTAAGGTAATTATCGATATGTGTGTTCCTATTCGCATTTTCTTAGTTGTTTTGGGTTTGTTATTGTAGGTCTTTTCCTTCCCTTGTGTTTCTTTCCTAGAGAAGTTACTTTAGCATTTGTTGTAAAGCTGGTTTGGTGGTGGTGAACTCTCTCAGCTTCTCCTTGTCTGTAAAGGTTTTAATTTCTCCATCAAATCTGAATGAGATCCTTGCTGGGTAGAGTAATCTTGGTTGTAGGTTTTTCTCCTTCATCATTTTAAATATGTCCTGCAACTCCCTTCTGTATTGCAGAGTTTCTGCTGAAAGATCAGCTGTTAACCTTATGGGGATTCCCTTGTGTGTTATTTGTTGTTTTCCCCTTGCTGCTTTTAATATGTTTTCTTTGTATTTAATTTTTGATAGGTTGATTAATATGTGTCTTTGCGTGTTTCTCCTTGGATTTATCCTGTATGGGACTCTCTGTGTTTCCTGGACTTGATTAACTATTTTCTTTCCCATATTAGGGATGTTTTCAACTATAATCTCTTCAAATATTTTCTCAGTCCCTTTCTTTTTCTCTTCTTCTTCTGGAACCCCTATAATTCGAATGTTGGTGCGTTTAATGTTGTCCCAGAGGTCTCTGAGACTGTCCTCAGTTCCTTTCATTCTTTTTTTCTTTATTCTGCTCTGCAGTAGTAATTTCCACTATTTTATCTTCCAGGTCACTTATTTGTTCTTCTGCCTCAGTTATTCTGCTATTGATCCCTTCTAGAGTATTTTTAATTTCATTTATTGTGTTGTTCATCATTGCTTGTTTCCTCTTTAGTTCTTCTAGGTTCTTATTAAATGTTTCTTGCATTTTCTCTATTCTATTTCCAAGATTTTGGATCATCTTTACTATTATTATTCTGAATTCTTTTTCAGGTAGACTGCCTATTTCCTCTTCATTTGTTAGGTCTGGTGGGTTTTTATCTTGCTCCTTCATCTGCTGTGTGTTTTTCTGTCTTCTCATTTTACTTATCTTAGTGTGTTTGGGGTCACCTTTTTGCAGGCTGCAGGTTCTTAGTTCCCGTTATTTTTGGTGTCTGCCCCCAGTGGCTACGGTTGGTTCAGTGGGTTGTGTAGGCTTCCTGGTGGAGGGGACTAGTGCCTGTGTTCTGGTGGATGAGGCTGGATCTTGTCTTTCTGCTGGGCAGGTCCACATCTGGTGGTGTGTTTTGGGGTGTCTGTGGACTTATCATGATTTTAGGCAGCCTCTCTGCTTATAGGTGGGGTTGTGTTCCTTTCTTGCTAGTTGTTTGGCATAGGGTGTCCAGCACTGTAGTTTGCTAGTCATTGAGTGAAGCTGGGTGTTGGTGTTGAGATGGAGATCTCTGGGAGATTTTCGCCATTTGATATTACATGGAGCTGGGAGGTCTCTTGTGTACCAGTGTCCTGAAGTTGGCTCTCCCACCTCAGAGGCACAGCACTGACTCCTGGCTGCAGCACCAAGAGCCTTTCATCCACACGGCTCAGAATAAAAGGGAGAAAAAGTAGAAAGAAAAAGGATACAAGAAAAGAAAAGAAAGTAAGATAAAATAAAGTTATTAAAATAAAAAATAATTATTAAGAAAAAAAATTTTTAAGTAAAAAAAAAAAACAATGGATGGACAGAACCCTAGGACGCATGGTGAAAGCAAAGCTATACAGACAAAATCTCACACAGAAGCATACACATACACACTCAGAAAAAGAGGAAAAGGGGAAAAAATCATAAATCTTGCTCTCCAAGTCCACCTCCTCAATTTGGGATGATTCATTGTCTATTCAGGTATTCCACAGATGCAGGTACATCAAGTTGATTGTGGAGCTTTAATCCGCTGCTTCTGAGGCTGCTGGAAGAGATTTCCCTTTCTCTTCTTTGTTCTCACAGCTCCCGGGGCTCAGCTTTGGATTTGGCCCCGCCTCTGCGTGTAGGTCGCCAGAGGGCGTCTGTTCTTCGCTCAGACAGGATGGGGTTAAAGGCGCCGCTGATTCGGGGGCTCTGGCGCACTCAGGCCGGGGAGAGGGAGGGGCACGGAGTGCGGGGTGGGCCTGCGGCGGCAGAGGCCAGCATGACGTTGTACCAGCCTGAGGCGCACCGTGCGTTCTCCTGGGGAAGTTGTCCCTGGATCCCGGGACCCTGGCAGTGGCGGGCTGCACAGGCTCCCGGGAGGGGAGATGTGGAGAGTGACCTGTGCTCACACACAGGCTTCTTGTTGGCAGCAGCAGCAGCCTTAGCGTCTCATGCCCGTGTCTGGGGTCCACGCTGTTAGCCGCAGCTCACGCCCGTCTGTGAAGCTCCTTTAAGCAGCGTTCTTAATCCCCTCTCCTCGCGCACCAGGAAACAAACAGTGAAGAAAAAGCCTCTTGCCTCTTCGGCAGCTCCAGACTTTTCCTCGGACTCCCTCCAGGCCAGCCGTGGTGCACTAACCCCCTGCAGACTGTGTTCATGCCGCCAACCCGTCCTCTCCCTGCGCTCCAACCGAAGCCCGAGCCTCAGCTCCCAGCCCCTCCCGCCCCGGCGGGTGAGCAGACAAGCCTCTCGGGCTGGTGAGTGGCGGTCGGCCCTGATCCTTTGTGCGGGAATCTCTCCGCTTTGCACCCCGGTTGCTGTGCTCTCCTCCGTGGCTCCGAAGCTTCCCCCCTCCGCCACCCACTGTCTCCGCCCGCCAAAGGGCTCCTAGTGTGTGGAAACCTTTCCTCCTTCACGGCTCCCTCCCACTGGTGCAGGTACAGTCCCTATTCTTTTGTCTCTGTTTATTCTTTTTTATTTTGCCCTACCCAGGTACTGAGGGGGGGGTTCTTGCCTTTTGGGAGGTCTGAGGTCTTCTGCCAGCGTTCAGTACGTGTTCTGTAGGAGTTGTTCCACGTGTAGCTGTATTTCTGGTGTATCTGTGGGGAGGAAGGTGATCTCCGCGTCTTACTCTTCTGCCATCTTCCCCCTCTCTCCTGTTTTCCCCTTTTTTAATATGAGGCCTCTGGATAAAATTATACTAACAGAAAGGCTGTTAAAATTATTTTTAAAGATAATTCCTGTTTGTTGGGCTACTTAGGGTCATGCTTGCTGACTTTTTGTGTCGTGGCTACAAAATGGGAAGAGTCACTGCCCACTGGGATGTAGGGGGCGGCTAAGGACAGCCAGAGCTGATGGCCTGAGGTTCCACCTATCCTGAATTCTGCAGCTTAGTGGCTGGGATGCTCTGGATTGTGGAGAGGGTTAGGATCCAAGTGTACGAAGAGACTGGACCTTGTGTAGGAATCTTGAAAGTAAAAAGAGCTAATTCGTGTGAGAGGCAAGTGTCCTGCGAAACAGAAGGGAAAGTGGGATTGGAACCAAGTTGTTTTAGTTTTTTTTTTTTTTTTGAATGTTTTTTGCTACTATGGTGTAAAATTTTGATGAGATACAATAAAAGGTCAATGAAATAGAGGGACTATTACTTTGTGCCTTTTCAAAATTTTTGGTTTTGTTATTTATGTGAGACTGAGGCATTTTGAGAAAAAGAGGGACAAAGTTGACAATCGTTTTAAGGAAGAAGATATTTCCTGATTTGTATAAGAAGATTAAAATGAGGAAGAAACTGGGGGCCACAAGACCCAATGTTGTTTTGGGTGATGAGAATCAGAAGTGGACCAATAATTAGCAATAAATTACTTTTTGGGGGGTGAGAGGCTGGAAGGACTTTTATTTGTTTGTTTATTTGAATTTTTAAAATTGAAGTGTAGTTGATTTAAATGTCTTGTTAGTTTCAAGTGTACAGCACAGTGACTCAGTCATATACATATTCTTTTTCAGATTCTCTTCCATTATAGTTATTACAGAATACCAAGTATAGTTCCCTGTGCTATGCAGTAGGTCCTTGTTGCTTATCTATTTTGTATCTAGTTGTATGGCCAATAAGTTAGTTTTAAACTGGTTAGGATTTGGGAGTCAGAAAAAACTTCTAAGTTATGGGATCCTGGTTCTTGGCTGAGTTACTGAATTTCTCTGTCTTCATTTCTTTCGTGTTGAAAGTGGAGATAATTGTATCCTCATCACAGGGCTTTTGAGAGGGTTAAATGAAAGAGTTGATGTAAGGCCTTAGCATGGCTCTGACAGTAAATCTGACCACTGCTCTTAATGATCGTGCACTGCAAGACTTACCTCAGGTTCAGTTTGTGATTCACCCCGCAATTTGAAAGTAATAGCTAATGAATTTTCTGAAACATTAGCTTCTGAAATTTTAAACATTAACTGAAATTTAACAGACACATAAACATAATAGAAACATGAACTTGTAAAAAAATACCGTTTTTCTGGGTAAAACTTGAGATAACCCAGAAGTGAAACTTTTAAGTTTTGCAGATGACAGCTTTCAGTGAACTGTTTGTGAAGTTTAAAAGCAAATGAGGGCTTCCCTGGTGGCGCAGTGGTTGGAGGTCCGCCTGCCGATGCGAGGGACACGGGTTCGTGCCCCGGTCCGGGAAGATCCCACATGCCGCGGAGTGGCTGGTCCCGTGAGCCATGGCCGCTGAGCCTGTGCGTCCAGAGCCTGTGCTCTGCAACAGGAGAGGCCAGAGCAGTGAGAGGCCCGCGTACTGCCAAAAAAAAAAAAAAAAAAAAAGCAAATGAAAGCAGCCACATCTGATAATATACCAGGTTATGCATTCATTTTTTTTTATTTAATAATACTTTATTAAAGGTGACTAGATATAATTAAACAAAGGAAACCTTTAACATACTTAGCTTTGGCTATTATTATACTTCTGATAGCAATATTCAAGTGGTGATGGGTGTTTAATTCTTTCACTCTACAAAATATGTGACATTTTAGATGTCTGATGATAGCTGTTGAATTCGTCACTCTAGAATATCTGTGAATTTATGATTCTGAAGTTTTTCTGGATGAGAGAGGTTTGAGAATTTGGTGGAAGTCTCAGAAAAAGCCTGAAAAGCATACCTATAATTTTGCTTACAACCTCTACGGTTCACAGACTCTCTGAAACAATTCATAAAACCTGGAGTTTATGGATTCCAGATTGTGAGTCCCTGCACTGTATTCTTAAAGGAATGCATTTTACAAGGGTTCTCTGGAGCCTGTCTTCAGGATGTTTTGTATTGAGTGTATGAGGGTAACGGGAGCAGCAGAAAGTCCCTCGTCTTCCCTGGAACAACCAATTTTATTTCTCAAGCTGTAGTTAGGAATACCCTGATGACACAGATTGTTGAGTTTGGATATTATAAATTCAACAGTATCACTCTGTGTGTGTGTGTGTGTGTAGCTTAGTGTATGTATATATAAACACATATAAATATGTATTAATATAATTGCAATCCAGTGCTTTAAAATATTGCCCACCAGCACATAAATCCACCAAGAACCATCTGCTTATGCAATACAGGGAAGATTATGGGCCCACCCAGGGCTTCAACTCTGATAAGTGGATCATAGTCATTTCTATACTTAAATTCCTTTCACTCTTGATTAATATCCTGACATGGGAAAACCTCAGCTTTGTTCTCCAGGAATTGAAGTCTTGACATTGTGTCTCAAAAGCATCCCGTCACCGGTTTACCACCTCCGCATTGCCAGCTGCCTGCCCACTCACCCACTGGAACCTGTGGGTCGTCTTGGCTACAGCATTCCTTTAAGGCATATTTTTAAAAAAATACTTTGCAATTTATTTTATGAATCCAGTGTAAAATCGACACCGTAGTTGCATCAGATTATTAAAATAAAATTTTAGACCATCCCTTTCATAAACAGATATACATGTTCTAAGAAAAATATTATTATATGAATATGGCCATATATAAAAATACATACATTAGTACCAAGTGGGATAAACTAAAAAATGCAAGGGTGTATTAGCCTTCAAAATTAAGTCAGATCTTTCTCCTAAAGCAAAGGAAATAAAAGCAAAGATAAACAAATGGGACCTAATTAAACTTAAAAGCTTTTGCACAGCAAAGGAAACCATCGGCAAAATGAAAAGACAACCTACTGAATGGGAGAAAGTATTTGCAAATGATATGACTGATAAGGGCTAAATATCCAACATATATAAACAACTCATACAACTCAGCATCAGAAAAACAAACACCCCAATTAAAAATGGGCAGAAGACATGAATAGACATTTTTCCAAGGACTCCATGCACATGGCCAACAGACACATTGAAAGTAGCTCAACATTGCTAATCATCAGGGAAATGCAAATCAAAACCACAATGAGATATCACCTCATACCTATCAGAATGGCCATCAAAAAAGAGAACACAGATAAATGTTGGCGAAGATATGGAGAAAAGGGAACCCTCATACACTGTTGGTGGGAATGTAAATTGGTGCAGCCACTATGGAGAACAATATGGAGGTTTCTCACAAAACTAAAAATAGAACTGCCATATGATCCAGCAATTCCACTCCTGGGTATATAACAGAAAAGAATGAAAACACTAATTCAAAAAGATTCATGAATCCCAATGTTCATTGCAGCACCATTTACAATTGTGTGTATATATATATATATATATATATATATATATACACACACTATATAAATAGTATATATATGTGTATATATACTATATATATATACACTATATATATACATATATATATTTGTAATGAAATACTATTCAGCCATAAAAAAGAATGAAATTTTGCCATTTGCAGCAACATGGATGGACTTAGATGGTATTATGCTAAATGAAATAAGTCAGACAGAGAAAGACAAATACTGTATGCTCTCACTTATATGTAGAGTCTAAAAAATAAACTAGTGAATATAACAAAAAAGAACCAGACTCACAGATATAGAGAACAAACTAATGGTTATCAGTGGGGAGGGGCAAGATAGGGGTAGGAGATTAAGAGATACAAACTACTATGTATAAAATAAATAAGCTACAGGGGCTTCCCTGGTGGCACAGCAGTTAAGAATCCACCTGCCAATGCAGGGGACACAGGTTCCAGCCCTGGTCCAGGAAGATCCCACATGCTGCGGAGCAACTAAGCCCGTGTGCCGCAACTACTGAGCCTGCGCTCTAGAGTCCACGAGCCACAACTACTGCAGCCCGTGTGCCTAGAGCCTGTGCTCCATAGTAAGAGAAGCCACTGCAATAAGAAGCCCACACACTGCAACAAGAGTAGCCCTCACTTGCCACAACTAGAGAAAGCCTGCACGCAGCAATGAAGACCCAACAGCCAAATAAATAAGTAAATGAATAAATTTAAATAAATAAATAAGCTACAAGGATATGTTGTACAACACAGGGAATATAGCAAATATTTTATAATAACTATAAATGGAGTATAAACTTTAAAAATTATGAATCACTATATTGTACACCTGTAACATACAATATTGTACATCAACTATACTTCAATTTAAAAAGGTTAAAAAAAAAAAGTAGATCATGTAAAAAAAAAAACCAAAAAAAAACCTCTGGGGGCTTCCCTGGTGGCACAGTGGTTGAGAGTCCGCCTGCCGAGGCAGGGGACACGGGTTCGTGCCCCGATCCGGGAAGATCCCACATGCTGCGGAGCGGCTGGGCCCATGGACCACGGCCGCTGAGCCTGCGCGTCTGGAGCCTGTGCATCCGGAGCCTGTGCTCCGCAACGGGAGAGGCCACAACAGTGAGAGGCCCGCGTACCGCAAAAAAAAAAAAAAAAAAAAAGTAGATCATGTAAATTATTCCATCAGCAAAAAGAAAAAAAAAAAAAAGAAAAAGATCATAATATCATCTAGAATAAATGTTTTAAAAATTTAGTAAAATTCAACATCTATGCATTGATGAGTACAAAAAAATTTTTAGCAAGGTAGTAAACATAAGCAACCTCCTTAATCAGTTTAGACTTTTGTATCATGAATGCACCCCTCCTACTGTCTCCTTGACTTTTTCTTTGTCTTTGGAAGTAGAAGATTTTTTGGGTAGGTTCTAGTCTATTTTGTCGATGGCTGTTCAGCAGTTAGGTGTGATTTTGGTGTTTTCATGAAAGGAGGTGAGCTCAGGTTCCTCTACTCTGCAACTTGTCCCACAAATGTCCAGATTAAGCTTTTGAAAATGAACCTATAGCAGCAAATACATATATATATATGTATACATATATATATATACATATATATACACACACACATGATAGTCTGCTACTGTGTGTCTCTACGGCATGAGACTTAAATGAACAATTCCTCACCAGGGCCCCTAGGTGAGCCTCTCAGTGTTCAGCATGGCCTTGGTCAGCTGGGTTATGACTAGTAATACCTGAGTTTAGAGAAGACCCCCATCTCATTCTCTTAGTGAGAATTTATTCACTCATCCACGCATCAGTTCATGCAACAACTCTTAACTGAGTGCCTACATGTGTGAAAACACTAGAACACTTATTATCTCTGTGTAATGCAGCCTTCAGTGTACTGTAATTTTTCAAAAGCTTTAAACCTTTTTTAGGCCAGAGTTTTATACATAACATGGAATGATAGAAAGATGATCTAAAACTGTATATAACATAGAATGATAGAAAAATTATCTGAACTTGATAATCCAAGACCAACGAATATGCTCTTTAATTATGCATTCATCTTTGCATTCTCTTTTTTTTAAATTTTACTCATTTATTTATTTACTTATTTTTGGCTGCGCTGGGTCTTCGTTGCTGCGCACGGGCTTTCTCTAGTTGCGGCGAGCAGGGGCTGCTCTTGGTTGCGGTGTGTGAGCTTCTCATTGTGGTGGCTTCTCTTGTTGCGGAGCACGGGCTCTAGGTGCACAGGCTTCAGTACTTGTGGCTCACGGGCTCAGTAGTTGTGGCTGGCGGGCTCTAGAGCAGAGGTTCAGTAATGTGGCGCATAGGCTTCGCTGCTCTGCGGCATGTGGGATCTTCCCGGACTAGGGCTCAAACCCGTGTTCCCTGCCTTGGCAGGCGGATTCTGAACCATTGTGCCACCAGGGAAGCCCCTCTATGCATTTTTTACACCAGTGGTGACTTTGCCCCTGAGGGGGATTTGCAAGACCTAGAGACACTTTTGGTGGGCACAGGGCAGGTGAGAGAGGCAGTGGGGAGGTGTTGCTATGGTGTTCAGGGGGTAGAGGCCAGGGATGCTGATAAATAACCTACAACACACAGGACAATCCCCACAGCAGAGTTATTCTTCCCCAAATGCCAAGAGTGCTGAGGTTGAGAAACCTCACTGTAGAGAAACCCTTTAAGCCAGCCTTTGAAGGCACTGAGGAAGGGGGGTTTTCTTGCTGTCATCTGGTAATATATGTTGCTCTATGCACCATATAGTTCTATATTTAGAATTTTAGTTTTTAGTATGCACCTGAGGAAATGATGCTAGACATTCACAGGAAAACTATTTTCTCATTTAAAATAAAATATTTCAGTGTCTACAATACCAGAGAAAGTCAATAGGTAAATAAGCATGTCTAGCTCAGTAATATTCTAGAAGGTTAGAGCAACAACAGTTATCTTTTTACCTAAAAATTAGCATATCTTTCTGCCTCTACCACAGACAGAAAAAGAGCCGTGGAACAAATGAATGGCCAATTGGTTCAGGGTATTGCGGACTCTGTGAGACGTTCTTTCTTGGTTGCATTTGAGTATAGATCATTCAAATGATGCCACAGATTTATTCAAGATTTCTCTAATTTCACATAAATTTACACAAGAGCCCTTTAGGTTAGGATGGTGATAAAATGCGAACAAGCAGATTAAAATAACTATGGTTTACAGCTAACCATTCACCACTTTCCTGGAGATATTTTATGAGCGATTCAAGCACGGACATTTGGTCTAAGTGCCATTTTAAAGCAAGTATTTCCATTGTGGGTTACGGCATCTTTTTTTTTGAGAAATTTAATAAAAACATATACATTGCTTGTGGTAATCATAGCCTTAGAAAAGCTACATCAAATTGACAATATTTCTTTACTTCAGTTAATAATATATGAATGTATTATAGTGGCTAATAATTTTCTTGCATAACAGTGGTCTCTGGGTTAGAAAGAAATCTGTCAGATGGGAAAATATCAGAAGGAATGAAGTGACAATGCCTTTTCTTACTGTCATGTTATTCATGAATAAATGTACCTGTTTTTTATGGCAAAGCTTGTTTCTAGGCTCTCGTTTCTTAATCAAAGACATGTTTTCTATAAGTAGCAGTTATTTTTTTATGTATACACATATGCATATACAAGTTGGTTACAAACACATGGGTACATAAATCCTCTAAAAGATTAGCTTTATTTCCACCTTCACTGATCTACTAAGCTCCTTACGTTTCCTCACTGTGGAAGAGCAAGTAATTCCTTTAAGAAAAATAAAACTTCCTCACATTTGAATTATAAAGTATTCCTATTTCTTTAACACTCCTAGAACGGTGTTCCAATATTTGGTTTAAATACAAATGATTTAACTTGTGCTAGATTTTTTTCTGTTATGAATTAAACTGGAAAAGTCAGAGGTTTACTGGATTAGCTTAAATCATACTTTATTTAACATACAAGTAAACTTAGACACATTATTTAATCTCCTCATTCCTCATTTTTCTCACTTTCGAAATGGGAGACAAGAGTTGCTGGTAGATGAATTAAATTATATAACGTATGCAAATTTCCCTGCACCCTGTTGGTGCTCTGACAATGTTAGATAGCTTATGGATGCTTCTAGTTTGTTAAGGGGAAATAAAGTAGGTACTTTAGGAAAAAATATTAAGAGTTACAACATGTTGAAATGTTTATCTGTTCATTAAAAACTTTTTGCTTGTAAAGGAACATGGTTAACCAGCAAATCCAACATTGCTCAGTCATACAGATTCATATGTTGTTTAGCTGCTCCCAAACTGAAGTAAATATATGAAAACGTTCAAGTGCATGGATCTAAACAGGCTTAGTCTCTCCCTCCTGCTCTATGTTCTTTCTTTTTTCTTTTTAAACTTTTTATTCTAAACCCCCATGGGCTGTGCTTCCATAGCCAGAATGAGGTATTGGTCCAAAATGGTGGGTTTTCACATTCCCTTTATCACTTTTAGTCACAGCTAAACACAAGTTTCTTACCTCCTTTGGGACACTGAGGTGCTTGTTTGTCTCTAGTATTTTATAGAAACATAAATCACGAGCAAACATAATTTCAAAGATAAGCAAACAAAAAACAGAGAGAAAGGAAGACTTAACAGAGAATTTGATGACATTTTATATTCTCTGTCTTCTAGGGAAGGTCACAAGAAACTGAGTTTTATTTCATCTTCTTTCCAGAAGGATAAACCACCACATGGTGCTGTCAGGGGTCCCAGGCTCCACAGAAAAGATATTCTTGAGAGACAATGAAAACGGAAACAACACGAAATGAAAATGGTAGGTGATCAAAAATGTTAGTTAAATAAATAAAAATACCTTACTGTTACCCTCGGACATAGGCGTTAGATGATTACTGACTTTTTAATGAACTGTAGAGAACAGATATTTTTACACACACACTCATATGTACACTAACGGGACTAATAAGGAAACGTGCTATTGATGTCTGTGTCTGACATGGTGAAAGAAGATATACCCTGATCCAGCCTCCCTCAAGGGCCAAAGCCTGATGACAGTGTGTACTCTGACAGGTAAGTGGAGCTACCACCCTGAAGATATTTGTAAAATTTAAATGAACTTGAAATTCAGGTTTCACAGAGTGTCAGGTTGGGGGAAGGTCAAGTCAGGAAGCAAACCTACTCAAGGTTGGGGTCTCCTAGGTGATTCTCCTTGCATAGAACCGCAGCACATTAAGTCCTCAATTACAAAGCGAATTGGAAGAACATTGAAGGAAAATTACCTGTCTTAAAACTGGCATTAGGTTTGTGGGAAAGAAGGTTTTCCCTTTAATCCTTAACAAACCAGTACACAGCATTGCAGACTGCAGTCCTGTCATCCGGGTGGTTCAAAATGGCTGTCAGCAGTATTTCAGTATAAAGGTGGCCTCGTGAGTCTGGAAGAACCGAATGCAAACATACTACCCACCACCAAGGCCTCAAGGAATACTTGCAGATATCATGTCAAAAAACAGGGCTTATCGTCAAAACTGCAAACACACAAGAAAAGGGGACAACACAGACAAGCACCATAAAAGTAAACAAACAGGGCTTCCCTGGTGGCGCAGTGGTTGAGAATCTGCCTGCCAATGCAGGGGACACAGGTTTGAGCCCTGGCCTGGGAAGATCCCACATGCCACAGAGCAACTGGGCCCATGAGCCACAGCTACTGAGCCTGCACGTCTGGAGCCTGTGCTTCGCAACAAGAGAGGCCGCGACAGTGAGAGGCCCACGCACCGCGATGAAGAGCGGCCCCCACTCGCCGCAACTAGAGAAAGCCCTCGCACAGAAATGAACACCCAACACAGCCAAAAATAAATAAATAAATTAAAAAAAAAAAAGAGTAAACAAACAGCTGAATCAAACGGACAAAACATTGAGATATTGAATGTATCAGACAGACCATAAAATGGCTGTGTTTAGCATTTTAGAATATTTGCTTTTAAAAAGAGGTGATTAACAACAAAGGAAACCATAAACAAGATGAAAAGACAACCTTCAGAATGGGAAAAAATATTTGCAAATGAAGCAACTGACAAAGGATTAATCTCCAAAATATAAAATAGCTCAATATCAAAAAAACAAACAGTCCAATCCAAAGATGGGCAGAAGACCTAAATAGAAGATATACAAAGAAGATATACAGATTGCCAACAAATACATGAAAAGATGCTCAACATCACTAATCATTAGGGAAATGCAAATCAAAACCACAGTGAGGTATCACCTCACACCGGTCAGAGTGGCCATCATCAAAAATCTACAAAGAATAAATGCTGGAGAGGGTGTGGAGAAAAGGGAGCCCTCCTGCACTGTTGGTGGGAATGTAAATTGTTACAGCCACTATGGAGAACAGTATGGAGGTTCCTTAAAAATCTAAAAATAGAACTACCATATGACCCAGCAATCCCACTACTGGGCATATACCCTGAGAAAACCATAATTCAAAAAGAGTCATGTACCACAATGTTCACTGCAGCTCTATTTACAATAACCAGGACATGGAAGCAACCTAAGTGTCCATCAACAGATGAATGGATAAAGAAGATGTGGCACATATATACAATGGAATATTACTCAGCCATAAAAAGAAACGAAATTGAGTTATTTGTAATGAGGTGGATGGACCTAGAGTCTGTCATACAGAATGAGGTAAGTCAGAAAGAGAAAAACAAATACCATATGCTAAAGTAAATATATGGAATCTAAAAAAACAGTACTGATGAACCTAGTCGGAGGGCAGGAATAAAGACACAGATGTAGAAAGCAGACTTGAGGACACAGCGAGGGAATGGGAGGCTGGGACAAAGTGAGAGAGTGGCATGGACATATATACACTACCAAACGTAAAATAGATAGCTAGTGGGAAGCAGCCACATAGCACAGGGAGATCAGCTCGGTGCTTTGTGACCACCTAGAGGGGTGGGATAGGGAAGGTGGGAGGGAGACTCAAGAGGGAGGAGATATGGGGATATATGTATATGTATAGCTGATTCACTTTGTTATACAGCAGAAACTAACACAACATGAAAAAGCAATTATACTCCAGTAAAGACATTAAAAAAAAGGTGATTAAAATATAAAGTGCTATAAAATTAAATAAGCAGACTTGAAGAAGAATACATAGAACTTTCAGACATAAAAAAATATATATTGAAATAAACCAGTGGCTAGGTTTGATGGAAAATTAGAGACTTTATGAGATTATCTAGATGATGATGAACTAGATGATAGATCTGAGGAATTTATCCTTACGGTAGGACAGTGAGAAAAAGAGAAGATATAACACAAAAAAGAGACAGGTAGAATAGAGTGAAAAATGCCAATATAATTCAAATATTTGGAGTTCTAGAAATAGAGGACAAAGAATGAGGTACTGGTAACATTTAGAAAGAAAAAGACTGAGGGATTTGCCAGTCTGATGAAAAATAGCAATCTATAGGGTCATGAATCCAAGGTAAATACAAAATAAATGAACACATAGATTATCTAGCTCAAAGCACAGAAGGCCATAGACTAAAAGAAAAATCTTAAAAACTACCAGAGAAAAGGAAAGTATAATCAGGCTGAAAACTGACCTCCCAGCAACAACAGTGGAAGCCAGAAAACAGTGGAATGAGAGAAAATATCTGTCAATCTAGAACTGTATACTGAGCAAAAATCACTTTGAAGAAAGAAAAAAAGTATTGCCAGATGAAGAAAAGTGAGAGAGTTTGTCACAAAAGATACACTCTTTAAAAAATTCAAAAGATGGCTTCCAGGCAAAAGGAAACCAATTTCACGTGGAAGATGTAAAGAGGAATAAAGGACAAAGAAAGTAGTAAATATGTGGATAAACATAAACAACACGAAACAATACTTCTTTTGTGGTTCAGAACGGTAGAGCTATGATATTCAATAATAATTACATGTAAGTCAGAAAGACATCATTAGATTTAAAGGCTTAATTAAGGTCATTGTTTAGAAAGAGTGAAAATTATAATTTCAGCTTTTGATAAGTAGGCGGGTTGGAAATGCTAAGATAACCAACAAAAGAATGGATGTAGAAGGTTTAACTTTCAAATCTGCAGTGAGGAAAATGAGTGAGGAAAACCATCCAGTCAATATTTTTAAAAGGTAAAACGAACAAACAAAAAAGAAACAGATAAGATGAGACAAATAGAAATCACCCAAACAAGACAGTAGAAGTAATACAAATCAATATCCCTCACGTCTGAGCTCTCAGTAGTTAGGTATTTGCAATAATGACTTGCATATATTTTATCAAAAATGTACTATCTGAAATGAAAACCAACTAAGATATAGCCACATATGTATCAGCAAAAATGTTAAGTTCTGTGTATGTTCAGGAAAGAGGCTTTTCTGTTCTTGCAGAAGTATCTCAGCTGTTTTCCTGATAATGTCTAATCTCTTGCTAATGTTATTTTCCTGAGGGTTTAGCTTCTGTTTCTTTCTGTAGGTTACCTAGGGGCACTAATACCTAGATCCAATTTAGATAGTATCCCTACCATATTTAACATATGATTTCTTTGTTTAGTTATGTAACAGTGCATGTTTATTATTAAGCATAGAAAGTCAAGTTAATTTGCCGTCACTACTCCACAGAATAAACACACGGCAGACACAACATACTCACTAACATCATTAAGCACTAAATAATTAGATAAATTGGGTTTAAAATGTTCTGTACAATGCAGAAATCTTTGGTGCTTTGTTACAGTGAGTTTCAGAGTGTTTCAGTGATGCCTGGGGAAATTGACCTCAGTTTTTGTATTATTATATTTTGCCTAATTTTATTTGCAGGAATATAACAGTATAAAAAAATTAAAGATCCATTTAAAAGACAAGAATTTTTACTCTTGATTAAAAAATAAAAGACACACCTGAAACTTCAGGATACAGTCTGAAAATGCAGGGTAGGATAAAGATACATTGGGCAAGCAGTAGTTGAAAGAAAGCTATAACTCTTTAAACGTCAGACAAAATAGATTTTAGGACAAAAAACACTAGTAGAGATGAAAGGGTAATTATAAGTGGAGAAATGTTTCAATTTACCAGCAAGATTTAAGAATTTTAATCTGTATACATCTGCTTAATAATACAGTCTTTATATATGCATGAACTGAAAAGGATGAAAAGACATACAACTATCAGAACTGGAAAATTTTAACACATTCATCTGGTAACTGAAAGATGAGGCACATAAAATCAGTGAGTGTACAGAAGATCTGAATAACATGATTAACAAGTTTAGCTTAACGGGTGAATTGCAAAACGCTCATCTGTTCAAGGGCACTTAGAACCTTCACAAAACTAACCACATACTGTGCTGTAAAACCAGACTCACCAAACTTTAAACGGCTGGGGTTACGCAGGACACATACTCTGACCACAGTGGGACTACGTTAGAAATAATTAACAAAAAGATAAGACAAAAGTCATACTTCTGGAAATTTAACATTTCTAAAAAATCATAGGTCAAATAAGAGCTCATAATGAAAATTAGGAAGTCCTGAGAACTGAATGGTAATGAAAATGCTGCATATCAAACTAACGTGATGAAGCTGATGTGGTTCTTAGAAGGACATACAGAGCTTTAAGTCATTATGTTAGAAAATAGAAAAGCCTCAAAGTAAATGAACTTAAGAAATTAGACAATCTGCATTCACCTCCTAAAAATAGGCAGGAAATAATAGAGGACCAATGGAAAGAAAACAGACATACAATAGAGGGAATCAATAAAGCCCAAAATTGATTATTTGAAATAGATAACAAAATTGACAAGCAAGGAGAAAAAAGTGAAAAAATAATATTAGCAATGAAAAGGGGGGAAGGGTATAGCAAGATACTCTGTATAGTTTGAATGATAAGTTAATATTCAAATATTATTCTAATGAATGTAAAACATTACATAAAGTGAACAAATTCTCAAAGTATAAATTTAACTTATAGAGAAATAGGGAGACAAAAACTAAATAGAATTTTCACTCTTAAGAAATTGAATCAGTAGTTAAAAACTCTCCCCTCCCCTGTACCTTCCCAAAAAGGCTCAAATATTTTATTTCTAATTTCCATCAAACATTCAACAGCTGAATTCATTCCAGCTTTACACAAACTATTCTAAAGCATAGAAGTAGAGGAAATATCCCCTGTTCATTTCATGTGGCTCTCCTGATCTTGAGTTCAAAACCTGGACGTTATAAGAAAAGTATGGGTCAAACTAACTTGTGAACATAGATTTTAAAACCTTAACATCTGACAAATTTATGTTGATTCAGAAATATAAGGTGGTTTAACAGAAGATAAACTTCAATAATATACCATATTAACAAATTAAGGAGAAATGTAAAATGATATAAATGGTTGAAGATATAAAGGACTTGATAAACATTGCTTTGTGTTAAAATGCTTATCGAACTGAGACGTGAAAGCAAAACACTTTCCTAATTTGATGTATTGTCAAAAGCAGGGGAGAGAATACCTAATGATAAAACTTTGAAAGCATTCTTTTTAAGATAAGACAGAGAAAAGGGTTCCTTCTATCACCACAGTTACATTTTATCAGGACAGCAAAGGAAGACAAGAAAATATGTAAAATTTAAAAAGAAAAAATGGATCTCTTGCTTTTCACAGATGGTATAATTTTTTTGTTTGTTTTTTGTTTGGTGTGTGTGTGTGTGTGTGTGTGTGTGTGTGTGTGTGTGTGTGTGTGTTTAGAATCCTCTAAAGAATCACTGAGTAAATTTAGCAAGATTGCTGGACACACATAGCAATGAAAACCTTCAGTCATACCTCTAAACATTAGCAACAAAGAGTTAGAAAATGGAATCAAACAAATATAACCTTTACCGTGACATTATAAAAATTAAGTACTTAAGGCTGAATTATCAAAAAATGTGCAAAAGATTCATTGAGAAAATTATAAAATCTAATCAAACAGCATTAAGCAAGACCTAAGTAAATGGAAAGAAACACCATATTTATAGGGTGGAAGATATAACATCATAAAAAATAAACATTCCCTTTAGTGAATCTGTAAATTCAACGCAATTCTAATAAAACGTCTGACGAATTTTGGTTTGTGTTTGTGTATATTTTATTGTTATAGAACTTAACAAACCAACTGATTCTAAAATTTGTATTGAAGGGCAAAAAGTCCAAAATAGCTAAGACACTCCTGAAAAGAATAAACTTGCCTTACTGAGATAAATTGTTAAGAATAATTATAAAACTATAATAATCAAGCCAGTGAACAAAATAGGAGAGGGCCCAGAAACAGAAATAAAACATATATAAACTTGATTGATGGTAAGTTGGCATTTTATATTAATGGAGACAAATGGATTTTTAATGAAAAGGCATTGGGATAACTATGGTGAAAATAAAATTGGGCCTAAACAGAAACACGTAAATAATTTCCAGTTGTCGTACTGATGGAGAATATCTTTACGTTTACAGAATAGGGAAGGCTTCCTAAAACAAGGCCCCAAATGCATTAATGGATACATTAAATAACTTCTGCTCAAAATATCCATAAGTTAACTAAAAAGACAAACCAAATTCAGAAGATACTTGCAATATATATAACTGACAAAGAATTAGAGTTCAGGACGTATAAAGAAACCACAAAAATCAACAGGAAAAAGACAAACAATCCAATAAAATGGGCCAAAAAGAAAAAAAAGGGGAAAAAAGTACAGTCATTTCACTTGAGAAAAACAGGCAGCCAGAAAATATAAGATGTTCAACCTCACTAAGACTCAGGCAAATGGAAGTTAAGACTGTAATGAGAAGTCAATTCATACCCACTAGATTGGCAAAAAATTGTAATGTGAGACCACGATGTTTGGTCTTGAGTATGGCGCCAGCAGGACCCTGTGGTAGAAGGAGGTGTGCATTGAAACCAAAACTATTTGATGTTTTCCAACTGAGTTGAAGATACACCATACCCAGGACCTATACATTCCACCCTCGTCTCTATTCCTGAAAACCACGTGCACACAGATTACCAGGAAATGTGGGCAAGAACGTTATTAGAAGCACTGCTTGTTACCAGCAAAAAGCTGGAAACAACCCAATAGTAGACTGAATCAATAAATTGTGGAATATTCGTACAAGGGACTAGTAAACTACAGGAAAACAAGTGAATTGACAACCATATCCGACGTGGCTGAATCTCAGGAACAAAAAAAGCCAAATTCAACAAGACACTCGATAATTCCATTTATATGAAGTATTGATACTAAAGTAAACAGTATGCCGTTTGCGTATATATACTTGGTGACAACTTTAAAAAGCAAAGGAAGGATGCAGAAAATATGGTGATGGTTACTTGGGATAGAGCGGAGAGGTCGGGAGACAGGATGAGATTGGAGACCAGCATTTAGACCTAGAAAGCGATATCAGGTAAACAGGTGTTTGTCCAAGTGTTGCATTGCTATTTTTGTACTTTACACGTATTTTATTCTTTTTTGGTATCTACACAATATTTAATGAAAATACGTGAAAAAGACTACCTTCAATAAGTGCTGTGCATCAAACTCACATTCGTAATGTGATAACTGCAGACCTTCTTCTAATCATTCCCTGTAAGGCATTCACGTTACCTGAGAACATCCCAGGGCCTATCAGAGCAGATGTGATTCTAAGTAAGTCAGCCCTGGTGCAACTTCTCAACTTTGTTTTCTCAGTGTAGAACCATTTTGGCAGGGAGAAGGGATGAAGAGCAGGGCAATGACAGCACGCAAATCATCACTGTTCTCTGCCTTCTTCAGATTGCTGTAAGAAGAGGGTTAAAATACCTGGAGGATAAAGCACAGCTCAATCACTAAGTGAATTTGCTGTCTGGGGCTGCACTTATAGACAATCTGAAATGGGATTGACTTACAGACATTCCATATCATCTTTTGTCTTAATTTAAACTATAATTCTTTTTACGTGAAAAACATCTTACTGTTTTCTGTCAATATTATGAACTACCCACCACTGTTGTTTTATTTTACAGGTTATTAAAGAGGAACTCTTGGGTGTTTTAATTTCAGTTTTATGTAGGTCCTTATGTCTCTATTTGTGTTATTTTAATTGTTTCTGTCTTCAGGGAGCTTATAATCTATAACCCTTTGCTTAAGGCATAATGGCTCACCAAGGAGCCATACCTGAGAGGCACTAAGCTATTGCTTTTTGAAGTTGCTGCCGCCTTGTAGAGATGTGCCTTCACTTAATCGTAGATCAAGGTACAAGCTTTCTTGCTTATATTCTTATACATACTTTCTTATATTCATAGTGACTTTTCCAGAGCTCACCAGGCAACTGAAGCCAACTGAATATAGCAGTACCAGTCATGATACTTTCCTCTTAGTTAACTGGAAGGCACAGTTTTTAAACTAAAGATAAGACAACTGATACACTATTTTAAATTCGACTGCCTGAAAAACTTTCAGTAGTAAACGAACTTTTATGATTAATATGGAAAATAAGTCTGCTCTCCCCTACCCCCATGCTCCATTCTGTGTTTTAGTTGTATTTGTGCCAAGATGTTTTGGCAATCTGTACATCTTTTTTTAAAAAACCTCAAAAGTAAATAACAAAACACAGACTCCATGGTTGTGTGGCTGATTTTACAGAGTATTACGGCATGGAGAGCTGTGATAAAGTTCTCCCAAAGCTTTCTACCCCTACAAGTGCATCTTTGGAATCTTTCCATAATGCGTGTGTGTGTGCACACGCGCGTGTGTGCGTGCACCCGTGTGTAATTTCTACATTGGTATTACATTAACATGACTCAAAATTTCAAAAAAAAATTCTTTTAATGATATCTGGTGGCCCTCAAAATCCTGAAATGGTAACTAAAAAAAGCTGGGTAAAATGTTTAAAATTTTTCTAAAAGCATAAAAGTGCTAACAAGATATTGAAGAATTACCTGGGCAAACTCTAGGAGAAACTGAAAATTCAGAGGGTTAAGCTCAAAACTAAAAGCTGCTTTTGCCCAGATGGTATTTGTCTATTGAAAGAAACAGCTGTGGAACTGAGCTGTGGTTTTGGCAGCCTCCTGAGGCAAAAGGACAGGCTTCAGAAATCAATTCCTACCCAACTGCAGAGTCTGAAAACAGCTATCCCCTCTGAGGAAGGGTGACCCAGAAAGAAAGGAGCCCTTACCAGAACCCGCAGGCTCTGCAGAGGACACTTTCGTAAAGCCCCCAACACCCTGATGAAAGTGAGTGAAATCTTTTGAGACCTTGAATTATTCCTGCAATTATTTTTTTTTCAGATACAATGATCAGACACCCCGAAAAGAAAATATCGTAAATTCGAACCAGCAAAATAAAGTAGACGTTAGAAAGAGATTATAATGAATTCAGAAATTTAGATGAACAGACATGTATTATAAGACAACTTATGGTTACAAACTAACACTATAGAAAAACAACGGGCAGAAGAAATAAAAATTATTTTAAGAAAGACACTGATTTTATAAAACCCAAATCAATCTTCTCATCCTAAAACTGTAACTAAAATTAAGAATTCAGTGGAAAGATTTCACAACTGAATAGAAATAGCTGAAAAGAAAATTAGTGTGCTAGAAGAACGGTTAGGAATAAATTATCCGGATTGCAGCATGAAGAAACAAGGAGATGGAGAATGCATAGGACACACTAAGAAACACAGAACATAGATGGAGAAGATCTCAAATAACTCGGGTTGGAATTGATTTTTGTAGTTTTTCCCTCTAGACCCAGGAGGCTGTGGAGGGAGGTGGGAGTGGTTATAAAAAGGCAACATGAAGGATCCTTTCGGTATTGGGACTATTCTTTACCTTGGCTAGGGTAAGGGAAACACAGACTTGTGTATGTGATACCACTATATAAAACTAAACACACACACATATGCAAACAAGTACAGGTAAAACTGGAGAGATATGAATATGATCAGAGGATTGTACAAACGTTAATTTGCTTGTTGTTATACTATAGTTTTATAAAATTTTAACATTGGGGAAAACTAGGAAAAGTGCACAGTGAGATCTCTCTGTATTATTTCTTACAACTGCACGTGAATCTACAATTATCTCAATAAAATTTGAATAAAAAAGGAAGCACACACCTGGATACATGATCATGAAAATGCAGAATACCTAAGGCAAACACAACAGGAGAAAGAAAAGGTAGATTACCTCCGAGAAAGAGCCCAGCAGCTTGACCACCAGCTCACTCCTTAATGCAACCAAGGATGCTAGGGATCAGTAGAATAATATCGTCAACATTTTAAGATAGATAGACAGCTGGTGAAGTTATCCTCTGAAATGAAGGTGAAATAAAATAGAGACATTTTTAGATAAACAAAATTTGGAAGTGGTCAACACCCACAAGGCTATACTAAATTCTAAAGGATGTATTTCATAAGAATAAAAATGACCCTGGGTGAAAGATTTGAGATACACAAGGGAATAAAAAGCAGTCAAAATGGTAAGTGATAGTTTGTGAAACATGACAAGGTATCAGATATCTCAATGGGATATCAAGACTTAGTAACATTAAGACTGTGTGGAATAATTAAGATAGCCCAGTGGGACAGAAGAGAGAGCCTGGAAACAGGATTAAGCAGTGCAGAGCAGTGGGAAAGCATATCTTTTATTTTTTATTTAATTAAATTAATTAATTAATTAATTAATTTATTTATGGCTGCGTTGGGTCTTCGTTGCTGCGTGCAGGCTTTCTCTAGTTGCGGCGAGCAGGGGCTACTCTTTGTTGCGGTGCACATGCTTCTCACTGCGGTGGCTTCTTTTGTTGTGGAGCATAGGCTCTAGGTGCACGGGCTTCAGTATTTGTGGCTCGCAGGCTCTAGAGTGCAGGCTCAGTAGTAGTGGCTCATGGGCTTAGTTGCTCTGTGGCCTGTGGGATCATCCTGGACCAGGGCCCGAACCCGTGTCCCCTGCATTGGCGGCGGATTCTTAACCACTGTACCACTAGGGAAGTTCCAAAAGCATATCTTTTAAATAAACAGTACAGGAAGTGGTAATAGGTATCTAGGTGGGAAAATATGCAAGTGGGTCCCTACTTACACCATTCACAGGTGGATGAGGCACAATGATAAAGTTGATGGAAATGTTTGCATAACATATTCATGGCATCTGGGAAGGGAAATGTTTCTCAAATGAGACACAAAGAGCACAGCCAAAATGGAAAAAATAAAAAAATAGGACTATCTTAGAATTACAAAATTTTCTCATCAAAAGGTACCATAAAAATGACTAAAAGACAAGCCAGAGTGGAAGAAATATTTGCTGACAGGTAAAGGACTCATCTTCATAACATACAACGAGCTCATACAAATCAATAAAAGGGAGAAGATCCAATAGAAAAAAAATGGGCGAAGTACATGAATAGGCACTTGCCCAAACAAGTGGTCCAAAAGGCCGATAAACTTTTGTAAAAAGTGCTGGGCTTCATTTACAACCAGGGAAATGTAGGTTAAAATCATAATGAGATAACAGTACTACCCCCGCAGGGCTCACCAACAGATTGGCAAGGTTTGAATTCTCAAAACCCAATAAAAGAAAAACAACTCAATTTTAAAATGGGTAGAATCTTTTAACAGACACTTCACCAAAAATATTCAGGTGACAAATAAGCACATAAAAAGGTGCTCAACATCACAGGTCATTAGATATGTACAAATTAAGATCACAGCAAAATACAACCACACACCTATCCAGAGAGAGAAAATTACAAAACCTGACCACACCAAGATGCCAGGTGTTGCTGCGCAGGTAGAAGGACTGGAGCTCTCATACACCGCTGGTAGAAATAATTTTCTGTAGCCTTACTTGTATGTTGAGCCTGAAATTTATCTGTCTCCTAGTTTCACTAACAAATAGATTCACGTTTTGGTTGCTTTTCTACGTTTTCCAGTAGAAGGAGGAGGAATGCTGACTTTTACAGCCATGCACATCGGGAAACATTCCTTACATTTTTAAGTGGTTCTACTGTATTGTGTAATGTTATTATGAAACAAAACAGAAAGAATATTTCTACGCTACTTCTTACACGATGAAAATTAATCTGATCCAATGTATTCTGTAACATAGAGAGGGAACATTACGATCAGAAAAATGAATGGTAAAGGAAAGCAAAGCAGTTATACCATCCTAAAGTAAGATCCAGTACAATAGAGAGGAGAAAAAGCACGCAGATGATCTCACCCAAGGCACAGGACTGTGTGAACGTTCTTCAGTGGGAAGGGTGTTTACCCCGTGGCAGACTCATGGCGGAGCTGGACGAGGTTGCCCACCTGTCTTCTGAGGGCTCGAGTCTCATTCCTGGAGACCCCTGAGGGTCTGCTTTTGTTATGGGGTAGATCTGACATTTAATTCCTAGGCTTTGAACACAGCATGAATTCAAGAAGGCTGCAGGAGTGCCTTTCCACATTTCTACTGATAGCTATTGGACATTTTATGCTTGATAAAACACTAAGAAAGGCTCTCTCAGAAGCAGTTTGGTTTTCAGGAGGCTTTTTGTTTTGAGTCACTATTGCCTAGAGATGCTCAGCTCCATTCCTCCAACACAGGAAATCCTGCATTTCTTTTCCGTTTCATTGTCCCAACCTATTCCCCTGCAAATGTCATCTTATATTCACTTCATTGGTTTAACTACATTTATTTCTCGACCTTTTCTGTCTTCTGTGGAATGTCTTCAGACGTCTCTCTTCTGAAAGGTAGAAAAGAAATACGAGGGAGAAGTTGGCGTGGAGGACGATGTGGGTTGTTAGTCCAAGAGGGAAGGCAAATGGGGAGAAGCAGGAAGGAAAGCCTGAATTTCGTGTAAAAGTGCGGCCCAGACAGGCTGACAGAAAATGCTTTAGGATAACATATACCCTGATTCAGACTGAAAGTAAGTATGTCAGGACAGAAGGCAGGTGACTGAGCTAAGGGATATTTTTAAAGAATTAAATCAAACTGAAGGTGGAAATATAAACCTAAATATTGGAGTTTTATTCTTGGTTAGTCTAGGTCATTGGCAGAAACCCATGAGATGCCCTGGGTCTAACCCTGATTTTTACGTAGCTCTCTTGATATTTGTAGGTGTAGTTCTCTGAAAAATGAATATATTTCGGAGCCCCAGTGGACTTGGGTTCAAACACCATTTTCACTACTATTGTCTCTTGAGCAATTCTGGGTTAAATAATGTCAAATAAAGACCTGAATGAATCGTAGGGGCAGCAAACACTTTCCAACCATAACAGATAAGCTAACCGGCCCATCACACAGCTACGGTCGGGGTCGGTCTCACTCTGCGCATGCGGGGATTTTGCAGGTTAATTAGCCTGCCTGCATGGTGGGTTCTTATAATGTATAACCTCCCATGAAAGGAAACACATCAAGGCACTATAGTGTAGAGAGAATGGGTTTCTCAGATCCCTTAGATCCAGAAGAGGTGTCAGGAGAGCACAAAAATTTGGGTACTGGACGAACCACGAAAAAGGGAGATTTATGACGGAGAGAACAACAGTACCTATCTCATGGTTTTATTAACTATTAAACGGGGAGTCTTAGAGCAGATCTTCTAGGTGTTCTAGGCCAAGAAGTGCTCTTTTCCTAATCATCCTGGGGTGCATGTGAGAAAGATTCCTAGGAAGGATACACCTAGGCTCACTTTAAACATTGTGACCTTCCGTCTCTACTGTACACAGAATAACGTTTAAAATTCTCAGGGACTAAAAAAGAAAATCGAAGTACTGTATTACTTTATTTTCATAGTGATTAAGGAAGACTTCAATCAATCCCAGTCTACTGGCTTTTAGAAATAATAAACTGACACTTTCTTTCAAGAGTCCTCACAATCTAAGTACTTTTGTGATATATTTGTTATTGCCTGCCAAGCTTTTGATCATATTTGTCCTTGCAGCCTTTTACCCTAATGCTTCTAATTTCTTTATTATTTTGCAACTGTGATTTGTTTTATACATAATTAAACACTTTGCATTCGCACACAGTCTGCCTCATTTCCAACGCAGAGGAAGTGGCTTGTGTACATTTTAGGAGGCTATGATCTTACAACACTCCAGGAAACAGGATCCTTGGATTCATTATTCACCAGCTGAGGACAGTCTTTAGACAGAGTGGAGGAAAGGCATAATTCTCTGGAATAAAAGGAAAGATGAACTCAAGGGATTGTAACAGCGTAACTGTTGAGGACAGTTAGTTTGAGAGACAAAGACTGTTGCAATCCTCTCTGGGCATTTTAAACCCACAAATTTAGGTAATAAACTCGAAGACTGCAGGTTGAACTATGCCATTATCTCAACGGGGGGTGTTTCATGATGCTCTTTACAGCAAGTGTGAAAATCTGGTTGAAATGTACCACTTACTAAGCCCATCGCAAGTGATGCAAAGAAGGCCCCCCCAGGCAAGATGAGGCTGGAAAAGAATTCCCCAAATCAAGGAGCCGCTCCAGGCAGCAGATGTCCCTGGACCTGAAGGACATCAGGACCCCTGGTGTCAGAAGAAGGGGACAGACTGGAACCGGAGTTGTTGCAGGAGCTCAGGCTTACCTGGCAGTCTCCCTAGCACACAGCATGTCTCATGGTGATGAATTTTGTTCAGGAAAAGGCAACCTAAGTAAGAAAATAAAATATCAAAGGTTTATAATTAGTGACGTGGTATGTACCAGTTTTCAGAGGAGTTACAGACCGCGCTTCCAAATGGGTTGTTGGTTAAGGAGTCTCAGGGCTGTGACTTGGGTGTGACTTTCCCTGTTGTATACAAGGTGATCTGATCACGAGCCGACTCTTCCCTCCACTTAGATAGCCATTAGCTATCAATACGGATCTTTGGCAATACTCTTCAGAATAATGGGCTCAACTATTTTTTTATGTCTCTCTATATCTGTCCTATTTTATTTTTTAGCTAAAAACTAAGCCCTTTAATTAAAAACAAACAATACAAACATTTCCCACTAAACTGTATTATTAGTGCCATTAAGTGATCTTTGCTGCTTCCAAATACAATAGATTTTTTACCTTTCTAGGAGCAAGCTGAAAGATAATAATAGCTTCACTTTATTTTCTTAGAAATTGTATTGAAATATAGTTGATCTACAGTGTTGTGTTAATTTAAGATGTACAGCAAAGTGATTCCGTTTTATACATATATTTATCTATCTCTCTATATATTCTTTTAAAAATTCTTTTCCATTACAGGTTATTATAAGATATTGAGTATAGTTCCCTGTGAATAATAGCATCACTTTAGAAGAGCTGAAGCTGATACTACTGATAAGTATTAGGTGAAATTATTATACCTAAACTTTTGAAACAGAGGAGTACATTAAAGTCTAAAACATAGAGTACATTAAAGCCATAGTTTTAGTGTAAGAATCACAAAGCTAATCATTGTTGTTAACTATTTCTAAGACAGTTTCAGAAGAATTTTCCATGTCAGAATGCTGTTAGCTTGTGTTTTCTTTCCACACGTGGATTGTAAATTGATAAATATGATGTCGGCACTTTGTAGATTCATTAACTCCTATTAACCTGAGTGGCCGCCCTACAGTAGCCGGGAGCATGCAGCAGATGGCACTAAGAACACTTAGCAAAGCAGAGGTCTTCCTTAAATTGCTCTTCAGGGTCACAGAATTGCCTGAAAAGTAAGATACGCTAACTAACTGAACAGAGCCCTTCCCGAGAAAGTTACACACTAGATCTGCAAGTTCCAAACACTGTCCTCTCCGTTCAGAAGAAATTACAGGATTCAAAATAAACACAGAAGTAATGCCATATGGAACCTCTTCATGAATCAGAATATTGTGATACTTTCTGACATGTGAGCCGTCATAGCCATTACTTTTTAATTGTCAGATGAAACACATTCATTTGTTTTCACTTTGTAAACGTAAACTACAATGTGTGTAATTTTTATATTCCAAGAAAAAGGGTGATTCATACAATAGATGGCAAAGCAATATCTGTTGTCCATGATTTCATTTTGTTCCTTCCTTCTCTGATTTCCTCCGAAGTAGTGCTGCGGAATTTTTTTTGGTCGCAATTATATGCTTATTCTCTACCTCGTACTTTTCTTTAGCAAACTGATATTTATTGAAGAATTGGATTAAGTTATGATATCTTTAGATGCCCGGTAATGCACAGCTAAGCCATAGGTTAAAACTGAACTAAGCTAATGTCTTCAATGGAAAATAAAAACCAAGCAAGTTTCTGAGTCAGTGTTTTGCTTTTTAAAATAACCTCTATTACAGAGTAATTTCTTTTGTATCCACAGTGCAAATTACTTTATTTTTTTTGTCCACAAGTAACTTTTATATAAACTTTTTTTACATCAATAGCACATATGTATACCAAAATCATAAGGTGCAATGGGTTTTGAAATGTATTTATTATACAATGGGAAGAAAATCACTTTTTAGTCCTTCTCTTTCAGTAATTGAAACTTCATCTTAAGAAAATCAACACTTCAGCGGTATGGATAGACAAAGCTGGTCATTTTGGTGAACCTACACCCTGTCTCTATGGATGACCTGTGGTCGTGGTACTTAGTTATTCCCCTTGGCTTCTGTCATCCATACCTTCTAAAACTAGCAGTCATGAAACCTTTTTGTGCTTTTTTGCTGCTGATTGAAAATTTTAATCAAATTAATTTTACATATAATACAGATGAAAATAAATATGACACCTTCTGTAAAGGAGAGATGGGAAGTCGTTCTTGTCTCATTTCTTTGTGGAGAAACTACTCCCTCCAGGATGATTGTATAGAGGGAGGAAGGAAATCATTGGTTGATCAGGTTGTAGTTCCCTGAGAGTGCCATTTATCAGACTGTAGCACAAACGGAATTTAATACTCATCATTTCTTGAAGGTTCTCTATCTTTAAGTGTTACTGAACTCAGGTCCGGCTGCTCACTGCTCGAAAATCAATACCCAAGAGAGAGGCAGATGTTGGTAGAATGGAATGTTGCTTTTAATCAGAATGCTGGCAATCTGGGGAGAAGGTGGACTCATGTCGCAAGACCAACTCTGAAAATTCTGCTCAGCTATGAAGATTTTTAAAGGGAAAAAAGGGGAAGTAATCTCAGTTAATCATGGAGATGGGGGGTCAGAGTTGTTGCCATCTACCACTGTGTTCAGGCTTGTGTACAGGCTTGTCGATTCCTTGTGCTCTTTCTTTAGATTCTATCTCGATCACACAGTTTGTTCCCAAGATTACTGAACAGGAAGCTAAGGAAGAGATCTGGTCACCTGTTAATTACTTATTCTTCATTTCTACTTCTTTGTTCTACTGAAAGAACCAACAGGTTAGGCAAGGTATTGTGTGATCAAAAGATTTGAAAGGTGTACTAGGGCAGGAGATGAGTAGAGCATGGGGGTGCCTGGTTAAAGTTAGTGACAAGACAAGGGAGCCTGCTGAAGAGAGCTCTTTCCTGCCCAAAAGCTTCTTACATAACAACAGGTTTAATCGTTTCTGCCAGCCCTAACATGCATATGTTTATCAGGAGACCACCTGCTTTTGAAGGAATATAATACGTCCTGTTTCCAGCAGTGTCTGTTAAAAGAAGAAATGAACCTATAGCTTAGCAATCTCCTCTGTAGACATGCTTGCGGACGTTTGTCAGGATGAAAGAAGATACTGTTTGTTCACTCAGGGTCTTTCAATAGAATATTTCTTCTTCGTGCCGAAGGTTATAATTGTCTAGTACAGAATTTTCCAAATCCTGTTCCATAGAAAACTAGTTCTATGTGTTCTATGGAAAAATATTAACAATACCTTTCCTTTTAGATGTATTTTTTTCCTTGGAACACCCCAGGACACAGGGCCTCTCATACACTAGGCATTCAGTTTTTTTTCCTTTCACTTTTTTTGAGGTATAATTGACATGCTGTCAGTATTCACTGTGTAAGTTCAAGATGTACAGCATAATGATTTGACTTACATACATCATGAAATGATTATCACAGTAAGTTTAGTGAACATCTATCATCTCACATAGATACAAAATTAAAGAAATAGGAAAAGCACTTTTCTTGTGATGAGAGCTCTTAGGATTTACTATCCTAACAACTTTCATATATAACATACAGCAGTGTTAATTATATTTATTTTGTTGTACATTACATTTCTAGTACTTATTTATCTTATAACTGGAAGTTTGTACCTTTTGACCACCTTCATCCAATTCCCCCACCTCCACTCTCTGCCTCTGGGGCAGACAAGTCTGATCTCTTTTTCTATGAGTTTGCTTGTTTCTTTGCTTTTGAAGTCTAATTGACCTACAGCACTACGTTAGTTATTGGTACAGCACAGTGATTTGATATTTCTATAACATTTCAAAATAATCGCCAAGAGAAGTCTAGTTACAATATACCACCATACAATGAAAGTACATAGTTATTGACTATATTCCCCACACTGTACATGGCTATCTATTTCTCTCTGTATATATCTATCTATGATTATTTTAAGTTGCTGATCTCTAAGTTTGAATGGATTTTAATAACCCTGCGTTTCTACTCCCCTACCCCATGTTTAATGTTTTGGACATCATATTTTACATCTTTGTGATTTTGTATCCCTTAACTACATATTATGGATATAGATGATTTTACCACTTTTGTCTTCTAACCTCCCTACTAGCTTTATATGTGGTTGACTTACTACCTTTACTGTATATTTGCCTTTACCAATGAGATTTTTACTTTTGTAATTTTCATGTTTCTAGTTGTGAACTTCTCTTTTTCACTTAGATAAGTTCCTTTAGCATTTGTTGTAAAGCTGATTTGGTGGTGCTGAACTCTTTTAGCTTTTGCTTGTCTGTAAAACTTTTGATCTCTCCATCCAATCTGAATGAGAGCCTTGCCGGGTAGAGTATTCTTGGTTGTAGGTTTTTCCTTTCATCACTTTAAATATCAATATATCATGCCACTCCCTTCTGGCCTGCAGGGTTTCTGCTGAAAATTCAGTTGATAACCTTATGGAAGTTCCCTTTGTACATACTGTGTTACTTCTCCCTTGCTGCTTTTAATATTCTCTCTTTATCGTTAATTTTTGCCATGTTAAATATAATATGTCTTAGTGTGATCCTCTTTGGGTTGATCCTGTTTGGGATTCTCTGTGCTTCCTGGACTTAGGTGACTGTTTCCTCTTCCAGGTTAAGGAAGTTTTGAGCTGTTATGTCTTCAAATATGTTCTCTGCCCCTTTCTCTCTCTCTTCTCCTTCTGGGACCACTATAATGTGAATATTGGTGTGCTTGATGTTGTCCCAGAGGTGTCTTAAACAGTCCTCATTTTTTTTTCATTCTTTTTTCTGTTCTGCAGTAGTGATTTCCACTACTCTGTTTTCCACCTCACTGGAAAACAGTATCATTTAGTTTACTGTTGATTCTTTCTAGTGTATTTTTCATTTCAGTTATTGTATTCTTCATCTTTGCTTGGTTGTTTTTTTTAAATTTTCTAACTCTTTGTTGAAGACTTATAACTTCTCACTCTCTTCCTTCATACTTCTCCCAAGTTCTTTGAACATCTTTATGATCATTACTTTGAACTCTCTGTTGGGTAGATCCACTTCACTTAGTTCATCTGGGGTTTTATCTTATTCTTTAGTTTTGAACGTATTCCTCTGTTGTCTAATTTTTATTTCTATGTATCTGGTAGTTTGGTTACTTTGATGAAGTGGCCTTATGTAGGAGACATCCTGTATGTCCCAGCAGTGCACTCCCCTCTGGTCACCAGAGCTGTATGCTCCAGGGATGCCCCCTATGTGAGCTCTGTGGGTCCTTCTGTGTGGTGGGCTGACTATGTGGGTGGTCCGGTAGGTGTGGCTGTCCCCCAGTCCAGTTGGTTGCCAGGCCCTGCCTTGTGAGGAGGCTGCTGGCCACTGGTGGGTGGGGCCGGGTCATGAAGATACTAGCTGTGGGAAACCAGGGGGTCCCAGGACTAGTGCTGGCCCACTGGTGGGCAGAGCCAGTTTCTGGAGTGGGTGGTTTGTGGACTGGGGGTCATGGATCTAATGTCAGCCTGCTGGTGGATTGGGCCAGTTCCTGACATGGCTGGCTGCCAGGTCTGGGGTGTCCCAAAGCTGGTGTTGGTCCACTGGTGGGCAGGGCTGGGGCCCAGGCATTCCTGTGGCTGGTGCCGGCCTGCTGGTCAGTGGGCTGGGTCCTGGTATGGCAAGCTTCAGGACTGCAGTCTTCCTGGGGCTGGTGTTGGCTGCATTTTTTTAAATGTTAGAAAAGTTTTAAAATATTTATATATTTGTTTTATCATTATTCTGGAATCTAACTCTAAGAAGAATTCACAAGAGTATTAAGAAGTCAAAAAGAAAGCGCCTGACACAGGCTGTTTGACCAGTGTGTTAAAGCAGAGGCAGCATCCACATATTTCTGGTGCTGGAAGACCAACCTTGACCTTCTGCTTGTGCAGCACCTTCCAGTCTTGGACCTTTACCACATGATGGTGACATTTTCAGTGCTGAAGACATATGAAATGCTCACAGATTAATGAGTTCCTGTTGGGGTTCTGACAATACATCATAATTTAAAAATAGTTTTGGGCTCAAATAAGTGTGAGATATGCAGCTCTAGAGAGCAATTTTACAGTTATCAATGGTCCATGAATAACAAAATCTGCACATTATTTAGAGGAAGAGAAACATGAACAAAAAATGTTCACATCTTATATGATAAGTAGCAATTTTGTATACATATAATAAAGTCATTATTTTCAATTTTGCCACAGTTGTTTTGATAACATTTCCAATTCTTAAGTACTAGTCTACAGAGAATAAGTGGTATTATTACTTAAAGATTTTTTTGAATTAATAAACTTTGTGTTTTAGTCCAGTTTTAAGGTAAAGCAAAATGAACAGAAAGTACATAGAGGTCCCTTATACCCTCTGCCCCCACTGTCAACATCCTGAACCACAGTGGTACCCTTGTCACAATTGATGAACCTACACTGGCACCTCATTATCACCCAAAGTTTATAGTATATATTAGATTCACTCTTGGTGGTGTGCATTCTGTGGGTTTTGACAAACGTATAATGACATGTATCCACTGTCATACAGAATTGTTTCACTGCCTAAAATTCCTCTGTACTCTACCTGTTCATTCCTCTCTCCCCCCATTTATCCCTCCACAGCCACTAATCCTTTTGCTGTCTCCATCATTTTGCCTTTTCCAGAATGTTATTTAGAATCCTACAGAATGTAGTCTTTTCAGATTGATTTCTTTCACTTAATATATGCATTGAGGTTTCCCCTGTGTCTTTTCTTGGCTTGATAACTCATTACTTTTTAGTACTAAGTAATATTTCATTGTCTATATGTACCACAGTTTACTTATCCAGTCACTTACTGAAAAATGTCTTGTGTGGTTGTTTTTGGTTTGAATTTTAATGAAGTTTAACTTACCAGTTTCTTCTCTCATGGATTGTGCGTTTGCTGTTCTATCTGTAATAACTCATTGCCATACTCAAGGTCACCTCAATTTTCTTTTATATTATCTTCTAAGAGTTTTAAAGTTGTACATTTTAAATTTAGATTTATTATTCATTTTGAGTTAATTTTTGTGAAAGATGTAACATCTGTGTCTGGATTCTTTTTTTTTTTTTTTTTGCATGTGGTTGTCCAGCTGTTCCAACATACATTTGTTGAAAAGACCATCCTTGCTCCTTTGTCAAAGATCAGTTGACTATATTTATGGTAGTCTACTTCTGGGCTTTACATTCTGTTCCATTGATCTGTTTGTCTATTCTTTTGCTAATGATTTTTGTAGCTTTATAGCAAGTCTTTAAGTTGGGTAGTGTCAGTTCTCTGATTCTTCTCCTTCAGTACTGAGTTGGCAATTGTTTGTCTTTTGATTCTCCATATACACTTTAGAATCAGTTTGTCAATATCCACAAAATAACTTGCTGGAATTTTGACTGGGATTCTGGTGCATCTACAGATCAAGATGGGAAGAACTGACATCTTGACAACATTCACTTTCTATCCCTGAACATGGAGTATCTCTCCATTTATTTAGTTCTTCCTGGACATCTTTCTTCTAAGCCTTGTAGTTTGCCTCACATAGATCTTGTATATTTTAGAAATATACCTCGGTATTTTTTTGAGTGCTAATATAAATAGCAATGTGTTTTAATTTCAAATTCCCCCTGTTCATTAGAGGTAGATAGGAAAGTGATTGACTTTTGTATATTTGCTTTGTATCTTGCCACCTTGCTATAATTGCTTATTAGTTCCATGATTTTGTTGTTGTCATTGATTCTTTCAGATGTTGTACATGGATGGTTATACCATCTGCATTTTTAAAAAAAGGGTTTTATTTCTTCCTTCCCAATCTATGTACTTTTTATTTCCTTTTCTTGTCCTACTATATTAGCTAGGACTTTCAGTATGATGTTGAAAAGCAGTGGTGAGAGAGGACATCCCTTCTATGTCCCTGACCTTAGTGAGGAAGCTTTGGGTTTCTCACCATAAGCATAATGTTAGCTGGTTTTTGTAGATGTTTTTTTGTAGATATTCTTTATCAAGTTGAGGAGGTTCCACCCTATTCCTAATTTGCTGAGACTTTTTATCATGGGTGGGTGTTGGATTTTGTCAAATGTTTTTTTCTGCATCTATTAATATGATGATGTAATTTTTCTTCTTTAGCCTGTTGACGTTACATGTTACATTAACTGATTTTTGAATGTTGAACCAGCCTTGCATACCTGGAATAAATCTCACTTTCTTGTGGTGTATCATTTTTTTAATACATTGTTGGATTTGATTTTCTAATATTTTGTTGAAGTTTTTACATCTATGTTCATGAGAGAGATTTGTCTGTAGTTTACTTGCAATGTCTTTGTCTGCTTTTGGTATTAGGGTAATGCTGGTTTTATGAAATGAGTTAAGAAGTATTCCCTCTGCTTCTATCTTCTGGAAGAGATTGAAGAAAATTGGTATAATTTCTTCCTGAAATGTTTGGTAGAATTCAGCAGTAGCATTCAACCCTTCTTGGCCTGGTGCTTTTTGTTTCAGAAGATTATTAATTATTGATCCAATTTTTTTAATAGGTATATTCAGGTTGTCTGTTTCTTCTTGTGTGTTTTAGCAGATTGTGTCATTCAAGGAATTGGTCCATTTCATCTAGGTTGTAAAATTTGTGGGCATAGAGTTGGTCATAGCATCTCTTTGTTATCTTTTTAAAGCCAAGGGTATCTGTAGTGCTGTTCACTCTTTCACGTCTGATATAAATGATTTCTGTCTTCTTTTTTCTCAGTCTGGCTATAGGCTTATCAATTTTATTGCTCTTTCCAAAGAACTAGCTTTTTTGTTGTTCATTTTATGTAATGATTTCTTTGTTTTCAATTTCATTGATTTCTGCACTATTTTGTTTTGTTTTGTTTTTTTGCTTAATTTGGATTTAATTTCTTCTTTTTCTAGTTTCCTAAGGTAGAACCTTGGATTATTGATTTTAGGTCTTTCTTTTTTCCTATTGCATGTATTCAATGCTATAAATTTCCCTCTGAAGTAAGTGCTTCACTTCATTTAACAAATTTGGTAAGTTGATTTTTACTTTCATTTTGCTCAAGATATTTTTAAATTTCTCTTGATATTTCTCCTTTGAACCATGTGTTATTTTTAAGTATGTTTTTTATTTTATTTTATTTTATTTATTTATTTTGCGGTACGTGGGCCTCTCACTGCTGTGGCCTCTCCCGTTGCAGAGCACAGGCTCAGCGGCCATGGCTCACGGGCCCAGCCACTCCACGGCATGTGGGATCTTCCCGGACCGGGGCATGAACCCGTGTACCCTGCATTGGCAGGCAGACTCTCAACCACTGTGCCACCAGGGAAGCACTTAAATATGTTTTTAATCTCTAAGTATTTGGGGATTCTCCAGCTATCTTTCTGTTATTGATTTCTAGCTTAATTTACTGTGGTCTGAAATGTTGTAGAATTTCATTCTTTTAGGTGTGTAAGGTGTGATTTATGGCCCAGAATGTGGTCTATCTTGATAAATATTCTATGTGAGCTTGAGAAGAATGTATTCTGCTGTTGGGTGAAGTTGTCTATAGATGTCTATGCTATCTGATTGCTTGATAGTTCTGTTAACTGTTATTTCTGATTTTATGCCTTCTGAATCCATCCATTTCTGAGAGAGGAGTGTTAAAAGTCTCCAGCTGTAACAGTGGATTCGTCTGTCTCCTTGCAGTTTTGCCTCATGTATTTTGATGCTTTGTTGGTAAGTGCATATACACAAAGGATTGTTATGTTTTCTTGAAGTATTCACTCTTTATCATTATGTAATGCTCTCTTAATCCTTGATGACTTTCCCTGTTATGAAGTCTGCTCTGCCTGAAATTCATATGGGTACTCTCACTTTCTTTTGATTACTGTTTGCATGGTATATCTTTCTCTATCTCTTTCCTTTTAATTTATATGTGTCTTTATACTTAAATTTGGTTTCTTGTAGACAACATATTGTTGAGTTTTATTTTTTTATTCACTCTGATAATTTCTGCCTTTTAATTGCTGTATTTAGATCATTGACTTTTAAAGTGATTATTGATACCCTTGGATTAATGTCTACCATATTTGTTACTGTTTCCTATTCATTGTTCTTGTTCTTGTAAAGATTTTTTAAGTTGCCAAAATAGCACTTTTAATATAAAGTTATACTTTTTGAAATGTTGTTGAAGGCATTGTGTTATAAGCTAGTTTGAAATATAGCTTCATAGTTGAATTTTAGATACCATGGAAATACTTAGAATTAATTTTTCTAAATGTTCCAAAGTCAGTCTTTGTTTTCAAGAAGAAAAACTAGACTGATAAGCATGTAATTTCCTGCAATAAATTTGAAAGAAATCACAGGTCAAGGAATTGCAGATAAGGATATTTCCTCTGAAATGGGTATAAATTTCCACTCTAAATATTTCAACTGATTTATTTGTTTTTAACAGGAGGCTTGGTTAGGTACTTCTAAATACAGTAAAATTTATGATAATTTTCAGAAATTTTATTTCTGTTAAAATGTATTTAAACATTCACGTACTTGGAAGTCATTAGTCTTCAGAATGACAAATGATACATTTTGCTCCACCTCTGTTATGTCATAGTGGAATACATTTTGGTAAAAATTCAGTTTTTATTTTAATCTGGAATGTGCTTTGTAGGTTCATTTAAAGTTTTGTATAAAAGTTGTAGTTGGATAAGATGGAGAAATCAGTGGCTCCCCTAACTTCTCCTTTTTCAACTATTTACCTGCTCTATTAGTATGATTATGTTGCTTTTGTATTGGTAAGAGGCTGCATTTGAGAGTAGAGTGATCTTTCCTCTCTAAACCTGAAGAGATGACATATACCTTTCCTGAAATAGTTATTTGATTTGCTTAATTGTATTTTATTTTCTTAACATTTCCCCCCAAATCCCATTTATGTAAACAAAGTGTTTATTAGATTGAGTGGCAAGGTCACCAATAATTTTTTAAAAACGAGTTTTACAAAAGATAAAGTTTGTTACATTTTTTACACATCCTGCAAGTGTGAATTAATACTCAACTTGCTATCACTAATGGCACTGACCTCACGTGATTATTCAGTTTTCCTATTTCTTATATTTTAGAAATATAAGCTGAGTTTTGGATTAACTTATATCTGTGTCTTGAGAATTTTATAAATGAACAAAGAACATATTGCCATTATCATTGAAGTCTTAAGTAGTTAATTATATTTAAAGAGTAAAGATATTTTAATCTTATTTTTTAAGAGAAAAGAGTAAGAGCGCAAAGGATTAAGAGACCGTTTCCTGATATTTTACATTCTGCTGTGCATAGTCTTTGAACAACAAAGTATCAAGAACAGATATGAGTCCTAAAAGAGCACTCCTAAGCTGCTGCTTCAAATAGCTTCAAATATGATGCTCTTGGGGGCTCCCAAATGCCTGGTCACTTTTCACGGTGGCATTTATGGTAGAAAATCTCACAGAATGTCTGACTGTGCTGTCCCATCCCCAGTGGCTCTTCAAATGCCAAATGACATTGCTGGCCAGAATGATTCTCAGTATTTGTTTTCCCAAAGCATGAACTTTAAAGCTGTTTTTCACACTCTTGAGTTCAATAAGGACAAGTAGCCACGGCCTCTGCCCTCGAGGAGCTTCTGTGTATCAAGGGAGAGAGACGGACCACCAACCAAACACAGTCAAGTAAATACCCTGCTCTTAGTGGGAACACAGGGGAGGAAGCTAGTCGTTCTTCTGAAAGAATTAGAAAACCTTTTACAGATGAGGTCCTTGACCATGGAATTCATTCCACAGAAAATATATCAGAAAGAAATGGGAAAAAATGAAGAGAGCCAACTCACAAAAATCTGCAAGCTTGCAAGATGGTATAATTGATTATTAGAAATAAATCAAGAAAGATGCTTGGCACTGGAAGAAAGGGAGCTACAACTCAGGACGTTCAGGTAGAAGGACTCATTTCTTCTCTCCCTTTCTAATGAGTACAAAAATCATCAGAGAATATAAAAATGCTTGCACTCTAGCAGCCATTTGAGTATTTCTTAAGTGTAAGCATGGCGATATTTCCTTTGCACGAGACATCCCAGTTGGTTCTGTCAACAGCTCTTACAGTTAGGCATTATCATTTCCATTCTATAGTTGGAAAACAATTAAGATTAGTAAAGTTGGATAAACTTCCTGAGGTCACCTGGTTAGTATCCTGAGGTCACCTGGTTAGTATGTGCTATGTAAGGGATCCATGCTGTCTGATTCCAAAGTTCATCCATGCTCTTAGCCACTGCAGCATGCTGTCTCCCTTGAACAAGAGATGTGCTAGAAAGAATATCAAGACACCCGGACCTACCTGGTTCCTGACTTCCAGAAGGAAGCACACAGGGAGGGGCTTAGCATGGAAGCTCCGTCTCTCTCTGCAGAGACCTGGTTCCAGAGTGCTTACTTTGCTGCTGTGTTTTTAACTGATGGAGACCACCAGATACCTCTTTTCCCTCAGTGAAAAGTAAGATGCTAGCAATCCCTGAAATTCAGTTTCATAATCCAGGAGCATCTCACTCCTTTAGCTTAGAGCTATAGGATAGTCTTTTTTTGTTTGTTTTTGTTTTTTAAATGTTGACTTTATTTATTTATTTATGTATATATTGGCTGCATTTGGTCTTAGTTGTGGCATGCAGGCTTCTCTCTAGTTGTGGCGCGTGGGCTCTGGGGTGCGTGGGCTCCGTAGTTTGCTGTACGTGGCTCGGTAGTTGTGGTGCCCGGGCCTAGTCCCCCAGCCCCCCCCCCCCCCCCCCCCCGCCGCATGTGCGATCCTAGTTCCCCAACCAGGGATCGAACCAGCGTCCCCTGCATTGAAAGGTGGACTCTTTACCCCTGGACCACCAGGGAAGTTGCTAGGATTGTCTTCCGACTTCCCATTTTCTTGGCATGTGACTACAAAATCCTAACCTACACACATAGAAACAAACACTCCTGGTCTCTACCCTTAAGATCCCACTGATTAAGTTATTTTCTTGTTTTTAATTTTTGGAGTCTCTATCAAACTAAGATTTCTCCACTGTTAATAACTGCGAATTGCCCTGCTGGGGAAATGTGAGATGGGGAATGGAGGTCAGAAACTGTTGATTCTGGCTGAGTATTCCTGCTGGATAACTAAGAGAACATGTGCCGGCAGCCAGGGCGTTTCTGTCTCAATCTGCATGTCTGTGGTCCACAGGCTGCAGGAAAAAGTGTCTGGCTGACTCCCTGGTGGTCAGTGCAAATTTTTTGTCATGGAAGGCCACGTGGGCATCGGTCAAATGCCTGACTCCTGGGATTGACCAAAGCTACTCTTTCATAGGTAAATCCTGTTCCTCCCTAAAACTATTACTCAGAAATACACCAGCCAGTCACATTTCTCATGAGGCTTTTTATTTTACAGAGTAGGTCCTAGTTCCATGTTGGAAGGAAAGTGAAATCCATCCTTAATTCATCTATTTCATACCCAGCTGAATATCATGAGTGGTATCTGGAAACTGCTTGACTTTTTATTCCTGTCAGTTGTCTATAGAAAAGATTAGTATGAAAAAAGGCAATAGGTTCCAATTCTTGATTCACATTTTCCTATGCAAGTTAGACTATAAACCATCTTATCTAAAGTTTTCAGTTTAGAGATATGCTTGAAGTGAGAGATGAAAAATTATAATTCCTGAAGATCTCTGTGTTCATGGGCAAGTTTCCCCAAGTCTTATGTGGAGCACAGAGAAAATAATGTTTTTTATGTTACATCCATGAAGCAAAAAGGGAGAATCTGTGGAATGCTTTTGGGTCCAGTATTCACAGTATGCATATTAACTGAGAGCAAAGGGAAATTATAACAGAAATTGATTTAAAGGTGTAATACTGGGGAGATTATTTTAATTTGACAAAGTTAATATGTTCAGCAGTGCAATGACGACACATGCAAACCTCCTAATTGGATTTTTGACTTTATAGCACTTGCACTTTATTACAAATGAAATGGAGCATTGCCCAGATAATTATCACTTAACTTGGAGCAAGCACCTCTGGGTTCGTAACTCATATAAATTTGGACTTTGACTATTGAACCAGGGGCTCAAGGTATGTACCTTTAAGTTATTACTCTATCGTAACTCTTGTAAAATAAAGGATGGGATGCTATAATTTTCTTCTGTTCTCATATATTAGAGATAAAAATTTAAAATGGGCACTATAGTAATAGGCATTATAAATTATAAAAAATTTCATTAAAGAAAATAGCTTAACTGTTATCGCTAGTATTGCCAGTATCATAACTATTCAGAATAATGCTATACAATTTTAAAATAACCAGTAATAAAGTGATTTCTTCAGAGTATTATTACCTTACAGGGTAAAATGAATGAACATTACTTTATCAAACACTGAGACATAGAACTAACAATTTGTCTTTATCGAGGCAGCGTGTTTTAACAAAAGTGATCTCAGAAATGAGAAAAAACAGAAAAATACATCAACTTTATATAATTAAGTAACTGGGAGACAAATTATACTTCTTTACTTAAATATCGGAAGTGAAAAAAAAAGGATGAAAACCTGAGTATACTTGTTCTAGCCAGCAGTACAAAGAGTCAGGATAAAGAAATGTGAGAAATAGCAAATCACCATGAGTCTGAACAATTTCTCCTTTGGCTTGAGTCCTGGTACCTGGAAATAGGCGAACACCCGACAGAATACACTTCTCTTGATTTCTGTTCCCTTAACATTCTATTAAAATGCTATTCTTGGTAAGCTTTCCTCACTATCAGCAGAACAATGCCCTCAGATCTAAAGAGGTGTGCTTGGAAGGCACGATGGGTTTACCTCCCCCTCGGAGCTGCGGACTGAGTGCCCACCCAGCCCCTGCACGAGGCATACAACAGGCCCTGTGCGACATGAGAGACCCCAGGCCCCTGGGCTGTAACCCCCCACGGTCCAGCATCCTGGATCTGCAATGAAGCATGCGGAGACGTTTGGAACGCGCAGCTGGACGTAGGGAACTGAGGCCCAGGACACAGACCGTCTGGAGACAGGAAGGATGAGTTTGTTTTTCTTGGGGGGGGGGGATAGCTGATAATGTCGGGGGCGGGGTTGGCGAGCTAGCTTTGCAGAGTGCAAAGCCGCCGAATGAGAAAGGTAGAGGGTCAAGACGGGACCCTGGGAAACACCAAGGGGATAGGGGTGAGCCGCAGAAGGAAATCCACTGACACTGCAGGACAGTTAGAAAGCATGCTTTACAAAACGGGGAAGAGGTCTAGTTTCAAGCACGATGCTCCAATCACAGTGTCAAATGATGCAGGAAGATGAGCTCTAAAAGGACTCTGGATGGGCTTCCCTGGTGGCGCAGGGGTTGAGAGTCTGCCTGCCGATGCAGGGGACACGGGTTCGTGCCCCGGTCTGGGAAGATCTCACATGTCGCGGAGCGGCTGGGCCCTTGAGCCATGGCCGTTGAGCCTGCGTGTCCGGAGCCTGTGCTCCGCAATGGGAGAGACCACAACAGTGAGAGGCCCGCGTACCGCAAAAAAAAAAAAGGACTGTGGATGTGTCAGGTAGGAGTTAACAGATGACCTTAGCAGGTGCAGTCTGGGTGGACCACGAGTGTGGAGGCCGGATTCCCACTCTCTGAGGTGAGTTAGAGCAGGGACGTGGTGAAAAGCCAGCGTTGTCTCTGCTGGCATCGATGTCTGCTGTTATTTCCACCGCAGAAATGGCGGGAGGAGAAACAGAATAGCTCAGTGACACAGTTCTCAGCATTGCAGTCACCTTCAGAAGGGTTTATTTAAAATTTTTTAACAGTAATTAAGGCCAAACCAGTTAAATCTGAATCTCTGGGGATGGGACCTTGATATTGATATTTTAAATAGCACTCCAGGTGATTTTGATGTTCAGCTAAAATTGACAACCAGTGGATTCATTAATAAGAATATGGGTTCTAGAAGCAGCGTTAGTTTAAATGTCAGCCTCACTAAATGTGGGAACTTCAGTTTCCTTAGAGAAGTGGAAATAGCCATAGTATCCTCCTCATTGGCGTATAAGAAGGGTGCAGTGACATGCAGTACTATTACCGGCTCTTGTTGTATCATTAACACACACAGCAGACCTCGCTGGTTCCTCTGGCCCTCTGGGACAGCTCTCTCTCTCTCCACGGTATTTACATCATCTCGTGTAGTGCAGCCAGGCTGCTGAGTACTTGAGTACAAGAACAGCTGTGGAGGGTGCCACGGCATCTTCTTCCCGACTCTGAAGTCCTTGCTGCTGTGGCTGGAACCGGACAGGGAGCTGGATGTTGGGTGTCCTTCTGGGGGCCGGGCCAGGACCTGGACTACTTCTGTGACCTCCTGTAGAGCCCAGTCCAGAGCAGATGTGTGCTTGTCTAAGCGATGGAGTGACTGACCAATGCGCAAAACATAGGCTCTTCTCTTTATGCAAGAGACAGAGAGAGAGAGAGAAAGTACAGCCCTTGGCGACCACATAATAACCAAGACACGAGGAGAGGCAGGCTCTCCCATTCTTTGCACATCATCTACTCAGCAACCCTGCTCCTGCTTAAGCCTGGTCATTGGCTGTTGCCCCAGAGTTAGCTGGGTCAAAGTCTTTTTGCTTTGTTCTTGTTCTTGCTGGAGTTTTACATATGCATCTTGGGCCTTTTGTCTCCAGTGCCGATCATAGAAATTTATGATTCCCTCAGAGAACTTGATAGGATCTCAAGCCACTGTTCATTTTCTACCCTGCATTAAAGTCACCTGTGGTCACACAGTATGTGCTGGGAGACCATAAATACTATATTCTTTGCCATGGCAGTGGGTGGATAGGCATTTGGAAACGTTCGCCGGATGATGGTACCTGCACAGCCCCTGGTTTCTTTCCTGGCTTCCTACTCTTGGGTCTTACCTTGGCTGCCATTGTCAAAGCAAAACTTGTCCTGGAGCAAGTGAAACAGGTAAGGAAGATTTTATTCAAGGCTATTTCAGTGTGGCGGAGACTCAGTCTGAACTAATTTCTGCTGAAACAAAAGGCAGGAGGTTTTTTTTCTTTTTTAAAAAAAAATTTTTATTTAGACTGAGATATTTGGTACTCATTTTCTCTTTTTTTTGTTGAAATAGTTGATTTACAATGTTGTATTAGTTCCTGATGTACAGCAAAGTCATTCAGTTATACATATATATGTATATATATATCCGTATCCACTGTTTCTCCGATTCTTTTCCTTTATAGGTTATTACAAATTATTGAGTATAGTTCTCTCTGCTATACAGTAGGTCCTTGTTGGTTATCTATTTTATATAAAGTAGTGTGTATATGTTAATCCCAAACTCCTAACTTATCCCCCCACCCCTTATCCCCTGGTAACATTAAGGTTTTTTTCTACTTCTGTTTTGTAAATAAGTTCATTTGTGTCATTTTTTTTTTTTTTTAGATTCCACACATAAGTGATATCATAGGAGTGTTTTTTAAGTGCCAGGCGAGCTGGTAGAAAAGCACTGGAAGATGTTAGGGGGGAGATTGAGTAACGGGGTGTGTGTAGCATTGAGTTATTCCTGAGTTTGCAAGTGTTCGTCTCTGTGACTATGGCATCTGCATTTGCTAATTGGTGCCCCTCAAGTCAGGCTCCTATTTTCCCACAGACACTGGGAAATCAGTCAGGGCTCTTTCCTAATGAGTACATTTCAAAGGGGTGACTCCCAGGTCCTTTACTACCTACATTCTGAGGGAGTAAACCTGGGGAGAGGTTGGGAGGAGATTTACATCTCAAAGGGGCAGAGAAAGAATTCAGGACTACAAGTTTTCTAAAATAAATGCTCTCAGAAAAGGAGGTCAAGGCCTAGAGTCAGGAAGATGCCTGCTCTGAATTTCCAAGCTGAGGGGAACGTGAAGGCTGTCTTGGTCACCGTGCTTGAAGTTTCCTTGGTTTAATCTTTTTCTTAACATCAGTTCCTCTAGACTCTCTTGATTCTGGCTTTAGTTCTGCCTTTATGCTATGGTTTAAGTCAAATTTTTATTGTACTAATACATTTTTTTAAATCTTTGAAAAATTGTATTAATTGGGAAAATACATAAATTTAAAATCATATACACACACAGTCTTTAGATTTGGAAGCAATCTTAAAATTAATCTTGTAACAGGCTGACTCCACGTTGCATCTGTTTCTTTGACTTTAGCCTTCGCTTTTTGTTGCTTTTGTTATTATAATCACACCTAATCCCCTGCCTCAGGGAACCCTGCCCGCCTGTGAATGACTGCAAGAAAGAAGAAACTAACACAGCCCCTCCCCCAAATAATTCCAGGTGATTATTTGCAAGACTGAAGGCCCTTTTACTTTACTTCCTCATCTCCTCCCCCCTCTCTGTGGGATGGGGGGAGGAGATAAAAGAAACTGACATCCAAACCCCCAATAAGATTGTGTATGGGAGACACTAGTCTGCCATCTTCTCAGTCTGCTGGCTTTCCGAATAAAGTCAACACCTCGTCTGCGATTCATTGGCCTGTCCTGTGGTGAGCGGAGCGAGCTTGGACTCAGTAACAATCTAACGTAATCCCATGTCAGATATTTGAGTCTCCTTGATAGCATTCTGCCCCAGTTTAATTATCTCTAGGGAAGATAAGTATCAGATAATTCTTCCTTTCTTTGGCCACGTCCTCGCCCTCAAAGATAAAAATGTGCAAATGTAACTCTCACTCTCAAGAGGGTCCCTGTAGTAAATGTACACATGGTTGAACTTTGGCCTTCCCTTCCCGTGTCTTCTCATCTTTGGTGTGGATAGCCATTGTTCTGTTTACAAGGTTGGTTCAAGGCAGCTCATTACCCTGGTTGTTTTTTTCAACATTAAGATGCAGCACTCAGCAGTGAATGCAAAATTTCCGAATGACCCATTCAGAGTAGGAAATGATCACCCCATTTCCTTTGGACACTTTAATTCCATTAATGGAGACAGAGATCAAAATCATTTTTGGTAACTTTCCACATGTACTTTCTTACTATATGTTTAAAACGTAAGTGTTGGACTTTACGTAGACTCTTACTGAATATACTGTGTTGGATTTGGTCCACCATTGGAATACTGGTTGTATCCTACATTTCCTTAGCTAGTTTTTCCATTTTCATGTAATCTGCTACACTGATGAAGTTTACTTCCGCTTCATCAGCAGAGTCTGAGAAGAGCCATTGCCCAGCACTTAACAGTGAGCCTGCGCTCAGAGGACTTGGTCATTCAGGGAGGTAAACATTCGCCGCCTCCTTCGGGATCTTGCTTCCTAAGACACCTAATGTGCTCTTCAGCAAGTCTTTATTACTTTCTGATTATTCTCATAAACTTAGTTTTTAAAAGGCAAAAGATTTTAAAAAAACAATTATAGTAGATTCTTTATTTCAGTTTGTTCTTCAACTCCCTCGTGGCATTTCTGGGCATTTATTCCGACCAAAACACATAGCTGGAATAGTATTTAAGAAAACCCATGCGACCTATCTGAAAAGCTTATAGTTTCTCTAGGAAAAAATTGCTAGAATTATTCCTGGAAAAAACCAAAACTGTCATTTTTACGCTCACGAACAACCAGGAGACAGAAGGGCCGGGTGTCCCTTGCTTGGTGTCTTTGTCTGAGGGATGTCTTCTCCACTTTCAACTCAGTTAGGAAAACATTTCAAGGCATGAGCCTTCTTTAATCCCTCACATAACTAGTGTTCAAACATGAATTTTCATAACTGGGGTGTTTCTGAATTGGCGTTCTATGGATTTATGAGGCAGCAAAACAAAATTTCTGGATGATCTTTAAAATTTTTATTATGTCACGTTCTCTGCATATGAAGACATGTAGCATATAAAGTATGATGCTAGTAGTACAAGGAACACTCACCGCTCAGTTTAAGAACAAGAACATTACCAAGGTCACCGTGGTTTTCCTTAGTGACCTTCCACTGCCTTCCTTTTTGGGAGGCAATTTTCATCCTGAATTTTATGTTTAGCATAAAATTCCTTTAAAGAATATTATTTATTTCCTTTAAAGAATATTATTTATTTCCTTTAAAGAATATTAAATATTTCCTTTAAAGAATATTATTACCACGTATGTAAGTATCCCTAAATAATAGATTAATTATGCTTGTTTGTATATTTTCATTTTCAAAAAATGAGGTAAACATCAGAAAAGCTTAGATACCCACGGTGGCCAAAATGGAGATTTCCATGGCAAATTCCTTTAAGCAAGTGAGCCAACTGCACCCTGGACGGTCTGCTTCTGTTTGGATCCCCCATCCGTTAAGAAGATGCTTCTGGGGCTTCCCTGGTGGCACAGTGGTTGAGAGTTCGCCTGCCGATTCAGGGGACACGGGTTCATGCCCCGGTGCAGGAGGATCTCACATGCCGCGGAGCGGCTGGGCCCGTGAGCCATGGCCACTGAGCCTGCGCGTCCGGAGCCTGTGTTCCGCAACGGAAGAGGCCACAACAGTGAGAGGCCCGCAAAAAGAAGATGCTTCTGAAAACTACATATGGACCATGTATCCTATACTCCCCATTTGCCAAAGTACTTCTTTACTTTTGCTGTTTGAAAAGCTACGTGTAGTATATGCAATAATTTTGCTGGTGTTAATAGCATATTAGAAAATAAAAACATATTAAATTCAAAATTTGACATAACAATGACTTTGACCATTCTACCTGAAGGAATAGTCAAGTGCTTTCACAAGTGAAATAATTATGCTGTTTAACTTATAACATGATTAAGTTGACTGTAAGTATAAGTGCTAAATTTCAGGTACCGAGACTGTTAGTTGAGGGTCTCCCATCTGGATCTTGTAAAGCCCTGTGGTCCTTTTTGCAGGTCTTTATTCTCCTTGATCACCCATTGGCTGCTCACGTATTTATTGGTTCACCTCCCTCCCACTTGAATTTTGCCCTCTCTCAACATCTGTCTTTCCTTAACCCACACTTGGTTGACATCTGTCTTCACATCATGTCATGTCTGTCTCTACAAGTCTCTCACTCTTGCTTTGTCCAGGATGCAGAATGAATTTAAATTCTGGGTGATTGGAGTGCAGATTGAAACCTTCTGAAGGGACTCTGGCCAGATCTAAAATAAGTTGTTTGATCACAGGGAGAGAGATGTAAAAACTTCAAGGATAGGGTGGCAGATATGAAGATAGACAAGGAGAAGTTGAGATGTGGAGATAGATGGATGGGGGTAAAATTTTAGTACAAGATGAAAAATAGAAAGAAAATTAATTTTAAAGGAAATCTACACTAACAATTTTCATTGTTCTAGACAATTAAACTCAACTTTAGTTTTCGTATTTTATCATGGGCTGTTTGCTGGGGCTTCCTCATAAATAAGGCCTCCAGACTGTTTCAATAGAACTTGCATCTAGCTTGTAATACAATTAATTGGTGATTCTGTTTGTATTATCCTTCTGCAATCTATGCACTCAAGGCATCCCTTTAAGTAGACAATAAATTCTTTTTGACAGGATAAGACTCTGCTGCTAGGCACTTAGTCACAATTAATCTCTTGGATATTAAATAAACATCCAGGAAAGGTGATCCCTGAGGCAGTGAGGAATAAAGCAAAGGGATGGGTGGGAGATCTGACACTGAAATCTCACTGTTGGCTGCCAGGGCTCCCACCCTCTTACACTGAACTGAATTCTACGTGGTCTTTCAGGCTCAGCTTTGAGTCCTTTTTTTAATTTTATTTTTTAAAATGTATTCATTTTTATTTTTGATTGGCGTATAGTTGATTTACAATGTTGGGTTAGTCTCTGCTGTACAGCAAAGTGAATCAGTTGTACATATACATATATCCATTCTTTTTTAGATTCTTTTCCCATATAGGTCATTAGAGAGTATTGAGTAGAATTCCCTGTGCTACACAGTAGGTTCTTACTTAGTTATCTATTTTGTATACAGTAGTGTGTTTATGTCAATCCCATTCTTCCCAGTTATCCCTCCCCTGCTTTACCCCCTGGTAACCATATGTTTGTTTTCTACATCTGTGACTCTGTTCCTGCTTTGCTTTGCTTTTATGTGGAATCTAAAAAAAAGAGTATAGGGGCTTCCCTGGGGGCGCAGTGGTTGAGAACCTGCCTGCTAATGCAGGGCACACAGGTTCGAGCCCCAGTCTGGGAGGATCCCACATGCCATGGAGCAATTGGGCCCGTGCGCCACAACTACTGAGCCTGTGCGTCTGGAGCCTGTGCTCCGCAACAAGAGAGGCCGCGATAGTGAGAGGCCCGTGCACCGCGATGAAGAGTGGCCCCGGCTCGCCACAACTAGAGAAAGCCCTCGCACAGAAACGAAGACCCAACACAGCAAAAATAAATTAATTAATTAATGAAAAAAAGAGTACAAATGAAATTGTTTGCAAAGCTTTGAGTTCTTTTATGCAGGAAGCACATTAGAGCCAAGAAGTAACACGGAGCTTTGGCAGGTCTGATCCCAGGGGGAAGCTTCTGTGTCATTGATTTTGTTGGGAATCTGAGGAGAACTGAGAGTCCCAGAAGAACATACAGTTTACACACTTCTGTGACGAAGAGGCATTTTCAAGTGTGGCTACCCTCTACTCTCTCTAGCCAGGGAAACTCTGGTTCACTGGGATGGAGAGTGGCTGCCCTGCGCCTGGGGTCCTGGAAGATCTCCCGACACAGAGCCGTGAATCTTCTGAATAGAAGGAAAATTGATGGCCAGAGGAAGCCCCCAAAGCTGGTGTTTCTCCAGTTTTCATGTGCTTACGACTCCCCTGGGGATCTTGGTAAAATGCAGATTCCAGAGCTACTGACAGATTGAGTCGGGGGGTGGGAGGGCACCGAGAAGCTGCCTTTCCAGCAAGCTCCCAGGTGTCACTGCTGTTACTTTGCGGTCTAGACTTTGAATGGAACAGCCCTAAGGAGTCCCTGTACCACGATTAATTCCATCAGGAAACCAGAATGGCTTCAATGGATATTCACAACCAAAGAACAGTCTTCTGGAAGGCTGCGCACAGGCTGGAGAGGGCCCAAGGGCACCTCTGCCCAGCCAGTAAGATCAGCAAAATTGACTCTGGAATCCAGTGTGGTCGATGACAGAGCAGATCACCTCTCCATCCAGGAACCAGCATCCTGAGCAAATAGATGAGCGATGTTTGTGACCCCGAATGGGAAACCCCTAGCACAGAACCTGGGTGATACCAATGGCAATGAATGAGGGCCACCCTGCTGTGCCAACTGTGGTGATTGACCCGCTATTCGTCCGGGCATGCAGAGGACCCATCAGGGCAGAGAAGTGACCAAGACTCCGGCCTCCGGTGGGGCAGCCTGGGTGCAGGAACTGCCCTGTCATGTCTTAGCTGCGTCCCTTAGGAAGTTCCTTAGCCTTTCGGGCCCTCATAATTTTCCGTATGTAACTAGAGATACTAAAGTGCCTTCTTCCCGGGGTTGTTGTGAGACACATGAAAACACTTATCACCGTGCCTGGCATTTAAAAATGCTCAGTAAAAATTACTTATTATGCTTCCAGCAAGATAAATTTTGCCTTTGATGATATCTAGCGACTTTATCAGAATAAAGACTTTCTTATACATCTTATTGTGACAAATGCAAAATACTCACATAGGAGCTGAATTTTTTTTTTTGAGTTCACTTGATCGGAGTATGTACGTTACAGCAAGTCCCCTACAAACGAACGAGTTCTGTTCCCAGAGTGCATTCACAAGTCCAATGTGTTCGTAAGTCCAACAGAGTTAGCGTAGGTACCAAACTAGCGCAATCGGCTAGATAGTACTGTACTCTAATAGGTTTATAATGCTTTTCACATAAGTAATACATAAGAAAACAAACAAAAAATAAAGAAAACATTTTTAATCTTACAGTACAGTCCCTTGAAAAGTACAGTAGTCCGGTACACCAGCTGGCGTACAGGGGCTGGCATCGAGTGAACAGGCAAGAAGAGTTACTGACTGGAGGAGGGAGAGGAGGTGGGAGATGGTAGAGCTGAAGTGTTGTCAGCAACAGGAGATGGAGGGCAAGCTGCACTTTCACTTTCACGGATGGCACAGGCTCTGGTTCCTTGCTGGATTCAATTCTATCTACCCTCTCAAAAAAATGATCCAGTGATGTCTGGGTAGCAGCTCTTTTTTTCTCATCATAGATGACATGGTAGCACTGGATTGCATTCTGAACGGCTGCTGCAACCTTCGTGTACCGTTCTATGTTTGGGTCCTGTGCCTCAAAAACTAGCAGTGCCTCCTTAAATAAAGAAAATCCCCTGCCATTTCCTGCGTTGTGAATCACTTTGGTTCTTCAGTTTCTTCTTCCTCTTGTCTCTCTTTGTCCTTTCTGTGGGCCTCCAATTCCTAATGCTCCTTAGCAGTACCAGCTACATCACCGCTGCTTTGACACTTCTTTCCGGACATCCTGGGCTTGAAGTAAAGATACCGTACTACTGTACAGTACAGTAAAGTACACAAAAGCACAACCATTTGTAGAGGACGCAGGCACGTGCCAATGTACACCAGACACATGAACTAACTTACATGATTGGACATGCCAATGCACGTTTACATCTTTGAAAGTTCGCAACTTGAAGGTTCACACGTAGGGGACTTACTGTATCTTGTTAAAATTAGTTTGCTGTTTTTGTGATAATAACCAGGCAGCAGCATGAAGCCATCCTAGACCATTTCCTCTAACTTAGCATTCTAACTGAGGGACAGTTTCATTTCACAGATTAGCCAGTTTTAACAAAGTGAAAATATTTGTCACTTCTGATATCCTGACTCCTGGGTATTTTTGTTGGCAGGCCTGCACACGCATCAGCTGGACTCAGAGTTCTCTCGGAATACGTGCTGTGTTTATGCATAATTCATTCTGTTCTTTGCTCTCTGTTGTACACGATCTATTCCTATTGCTATGAGAATAGCGATTCAATGACAATAACCTCTTTACTTTGTTTCAGTCATTTCCACAGTTACTGTGGTGACAGGTTGATTCGGGCTTTGATGCTGATGAAAAGGAAAAGAGAAACTTTTTTAATAAAGTGACTCTTTTCCGCTCAATTTGCTTTGCATCTCTTTGTGCCTCAAATTTAGCAAGTGAAACGTTTGTTCCCAGGGATGATCTGAAATACAGGGTTGGCTGTCACATGCATGATTGATTCTAAACGTATGCCTGAGTCTTTCTTACAAGACTGAACCCTAGGACAGCAAAACACACTGGAAAAAAGGCTTTCCTGTCATTGGCAGGTACACCGTCATGTCTGACTTAACCCTTGGATTGTAAACAAGCAGCAGCTGGCAAGAGATCACAAGTAAAACCAGTCTCTGAGTCTCTGTTTTCCACAAGTCTCGCCAGGAAAGGTATCTCTCTGAGCCATTACTCCACGTCACCCTCTCTTGCCCCTTGACTCTTTCAGTCCCCCTCCTCCCAGCCATATTCACTTTCCTTGTCTACATTTTTGCACCCGTCTGCCCCTCTCTGGTTTCTGTGGCTGAGCAGTGAGTCATGGAAACTACTCAAGACCCATGTCTCCTGGTTTGTCCTCCAGCCGTATCCTGTTATGTGTCTGTCTTTCAGCTGCCCTTGGAACAAGATGCCTTCTTCAGTGCTACTTCTCTTGTTTAAATTTTCTGTCTTTGAATTACCAGCCATCACCCCCATTTTTAAATATTTTCTTTAATTTCATTTTAAACAAGTAGTACTTTGGCTAAATGACAGTGTCTCTTTCAATTATGACCTGGGTAATGGTATAAGGTGCTAACCTTAATTAGTTCTAATTAGTATTTCAAACCCAGCTGGTCCTGTGATCATTCTTCTCTCCCTCCAATAGCAGTGGGATATAGTACAGATTTTCGGAGTGTATGTGCACAAGTTTGATTTCCATTTCTCTTAACAATCATGCTATTTTTCTGATTTGGGAGAGTCTAGCTATATCCAATTAGTGGGACTGATTTTCCAGTAAGTTAAATTGAACGTCTCTGGAATATTGGCGAAGGGCCAGTTCAAATGTGACATGCGTTGGAAAACTGAATCTTGTGGGTCAGATCTGGCCTGACACCTGTTTTGTAAATAGTCTTATTGACACACAGCCATACTCACTTGTTTATGTGTTGTCTGTGACTGCTTTCACACTACAGAGACTATGCCCCGTAAAGCCTAAAATATTTGCTGTCTGACAATAGAAGAAAACGTTTGTGCACTCGTGGACTACCCCACACACCAGGCCTGGAAAATGTCCCTGGTTATGTCTCGAGGCAAAGTTTATCAGAAGTTCAGCCTGATATCTGAAAATCTCTTTTCCCCCAATTTGTGAAAATCACATATTAACTCATAGGAAAGGCCAGATTATTTTCAGAGATACCACAAAGGTATTTTGCATACAAACAGGGTTGCCAGATAAAAGACACAGGACACTAAGTTAAATTTGAATTTCAGAAGAACTGCAAAGATTTTTTTGATATATGTATGTTCCAAATATTGCATGTGACATACGCTAAAAATTTATTTAGTTTTCTGAAATTCAAATTTGACTGGACATCTTGGGCTTTTATTTGCTAAATCTGACAGCCCTCTCTATAAGAGGATGAAAAGAAGGGCAATGAAGAGAATCTGAAGCAACGTCTGCTTCACCGTGAGAAGTCTCTAGTTTATTAGCACCTTCTGATGTATTGTCTGGTCACATTCCAGAGTTCTCCAGTTTATATGCATGCTTTGAATCAATAATGAGAGACTTCATTCTTTTTTTTTTTTTTTGCGGTACGCAGGCCTCTCACTGTTGTGGCCTCTCCCGTTGCAGAGCACAGGCTCCGGACCCGCAGGCTCAGCGGCCATGGCTCACGGGCCCAGCCGCTCCGTGGCATGTGGGATCTTCCCGAACTGGGGCACGAACCCGTGTCCCCTGCATTGGCAGGTGGACTCTCATCCACTGCGCCACCAGGTAAGCCCTGAGACTTCAGTCTTTACATCCAGGTGTTTGGCACACAGGTGGTCTGCTTTCCAACCCCGGAATCCATGCTGTTTCTTGGCAGTTTGAAAATTTCAGTTGCCCATCAGATTTCAGGAGGGAGAGCACTTTTCAATACAAGATGAAGGGGAATTACACAGTAGGACTTCCTAGGTTTGATTTAATCACAGGAGGAGAGCAAAAAGTAGAAAGTTTTACAAAACAAGTGGTTGGGAGAATTGGCAAGAGTCCAATTGTTCTAATATTGCTCTATCTGTAAGGAACAGTGTTAGGGATTTAACTGTAGTTTGGAAACATTGAGCAATGCAGAATATTAACTGAGAGAAAGCAAGGTGAGTTAAACAGAAAAATAATATATTAAAATTTCTATATTAGAGGCAAGCTTCTGCTTAGCTGTGCCTTAGACCACTTAATGGACTCCTGGGAAGGCTTTCTCTAGTCGCGGCGAGCAGGGGCTACTCTTCATTGCGGGTGCACGGGCTTCTCATTGCGGTGGCTTCTCATGTTGCGGAGCACGGGCTCTAGGCATGCAGGCTTCAGTAGTTGTGGCATGTGGCTTAGTAGTTGTGGTGCAGGGGCTTAGTTGCTCTGTGGCATGTGGGATCTCCCCGGACCAGGGCTTGAACCCGTGTCCCCTGCATTGGCAGGCAGATTCTTAACCACTGCACCACCAGGGGAGTGCTTTGCTGAGCGATTATAAGTCAATAACCACACGATTCTGGTTCTCTATTTCTCATCTGAAGAAGCTACGTTAGAAGATTTTGAAGCTTCTTACCAGGTCTAAACCTTGACTTCTGTTACATGCCTATGCACGTTAGATTAGATTGTGATGTCTACAGTATGTCCAAAATATCAAAATTATCAAATGTAAATGTGAACTCGAGCCCCAAATTTGGGAAACATGACAGCATTGGAAGCTAGCCTCTATAGACGAGACTGATTCCCATCAAATTAGAACAGGCCTGTTTAAATTAGATGGAGCAATGGTTTAATATCTTAGGTTTGTCTACTTCTAGCACATGTTCATGAAATTTTTGTATGTCTGAAATTCTGTTCCTCTCTTTCTTCATAAATATTTTAGTTTCCTGGTGGTTCGTAAAAGTTTCAGAGAAAATTTTAATTGACAGTAACTTCCATTATATGGTGCCCGGTTTGAAAGTAGGTACCATAGAAAGTCTTCTGTGGGGTTTGTGATGTAGTAATCCATCAGTTCGATAGAAAAAAATACACATGAGGTTATGGTAAAAGTTTCAGGGGAAATAACTGACTCGATATGCTTATTCAGAAATAGTTATTTGGGATAATACAACTAGAATTGGGGAGATGCTGGTGTGTGTTCTCCATGTTAAGTATTTAAAAAAATACAGATCTAAGAGAGCGAAAAGAGTATGTAGGTATGCTAAGATTAACTTATATGTCTGCTAAAACACCATTTCTAAAACTTGATTTTAAATTTAAAACATTATAGATGAGGCTAAAATTGCCTCTGCCCACCACCCTGATTCTTCTCCCTTCACCCCCACCCCTTTTGAGGTAAGTACCACTGTTGTTTTTGTGTGGGTCGTTTCAGGGGATTTTCAATGCATTTTCTCACAGAGGTTTGACTTTGCTGTTTTCTGTATGTGTTAATAAGCCCAGCTGTTTTCTGTATGTGTTAATAAGCCCAGTTTGTCAGTGTTGGATGGGAAAACAATGCTGCTGCTGAAAGACCTTTTGCACTGGGCTTGATTATCAGATTGAAGATGGCTACACTGTGGGCTCGCATCAGGGCAAGGAGTGTGTGTGTGCGTGCATATGCTGTCATGCGTACACACACGCACATATAAATTTGGTTCACCAGCCACTCTGCACCTCGGTTTCCTTATCTGTAACCCAGAATGTGATGATCCAGAACATCACTAAGGTTCATTCAGCTCTTGGTTTCTCTGGTCTCTTATTCCGGGTGCTAACATAGCTGAAAAGATGGCTATGTGATAGGACTTCTGTTCTTTCCCCATGGTGTTTAGTTATAGTTTCTGTTTATGGCATCTAATATTGTTTGCAAAAGCTGGATACATACTCATTTGCTCTAAGTAGATCCAACTCATTTCTGTTCCCACAGACCAGGAGGAAAGGTCCAGTGATGTTGGTCATCCTTTAACAGCATCTCATGGTCATTTCTTATGAGTTTTGTCCAACTCATTTGGAGTTAATCCCACTAAATTTACCCTCTCATAGTTGTTCCGGGTATCACTCTAATCCCTCATCACACCAAACCTAGTGAGCAATGCTGCCAGCTCACATGTGATATCCTGCAACCCCTTGTTTCAGAGCCAAAAATTAAGCTTAGCTTCTGTGAGTCTTTCTAAGGTGCTCACTTTCTCTTTCTTTCTCAAAACCGAAATTAGAAATTCGAAAAGATATACGCACTGCTATGCTCACAGAATCACTACATACAATGGCCAAGACATGGAAACAACCTAAATGTCCATCAACAGATGAACAGATAAAGAAGATGTGGTATACATACAGTGGAATACCACTCAGCCATAAAAAATGAGTGAAATAATGCCATTTGCAGCAACATGGATGGACCTAGAGATTATTATATTAAGTGAAGTAAGTCAGACAAAGACAAATATAATATGATATCACATACATGGAATCTAAAAAAAATTATAAAAATGAACTTATTAACAAAAAAAAACCGATGCACAGACAGAGGACAGATTTGTGGTAACCAAAGGGAAAGGTGGGGGGAGGGATAGAATAGGAGTTTGGGATTAAAATATACACACTACTATACATGAAACAGATAAACAACAAGGACCCACTGTATAGCACAGGGAACTATACTCAGTATCCTATAATAATGTATAAGGGAAAAGAATCTGGAAAAGAATATATAGATATATGTATATGCATCTGAATCACTTTGCTGTACACCTGAAACTAACACAACATTGGAAATCAACTATACTTAAACTTAAAACATTGGGAGAAATCCCTGCTACTTGTACTAAAACATCAAAAAATAGATTTTTTTCTTTACAGTACCAGATCTGGTTTATTATTATTATTATTATTGGGTTATAGTTGCTTTCCAATGTTGTGTTAGTTTCTGCTATACGCCAAAGTGATCAGCTATATGTATACATATATCCCCGCCTTCTTGAACCTCTTAACTCCCCATCCCATGCATCTAGTCATCACAAAGCGCCAAACTGAGCTCCCTGCGCTATACAGCAGGTTCCCACTAGTGATCTGTTTTACACATGCTAGTATATATATGTCAATCCCAATCTCCCAATTCATCCCACCCCCTCTTCTGCCACTGTGTCCATACATCCATTTTCTCCATCTGCGTCTCTATTCCTGCCCTGCAAATACGTTCATCTGTACCATTTTTCTAGATTTCACATATATGCGTTAATATACGATATTTGTTTTTCTCTTTCTGACTTATTTCACTCTGTATGACAGACTCTAGGTCCATCCACACCTCTACAAAGGACACAGTTTCGTTCTTTTTTATGGCTGAGTAATGTTCCATTGTATAGATGTACTGAAACTTCTTTATCCATTCATCTGTCGATGGACATTTAGTTTGTTTCCATGACCTGGCTATTGTAAATAGTGTTGCAGTGAACATTGGGGTGTACTTGTCTTTTTGAATTATGGTATTCTCAGGGTATATGCCCAGTAGTGGGATTCCTGGGTCATATGGTAGTTCTATTTTTAGTTTTTTAAGAAACCTCCGTACAGTTTTCTATAGCGGTTGTATCAATTTACATTCCTGCCAACAGTTCGAGGGTTCCCTTTTCTCCACACCCTGTCCAGCATTTATTGTTTGTAGATGGTCTGATGATGGCCATTCTAACTGGTGTGAGGTGATACCTCATTGCATTTTTCATCTGCATTTTCATCTGCATTTCTCTAGTAATTAGCAATGTTGAGCAGATTTTCATGTGCCTCTTGGCCATCTGTATGTCTTCTTTGAAGAAATTTCTATTTAGGTCTTCTGCCCATTTTTTGATTGGGTTGTTTGTTTTTTTGATATTTAGCTGCATGAGCTGTTTGCATATTTTGGAGATTAATCCCTTGCCCATTGCTTTGTTTGCAAATATTTTCTCCAATTCTGAGGGTTGTCTTTTTGTCTTGTTTATGGTTTCCTTTGCTGTGCAAAAGCTTTTAAGTTTCAATACGTCCCATTTTTTAATTTTTGTTTTTATTTCCATTTCTCTAGGAGGTGGGTCAAAAAGGATCTTGCTGTGATTTATGTCATAGAGTGTTCTGCCTATGTTTTCCTCTAAGAGTTTTATAGTGTCTGGCCTTACATTTAACTCTTTAATCCATTTTGAGTTTATTTTTGTGTATGGTGTTAGGGAGTGTTCTAATTTCATTCTTTTACATGTAGTTATCCAGTTTTCCCAGCACCACTTACTGAAGAGGCTGTCTTTTCTCCATTGTATATTCTTACCTCCTTTGTCATAGATTAGGTGACCATAGGTGTGTGGGTTTATCTCTGGGCTTTCTATCCTGTTCCATTGATCTATATTTCTGTTTTTGTGCCAGTACCATATTGTCTTGATTACTGTAGCTTTGTAGTATTGTCTGAAGTCAGGGAGCCTGATTCCTTCAGCTCCGTTTTTCTTTCTCAAGATTGCTTTGGCTATTTGGGTTCTTTTGTGTTTGCATACAAATTGTAAAATTTTTGTTCTAAATCTGTGAAAAATGCCATTGGTAATTTGATAGAGATTGCATTAAATCCATAGATTGCTTTGGGTAGTATAGTCATTTTCACAATATTGATTCTTCCAATCCAAGATCATGGTATATTTCTCGATCTCTTTGTGTCATCTTTGATTTCTTTCAAGAGTGTCTTATAGCTTCTGTGTACAGGTCGTTTACCTCATTGGATAGGTTTAGTCCTAGGTATTTTATTCTTTTTGTTGTAATGGTAAATGGGATTGTTTCCTTAATTTCTCTTTCTGATCTTTCGTTGTTAGTATATAGGAATGCAAGAGAATGCTGTGCATTAATTTTGTATTCTGCAACTTTACCAAATTCACTGATTACCTCTAGTAGTTTTCTGGTGGCATCTTTAGGATGCATATGTATCATAGTATCATGTCATCTGCAAACAGTGACAGTTTTATTTCTTCTTTTCCAATTTCAATTCTTTTTATTTCTTTTCCTTTTCTGATTGCTGTGGCTAGGACTTCCAAATCTATGTTGAATAATAGTGGCAAGAGTGGACATCCTTGTCTTGTTCCTGATCTTAGAGGAAATGCTTTCAGTTTTCCACCACTGAGAATGATGTTTGCTGTGGGTTTGTTATATATGGCCTTTATTATGCTGAATTAGGTTCCCTCTATGCCCATGTTCTGGAGAGCTTTTATCATAAATGGGTGTTGAATTTTGTAAAAAGCTTTTTCTGCATCTATTGAGATGATTATATGATTTTTATTTTTAATTTGTCAATATGGTGTATCACATTGATTGATTTGCTTATGTTGAAGAATCCTTGAATCCCTGGGATAAATCCCACTTGACCATTGTGTATGATCCTTTTAATGTGTTGCTGTATTCTGTTTGCTAGTATTTTGCTGAGGATTTTTGCATCTATGTTCATCAGTGATATTGGTCTGTAATTTTATTTTTTTGTGTGATATCTTTGTCTGGCTTTGGTATCAGGGTGATGGTGGCCTCAAAGAATGAGTCCAGAAGTAGTCCTTCCTCTGCAAATTTTTGGAAGAGTTTGAGAAGGATGGGTGTTAGCTGTTCTCTAAATGTGTGATAGATTCACCTGTGAAGCCATCTGGTCCTGGACTTTTGTTTGTTGGAAGATTTTTAATCACAGTTTCAATTTCATTACTTGTGATTGGTCTGTTCTTATTTTCTATTTCTTCCTGGTTCAATCTTGGAAGATGATACCTTTCTAAGAATTTGTCCATTTCCTCCAGGTTATCCATTTTATTGGCATATAGTTTCTTGTAGTACTCTCTTATAATCCTTTGTATTTCTGCACTGTCATTTGTAATTTCTCCTTTTTCATTTCTAATTTTATTGATTTGAGTCCTCTCCCTTTTTATTTTTCTTGATGATTCTGGATAAAGGTTTATCAATTTTGTTTATTTTCTCAAAGAACCAGTATTTTGTTTTATTGATCTTTGCTGTTGTTTTCTTCATTTCTATTTCATTTATTTTTGCTCTGATCTTTATGATTTCTTTCCTTCTACTAACTTTTAGTTTTGTTTGTTCTTCTTCCTCTAATTGCTTTAGGTGTACGGTTAGGTGGTTTATTTGAGATTTTTCTTGTTTCTTGAGGTAGGATTGAATTGCTATAAACTTCTCTCTTAGGACTGCTTTTGCTGCATCCCATAGGTTTCTTCGTCGATGAGTTTTCATTGTCATTTGTTTCTGTGTATTTTTTGATTTCCTCTTTGAATTCTTCAGTGATCTCTGACTTCTATGATTATGTGAAAGTGAATTTGAATGAACTAATTTTCTTTCTCTATCAAATAGATGATCACAGTATTATCTGGGTACTGGTGTTCCTTTATAAGCTCCGCATCCTGATCCTGCATCTGTGACATTAGGATGTTGTTGCTGTTGTTGTTTTCTAATACTCTTGAAGTCTCCCTCCTCAGCCAGAGTTGCTGGTCCTCCTCACATCAAATGAAGCCTGGTGAAAACTAGAGTCCAGGCAGAGAGAAGAGACGGCTTCCTGCAGAGAGCTGAGCACAGGGTGACAGTGTTTTAAGAGCCCCTTGTTGTTTTCAATGCTGTAGGACAAATGCAAAACAAACAAAAATAAATTTGTTGAAAACATATACAAACAAAACAAATGGAAAATACCTTTTGCAAAGTTGTAACCTCTTTGTAATTTTATCTTTGTTACTAACCATCTTGAGCAGTTGAATAGCTAAATAATCTGAGGTTTTCAAACTAGGCCTGAATAAAATTCCACCTTAAAAGTGGCATTCCTGTGTACACTGACAGTTGCCACTTGGTGAAGGTATCTTGTTTCTGATTTTACAGCTGTTGGTGTCTGGTTTGCTTCAGCCAGCTTCCTCCTCAGTCTCGTTGTTATTGAAAGTAGGGGTCTGGCTGCTCACCGCTCTAAAGGCAATAAAGAGGCAAGGCTGGTGGAAAGGAAAGTTTGCTTTATTTTGGATGCCAGCAACCAGGGTCAGGGTCAGGGCAGACTCCTGTCCAAAGGCCAACTTCCCCCCACTGACAACCAGTGTGCAAGAGCTTTTATAGGAAGAGGGAGGGGGCCACATGCAGAAACAGCACAGGCAGCTCTGACAGTCATCTTGAAATTGGTCATCGGTGGTTTGACCACCGTCATCTTGATTGTTTTAAGTACAGTTAGTTTTTAGTTCCAGGGTTGGTTTCTTCCCATTTCCTCGAGGCCAATTCTTGGAATTGTGGCAGCTTATGTCATGGCTACAGTCTGGTCATCATGTAGTTAACTTCTTCCTCCTGGTGGGGGTTTCAGTATCCATATGATAGCTCACAGGATGTGGCTCAGAATATTCTCTATAGCTCTTGAGTAGAACTAAAGGTCCTTGACTTGGCTTAATGACTAAAATATTATTATTTGGGCTTGTTGGACTGTTTCCCTTTATTTCTGTATTTTCTCACTTCTCTGATTAAATTTATTCTTTGGCTAAAATTTTTCCACAGACAAAAGGCAGGCAGAGGACATGGATGGCAAAGACCATAGGGTCCTGCTCTGTTCCATTGTCACCTGTGACTTCCAGTTAAAATTGTATCACACTCAGATCATTGGAAAGCAGTATAGACATGTGAGGAAGAGATTCAACTTCCGAGGTGTCAGCACTCTTCAGTAATTGCCAGAAAATCTCCAGCGGTGACACATTCAAAAACATCTAAAGAAATAGTTCAAGTCAATGGGAATTTACTGTGTCCATCTTGGATTTAATTTGATATTAATTACCATTCTTACAGTGTTACGTTAATACCACAAATGTAATGTGGTATCCTTAGGGGTCATGAAATACATTGCTTTATATAGATGATTTGAGTCTTGCTCTAAAAATTTTGTTTTAATTAAACCAGTAATTCATTTAAGATTAAGAAAGATAATAAAAAGCTTATTTTTTATGCCTTTTTACAAGCCAGCGATGCTTCTAGAAGTTTGTGGTAATGTATAGAAATATATTTTTACGTAATTGTTTCAGATTTTACGGAAGTGAGTTTAAACACTTTCTAGAAAACTATCCAGTGCTGATCTTAGTTCTCAAGGATGCAAAGAAATCATGTTTATTTCTAAATTTTGTGCCCAGAAGCCAGAAACAAAACAAAACAAACAAAACAAAAACAAAAACCCCTGTGATCAGAGGTGTGCTGAAGAGAGTTATAGTTAGAATGTTGATGGTACTCATTTTCTGTTTCTTTGGTCCCACTTCTGCACTGGGGGCTATTCTAATATTCATTTCTTCTTTCTGATGCACAAAAGTGTGTCCTTTGTGCAGTAAACTGTGCTAGTGACATATAAGCCTAATTCTTTTCCTTCTTGAAGTCAGCAAGATAATCCTCACCAGTTTCCTTGTGTCTCTGGGTGGACATACTTGCTCTTTTTTTTTTTTCCCAAGTGTTTTATATATTTATTTATTTTTAATTTTATTGGAGTATAGTTGATTTATAATGTTGTGTTGGTTTCAGGTGTACAGCATAGTGATTCAGTTATACATATACACATTTTTTTTCAGATTCTTTTCTCATATAGGTTATTACAAATATCAAGTAGAATTCCCTGTGCTATACAGTAGGTCCCTGTTGGTTATCTATTTTATTTTATTTTTTTCATTCTACCTCCTATTTTATTTATTTATTTATTTTTAATTGAGTATATTTGCTTTACAATGTATTGTTAGTTTCTGCTATACAACAAAGTGAATCAGCTATATGTGTACATATATCCCCTCCCTCTTGAACCTCCATCCCACCCCCCATACCACCCTTCTAGGTCATCACAGAGCACTGAGCTGAGCTCCCTGTTCAGCAACTTCTCACTAGCTATCTCTTTTACATATGGTAGTGTATATGTCAATGCTACTCTTAGTTTGTTCCACCCTCACCTTCCCCCCCATGTCCACAAGTCCGTTCTCTACGTCTGTGCCTCTTTTTCTGCCCTGCAAATATGTTCATCACTATCATTTTTCTAGATTCCATATATATGGCTTAATATATGATATTTGTTTTTCTCTTTCTGACTTACTTCACTGTGTATGACAGACTCTAGTTTCATCCACTTAATTGCTTTTAAAATTTAGTACATCAGTCAATGTCTAGTCTGGTGCCAAATTGCTATGCTTCTAAAATAATCATTATGAAAGTGTATAATATCATTCTTTGGCTTGATACGTACAACTCTTCTTCACCTTAGGCCAAGCCTGTACTGGAAATTTAGAACTTATCCTTTCTGATGCTGCAATTTTATTTTTTATTTCAGGCCATAATTTTCAGTACAGGCCATAAGTTTTCATTTGTATGGAAAGTTTAATAATAGAGAGATGTGCAATCTATGTTAAAAATCTCAGACTCATACACAAAGGCTAAATTATAGATATAGTTAGTTGGAAGTAGATTTATCAATATTTCCCTTATGGCATTTCTCTTTTGTCTTCAGAAATTTCTTTGCCAGATTGAGATCAATGGACCATGCTTATGCTCAGGGTTGGAAACCTTGGAAAAAACTTGAGCAGACCATAAGATTTTACCTGTGGCTGGCAGTCAAGACGATGCAAGTAGGAAAATAAGGGCAAGGCAGAATTGTAAACAGCTTGACTAAGTATTGAAGACATGTCCCAACAAACTCATAGAGCCCAGCTGCTGAGACTGGGAATTTTTTTTTTTTTTTTTTGCTCCAGGCATCTAGAGACTCCAATGATCATTCAACAAAGCATTTAGTCTCCTAAAAATAGTTTATAAAAGTCACTAAACAAACAACTATAACCCACAACAAACTGCAACAAGAAAATCTGGGAAGCAGGGGGAATCTGAATTCCAAAGTTACCACATAATAATATTTAAAATGTCAAGGTGTTAGCAAAAGTTATGAGGCAGGAAAGGAAAGTGTGGTCTATTTACACACACACACACACACACACACACACACACACACACACACAAGCAATGAAATGAATAAAAACTGTCCTGGAGGAAGCCCACACATTGGACGACTTACTAGACAAAGAGCTAAATGTAACAACAGGCAAAAAAAAAAAAAAAAAAAAAAAAAAAAAACCTAAAGGAAAACAAGAGAATGATGTACCATCAAATAGAGAATACCAATAAAGAGAAATTATTAAAAAAAAAACAAATGTAAACTCAGGAACTAAAAGTATAAGAGCTAAAATGAAAAATTCACTGGAGAATATCAACACCAGATTTGAGTAGGCAGAAGAAAGAACCTCTGAACTTGAAGATAGGACAATTGAAATGACCTGGTCTGAGGATCAGGGGGTAAAGAAAAAAGAACAAAGGAAATGACACCAAACAATAGAAGAGGAGGGAACACTTTCTAAATCATTCTATGAGGACAGCATTCCTTTGACAACAAAGCCAAAAACGTTACAAGAAAAGAAAGCTATAGACAAATATCTCTTACAAATATAGATGCACAATCCTCCACACAATACTAGCATCCTGAATTCAGCAGTGTATTGAAAGTATTATATACAAAGTCCATATGAGATTTATCCCAGGAATGCGAAGATGCTTCAACATATGAAAACCAATAGATGGGATGTATCATGTTAATAGAATGAAGAAAAAAACCCCATGATACTGTTAATTGCTGCGGAAAAGCATTTGATAAAATCCAATAATATTTCATGTGTAAAATATACCACAAACAAAAATAGAAAGACATTCAAATAATAAAGAGAATTTTTGGAAAAAGCAGCTAACATCATACTCAATGATGAAAGATTGATGGCATTCCCTATAGAATCAAGAATAAGACAAGAATGCCTGATTTTACTACTTCTATTCAACAGTATACTGCAAGTTCTAGCCCAAACAATTAGGCAATAAAAAGAAATAAAAGGCATCCAGCTCAGAGAGGAAGAGGTAAAACTATAATTTTTCACAGAGAACATGAATCTTGAAAAAAAAAATAAAGTTGGAAGGCTCACACTTCTCAACTTCCATATTTATTACAAACTACAGTAATCAGAAGAGTTTGGTATTGGCATAAAGATAGACATATGGATCAATGGAATAGAATAGAGTTCAGAAATCAGCACTCACATCTTTGGCCAGTGGTGCAAACATCTTTCAGTGAGGGAGGGAATAGACTTGATTTTTTGAAAACTGGATATTCACATGGAAAAGAATGAAATTGGATCTGAACCTCCCATCGTATAAAAAATTAACAGAGAGACCTTCAAGATGGCGGAGGAGTAAGACGTGGAGATGACCTTCCTCCCCACAAATGCATCAGAAATACATCTACATGTGGAACAACTCCTACAGAACACCTACTGAACACTGGCAGAAGACCTCAGACCTCCCAAAAGGCAAGAAACTCCCCACATACCTGGGTAGGGCAAAAGAAAAAAGAAAAAATAGAGCCAAAAGAATAGGGAAGGGACCTGCACCTCTGGGAGGGAGCTGTGAAGGAGGAAAAGTTTCCACACACTAGGAATCCCCTTCACTGGTTGAGATGGGGGTGGCGGGGGGGAAGCTTCCAGCCACGGAGGAGAGCGTAGCAATAGGGGTGCAGAGGGTAAAGCGGAGAAATTCCCGCACAGAGCATCGCTGCCAACCAGGACTCACCAGCCTGAGAGCCTTGTCTGCTCACCCACTGGGGCAGGCGGTGGCTGGAGCTGAGGCTCGGGCTTCGGAGGTCAGATCCAAGATCCCAGGACTGGGGTTGGCTGTGTGAACACAGCCTGAACGGGGCTAGTGCGCCATGGCTAGCTGCGAGGGAGTCAGGAAAATGTCTGGACCTGCTTAAGAGGCAAGAGACCATTGTTTTGGGGTGGGCAAGGAGAGGAGATTCAGAACACCGCCTAAACGAGCTCCACAGACGGGCGCAAATCGCAGCTATCAGCATGGACCCCAGAGACGGGCATGAAATGCTAAGGCTGCAGCTGCGGCCACCAAGAAGCCTGTGTGCAAGCACAGGTCACATCCACACCTCCCCTCTCAGGAGCCTGTGCAGCTCGTCACTGCCAGGGTCCCATGATCCAGGGACAACTTCCCCGGAAGAACACACAGCATGCATCAGGCTGATGCAATGTCAACCCAGCCACTGCCACTGCAGTATCGCCCCACATTCCGTACCCCTCTCTTCCTATGGCCTGAGTGAGCCAGAGCCCCCTAATCAGCCACTTCTTTAACCCTGACCTGTCTGAGCGAAGAACAGACGCCCTCAGGAGACATACGCACAGAGGCGGGGCCAAATCCAAAGCTGAACCCCAGGAGCTGTGTGAACAAAGAAGAGAAAGGGAAATCTCTCCCAGAAGCCTCAGGAGCAGTGGATTGAATCTCCATAGTCAACATGATGAACCCTGCATCTGTGGAATACCTGAGTAGACAACAATTCATCCCAAAATTGAGGCGGTGGACTTTGGGAGCAACTTTAGACTTGGGGTTTGCTTTCTGCATCTAATTTGTTTCTGGTTTTCTGTTTATCTTAGTTTAGTATTTAGAGTTTATTATCATTTGTAGATTTGTTTATTGATTTTATTGCTCCCTTCCTTTTTTTATATAGATATATTGATATATATATTTCCTTTTTCTCTTTTGGTGAGTGTGTATGTGTATCCTTCTTTGTGTGATTTTGTATGTACAACTTTGCTTTTACATTTGTCCTAAGGTTCTGTCTGTCCGTTTTTTTTGTTTGTTTCTTTTATATAGTTTTAGCGCTTGTTATCATTGGCAGATTTGTTTTTTGGTTTGGTTGCTTTCTTTTTTTTTTCTTTTTTTAAATTTTTAACATTTTTATTTTTAATAATTATTTTTTATTTTAATATCTTTATTTTATTTTATTTTATTTCCTTCTTTCTCTTTTTTCTCCCTTTCTTCTGAGCTGTGTGGCTGACAGGGTCTTGGTGCTCCAGCCAGGTGACAGGCCAGTGCCTCTGAGGTGGGAGAACTGAGTTTAGGACGTTTTTCTTCTTTATTTTTAGTATAGTTTTTAGCACTTGTTATCATTGATGGATTTGTTTTTTACTTTGGCTGCTCTCTTCATTCTTTCCTTTTTTTTCCTCTTCTTTCTTTATTACTTTTTAATGTTTTATATTTATTTTTATTTTAATAACTTTCTTGTCTTTGTTTCTTGTTTTTTTTTCTTTCTTTCTTTTTTCTTTCTTTCTTTCTTTTTTCCTTCCTTCCTTCCGTCTTTTCTTTCTTTCTTTCTTTCTTTCTTTCTTTCTTTCTTTCTTTCTCTTTTTTTCTTTCTTTCTCTTTTTCTACCTTTTCTTCTGAGCTGTGTGGCTGACAGGGTCTTGGTGCTTGGCTTGGTATTAGGCCTGTGCCTCTGAGGTGGGAGAGCTGAGTTCAGGACATTGGTCCACCAGAAACCTCCCAGCTCCATGTAATATCAAACAGCAAAAGCTCTCCCAGAGATTTCCATCTCAATGCTAAGACCCAGCTCCACTCAGTGACCAGCAAGTTCCAGTCCTGGACACCCTATGCCAAAAAACTAGCAAGACAGGAACACAAACCCACTCATTAACAGAGAGGCTGCCTGAAATCATAATAAGCTCACAGACACCCCAAAACACACCACCAGACGTGAACCTGCCCACCAGAGAGACAGGATCCAGCCTCATCCACCAGAACACAGGCACTAGTTGCCTCCACCAGGAAGCCTACACAACCCACTGAACCAAACTTAGCCACTGGGAGCAGACACCAAAAACAACAGGAACTACGAACGTGCAGCCTGTGAAAAGGAGACCCCAAACACAGTAAGTTAAGCAAAATGAGAAGACAGAGAAACACGCAGCAGATGAAGGAGTAAGGTAAAAACCCACCAGACTAAACAAATGAAGAGGAAATAGGCAGTCTACCTGAAAAAGAATTCAGAATAATGATACTAAAGATGATCCAAAATCTTGGAAATAGAATGGAGAAAATACAAGAAACGTTTAACAAGGACGAGAAGAACTAAAGAGCAAGTAAACAATGATGAACAACACAATAAATGAAATTAAAAATACTCTAGAAGGGATCAATAGCAGAATAACTGAGGCAGAAGAACGGATAAGTGACCTGGAATTTAATAGTGGAAATAACTACCGCAGAGCAGAATAAAGAAAAAAAGAATGGAAAGAATTGAGGACAGTCTCAGAGACTTCTGGGACAACATTAAATGCATGAACATTTGAATTATAGGGGTCCCAGAAGGAGAAGAGAAAAAGAAAGTGTCTGAGGAAGTATTTGAAGAGATTATAGTTTTAAACTTCCCTAATATGAGAAAGGAAATAGTTAATCAAGTCCAGAAAGCAAAGAGAGTCCCAGATAGGATAAATACAAGGAGAAACATGACAAGACAGATATTAATCAAACTATAGAAAATTAAATACAGAGAAAAATATTAAAAACAGCAAAGGAAAAACAACAAATAACATAGAAGGGAATCCCCTTAAGGTTAACAGCTGATCTTTCAGCAGAAACTCTGCAAGCCAGAAGGGAGTGGCAGGACATATTTAAAGTTATGAATGGGAAAAACCTACAACCAAGATTACTCAGCAAGGATTTCATTCAGATTCAACGGAGAAATTAAAACCTTTACAGACAAGTAAAAGCTAAGAGGATTCAGCACCACCAAACCAGCATTACAACAAATGCTAAAGGAACTTCTCTAGGCAGGAAACACAAGAGAAGGAAAAGACCTACAATAACAAACCCAAAACAATTAAGAAAATGGTAATAGGAACATACATATCAATAATTACCTCAAATGTAAATGGATTAAATGCTCCAACCAAAAGACATAGACTGGCTGAATGGATACAAAACAAAGACCATATATATGCTGTCTACAAGAAACCCACTTCAGACCTAGGGACACATACAGATGGAAAAAGATATTACATGCAAATGGAAATCAAAAGAATGCTGGAGTAGCAATGCTCATATCAGACAAAATAGACTTTAAAATAAAGACTATTACATGAGACAAAGAAGGACACTACATAATAATCAAGGGATCAATCCAAGAAGAAGATATAACTACTGTAATTATTTATGCACCCAACATAGGAGCACCTCAATACATAAGGCAAATAGTAACAGCCATAAAAGGGGAAATCGACAGTAACACATTCATAGTAGGGGACTTTAACACCCCACTTTCACCAATGGACAGATCATCCAAAATGAAAATAAATAAGGAAACACAAGCTTTAAATGATACATTAAACAAGATGGACTTAATTGACATTTATAGGACATTCTACCCCAAAACAACAGGATACACTTTCTTCTCAAGTGCTCATGGAACATTCTCCAGGATAGATCATATCTTGGGTCACAAATCAAGCCTTGGTAAATTTAAGAAAATTGAAATCGTATCAAGTATCTTTTCCGACCACAATGCTATGAGACTAGATATCAATTACAGGAAAAAAATCTGTAAAAAATACTAACACATGGAGACTAAACAATACACAACTTAATAAGCAAGCGATCACTGAGGAAATCAAAAATGAAATAAAAAATTATCTAGAAATAAGTGGCAATGAAAACATGATGACCCAAAACCTGTGGGATGCAGCAAAAGCAGTCCTAAGTGTGAAGTTTTTAGCAATACAATCCTATTTCAAGAAACAAGAAACACCTCAAATAAACAACCTAACCTTATACCTAAAGCAATTAGAGAAAGAAGAACAAAAAAACCCCAAAGTTAGCAGACGGAAAGAAATCATAAAAATCAGATCAGAAATAAATGAAAAAGAAATGAAGGAAACAATAACAAAGATCAATAAAACTAAAAGCTGGTTCTTTGCGAAGATAAACAAAATTGATAAACCATTAGTCAGACTCATCAAGAAGGGTGAAGACTCAAATCAGTAGAATTAGAAATGAAGAAAGAGAAGTAACAACTGAACCGCAGAAATACAAAGGATCATGAGAGATTACTACAAACAACTATATGCCAATACAATGGACAACCAGGAAGAACTGCACAAATTCTTACCAAAGCATAAACTTCCAAGACTGAACCAGGAAGAAATAGAAAATATAAACAGACCAATCACAAGCACTGAAATTGTGACTGTGATTAAAAATCTTCCAACAAACAAAAGTCCGGGACAAAATGGCTTCACAGTCGAATTCTATCAGACGTTTAGAAAAGAGCTAACACCAATCCTTCTCAAACTCTTCCAAAATATAGCAGAGGGAGGAACACTCCCCAACTCATTGTACGAGGCCACCATCACCCTGATAACAAAAAGAGACAGAGATGTCACAAGGAAAGAAAACTACAGACCAATATTACTGATGAACATAGATGCAGAAATCCTCAACAAAATACCAGCAAACAGAAGCCAACAGCACATTAAAAAGATCATACACCATGATGAAGTGGGATTTATCCCAGGAATGCAAAGATTCTTCAATATACGCAAATCAGTCAATGTGATGAACCATATTAACAAATTGAAGGAGAAAAACCACATGATCATCTCAATAGATGCAGAAAAAGCTTTTGACAAAATTCAACACCCATTTATGATAAAATCCCTCCAGAAAGTAGGCATAGAGGGAACTTACCTCAACATAATAAAGGCCATATATGACAAACGCACAGCCAACATCGTTCTCAATGGTGAAAAACTGAAACCATTTCCACTAAGATCAGGAACAAGACAAGGTTGCCCACTCTCACCACTATTATTCAACATAGTTTTCGAAGTTTTAGCCACAGCAATCAGAGAAGAAAGAAAAATAAAAGGAATCCAAATCAGAAAAGAAGGAGTAAAGCTGTCAGTGTTTGCAGATGATGGGATACTATACATAGAGAATCCTAAAGATGCTACCAGAAAACTACTAGAGCTATTTAATGAATTTGGTAAAGTAGCAGGATACAAAATGAATGCACATAAATCTCTTGCATTCCTATGCACTAATAATGAAAAATCTGAAAAAGAAATTAAGGAAACACTCCCATTTACCACTGCAACAGAAGAATAAAATACCTAGGAATAAACTTACCTAACGAGACAAAAGTCCTGTATGCGGAAAACTATAAGACACTGATGAAAGAAATGAAAGATGATACAAACAGATGGAGAGATATACCATGTTCTTGGATTGGAAGAATCAACATTGTGAAAATGACTATTCTATCCAAAGTGGTCTACAGATTCAATGCAATACCTATCAAACTATCAATGGGAGTTTTCACAGAACTAGGGCAAAAAATTTCACAATTTGTATGGAAACACAAAAGACCCCAAATAGCTAAATCTTGGGAAAGAAATACGGAGCTGGAGGAATGAGGCTCTCGGACTTCAGACTATACTATAGAATTACAGTAATCAAGACAGTATGGTACTGGCACAAAAACAGAAATATAGATCAATGGAACAAGATATAAAGCCCAGAGATAAATCCACGCACATATGGTCACCTTATTTTTGATAAAGGATGCAAGAATAGACAATGGAGAAAAGACAGCCTCTTCAGTAATTGGTGCTGGGAAAACTGGACAACTACATGTAAAAGAATGAAATTAGAACACTCCCTAACACCATACACAAAAATAAACTAAAAATGGATTAAAGAGTTAAATGTAAGGCCAGACACTATAAAACTCTTAAAAGAAAACATAGGCAGAACACTCTATGACATAAATCACAGCAAGATCCTTTTTGATCCACCTCCTAGAGAAATGGAATTAAAAACAAAAATAAACCAATGGGACCTAATGAAACTTAAAACCTTTTGCACAGCAAAGGAAACCATAAACAAGATGAAAAGACAGCCCTCAGAATGGGAGAAAATATTTGCAAGTGATGAAACTGACAAAGGAGTAATCTCCAAAATTTACAAGCCACTCATGCAGCTCAATATCAAAAAAACAAACCAGCTAATCCAAAAATGGGCAGAAGACCTAAATAGACATTTCTCCAAAGAAGATATACAGAATGCCAACAAACACATGAAAGAGTGCTCAACATCATTAATCATTAGAGAAATGCAAATCAAAACTACAATGAGGTATCACCTCACACCAGTCAGAATGGCCATCATCAAAAAATCTACAAACAATAAATGCTGGCGAAAATGTGGAGAAAGGGAACCCTCTTGCACTTTTTGTGGGAAAGTAAATTGATACAGCCACTATGGACAACAGTATGAAGATTCCTTAAAAAAATAAAAATAGAGCTACCATATGACCCAGCAATCCCACTACTGGGCATGTAGGACATGTATCCTGAGAAAACCATAATTCAAAAAGATACATGCACCCCAATATTCACTGCAGTAGTATTTACAATAGCCAGGACATTGTAGCATCCTAAGTGTCTCGACAGAGGAATGGATAAAGCAGATGTGGCACATATGTACAATGGAATATTACTCAGCCATAAAAAGAAACGAAATTGAGTTATTTGTAGTGAGGTGGATGGACCTAGAGTCTGTCGTACAGAGTGAAGTAAGTCAGAAAATGAAAAACAAATACCGTATGCTAACACATATATATGGAATCTAAAAAAAAAAAAAAAATGTTGCTGACGAACCTAGGTATAGGACAGGAATAAAGAGGCAGACATAGATAATGGAGTTGAGGACTTGGGGAGGGGAAGCGTAAGTGGGAATGATGTGAGGTAGTGGCATGGACATATATACACTACCAAATGTAAAATAGATAGCTAGTGGGAAGCAGTCGCATAGCACAGGGAGATCAGCACATAGCACGTGGAGATCAGCTCGGTGCTATGTGACTACCTACAGGTCTGGGATAGGGAGGGTGGGAGGGAGATGCAAGAGGGAGGAGATGGATCAAAATTATAAGTGTAAGATCTAACACTATAAAACTCTTAGAATGAAAAATAGGACTTGATCGTGATGTTGGACTTGGTAACAGATGTTTAGATATGACATCCAAAGCAGTAGCAATAACAATAGCAAAATGGAGAAATTGGACTTTATCAAAAAGAAAACATTTTGTGCATCAAAATACACTGTGAAGAGGGTGAAAAGGCAACTCACAGTGTGACAGAAAATATTTGCAAATCATATATCTGATGAGTGTCTGGTGTCTAGTACATGTAAAGATCTCCTACAACCCAACAACAAAGGACAAACAACCCAATTTAAAAATGGACCAAGGACTTGAATAGACATTCCTCTAACAGGGATATACGAATGGCCAACATTTGGAAAGATGCTCTACATCAATTGTCATTAGGTAAATGCAAATCCAATTCCCAATGAGAAAGCATTTTAGATCTACTAAGCTAGCCATGATTAAAAAATGGAAAATAAGAAGTGGTGATGCATATGAGGAGAAATTGAAACACTTGTGGATTTCTTGTGGGAATGTAAAATGGGCAGCTGCTCTGGAAGTTTGGAAGTTCCTCAATAACTTAAACGGAGAATTGCCATATGACCCAGCAGTTCCCCAAAGAGTTTAAAACATGTGAACATGTGGTCAAACACTTGTACAAGGATGTTCAAGGCAGCACTATTTGTAATAGCCAAAAAGTGGAAAAAACCTAAATGTCAACAATGTCAACAAGTAATGAATTGATGAAAAACTGTTGAATCCATACAGTGAAGTATTATTCAGTCATAAAAGGAGTGGAATACTAATACATTCTGCAACATGAATGAAGCTTGAAAACATGATGCTGAATGAAAGAAGCCAGACACAAAATGCTACATATTCTGGACATATGATTTTACTTATATGAGATACCCAGAAAAGGCAAATTTGTAGAGACAGAAAGCAGATTAGTGGTAGCCAGGGGCTGGGAGAAGGGAGAGACTGCTGAATTGGTACCAGGTTTCCTTTGGGGGTGATAAAAATGTCTGGAACTATATAGCGGTAACGGTTGTACAACATTTTGAATGTACTAAATACCATTGAATTTTACTCTTAAAATGGCAAATTTTATGTGGTGTGTATTTAACCACCAAAAAAGTATATGGCACAACTTAGAAAAATTATATTTATATATATATATATCAACTGTAAATTTCTAGATTCAACCTATGATTCTATTTCCACTTTAGTGTTATCTTAAACATCAAGGCTTTGGGTATCAGAAAAACTTTGGTTTTGGAACATTTATAAATATGTAAGTGAACCTACAATTAAAAGGTCTAGCAACATCTACAACTTCAGTCTATATCAACTGGGATGTTTCCACGCAGATGTGGGGGGGGAGGGGTGGGTGGGTGTATTATTTCTTGAGATGCAAAGCGACAGTGATGATGACTCATCTTGAGATGAGCATGAAGATCATATCTTGAAGAGATTTCAGAGAAAAACAAATGACATGATTAAAGGATAAGAAAGTTGAATCTGTGAGAAGAGATGAAAAGAACAGGATCAACTTGCCTAGTGGAGAATGAACTGAAAAGTGATTTAATAGCTGGAATCAAGTACTGTGTTAAACATAACCACCCGGGGAAATAAAAGAACGCCGTAGCATTTACAGGCTAGAGAAAATGCTGGATTTTGATTATCTTGTTTTCTTTCTCAGAGACATTTTAGTAAGCTACTTCAAAAATGTGGAAGACCAGGTGGGGCAGATGTGGTGGTTTTGCTGTGACGAGGAACCTCTGTGAGAGTGGCAGGAAGCAAGAGAGCTGTGCCATCCTTATCTTGTAAAGTTACAGTGACTTTGATTTTTAATGGTCAAAGATAGGAAAGGGAATTATTCTCACTTTTTCCTAAATATTTACGAATACCTTTGGCATTTTTCTTCAGGTAGGACAGAAGAAAACTTCGGTAACCAAGGAGCAGACTAGGCTAGGACAGAGGGGATTGAGGCCATGCTTGTAGAAGAAAGAAGCTTTCTTTTAGAGTCAGAGATGATAAATACTGTAACAAAATTTAAGAAATTGTGGTTTTCTTTGGAAACCTTTAAACAGAATATATTCTAATCTACAAAAACAATTTTATTATCATTTTGCTTGACTGAAATGAATGGATTAGATGACTACTAAAATTTCATTTAAGTGAAGCAGGAGAATCATGGTTTTCTGATCATAACTCTCTCTAAACTCACAAATTCTTAGAAACAGAAGTGCTCATGAGACACAATTCAATCCCTTAACAGTCTTACTTAATTTTATCAATTTTTGTGGATAGGTAGTATTACCAACATAGTTCTAAGAAAGTCAGTAACATGATTATAGGTGACAACCACATTTTATCACTTAAGAAAAAAACCCATGAAACCCAGCATCAGCCTGGGAAACTATAGAAATGTATCATCAAAAGTGCAAAATTTCTGCTCTATGTGGTGTACAAGCCACTAGACTGAAAAAGTCCCCAAAAGACCCACCTGATGTGCAGAATCAATTTTTCTTTCACAGCATTGTCAACACATGGATTAAAGATTAAAAGTAAATAAATTAAATGTAAATAAAGCACTCCAAAATAGCATGTATTTAAAATTAGAATAAAGTCTAAACTGTCGATGTTTTGTATTATGGATTGTGTTTTTTCTTTATTTTTTTCTTTTTGGCTGTAGGATCTTAGCTCCCTGACCAGGGATTTAACCTGTGCCCCCTTGCAGTGGAAGCATGGAATCCTAACCACTGGACTGCCATGGAGTTTGGGATTGACATGTACCCACTGCTGTATTTTAAATAGTTAACTAACAAAAACCTACTGTAAAAAAAAGAAAATAAAGTAAAATTAGAATAAAAACCTCTCTTTCTGACATCCCTGTATATTAATTATCCTAAAATAATCCTTCAGCTACCAAACACTTGAAATTCTGGGTTTAAAAAAATACATCATTCTAAACGCTCAGCTGAATGAGCCAGAAAGTAAAGGAAAAGTAAAAACAGAAAAATGGTAAAGCAGAAAGCCAGTGAGGTAAGCAGTCACAGAAGCCATGGATGCTCCGAGCATCTTTCAACCCTCAGCGACCTAGAAGTGAGCCCCACACATGGTGCTGGTGGTGAGGGGGTGAACTTACGAGGCAACGCTTAGCACATGTATAAGAGGGACATTTGGGTTAGACAGCCTGTTACAGAGCCAGAATCCCTAAAGTGTGACACCCAGGCTTACAGGGTGAGCTACGTAAATAAACTTGCCTCCCAGATATCTGGATCTTGGTAGACAGGGGAAAAACTCCTTATGTGTGTTTGAAGACAAAATTCTCACTACTTATTTGTTTGAAAAAAAAAAGAATTTAGTTTGAAGTGATCCTGAATTGGAGGATCCTTTTCATGTTTAACAAAAACAAACCAAAAACTGAAAGTAAAAGAAAAGTAAACCGAAACTTTCCAGGAAAGAAAAACATGAAATGCAGACCTCAATGGATAAAAAAGTACCAACAAATAAGAACCCATGTTAAGAGAAAATGTACAAATAGATAAACAACAAAAACCAACTTAGGAGAAAAAAGAAATAATGGAACTATAAAATCAAGAATCAGAATGATTAGGCACAAAAGATAAAATGAGTTTGTTTAATATGTTTAGGGAAATAAAAATAGAAAAATGTCCTTTAGAAATCATCACAGGGCTTCCCTGGTGGTGCAGTGGTTGAGAGTCCGCCTGCCAATGCAGGGGACGCGGGTTCGTGCCCCGGTCCGGGAAGATCCCACATGCTGCGGAGCGGCTGGGCACGTGAGCCATGGCCTATGAGCCTGCACGTCCGGAGCCTGTGCTCCACAACAGGAGAGGCCACAACAGTGAGAGGCCCGCATACCGCAAAAAAGAAAAAAAGAAAGAAAGAAATAATCACAAATGAATAGGCAGAGGTACTGCTTCTGGTAATGGTGGATTATCGTGATTTGGGCTGACACTACTGCAGATCACAATTATAAGCTCTGTACAAAACGCTACTTTACAGAGCAATTATTTGAAGGCACAGGAGTAGGATACTAGGAGGTAGAAACTTGAGGGGAATCATCTTTGAAAAAAAGAGATCTGGGAAAGATTCCCATTTTTATGGCTTTTTTCTAGTCTACAGTGATAGGGAGTTAGAACTGAAACCACTGTCTTGCTGACCTGAAGAATCAATGGATGAAGTGAGGTTCTGCCATAATGATTGAAGAGTGAGGGGGTGGGGTGCATGCTGGGAAGGAGGGGTCTACAGAGTGGAAGCCCTAAAGTCTACAAGATGCCATATACAAGTCCTTGGCTGAACCTGAATTATGCAAGCATGAGAGCGATTACAAGGAAACTAAAGAGCCAGAAGCTGCAATTTCAGCTACTCCAGATAGCTGCAGTGTGAGTCCAGATGAGTGAACTGCCTCCTAAAACAAAAAATCCACACTCTTCAGAAGCCAACGATAGAATTCAGTCTCTACAACAGGTATTTCACAAAGTTCAGTATAAAATTTTTAAATTATTAGGTATGTGAAGAAATAGGAAGATGTGCTCATAGTCAAGGGAGAAAGGAGTCAATAGAAAAAGACGAATATGGTGCAGATGTTAGAATTAGAGATGACGACTTTAAAGAACTTAAAATAATCTTATTCAAGAACCAAAAGGAAAAATAGAGCCCTGAGGAATCTAGTGAACAGACAATAAATCTCCACAGAGAGATGGAAACAGAAAGGAAGCAAATGCAAATTCACTACCTGAAAAGTTCAACATAGGAGAAAAGGTTCACTGTTGAGCGTAACAACATATTAGAGATGGCAGAAATAGGGTTAGTAAACTGGAAGTTAGAGCAGTAGAAATGACAGTCTGAGACACAGAGCAGAAATTAGAGGAAAAATGACCTATGCAATAATATCACGTAGCTTTAATGCACACGCTAGTAGAGTCCCAAAGGAGGGGGAGGTAATAAAGCACAAAAATCACTCTTTCTCAGACTTTCCTTGTTTTTGATGACCGTGAAAGTTTTGAGCTGTACTGATCAGGTATTTTGCGGAACGTCTCTCAACCGGGATATGTCTGATGTTTTCCTCGTGATTTGACTTGGATCCATGTGTTCTTGAGAGGAAGACCACAGAATTAAAACATCATTTTCTTCACACCATATCAAGGGTACATGCTATAAACACGACTAATGATTGTTAATGTTGAGCTTGATTACTTGGCTGAAGCAGTGTTTATCAGATTTTCCACTGTAAAGTTATACTCCCTCGTACTGTACTCTTTGAAATAAGACCATTATGCATAGCTTGCATTTAATTAAGGATTGAGACTCATGCTCCAGCTCCTGGTAAAGTGTTTGACATTCTTCTGCATGGAAGATTTGCCTCTTTTCCCCATGTATTTATTTATTAAGTCACTTATTTATGTTAGCGTGGACTTGTGAATATTTTATACTTTGTGTTATAATCCAATACTGTTTCATTGTGTAAATATTCTAGTTTAGGCCATTGGGTTTCTTTCAGTTCTCTGTGCCTCTTTGACGTCCTTTTTGTGTTAGTTTCCTAGAGCTGCTGTAAGAAAGTTCTAAAAACTTGGGAGCTTGAAACTACAGAGTGTATTCTCTCACAGTCTGGAAGCAAGAGGTTTGAAATTAAGGCTTCAGCACGGTCATGCTCCCTCTGAAGGCTGCAAGGAACAATCCTCCTCGTTTCTTCCAGCTACTGATGGTTGCTGGCAATCCTTGGCATGCCTTGGCTTGTCGACTCATCACTCCCGATTTTGTCTCTGTCTTTATATAACTTTTTCTTCTCCGTGTCTCTTTGTACCTTTTGTTCTTGTAAGGACACCAGTCATTGTACTTAGGGCCCAAACTATTCCAGTATGACCTTCTTAAGTATTTTTGGATTACAAATTAGGTTACGTTCTTAGGTCTTGTGTGAGCATGAATTTTAGAGGAACACTATTTAACTCATGACACCATCATCTTGGTGGATTTTGGTTTTTTTGGTCATGCTGCATGGCATGCAGGATCTTAGTTCCCCAACCAGGGATCGAACCCACACCCCCTGCAGTGGAAGCATGTAGTCTTAATGACTGGACCACAAGGGTAGTCCCCCTATTTTTTTTTTTTTTTGAGGACTTCCTAACATTCTGACATTATAAGATACTTCAGGATCATATGTATATTCCCTGCCCTAGTCCTAGAATCAGCAGTTTCTCCATAGAATCCTGGATCCTTTTATTGGAAAATGTAATTTCCCTAAACATACTAAACAAGCTCATTTTATCTTTTGTGTCTAATCATTCTGATTCTTGATTTTATAGTTCCATTATTTCTTTTTTCTCCTAAGTTGGTTTTTGTTGTTTATCTATTTGTACATTTTTTCTTAACATGGGTTCTTATTTGTTGGTACTTTTTTTTATCCATTGAGGTCTGCATTTAATGTTTTTCTTTCCTGGAAAGTTTCGGTTTACTTTTCTTTTACTTTCAGTTTTTGGTTTGTTTGTTTTTGTTAAACATGAAAAGGATCCTCCAATTCAGGATCACTTCAAACTAAATTCTTTTTTTTTTTTTCAAACAAATAAGTAGTGAGAATTTTGTCTTCAAACCCACATAAGGAGTTTTTCCCCTGTCTACCAAGAGCCAGATCTCTGGGAGGCAAGTTTATTTACGTAGCTCACCCTGTAAGCCTAGGTGTTGCTGGCTCTGTAACAGGCTGTCTAACCCCAATGTCCCTCTTACACCCACGCTAAGTGTTGTCTCGTAAGTTCACCCCCCTCGCCACCAGCACCACGTGTGGGGCTCACTTCTAGGTCACTGAGGGTTGAAAAATGCTCAGAGCATCCATGGCTTCCGTGACTGTTTACTTCACTGGATTTCTTGACCTCTCCTGTTGCTGTTGTGCTGAGCTCAGGTGTTTCGAGTTCCTGCTTAAAACACCACGTGACGCTCGTCATCTCAACTTGAGCAGCTCCTCTCTCCGGTAAACTGCGTATTGCTGTAAAAAGTGATCTCTCATGGTTCTTACATATTTTTCATCGTGTTTATTGCAATACCGTGAACCTGGTATAACACCGTGGGACCATATGAAATGCTGCTAGTGATGCTGGACAGGCTCCCAAGAAGCAAAGTCACGACATTGCAAGAAAAAGTTGAACTGCTTGACATGGACTGTAGATTGAGGTCTGCAGCCGCAGTTGCCACCATTTCAAAATAAATGAATTCAGCATAGGGACCAGTGTAAAAAAGAAAAGGAAATTCGTGAAGCTGTCACTGCAGCTATGCCGGCAGGTGTGAAAAGTTTGCACTTTTTTTCAAATACCTTTTTATCTCTCATTGAAAATGCAGCTTTTCTGTGAGTGCAGAATTGCTACAAGAAAGACATACCTGTAGACTCTAATATGATTTGAGAAAAAGCATGGTCATTATATGACAACTTAAAGCAAAAGGAAGGTGAAGGAACTAAAGCTGGAGATTTAATGTCAGCAGGGAATGGTTTGATGATCTTAGGAAGAGGTTTGGTTTAAAAAATGTCAAGAGAACATGAGAAGCATCTTCTGCTGACCAAGAGGCAGCAGACGAGCTCCCAGACACATAAGAAAGTCACTGAGGAGAAAGGACATCTGCCTGACAGGTTTTTAATACAGACAAAAGTGCCCTATTCTGGAAAAAAAGTGTCATAAGGGCATTTATTAGTAAGGAAGAGAAGCAAGCGCCAGAATATAAGGCAGGACGGGATAGCCTAACTCTACTGTCCTGTGAAAATGCAGTCAGGTTTATGGTCAGGACTGCCCTCATCTATAAAGCTGCTAACTCCTGAGCCTTTAAAGGAAAAGATAAATACCAGCTGCTACTCTTTTGGCTGGACAAGTAGAGGTACTGGACAAAAAGAACACTTTTTCTGGATTGGCTTCAAAACTTACGAGATGCAGAAAAAGCAGTGCACAGAGGTAAATTAATAGCTATATATCTCTATATTAAAAGGAAGAAAGAACTCAAATCAATAACAATTTTCTCCTGAAAGAAACTAGAAAATGAAAAGCAAATTAAACCCAAACAAACCCAAAGAAGAAAATAATAAAGATTAGAGTGAAAATAAATGAAATCGAGATAGACAAAATCAATAAAACCAAAACTTGTGTTTTTTAAAAGATCATAAAAATTAACACATCTTTAGCTAAGATGACAAAGAAAAAAGAGATCAAATTACTAAAATCAGGAATGAGCTAGGGAATTTACTACTAATCTTCCAGAATAAAAGGGATGATAAAGGAATACAAGTCTATGAACAATTGTATGGCAGAAAATTAGACATCCTCAGTGGAATAGACAAATTCAAAAAGACACTAACTATCTCTAAGTCAAATGAAATAGAAAAATTGGATAAATCTACAAAAAGTAGAGAGATTGAATTAGTAACCAAAAAACTACTCACAAAGAAAACACCAGGCTGACGCCATCAGTACAGCTCCAGTCTTGCATGGGCTTTGGCCCTTGGTGGGTTTCACTTTCCCCTGTGCCTACTCTAAAGGCCACAGGCTCACCTGCATGGCCAGTGCCCACACATCAGCATTTCCCACCTCAGAGAGAGCCTCCAGCCACTCAAAACTGCCTTTCCAGCTGTCAGAGTCATCGCTGAGCATACCAATTAATGTTTCTCTTATGTGTTATGGTACATAGTGCTATGGTACATGAATTTTGACTGTCCTAACACTGTTTTTCCAATAAATTCTGTTATGTTTAGTGTGTGATTCCTCAAAACATAAGTTGTTTTGTTTTTCTGTTTTTCTTTTAGGACCATACAAATGCCTACATCTATTTCCTAGGATATTTGTGAGAGCTAAGTAAGTTGATAAATACATCCCTGGTGCATAATAAGCATTATTTAAGTTCTTAGTGTTATTAAGGATGACTTTTTTTCCTAATGTGATTTTTTTTGGTTTCTTGTTTTCCACAATTGCGTATGTGTTACCCCCAAATTGTAGAAACATATCATTTCATAGCAATTGCCTTCACAAAACTAATGAATACTTAATATTTGATGTAGGGTAAGTTTATTACAAATAATCCGTACATAGAATCCTGGATTGAGATTTGGGGTTAATTAATAAGAGAGACCTTGTGTGAACATGGTAGGGTGAAAAATCTAAAGTGATCATCACATCAAACCCAACCTGATGTGTAGTCCTGAAGTTGACAAGTTGGGAACAGCATAAATTTTAGACACCATCACAGAGGGAAGAAGTTTTCCTTATAGAAGAGAAGATGTTTTTGAAAATATAGGAATCACCAAAATAATTGGTGTCCTATTGACAAACATGCCAGGATTGCAGTGAAAAACCATGGTGGTCATAAAGAAAACTGTCTGCAACCTTTAGAAAACTTAATAACATGTTCAGGAGTACAGGGAATGTGTCTAAAGTATCTGTGTAGACTTTTACTTGACATTGGAAATGATAACGAGGGGTCCAAGGATTTCAAATCTCCCATGCTGGAGAGCGGTGCAAGCCTAGTTACAGCTTTGAAGTTCAAATGTGCTGGTCTCCGAAGAGAGAGGTTCAAGTCAGAAGTGTTCTGTGATCATCAAAAACTGTTGAGGCAAACATTTACAAGACTCTTATGCTGATTAAAACATGCACACACACGTATACACAACACACGATCAACATGCAAAGGTATAGATGATCGTACCACTATGCAGATTCAAGTTAAGGCAAAAATAGGGAGAAAGGTACCAACATCGTGGACTAGTCTCACTCTTACCAACAACCCAGGCAGTGAAAATCCAAGGCTGGATTCAGAGTATCTAGGAGTACTTTACCTAATGATGTTGGAAAGCAAACCAGGAAAGTCTACCCATCACCCACTGTGAAGGAAATGCGATGGTTACTAAAGAAAGTATGTAAGCTCACACTTGCAAAGACAAAGGAAGTGTGATGGGTTCCAATAGTTCCAGGACCGAGAGCCAAGCACTCAGGATCCTTCTAGTCTACACTCCCAGGTGGGAACTGGAGAACCAGGGGCCATGCTTACATCATCTGTTAGCATCATCTGCTTGGTTACTCTGCCATCTGAGGAATCCTCAGCTTGCCTCTCCCTGACCACCCTTCCCCCTTCTGCACCACGTAACCCTGAAGAAACTGAAGGCAGGGAGATGGGTTGTCATGACAGGACAAAAATTCTGAATCCAGTCTTGCTTTTTCAATCTCCCTGCAAAGGGAAGTTTTGGCTTTGCCCCCCAGTGACTCTCCTTCCTCCAGTCCCTGAGAAATGATATGAAGATGCCCAGGCAGCTTTTTGGAATCACGTGACAAATAACAAAGTTAACAGGGAGGGGAAGATAGAGAGATAAGAAAAGTAGAGGGTTACAAAGATCAAGAGGTGGGCTGGGGCTGGGAACAGAGGGAAAGGGAAAGGGATTTGGGGGGGATTTAAAGAGGGAAGCTGGAGCAGTGCAGCAGGGTGTGCGGGAGAGCACAGGGGACACGTGGGATCTAAATATGGACGGTCCCTGCTTAACCACGGTTTGACTTACGATTTTTCGACTTCATGATGGTGCAACAGCGATACACATTCAGTGGAAACCATACTTCGAGCTTTGAATTTTGATCTTTTCCTGGGCCAGCGCTTGTGGTGCATACTCTCTAGTGATGCCGGGCAGCTTCCCATCAGCCACGTGATCACAGGGTAAATGACTGAGACACTTAGAACCATTCTAGACCCAGACAACCATTCTGTTTTTCACTTTCAGTACGGTCTTCAATAAATTACATGAGATATTCAACAGTTCATTATAAAATGGGCTTTGTGTTAGATGATCTTTGCACAACTGTAGGCTAACGTAGGTGTTCTGAGCACATTTAAGCTAGTCTAGGCTAAGCTCTGATCTTCAGTAGGTTAGATGTATTGCACGCATTTCAATTTATGATATTTTCAACTTACAATGGGTTTATCAGGATATAACCCCATCACAAGCTGGGGAAGATCTGCATGCTACTTTAACCCTATATATCTGGATCCTTTTCATTGTCTTAGAAAAATGTGAGTAAAGACTTTGGATAAAAATTAAAATTAGGGCTTCCCTGGTGGCGCAGTGGTTGAGAGTCCGCCTGCCGATGCAGGGGACGCGGGTTCGTGCTCTGGTCCGGGAAGATCCCACATGCTGCGGAGTGGCTGGGCCCGTGAGCCATGGCCGCTGGGCCTGCGCGTCCGCAGCCTTTGCTCCGCAACGGGAGAGGCCACAACAGTGAGAGGCCCGCGTACCGCAAAAAAACCCCAAAAAAACCATTGCTCTGAGACGGAGCCATGTGGATCTCCGGGTTCACAAGCTGGTGCTGGAGATGGGTAATGAAGCCCTGAGCTATGTTAGTGGTTAGTGAAAACAGCAAAATCCTCCTCCAGAGATCTCTCCATTTCTATAGCCTCAGCTTTAACTACCTGCTGCTTCACTTAGAAAATGGCCAACTCCTGCTTTCTTCCATCTTCTTGTCTATCCATCCTCTTTCTTGTTCTGTAACATGGTATTACGGGGCATCCTTGCAATTTCATGTCCAGGTTTTTCTTTTTTTCTTTTTTTTTTGCTTACCACCTCAGTGAACCTCAAGATGAGATGACTGCACTATTTTGACAGCTCTCCGGAGCTCTCTTTGAGTCTGCCCTAGCAGCTCTTCTGGGAGAAGCTTCAGACTATGGTTTGGCTGAGTTGCAAGCAGCAGGGTTTTTAGGGCATTAGGCATATGGAGATATCAGCTTTTTTCCCAAGGATGGTCTTTAAACTCAAAAGGACATCTGGGATTCCAAACACATAGGCAAAATACAAAGGTGATAAAGTAGTAGAAAACAAAATCTGTTAGAGTTAAAAAAAAGAATTCCTATCGAAGTGCTGCTTTGTAAGTTTTATGGGGATTGAGAATTTTTCTTTCAGAACATACATAGCTAAACCCTGTGAGCACACTTGAAGAGCTGGAGAGCCGTCTTACCCAGGGCTCGTCCGGGGGACACGCTTCCCGAGGGAGAGTGCGGGCTGTCATTAAAGCAGGGGACACTCTGGTCTACCTCTCACTTGACAGGACCTGACATCTCACTGGGCAGAAGCTGAGCTGTCACCCCTGAGAGACAACCTGCAGTCCGGGAGCAAAGTGCAGTCCCTGTGCTCAGGCCGGTTCTCTGTCCTGCTCTGCTCCCTTTTCACACACAAACACACGTGCTCAACTCCACCGCCCACTGCTTTAGGGGTGATTTAAAGAGTCTAAAACTACTGGAAAGATAGACCTTTTTCCTCACACATTTTTGTTTACATGTGATTTTGACTAATCTCTCTCAGTATAAGGTATAAACGTCAAGAAAATTCAATGGGGGCTAAAACCCTGAAAGACTTGAGTCGATCAAGTGTTCATTTAGTCAGTCAACAAATATTAATTGAGAGCCTGCAAGATACTAGGCAGTGAGGCAGTCTTCTGGGGGCTGCAAATACAGTGATGAATACGACACAGGTAGGACACCCTGCCCTCTAGAAGGATACAGACCAGTGAGGGATTCAGGTAAGTAAATGGGTGAATAGAGTACATGCTGGGTACTATAAGCCTTAAGACCAAGGTACTGAGGGAGCACAAAGGAGAGAGCCTAAGTGAGTCAGGACAGGGGAACATGATGACATTCAGGGAAGTGTGACTCAGAAGTGGATCGGTATTGGGGGAAACACGATAAACTGAGGTGTCTGGCGTGCACATTACTGTGTAGTCAGGTCTCAGCAGAGATCATTATTGCAGTATATTTAATATTTTATTGTACTTTTACATCTTTCTTCACTCACACATACAGGTTTTTCAAATAAAAGCATTCTTTCATTTATTCATTCAGTACTTACCGAGTGCCTCTTAGGTGCCAGGTGCTAAGCTAACATACCAGTGATTCTGCGGTGAAAAGGGCGATTGTGATTTTCATGGGACGTAGTCTCTAGGGACCCCAAACTCCGATCATGCCGATAAGCGAAGTCAGCACAGTACACTGCAGTAGAGCTGATGAAGACTCAGGAACCTTGACGAAACTTCCTCTTGTCTACAGCATTAAAATTCAGAATGTTGAGGGACACTGAGTCACTCACAGGCTACCAACGGGAGGTTTCAGCAAGATCAAGAGAAGTAATTGCTTCACACTTATAATATAGAGGGGGATGTCTGTGCTGCAGCTTCCGGAGGATTTTTGAGTCACTCGGTTGAACGTGGGAGCAGAGGGAAGATAGACATGAGTTCTGGGGCCCAAGCGAATCTGAGACAGCACTTCTAAGCTGGGCTCTGGAGCCTTTGCTGTCAACACTAAAGAAAGCACCGCCGTGCCACTCATCCCCAGGCCTCGCTCCTTTCCCGCCGGGCTGCGCCCTGCTCTAATGCCGGTGCTCGAGAGGCAAGGTCGGTGGAAAAGAAAGTTTGTTTTATTTCGGAGGCCGGCAACTGGGGGAGAGGGTGGACTCATGTCCAGAGGCCGACTCGCACCCCCCTTGACAAGCAGTGGGCAAGAGCTTTTAAAAGGGAGTTTCAGGGGTGCACAGGCAGAGGGAGGGGGCCACATGCAGAAACAGCACAGGCAGCTCTGACAGTCATCTTGAAATTGGTCATCGGTGGTCTGACCAGCGTCATCTTGATTGTTTTAAGCACAGTTAGTCTTCAGTTCCAGGGTCAGTTTGTTCCCTTTCCTTGAGGCCAGTTCTCGGAATTGTGGCAGCTTGTGTCATGGCTCCAGTCTGGTCTTCATGTAGTTAACTTCTTCCACCTGGGGCTTCCAGTATCCATAAGACAGCTCCCAGGATATGGCTCAGAATATTCTCGATAGCCCTTGAGAAGGAACTAAAGGTCACAGACTTTGCTTAATGACTAAACTATCATTATTTTGTCCCGTTTGACTGTTTTCCTTTTCTTCTGCATTTTCTCACTTCTCTGATTACACTTATTCTTTGGCTTAAGTTTTTCCACAGACAAAAGGCAGGCGGAGGGCATGGGAGGCAAGGACCATTATTGGGTCCTGCTCTGTTTCTGTATTATATACTTTGGGTGCTGAATCAACTTCACTTTTCTTTCTGGCTCTTAGTTAGGTTTCCAATGAAAGAGAGAAATTCACAAGAAAAACATAAAAAACCATTAAGATTATGATGCTGCTGAGCTGTAGGAAGAAGTCCTAGAGTAATGGAAAATCATCTCCAGGGGCAGGATGAGAACTTCAGACTTCGAGGGCGGAGTTGAAGGAGGGTCCCCCCCAGCTCCTGGGAATAGAGAGGAGGTATGACTCCCACAGCGTGAGGGGAGGCATTGCATGGGAACCTACGTCCAGGAGAAGCAGAGCAGCCCCGGGACAAAGCCCACACTCTACCCCAGAGCACTGGTCCTGCCCGTGGGACACACACAAGCTGTCAGCGACCCGAGGAAGACAGCCTGGCCGCAGGCAGCCAGCGCTCAGCAGTGTGACACGTGGAGATGGAGGGGCCTCCGCAGAGCCCTGGCAGGGGGGCACAGGGTCGCGTCCCCAGAGCCTCTCATTGTGGCCACCATGGGAGCCAGAACAGCACTGCTGCAGAGGAGAGAAGCCCCGCGGCTGGGAGCGGAAGTGGGGAGCCTCCCTCACTTCTGGCTGTGGCACAGGAGGTCAGCAGGTTCAACAGCAAGTAGGGCACGGCTGTGAGCTGCCGTGGGACCCTCCACGTGGAGGACAGATGGCGTGGCGCTGATGCGTGCCGCTGAAAAGCCACGGCTGATGCCCTCACTTAGGGGTGGTAATCTGGTAAACGTGGCTTCCGCACGCTGTCCTGTATAAGACCCATATCAGAGAGGTTTTTGTTTGTTTTAGATTTCATATGTAAATGAGATCATACAGTATTTCTCTTTCTCTGTCTGACTTGTTTCACTTAGCGTAAGCCTTTAAGGTCCATCCATGTCACAAATGGTTTCTCAGTTTTTTATGGCTGAATAAAATTTCATTTTGTGTGTGAGTGTGTGTGTGTGTGTGTGTGTGTATACACATATATATATACATATATATATATACATATATTTATATACTGCTATGACTATGGGGGTGCAGATATGTCTTAAAATGTCTTAAAATTTTTTTTTTATTGGAGTATAGTTGATTTACAATGTTGTGTTCGTTTCAGGTGTACGGCAAAGTGAATCAATTATACATATACGTATATCCACTCTTTTTTAGATTCTTTTCCCATATAGGCCATTACAGAGTATTGAGTAGAGTTCCCTGTGCTGTACAGTAGGCCCTTATTATCTATATTATATATAGTAGTGTGTATATGTCAATTCCAATCTCCCAGTTTATCCTTTCCCCCCAGGTTTTCTATGATAAGATTGTTTTCTACACCTGTGACTCTATTTCTGTTTTGTAAATAAGTTCATTTGTACCATTTTTTTAGATTCCACATATAAGTGATATAATACAATATTTGTCCTTCTCTGTCTGACTTACTTCACTCAGAAAAGAATCTAGAAAAGAGCAGATATATGTATGTGTCTAACTGATTCACTTTGCTATGCAGCAGAAACTAACACAACATTGTAAATCATCTATACTCCAATTTATATATATATATATATTTGTGTGTGTGTGTGTGTGTGTGTGTTTATGTGTGTGTGTGGTATGCGGGCCTCTCACTGTTGTGGCCTCTCCCGTTGTGGAGCACGGGCTCCGGACGTGCAGGCTCAGCGGCCATGGCTCACGGGCCCAGCCGCTCCGCGGCACGCGGGATCTTCCCAGACCGGGGCACGAACCCGTGTCCCCTGCATCGTCAGGCGGGCTCTCAACCACGGCGCCAGGGAAGCCCCTATACTCCAATTTAAAAACAGCAAGGGAAGGAACAACAACAGCAAAAAAGAAACAAAACAAGTGGAATGAGCACTTCCTCCACTTTCAGAGAGTCTTCTAGAAACTCTTCTTTCCTTTGATGTCAGAGTAGCATTACCCAGCCTGGGCATACATTTCCCACGCCATCTGGTGGTGGTAAACTTCTAACTGCCTCCCCCTTGTGAAGAGGAAAGAGCCATTGTCTATTAAGAGCCATTGTCTATTAAGACAATTGCTCATTTTCATGAGCAATTGTCTTAATAGAGCACCTTGAAAAGTAGCCACACATTCTATTAGAAAATTACATACTTTGCACAAGGGACACATTTTGGGTGAACACATAAAGCTTAAAAGTAATTAACTAATCGCTCCATACTGTTTTGGCAAAAGAAATAGGTTTTTTCTAAAAATATCTAGGCGTAAAGTGAAACTTGATATAATAATGTTGGCGGAATATGGATTGTTGCCATGTATGTTTATGTTTGTATTTGAAAACCAAACCTTGGGTAGCTTGTAGTCCAAATGCAGCCTTTCAAGGGAGGCGCATTCCTCAGGCCAGCTGCAATATCAGCGTTTTGTTAAGCAAAGGTGATGTTAAGTAAACACACATCGCTTTTCCTCCCCCAAAAAAGCCCCAGATTGCTTTCTAACATTTGCTTCCATATCTCATTCATTCTGCTTTTAATGCACTCTCATGGCTTTTTCCATTTCTTTGCAGAACTCATCACAGTGTACGGAATATTTAGAGGTTAGCATCAAAGTTTATCAGAAGGCTTTTTCATAAGAAATGAAAACATCATCTCTCCCTTATGCCCTTGTTGCTACTTCTTACGTGTTGACTAAAATAATTTACATCCATGGTTTCTTCCACGGTTGAACAAGGGTAACTATAAACGGAGTTGGGAACATCTTTCTCCATACATTTTCATAGTTTCTCTTATTGGATACTAGCTAACTTATTCTGCTTTACTGTAGTTCTCTTAGCAGATCCCTCAGATTGAACACTTGCAAGTTGAGTAATTACCCCATGTATATATTGACAGATCAACAGTCTCAAACAAGCAATGAACAAAGTTGCTACATATGTTCATCTCACCACAGATGCTTCCACCCACCCTCACTCTGGTTTTTTAAGTGCATCAAATATTAATAAATGCACTTGTGAATGTTCTTAACATATGTCTCTAAGATAATCTGATTTTGTACCAAAATTCACCTCTACAAGGTTTACAAAATCTTTTTTTTTTTTTGTGGTACGCGGGCCTCTCACTGTTGTGGTCTCTCCCATTGCGGAGCACAGGTTCCGGACGCGCAGGCTCTGTGGCCATGGTTCACGGGCCCAGCCGCTCCGCGGCATGTGGGATCTTCCCGGACCGGGGCACGAACCCGCGTCCCCAGCACCGGCAGGCGGACTCTCAACCACTGCGCCACCAGGGAGGCCCTACAAAATCTTTATATAGGCAACTCTTTTGTAATAAAAAAAAGTCCTGAGGGTGGCACAGTACTGTAAAGACAGATAGCTAAAGACAGAGAAGCAAAAAGATTGATCAGCACGATTTAGACTCCACCAACTATACTGAAAGTCTCATAGCCAAATAATTACTATTTCAGTAATTCTTAGCTGGGGCCAAGACCGCAGTGGTACGGGATGCTGACTCAGATGATGCTGGCGCTGCGCATCCGGGAAACTGTCAGCCAAATCCATCGCCATCAACACAAAGGCCAATGTTAATTGAGTCAAGTCAGGACCTGCGGAAACTCATGGGCGGCATGAAAAGCAGCAGGCTTTCCTCCATTTGGGATGGAGAAATGATTTTCCCCAGGGATGCTCTCTCTGGGAAACACAATGAACCCATTTTACTGAGCGAGGTCAGCCCACTCTGTACAGATCCCTGTGGCTACAACGAAAGTAAAGTGAGGCTTCAAGCAAATCATTTGTGGTAAGAAATGTGGATAATAGGCAGTTGTAAAAGGTCCAAGCCTGGAAGCCAGAGACTTGATGTGGGGTCCCAGTTTCATGTTTAGTAGCTCGGGGATCTTCTCTGGACCCGTGTCCAGGATACAGTGGCCTGTCCTGTCTGACCCACTGGTGACTGTGCGGGTCAGAAGAGAAGTCACATTATTGGAGGTTTAGGCTCCCCTCCTATGTGGTGGGTGAGGTGATGCTTTGCCCGCGTTACACTAGAAGGACTGAACTAGACCAAGCTGGTTCTTGATAAGCGGTGCATTTCACCTACTAGTTTAAGGGTTCCTCGGGGACGCTCCATTTATTTTATCTTCTGTCCCGTCCTGGCGCAGTTCAAGGTTACACGTAACGGAGATTGCATGGTAAGGGGGAAAGCCTGGGATTTAGAGTCTGAGGGTCCAGCTTAAACCCCTAGTCTGTGACTCAGGGGTTAAGTCTTATCCATCTTGTGATTCACGCCTCACATCAACCTGCTTATCATCCTCGGTTTCTGAATGAGGACACAGAAACTTACAGAGTTTATATGACTCGCTGAGTTAACCGGTATTGGAACCAGTTAATAATTGGAACCCACAGGGTCCGATTCTATGATCCGTGCTCTGTCCTCCCACAAGATGGCTGCGGGAGCAGAGGTCAGCACCCCGAGACACACTCAGGGGCTCATCTGAGACTACGGAGCTCCCGCATACAATCTTCTGGGACACAAAGCTGTACCGATCCCTTCTGTCTTTCCCTGGGGTCCCTGCTGAATCCACGCTCAGGCAAGGGGAGCCTCCAGTGCACCCTGGAGGGTGGAGGGAGCCGCTTCCCCACGTGCCCCTGGCACTAGGACAGCCAGCACGAGGGGTGGCAGAAAGGAAGTGTTGCTACGATCCAGGTCAGTGACTAGGACCTTTATTAAATAACGGAGATTATGTCACACCACGGAAGCTCTTGCTTATGAAATCTTTCCTGTCAGCCTCCACAGAAGGGAAGACTTCTCATCTCTCTGAGATTAGCTCTGGCTTAAACCTATGGGGTTAACAGTGCAAGATGACTTTCAAAATCCCTTCTAAATCCTTACGACACTGTGATGCTATCCACGTTTCATGATAATTTTTCTTTAATAAGCCCTTGAACACAAGCCCTTTTATTATTAAACTTGCTGGGATCACCAGAAAATTTTTAAAGATTAATGGACTTTTGACTGAAATCTCTTGTAAGCAATCCAAAAATGTGCATTTGTGTTTACGTACGTAGGAACCAGCTTAATGCCGATTCAAATGGGTGAAAAGTATCCTAAAACACTCAAGATCTGGTAAATTGTTTTGTGGGAACAGATGTTGTTGTGACAGTTTTAAAAACGTGATTACATTTGAATGTGAAGATGGGCTACAGCTTTCGGGGGTGGGGATGTTTGCGATCTTTTATAACGAAAGCTGACATTCTGGTCCGCTTGTTGCGATGCCTTGGTGACATTGGTATTGTTACTATTGTTTTTGTGTATACTTGGTTTTGGGGTATTGCTTCTGAAATCTTTCTGAGATTTTTTGTTTTCTTTTTCTTTTTTTTTTTCGGTACACGGGCCTCTCACTGTGAAGATGTTTTAAATATATAGAAAACCGAACTTTGGAGTAAAAGCTCTTTACTAACCAGGCAGGCTTTATTTTTAATTTTTTAAATTTTCTAACTTATTTTATTTTTTTAAACTAATTTTTACTGGAGTAGAGTTGATTGACAATGTTGTGTTAGTTTCTGTCGTACAGCAAAACGAATCAGTTATACATATACATATATCCACTCTTTTTTAGATTCTTTTCCCATGTAGACCATTACAGAGTATTGAGTAGAATTCCCTGTGCTATACAGTAGGTCCTTATTAGTTAACCATTTTATATATAGTAGCGTGTATGTGTCAATCCCAATCTCCCAATTTCCCCCTCCCCCCTTTAAAATAAAATCATCTATTTAATTCTAACTAGGGGAGGTTAATGGGGCTTTTCATTAATACGTAAAATAGAAATAAAGATAGTAATCAATCGTACTTGCGAGGAGCGTGCACATGTGGGTCAGCACTTCCAGCTTCACAGGGATGGTAATGATTTAGGGGCTGATTTGCATGTCAGTGGAGGAACACGGCTGCTTGCTTGACAGGATTGCCAAGGACCCACAACATATACCATACGGTTTAAGGCATTGACACCTTTTGTTAAAGAGCAGACATTAATTGGCAAGCTGATGTTTTCATTACTGTCGACATTCGCCCCTTAACTCAAGTGCATAGATAAGGTCGACTTAGTACTGGGCTCAGCTTTTAGCAGAACACTTGACATGGGCTGTATCCTGTCAGTTCGGAGATGTGTGGAGTAAAGAAAGTTCTGGAGTGTGAGGGCATTCCTGGTGTTGAAGGATTCAGGCTGCACACTCAGCTTGAAGGGTGGTAGTTGGGATGAAGAATCCTTGCTTGTTCTCGTGGACAGGGCATATACTGGGAGTGATACAGTGCAGACAGAAAATGCAATGATGCTTAACCGTGTCTCTTTCCCTGCAGTAACTCAGTGCCTTTTAATAGGACTATGTCAAATAACCACTCCCCTCAGCCAGGAAACTGATCTGTAATCATTCCCCATAGTGAGCCAATATCTTTCTCCCTGAAACTTGGACTCATTGATTCTAACTTTGTCCCTTTAGACCACACAGAATTTGGTTTAGGGTCAAACACATGTAGCCTCTGTTTTTGTTTCTGTACAGAGTATAGGGCAGCTGGGATGATATATATACAGGATGCAAAGGATGCTGGAACAAAAAGAATCCCCATAGGTATGCATCCAGCTACTCGTAATTAATAAACATCCTGGCTGTGTCCTGCAGGGTGTAGGTCTGTATGGCTTTGAGGGCCCGGGAGAAGAGATGATGTGTCTATAAAAACTCGGTAGCATTGATAAAAGTTCCTATTTCTTCCCATGTTTCAAGGAAACGGTGGAGAGGGGTGGTTATTTCAGAAGCCCAGGCTGGAATGGTGAGGCCAGAGTGGCTATGTCCAAAAGAGAATGGAAAGTTTACTGGACTGATCTCAATCCAGGTTTACTGTAGAGACATGACAAAAGACTCTGTTTCATCCTGTTCTATGGAACAGTTTAAATAAATGGATTTAGAAAAACGCATATTCTGATGGCATATTAATCAAATTCAGAAATTTAAAAAATTAGGAAGAATAAATAACGCATTGGCTAAAGAAGCAAGAATCAAAAATAACTTTAAAGGCTAGAACGTTTAAATAGAACGTAAAGACCTGTAAGAGGTCTAAATGCAAAGTTATGTGCTCGGGTTCGGAAGTCAAGTAACACGTTTCTAGGTTAGAGGGCACATGGCTTAGCCACTGTGAGCTCAATGAACGACGAGCAGATGTGTTTGCTAAGAAAGCTCTGGGGGTTTAGGCCGGGTTGACAGAAAGTGTCTAAGTGGTCTTGCTGGATTTTGTGTTGATTAGACCTCACCAGGAATCATCTGTTCAAGGAGAGGTCAAGAGCCTCCTGAAGGGTGTCCAGTGGGAGGTGTCTGGAATAGCGAGTCGTCTAGAAATCAGAACCCGTGTTGTAGGAGAACAAGATGAAGACTTTGAGGGAGGACCCACGATGGGTGGCCCTTGCGGACACTGTTTGCACACAGGAGATGGATTCCATTTCTTCCGGGTGATGTAAGAAGGAAAAGCGGGAACCCACGGGTCCAAGTTTTAGGGATAAAAATACTGGCTCACTATGAGGAACGTTATAGATAATGAGGAGGGGGTAGTGTTTATTTGATGTGTTTATACTTAAAGGCACTGAGTTACTCCAGGAAACCCACAAATCCAAGGAAAAAAGCAGTGTTTGGCAATGGTGTTTTCCATTGTTAGAGGTGGTTAGAAATAGGCCGAAAGATCTAATTTTCAGGGATGTGGTTATATCTGGGGACCGTTTAAGCCCTCCCATCCTGAATTTCTGGGAGATCCTTCAAGTGGAGAGCCTGCAAAAAGGTAATTGCTAAACTCTGTTTGAGGTGAAAGAGCCCCTTTCATGTAATTTTGCCAATGATCATTCTCCTAATTTTGATCTAGTGAGTGACCACAATCCTTCTGTGTAAATAAACTTTCTTTGACATTTGCAATGCACAGTTACATCTCTCTAAATACATACAGATATTTCAGCATGTGAAACACTCCTATACTTTTCTGGCCCAGACCTCAGAGCTCTCCCCTCACTCTCCACACATTCTTTGACTCTTGGTAGCTACGGTCAACTTGGAACAGAGTTTTGAAAGGTAAAAAGTTAACTTTACAAATGAGGGGAGAGTCTGTAAACTATATGTTTTGTGACCCTGGCTTAAGTTCTGCGAACAGCGTTTCATTAGAAGTTGAAGAGACCTCACCGCCGGCCACAACGCAATAATTTTAGAGCTCTCTACTCCCGCAGAAAAGAAGGGAACAAGTGTGGGAGTGGGATTTCTTACTGACATGGGAAGAAAAGCCAAAGGAGGGAGGAAAAATAAAAATGCTTCTTGAGAACTTAGAGAGCTGAATAAGTGAGAAATACTTAGTGAGACAGAAATGATCTAATAGGAAATGATTCAAGCTTTGCAATCTCCCTTCTAAGAGGGGGGATATATTTTGAGTCCAAAGCTTGTCTGGTTCTTGTGAAGTATGGTTGCTGAGGTAAGTGAAGCCGTCACAAGATGTCTTACGTATAACGTGGAACAGAAGCTTGGGTGTTAGGAGTCTTATCGGAAATACACAGAACTTAAAGCTTGTTAGTAATCAATTCCTCTGAGAAGCCACGTTCCATCATGTTCTGCTCTCCAATATCCTGGTTACCAATAGCTTCCTCTTCCTAACTGCCTTTACCACTGTTTCAAGAGGCTAAAGAAAGTGCCGGGGAGAGGACGCAAGGACTCGAGGTTCCTCTGCATAAATATTTTCTAGCTGCTGTTAGTCATTGCCATCTCCTCATCGCACAGCACCTCCTTCGGTGCCCTGCACGCACATGCACCCTCACAAAATGCTTCTGTTGACCTTTTCCTAGGACGATAAAAGCCTATTGCCAGGACAACTTGTTCACATTCACAGTTTTGCCTGAAAATAAAGTCTTTGGTTAAATTCACTGGGGAAAATGTCTGTAGCCGGCAGTCCAGGCAAAGACAAAAGTAACTTATCACCTGATAAAAGATTGAACATGGGTTTGTTTTTTCACTGCTGGGGCATGGGTTGCTTTTCTCAGCTTCGAGCTGGGAAGTCCCCTGGGACTCGTGACTCCCTGGAGACTGTCTCTTAGGTATGGAAGGTTTTCCCTTCTTACCTCAGGGAGAATGAACGTGTCTCCCCAGACAGTAAGCTCCGTGGCGAGGGGGAGGGGCATCTTTTGGGTTTTAGGGGTTTGATGCAGTATGTGGCAGCAACAGGGCTGGGCAGCAGCCACCTGAAAGCCTAGAGGGCTCTTGTCTTGAGGACATCCTTGAGGAAGGATGCTGGACAGACCTCCTTCTGGTCTGGGTAGGCCGCCGGATCTGGGGACAGTTCAGGGAGTAGAGACCTTTGGCTGAGACTGGAGAGACCCTGGGCTTCCTGCCACATGTAGGGCGGGCAGTCGAGTCCCCGTACATCTACTTCGGAGCCACCGAAGCAGCGGATGGTACCGGGTCCCTGAACACTCCGGGCCTCCTAAGCCAGCACGCATCTCCCGTGCGGGATGAAAGAGTGTCGAACAAAAAGTATGAACCGATGACCACCGTCTACTTTACTCACTTCCGCTGGATGGGATACGGAGGGAGACAGGTTACTTTTATCAAAAGGCCTGGCCTTATTTATCCATTCTTCCCTAATTTCCCGCGCTCCACGCCCCCTGCCCCCTGCCCCCTGCCCTCGCGGGGGCTCAGGTCTTGAAGCAACTCAGAAGCGGCTCCTGGTCCTGAGGTCCGGGCACACCTTCCTGTGTGAAGACGGAGAAGCTGGGCGGTCCTGGCTAATGCACATCACCACCTCGTGCGGGCTGCCCTGGCGACGGGTCCAGAGCTGACGGAAACGCTCCCCGGGGGCCTTCGGGGGGGATGCCGCCTCCTGATCAGCCCCGACCCCGGGCTCCCAGGTGTGTGGAAGTGGGAGCCTGTGAGCTCAGCCTGAGTTCTTGCAGCCTGAGTTCCCCCGCCCCTACCTGGCCCCGGCCCCGGGGGATGCGCTCTGAGATGCGCAGCAGCGGAGGGCGGAGGGCAGGCTGTGCTCCCCACCAAGGGCGGCCCGGCCCGTCCTGTCCTGTCCTTCAGGCGGGAGGTCGGGCCCTTGGCGGCCAAACGATCCCCTAGGGGCACAGTGGCCCGGGCTGCGCGGTCCCGACCCCTTGTTCCTCATTCTCTCAACCTGTTGCATCCAGGGGGGCCTGCATGCCGCTGTTTATTTTATTTTTAAATACGTTATGGCATTTATTTCTAGTTCACCTTTTAAAAACCAGGACATAAGAAATTTCACTTTCTGGAAAGTCACCATTTTCTCTGACCATGGGTGAGACGGACAAGCTTTAACACGTCTTTCAAATGAAGGTCTGTCAGATTTCCCTCCAGACTTCGGCAGAGATGATCTCAGCTCTGGGAAGCTTGAGAGAACTCTTTCCAGAATTACCGGTGATGACCTTGACGTTGAGTTAGAAAGAGTTGACCCTCCCTCCCCCATCTGTAGGGAGAGGCCCAGACCTCTGCTGTCACTGGCTCCCAGACTAGAAACACTTCCATACTTAGACTGGAGATGTCCCCATTGAAAAAACAGACTCGACTCTGTATTCTTTTTGATCCATATTCCTTTCAGTGAGTTGGAGGTCGGGTTCTGTCCCAGTTCCTCAAGGTTCCAGGTCCAGAGCCTCTCGATTCACTGTCTCCAGAAAATGAAACATTGCCTCCTGCTGGGGTGGCCTGCAAGCTTGGGGGCCCAGAAAGCAGAGCTTAAGGCAGGGCTTGAGGGCTGCCGTGACCTGACCACAGGACGTGTGACCCACTGATGCTCTGTCTCCTGGGACCAGCCTCTGGTTCAGGGTCTGCAGCTGCATAAACTGTGATTCAGTGCCATCCATCCAGGCAAGGTGGAGACTGGTGGGAGACTTTACCCCCGCTTCCTATTCAATCTCCTATTGATTAGAGAAGTGACCCCAATCTCTACCCCTCCCTGACTCTTTTAACCTTCCTGCCGTTTGGGCTGTCTGCGTAGGTTGGGGGCACCAAGCAAGCCCCCATAGCATCCTGCATCCCTGAGTCCACAGAGAGGCTCCAGGGCAGCAGGTGAGGGATGTGAGCTTTGGCACAAGGTGAGACGCGGGGAGGTTGCCCTCACCTGAAGTGGGTCAGAGCTGACGTAGAGTGGACGATGCCTCACAGCGGCCGGAGCAAGGAGGTGCGTGATGCTCAGAGCGGCTCAAGTGTCACAAGAAGTGTCTGATGGCCGGGAGGAGACGGGGGACACACGGCAGCTCTTTCGCGCTTTCAACCCCTTTCCCACACCTGCTTTCTGGGGACGCAGGTGTTCCTTATTCTGACACCTCCTGCGGTTCTGCTGGGAAGCCTGCTTCTCCCATGATCTCACTGCAGCCACCTGGGTCTGAGCAGTCTCATTGTGAGTCCATCCCCGTCTCTCCCTCCTTTCTCCCGTCACACAGAGGGAGTAGGGGTGACAGTTGTTGCTTTCTTTTTTTTTTTTTAACATCTTTATTGGAGTATAGTTGCTTTAATCAGTCGTTCTGCTTTGCTCTCGCTGCCCCAGATTCAGCAACGAAGAGTTCAGTGCCTCAGGAGACCTTTCAGTCCTGGACAAACCAGCACGGTGGCCACCTTATGTTGTTCTGGGGTGATTTTTAAAGAAAAGGGGCCTTTACTCAACCATCTTAATCTGAAAGCCCTGTCAGTCCCGCTATCCATGGTGATTGTTGTCTTTTTCTAACTCTTGCTAGTAATTTGGAGAAAGCATTAGGAACAGCTCAGCAGACAGTTTGAAGCCACAACCAGAGAGAGAAACATTTGAATTACCAGAGGTACAATCTGCCCCCAAAATCATGCTCAGTAGATATATTAGACGTTGGAGGGTATGTTGAAAATTATTTCACAGAAAGAAGATTTTACTTTAGGAATCAAATTATCCTTTAGATATAATGATTTTGTGAAATGACCTTGAAGCTAAAAGTCCCATATTAATGGTTACCATTAATTATAGTCATTATTAATTTTTTATAAGCTATATAGATATTTTATTAGTCAGGGTCCTCCAGAGAACCAATAGGATATATATGTGTGAGTGTGTGTGTGAAAAGAGAGAGAGAGAGAGAGAGAGAGAGAGGAGAGAAGGAGATACTGATTTATGATAATGAACTGGCATTTGCCATTATGGAAGCTGACAAGTCCCACAGTCTTCTGTCTGCAAGCTGGAGACCGCAGAAAGCCAGTGGTGGGTATTTCCAGGGTGAGTCTGTGGTCTGAGAACGAGGAGAGCCAATGATATACTTTCTGGTCCAAGGGCAGGAGAAGATTGAGGTCCCAGCTCCAGCGGTCAGGAGGAGAGAAAGGATTTCCTTCCTTCTGCTTTCTCTTCTATTCAGGTCCTCCACAGACTGGAGGATGCCCACCCACATTGGAGAGGGCACTCTGCTTTACTCAGTTACCGATTCAAATGCTAATACCATCATGGATATACTCAGAAATCATGTTAAAACAGCTGTCTGGCCAAGTCACGTTGACACATAAAATTAGCCGTCACGTTTCCACATTCTTTTATGTGTTGTGCCTTCTTTGCCTTCTGTTCAAAAATGTCTCCTTTATGAATTTTTTCTGGCACTGTGCCCTTGGCTCAAAGAAGGAAGTCAATGATGGTGATGCCCCTTGGACTCCAAAACCAGCCAGGTCTTATATTAGAACTTGACAGTGTATTTTAATTTTAAAAGCAGTTTGGAAGAAATTTTTATTGCTTTAGTTTAAGAAAAAAATGTAGTATTTTAGAGAAGATTGCAGACTATAATAATCATCAGTATCTTAAGAATAATCTCTTTTTCCCATTACAATTTAAGTTTTCATTTGCCCCTACAAATGCTGATAATTTGATTTAAAGATGATGGGTATTCCTGGTATGGTTTAATTCTTAATTATTATGAATTATGGTTTAATTTTAACCATCTTATTTGTAAATTCAGAATCATAGATTATTTCTTTAAAAAGAAAGAGCATCCCTCTTACTCTTTGATACCCCCTCTTATGAAGTCATTTTCATCACTTCATTAAATTCTGTCTCCCACTTGTAGCTTTTGAGACAGTCTATCCAATGGGTTTATTTGTTACTTTGGTATTTATTCACTTTTTTTTTTTTACAGTAAAACTGCAAGTTTTAAAAGCATTTGTATTTAAGTTACACACAGAATATTACTTTGGAGCTTGATATCCATCCATCCAAATTTTTTAAAAAATATTTTTTGTTGTTGTTTTCATGGAATACTAAGAATAGTAATTGGTTCCTAACTTGTTTTACTTAAAAAAATTTTTTTACTCCATTCTTTTTTTTTATATACATCTTTATTGGAGTATAATTGCTTCATAATAGTATGTTAGTTTCTGTCATACAACAAAGTGTATCAGCCATATGCATACACATATCCCCATATCCCCTCCCTCTTGAGCCCCCCTCCCACCCTCCCTCTCCTGCCCCTCTAGGTGGACACAAAGCACTGAGCTGATCTCCCTGTGCTATGAGGCTGCTTCCCACTAGCTATCTATTTTACATTTGGTGGTGTATAGATGTCTATGCTACACTCACTTCTCCCCAGCTTCCCCCTCCCCTGTCCCCCATTTCCTCAAGTCCATTCTCTACATCTGCGGCTTTATTCCTGTCCTGCCATTAGGATTATCATTACCTTTTTCTTTCTTTTTTTTTTTTTTTTGATTCCATATATATGTATTAGCGTACAGTATTTGTTTTTCTCCTTCCTACTTTCTTCACTCTGTATGAAAGAATCTAAGTCCATCTACCTCACTACAAATAACTCAATTTCATTCCTTTTGATGGCTGAGTAATATTCCATTGTATATATGTGCCACATCTTCTTTATCCATTCATCTGTTGATGGACATTTAGGTTGCTTCCATGTCCTGGCTATTGTAAATACTACTGCAGTGAACATTGGGTTGCATGTATCTTTTTGAATTATGGTTTTCTCAGGGTATATGCCCAGTAGTGGGAATGCTGGGTCATATGGTAGTTCTATTTTTAGTTTTTTAAGGAACCTCCATACTGTTCTCCATAGTGCCTGTAGCAACTTACACTACCACCAACAGTGCAAGAGGGTTCCCTTTACTCCACACCGTCTCCAGCATTTATTGTTTGTAGATTTTTTGATAATGGCCATTCTGACTGATGTGAGGTGATACCTCATTGTAGTTTTGATCTGCATTTCTCTAATGATTAGTGATGTTGAGCAGCTTTTCATGTGCCTCTTGGCCATTTCTATGTCTTCTTTGGTGAAATGTCTATTTAGGTCTTCCACCCACTTTTTAATTGGGTTGTTTGTTGTTTTGATATTGAGCTCCATGAGTTGTTTGTGTATTTTGGAGATTAATCCATTGTCCATTGTTTCATTTGAAAATATTTTCTCCCATTCTGAGGGTTGTCTTTTCGTCCTGTTTATGGTTTCCTTGCTGTGAAAAAGCTTTTAAGTTTAATTAGATCTCATTGGTTTATTTTTGTTTTTATTTTCATTACTATAGGAGGTGGGTCCAAAAAGACCTTGCTGTGGTTTATGTCAAAGAGTGTTTCTCCTATGTTTTCCTCTAAGAGTTTTATAGTCTGGTCTTACAGTTAGGTCTTTAATCTATTTTAAGAGGTTTTTTTTTTTCTTTTTTTTTTGCAGTACGCGGGCCTCCCACTGTTGTGGCCTCTCCCATTGTGGAGCACAGGCTCCGGACGCACAGGCTCAGTGGCCATGGCTCACGGGCCCAGCCACTCCACGGTATGTGGGATCTTCCCAGACCGGGGCACGAACCTGTGTCCACTGCATCGGCAGGCGGACTCTCAACCACTGCACCACCAGGGAAGCCCCAAGAGTATTTTTGTGTGTGGTGATAGGTAGTGTTCTAATTTCATTCTTTTAAATGTAGCTGTCCAGTTTTCCCAGCACCCCTTATTGAAGAAGCTGTCTTTTCTCCATTGTATGTTCTTGCCTCCTTTGTTGTAAATTAGGTGACCATGTGTGCGTGGGTTTATTTCTGGGCTTTTTATCCTGTACTAATAATCTATATTTCTGTTTTTGTGCCAGTACCATATTGTCTTGATTACTGTAGCTTTGTAGTATAGTCTGAGGTCAGGAAGCCTGATTCCTCCAGCTCCGTATTTCTGTCTCAAGATTGCTTTGGCTATTTGGGATCTTTTGTGTTTCCATACAAATTGTAAAAATCTTTGTTCTAATTCTGTGAAGAATGCCATTGGTAGTTCGGTAGGGATTGCACTGAATCTGTAGATTGCTTTGGGTAGTATAGTCATTTTCACAATATTGATTCTTCCAATCCAAGAACGTGGTATATCTCTCCATCTGTTTGTATCATCTTTAATTTCTTTCATCAGTGTCTTATAGTTTTCTGCATACAGGTCTTTTGTCTCCCTAGGTAGGTTTATTCCTAGGTATTTTATTCTTTTTGTTGCAATGGTAAATGGGAGTGTTTCCTTAATTTCTCTTTCAGATTTTTCATCATTGGTGTATAGGAATGCAAGAGATTTCTATGCATTAATTTTGTATCCTGCAACTTTACCAAATTCATTGATTAGCTCTAGTAGTTTTCTGGTGGCATCTTTAGGATTCTCTATGTATAGTATCATGTCATCTGGAAACAGTGACAGTTTTACTTCTTCTTTTCCAATTTGGATTCCTTTTATTTCTTTTTCTTCTTTCATTGCCATGGCTAGGACTTCCAAAACTATGTTGAATAATAGTGGTGAGAGTGGGCATCCTTGTCTTGTTCCTGATCTTAGAGGAAATGCTTTCAGTTTTTCACCATTGAGTATGATGTTGGCTGTGGGTTTGTCATATATGGCCTTATTATGTTGAGGTAGGTCCCCTCTATGCCCACTTTCTGGAGAGGCTTTATCATAAATGGGTGTTGAATTTTGTCAGAAGCTTTTTCTGCATCTATTAAGATGATCGTATGGTTTTTATTCCTTAATTTGTTAATATGCTGTATACATTGATTGATTTGCGTATACTGAAGAGTCCTTGCATTCTTGGGGTAAATCCCACTCGATTATGGTGTATGATCCTTTGAATATGTTGTTGGTTTCTTTTTGCTACTATTTTGTTTAGGATTTTTGCATCTATGTTTATCAGTGTTATTGGTCTGTGATTTTCTTTTTTTGTGATATCTTTTTCTGGTTTCGGTATCGGTGTGATGGTAGCTTCATAGAACAAATTTGGGAGTGTTCCTCCCTCTGCAATTCTTTGGAAGAGTTTGAGAAGGATGGGTGTTAGCTCTTCACTAAAAGTTTGGTAAAATTCACCTGTAAAGCCATCTGGTCCTGGAATTTTATTTGTTGGAAGATTTTTAATTACCGTTTCAATTTCATTTCTTGTGATAGGTCTGTTTATATTTTCAAATTCTTCCTGATACAGTCTTGGAGAATTGTAACTTTCCAAGAATTTGTCCATGTCTTCATTGTTGTCCATTTTATTGGCTTATAGTTGTTTGTAGTAGTGTCTTATAATCCTTTGTATTTCTGCAATGTCAGTTGTAATTTGTCCTTTTTCATTTCTAATTTTATTGATTTGCATCCTCTCCCTCTTTTTCTGATGATTCTGGCTAAGGGTTTATCAATTTTGTTTATCTTCTCAAAGAACCAACTTTTAGTTTTACTGATCTTTGCTATTGTTGTCTTCATTTCTATTTCATTTATTTCTGCTCTGATACTTACAATATCTTTCCTTCTACTGACTTTGGATTTTCTTTGCTCTTCTTTCTCTAGTTGCTTTAGGTGAAGGGTTAGATTGTTTATTTGAGATTTTTCTTGTTTCCTGAGGTGAGATTGAATTGCTACGAACTTCCCTCTTAGAACTGCTCTTGCTGCATTCCATAGGTTTTGGGTCATGGTGTTGTCATTATCATTTGTTTCTATGTATTTTTTGTATTTCTTCTTTGATTTCTTCAGTGATTCCTTGGTAATTTAGTAGCACACTGTTTAGCCTTCATGTATTTGTGTTTTTTACAGTTTTCTTCCTGTCATTGATTTCCAATTTCATAGCATTGTGGTCATAAAAGATGCTTGATACGAGGCTTGATTTGTGACCCAAGAGGTGATCTATCCTGGAGAATGTTCCATGTGCACTTGAGAAGAAAGTGTAATCTGCTGTTTTCATATGTCATGTCCTATAAATATCAATTAAATCTATCTGGTCTATTGTGTCATTTAAAGCTTGTGTTTCCTTATTAATTTGCTGTCTGGATGATCTGTCCATTGGTGTAAGTGAGGTGTTAAAGACCCCCACTATTATCGTGTTATTGTCAATTTCCTCTTTTATAGCTGTTAGCATTTGCCTTATGTATTGAGGTGTTCCTATGCTGGGTGCATATATATTTATAATTGTTATATCTTCTTGGATTGTTCCCTTGATCATTATGTAGTGTCCTTCCTTGTCTCTTGTAATATTCTCTATTTTAAAGTCTATTTTATCTGATATGAATATTGCTACTCCAGCTCTCTTTTGATTTCAGGTTGCATGGAATATCTTTTTCCATCCCGTCATTTTCAGTCTGTATGTGTCCCTAGGTCTGAAGTGGGTCTCTTGTAGACAGCATATATATGGATCTTGTTTTTGTATCCATTCAGCCAGTCTGTGTCTTTTGGTTGGGACATTTAATCTATTTATATTCAAGGTTATTGTTATTGAGTTTGTTTTTGTGGATCTTCCTTCTCTTGTGTTTCCTGCCTAGAGAAGTTTCTTTAGCATTTGTTGTAGAGCTGGTTTGGTGGTGCTGAATTTTCTTAGCTTTTGCTTGTCTGAAAAGCTTTTGATTTCTCCATAAAATCTGAATGAGGTCCTTGCTGTGTAGAGTAATCTTGGTTGTAGGCTTTTCTCTTTTATCACTTTAAGTATATCCTGCCACTCCTTTCTGGCCTGCAGAGTTTCTTTCTTTTTTTTGTTTTTAACATTTTGGTTTTATTTTTTTAATTAATTAATTAATTTATTTTTGGCTGTGTTGGGTCTTCGTTGTTGTGCGCGGACGTTTTCTAGTTGTGGTGAGCTGGGGCTACTCTTCATTGTGGTGCTTGAGCTTCTCATTGCAGTTGCTTCTCTTGTTGCAGAGCAAGGGCCCTAGAGCGTGCAGCCTTCAATAGTTGTGGCACACGTGCTCAGTAGTTGTGGCTCACGGACTCTAGAGCACAGGCCCACTACTTGTGGCACACGGGCTTAGTTGCTCCATGGCATGTGGGATCTTCCCAGACCAGGGCTCAAACTCGTGTCCCCTGCATTGGCAGGTGCATTCTTAACCACTGCACCTCCAGGGAAGTCCACCTGCAGAGTTTCTGCTGAAAAATCAGCTGATAACCTTATGGGAATTCCTCTGCATGTTATATTTTGCTTTCCCTTGCTGCTTTTAATACTTTTTCTTTGAATTTAATTTATATTAGTTTGATTAATATGTGTCTTCTGTTTCTCCTAGGGTTCATCCTGTATGGGACTCTCTGCCCTTTCCTGGACTTGGGTGACTATTTCCTTTCCCATGTTCGGGAAGTTTTCCACTATAAAGTCTTCAAATATTTTCTCAATCCCTTTCTTTTTCTCTTCTTCTTCTGGGACCAATATAATTCGAATGTTGGTGCATTTAGTGTTGTCCCAGAAGTCTCTAATATTGTCTTCGATTCTTTTCATTCTTTATTCTGCTCCTTGGCAGTTATTTCCACCATTCTGTCTTCCAGCTTACTTACTATTTCTTCTGCCTTAGTTATTCTGTTATTGATTCCTTCTAGTGTATTTTTCATTTCTAGATCTTTGTTAAGCATTTCTTGTATTTTCTCAATCTGTGCCTCCATTCTATTTCTGAGATTCTGGATCATCTTTACTATCATTACTCTGAATTATTTTTCAGGTAGATTGCCTATTTCCTCTTCATTTAATTGGTCTTGTAGATTTTTACCTTGTTCCTTCATCTGTGACATTTTTTTTGCCATCTCATTTTTTTTTTTTTAATGAGTGGGATTGTGTTCCTGTCTTACTGGTTGTTTGGCCTGAGGCTTCCAACACTGGAGTTTGTAGGCTGTTGGGTAGAGCTGGGTCTTGGTGCTGAGATGAGGATCTCCATGAGACCTCACTCTGATGAATATTTCCTGGGGTCTGAGGTTCTCTGTTAGTCCAGTGGTTTGGACTTGGAGCTCCCACTGTAGAAGTTTCAGCCCAACCCCTATAAAATATAGATGAAAATATAAAAATATAGGTGAAACAACAACTGGAAGTTAAAACAGAACAACAATAGTAAAAAAGAAAAAAAAGGCAGGAAAAACTTTGGCTGTGAAGGGGGGGCTTAAGCAGGGGCAGAGTTTAGGCAGTGGGCGGGAACTATGCGTAAGACACACAGGGCTGGAAAAGGCTCTGGGGAGTGGGTTGTTGAGGGTGGGACTTAGGCTCAACAGAATAGAAGGGGCCCAGGCATGCCCCTGGTCTCAGAGGGTGGGGGCCCCAGCCTGGGAGCCCAGCAGGCTTCCTGGGCCCGAGTGGGTGGGCAAATGCCTTCTGCTCCTCTCCCACTCCTCCAGTCCTAGAGGGCCCCTCCCACCTGCCTCTCCTGTTCTCCCCCTGCCCTCCCTCCTACACCACCAGGACCAATGCGGCTGGAGGGGGCTACTGAGGGCATAGGACCCAGCCTGAGAGCTGGGCAGGTTTCCAGGCCGACTGGCCAGGGGAAATGCTGGGCATGCTCCCCCGTGGGTCCCTCCAGGTGTGGGAACCCCTCCCCTCTCCCAGCCACCCCTCAGGTGTGCTGGTCCTGTCCAGCCTCAACTTCTCCTTCCCTCTCAGTTCCCCCACATCCTACCGGTTCTCTTGGGGGTTCCTCCCATCTCCTTGGGCATCGAGGTCCCCTACCAGCATCTGGCAGTGCCCCAGTTGTGGGGAGACGTGAACTCTGGGTCTTCCCACGCCACCATCTTGGCTGTGTCCCCCACTTTAGCCTTTATAAGAACAATTTCTTGATGTATTTATCCTGCCAAATATGGGGTAATATTGTTAGACGCTTTTTATCAACCTATTGTTCTCTAAAACAGGACCTTATTTTAAAATAAGCTAATTAATTTTTTTCTTCTAGTTTTATTAAGGTATAATTGATGTACAATACTGTATAAATTTAAGAGGATGATGACTTACATACAACATGAAATGATTATCGCAGTAAATTTAGTAAACATCCATCATGTCATACAGATAAAACATTAAAGAAACAAGATAGAAAAACCTTTTTTCTTGTTTTGAGAACTCTTAGGGTTTACTCTCTTGATGACTTTCATATATAACACACAGCAGTGTTAATTATCTTTATTATGTTGTATGTTACATCCCTAGTACTTATTTATCTTATAACTGGAAGTTTGTACCTTTTGATGCCTTCATCCAGTTACCCCCCACCGCCACCTCCCACCTCTGGTAACTATACGTCTGAACTCTTTCTCTGTGAGTGTATTTGTTTGTTTTTGATGTATAATTGACCTAGAACATTGTGTTAGTTCCTGTTACATAACATAGTGATTTGGTATTTCTATACATTTCAACATGATCACCACAATAAATTTAGTTACAATATGTCACCATACAAAGAAATTACATAGTTATTGAGTATATTCCCCACACTGAACATTTCATACCCATCACTTATTTGTTTTGCAACTGGAAGTTTGTACCTCTTAATCTCCCTCACCTACTTCTTTCCTTCTAAATAAGCTAATTAATTATAAGTAGCAAAATGTTTCTATGAAGTTTAAAATTCATGTATTTGGAAGTTACATTTCTTATAATTGCCTTAATCTCATTATCATTCTTAAATAAATTTGATATTTAAGTGTGACAGCTATATACGTGGACTACCTCAGTCTGCAGACATTCGGGATGAAGAGACCCAGTATGAATAGGAAGCCCTGCAGACAAACAGCAATAATAATCCCCAGAGACACTACTGTACCTTGTGTTTCATTTTCAAATTCCATAAAATGGATAAAATAGATTTTGTAACCCCATAAAACACTTCCATTAATCAAATCTATTTTAATTTGGTAGCATCCTCTAGGTTTTTATCCTAATTTAATTTCTGATGTAAAATGAAGAAAACTTTATGGTTATTGTTCTGATAGGCCAGTTTGATCTTGGCTTGTGGAGGCAAATTTATTTCGTGTAGAATCTTGCATACAGATTTTGTTGTTGTTCAACGCTGGGATACAGAGAGATGCTGGATTCACCAGTAAAACAGCAACACAAAAGAGCACGATAATAATGACAGAAGGAGAGTTGGTGATGGGAAATACCTTGCTTGAAGTCTCATGAAAAGCAATTAGTAAAAAATATGCATCTACTGGAAACTAAAGATAAAGATCAATCATATTCTCAAATCCATCAATGCCTTCTTTCTCCATCCATTGGGAGTATAACGATCCGATAAAATAAAGCAATTGGCAGGGTGAACATCACAGTCCTTATCAATTCGTTCCCTCAGTGATGGAACGTAGAACCCTGAAAGATAACAGCTATTCGTATGGATTTATTTCCCCTTTATCTGAGCTTAACAACTCCATTTCAACGGAAAGTATCATTAGGTTTAAAAAAGCATATGTTCTGAGTCACACATCTTGCAATGTGTAGCCTTCCCAGAAATAAATTTTCCTCTCCAGTGGCTGGATTGAAAGGTAGCAGCTGACCTAAGGACAGATACCTCGTAGAGGAGCAGTTGCCTGCTAAATGACATGAACAATTCTAAATGGCATGAAAAATTTTACTCAGACTGGGACAAATGAGACCAAACTTGTTATTCTCTCTTGGGAACCTAAAATGGGTAAGTAAAACATATCTTAAAAATTAATTTCACCTTAAAAAAATTTTTTAAGTGATTACTAGAAAATGTGTAATTACACTTATCAAGAGAGGGTAGACAACCCCCAAAAGAGATTATATTATTTATAAGTAGATAGTTCCTATTATTCAGTAGAGAAAAGAAGGATTACTTGACAATCAACTATTGAATAATTTAAAAATTCTTAATTTTTCTATAATAGATTATTCAATAAATATTGCCCTTGTAGTCCCATGCTCATGATCTTGCACATAAAATAATTAAATATTAATATGAGCAACTATTTCTTTTTCAATTTTTATTGGAATATAGTTGATTTACAATGTTGTGTTAGTTTCAGGTGTACAGCAAAGTGAATCAGTTGTACATATACACATATCCACTCTTTTTTAGATTCTTTTCCCATATAGACCATTACAGAGTATTGAGCAGAGTTCCCTGTGCTATACAGTAGGTCCTTATTAGTTATCTATTTTATATATAGTCGTGTGTATATGTCAATCACAGTCTCCCAATTTATTCCTCCCCCCATTTCCCATACGTTTGTTTTCTACACCTGTGACTCTATATCTGTTTGTAAATAAGTTCATCCATATCATATTCTTTTTTAGGTTCCACATACGAGTGATATCATATGATATTTGTCTTTCTCTGTCTGATTTACTTCACTCAATATGACGATCTCTAGGTCCAGCCACATCACTGCAAATGGCATTACTTCATTCTTTTATGAGCAACTGTTTCAAGAACATGTACACAGGAACCACAGGGAAAGACTTATGGCCTAATGCACTGGAGGTCCCTGGCTGAGCCCCACGCTGGTGCTAACAGTCCTCCCATTGTTGCAGTGCTCTCAGAGAAGTGGTTGCAGGAACAAAGTCTCCGTATTCAAAGCTGGTAAAAAAAAATTACCTTCATCAAATTTTAAAACTTTTGCTCTGTGAAAGAGTCTGTTAAGAGGTTAAAAAGTCAAGTTACAGGCTGGGAAATAATATTTTCAAACCACATATCTACAAAGGACTTGTGTCTAGATTATGCAAAGAATTCTCTGGATTTAACAGTAAAAAAAACTAAATAATTCAATTAGAAAATGGATGGAAGACATGACCAGATATTTCACCAAAGAGGATATGCAGCTGTCAAGTAAGACACATAATTAGCAATTAGAGAAATGCAACTTAAAACCATATTGAGAGAAACTCGGTCCAGTTCTGAGGACAAGGTGGAGTAAATGCACTTCTCCATATTGCTCCTGCTAAGTCAAGTTTAAAACCCTAACATTATGTACTGAACAAACACTGGATGAATCTGAAAGATGGAGAGAAGCCAAGTAGGTTCCCTGGCTTTTCTTTTTGTCTCACGACCCTAACTGTGTGCTGGGAACACCAATGGGTGCAGACAAAAAAAAAAAGTCCTAAGAAAACCCTACTCTCTCAAGCCAAAGGATAAGAAAAGGGGAAGCCTAGAAACACAGAAAACTTTCAGACAATAACCTCTGTCCTTAGTGCAGCCAAACACCATGGACAAAACTGTGACTGAACCATCCCCTGACAGCAAAGGCAGAGTGGTGAGCCTAAATATCCACCCTGGTGAAACTGTACCACCTTCACCTCTGTGGTAGAATCAGTGAGGGTGCAGTGGGAAGCCAGAACTTTCCTTCCTTCCCAAAGCTAACAAGCCCACCCCACCCCATGCTCATGGTGTCAGTGGAGGCCATGTCAGGGGGAGACATTCCTCCCCCAGGTCAGGATGATGTCAGTAGAAGCTAGTGGTGAGCCTGCAGTCCCACACTCACCCAATAACAACAAGGCATCCTTCCCTGGAGGGTCAACTGTGGCGGCTAAGTGGGAAACACAATCCCGGTTGGCGGTAATGAAACTGTGCCTCCGTTTTTCCACTGGCATGATGTCAAAGGAGGCCTGCTAAAACAGATGGTTTAAATAATCTACAGAGTCTCATAACATAGTAACCAAAGTATCTAGATACAATACAAAATCACCTGTAATACTTAGATATAGAAAATTCCTATCTTGAATGAGAAAAGACAATCAACAGATGAAAACACCAAGATGATGAAACAACGGTTGGAACTGTATGACAAGGATTTTAAACCAGCCATCCTAAAAATATTTCAACAAGCTTGAAATAACTGAAAAATAGGAAGTCTCAACAAATAGACTCTGCAAAAAAAAATTAAATACAAGATATAAAAAAGATGCCAGGCAGGGCTTTCAGCTTGGACATCTGGTTGCTCCAAAGATGTGCTCTCACCCCTCAGGCTGTAGGGCATTATCCATACTGGAAGTATAATAAGGAGCATACGAGTATGTATCTTATCTCTGTTGTGGTTTTGTACAAATTCTAAGTTTTTGTGTAGACTTATAAACAATGAGCTGTGGAACTGAAGGAGACTTTAGAGATCATCTATGAATCCAACTCCTTATTTAACAAGTTCTCAGTAAAGACCAGAGATGTTAAGTGATTGACTCGCCATCATAGTGATCTTGGTAGCAGAAATGTGGTATCTGATTCAATGCTTTTTCCATTGTGCTGCCTTTCTGTCTTCAGTGGAGATAATTTAATTATTGTTAAAATCACATTCTTTGAAAAAAATTATAATTGAGATATAATTCACATAAAATTCACCCTTATAAATTATATACTTCAGTGGTATTCACAAAGTAGTACAACCTTCATCACTAATTCTGGAACATTTTCATCACCCCAAAATACCTATTTCTAGTCACACTTATTTCCCCCTTTTCCCAGCCCTTGGCAACATTTAAGCTACTTTCTGTCTCTATGAATTTGCCTATTTTGGATATTTCGTATAAATGGAATCATACAAAAAAAAAGATATAAAAAAGAACCAAATAGAAATTTTAGGGCTTCCCTGGTGGCGCAGTGGTTGAGACTCTGCCTGCTGATGCAGGGGACGCAGGTTCGTGCCCTGGTCCAGGAGGATCCCACATGCTGCAGAGCGTCTGGGCCTGTGAGCCATGGCCGCTGAACCTGCACATCCGGAGGCTGTGCTCCACAACGGGAGAGGCCACAACAGTGAGAGGCCTGTGTACTGCAAAAAAAAAAAAAAAAGAAAGAAAGAAATTTTAGAATTGTAAGGTACAGTAACCAAATAAATATAAGTTGATGGGCTTACAGCTGAAAGGAGATGACAGGGGAAATAACTTGAACACAGAACAACATAGATTTCCTGATACATGAAACAGAGAGAAAATGGACTGAAAAAAAATGAACTAAATCTCAGAAATGTGTGGGAACTGTAACAAAAGATCTGACATTTGTACTCTCAGAGTTCCAGAAGGAGAGGACAAAGAGAGTGGGATTTATAAGTATTCAAATAAATAATGGATGAAATGACCTCAAATTGGACAAAGGACATAAACTCACAGATTCAAGAAGCTGAGAAAATGCCAAACAGGACAAACTCAATGAAACCCATGCCAAGACACATAATCAAACTACTGAAAACTAAAGACAAAGAAAAAAAAAATCCAGAAAACATCAAGAGAGAAACAATAAACTTCCTATAAGCAAAAAACAATTTGAATAACAATGAATTTCTCATCAGAAACCTTGGAGCCATAGGAAGAGAGACAATATTTCTCAACTGTTAAAAGAAAGAAATGGGAACACAGAATTATATATCCAGTGAAAATAACCTTCAAGAATGAAAGGGAGGGCTTCCTTGGTGGCGCAGTGTTTGAGAGTCTGCCTGCCGATGCAGGGGACACAGGTTCATGCCTCGGTCCGGGAAGATCCCACATGCCGCAGAGCAGCTGGACCCGTGAGCCATGGCCTCTGAGCCTGTGCATCCGGAGCCCGTGCTCCACAACGGGAGAGGTCACAACAGTGAGAGGCCCGCGTACCGCAAAAAAAAAAAAAAAAAAAAAAAAGAATGAAAGGGAAATCAAGATATTCTCAGATGAATAAAAGCTAACAGAATTTGTTGCCAACAAACCTAATCTAAAAGAAGGGTTAAATGATATTTTTCTAAACAGAAAGGAAATGATAAAAGAAGGAATCTTGGAACAAAGGAAAAAAGAAAACCAGAAAGAGTAAAAATCCAATAGACCTTTCTTTTTCTCTTGAGCTTTCTAAATTATATTTTATGATTGAAGCAAAGCTTATAACATTGCATGTATATAATGTACAAAAAGAAAATATTTAAGACAAATATTTTATAAATGGGGGAAGATAAAGGGACAGAAGGGAGGTAAGATTTTTGTACTTTATTAGAACTGGTAAAATGATGACACTAATAGACTGATAAGTTATGCATGCATGGTTTATTATCTACATAAATCACTAGGAAATCTATAGAAATAAATACACTCCAAAATACTATAGATAAATTATAATCTGAAGAATGTTCAAAATAGCCCTTGGGAAGGCAGCAAAAGAAAAACAGAAAAATGAAAAACAGAGAGAAAAAATAGAATACAAAAAAGAAAATGCCAGACTCCAGTTCTAAAATATCAATAATCATATTAAATGTAAAGGACACAAATATATCAATTAAAAGACAGAGGTTGATAGAGTGGATTGAAAAATATGACAATTATATGCAATCTACAAGAAAGTCACTTCAAATATAATAATATGAGTAAGTTGGAAGTAAAAGAACAGAAAAAGATATACACAAACATCAATCAAAATAAAGTGTAAATGGCTATATAAATATCAGATAAAGTATAATTTAGAGCAATGAAAATCACCGGGGACAGAGACAATCATTACATAATAAAGTGTAAATCTACCAAAAAGTCTTGGCAATCCTAAATGTGTATATACCATACAGCAGAGCTGAAAAATATGTGAAGCAAAAAATAATAGAAATAAAAGAAAAAATCTGTAATTATAGTTAGAGACTTCAGCACCCCCTTTTTAACAATTGGTAGAATAACTAGAGAGAAAATCAGTAAGGATATAGAACTCAACAACACCATGATCCAACAGAATTTAATTGACATTTATAGACACTTCACTAACAGCAGATTTCACATTCTTTCAAGAACCCACAGAAGATTTACCATGATACGTCATATCCTGAGTAATAAAATGAACTTCATCAAATTTAAAAGTAGTAAAAACATTCAAAATGTATTCTCTGACCACAATGAAATAAAAATAGAATCAATAACATATAACAGAAATATATCTAAACTCTTAGAAACTAAGCAGCACACTTCTAAATGATTACTGGGTCAAAGAGGAAGTCCCAAAGGAAATAAAAATACACTGACCTGAATAAAAATGAGAAAAACCTAACATATCAGAATTTGTGGGACACAGCTAAAACAGTGCTGAGATGCAAATTTCTAGTATTAAATGCTTACATTAGAAAATAAGAACAGTCTCAAATAAATAATTTAAGTTTTTATATTAAGAAGCTAGAAAAATAAGAGAAAAATAAGCACAAAGCAAGAATAAGGAAGGAAATAATTAAACAAGAACAGACTTCCCAAGGAATTAAAAGTCAAAAAAACAATTCAGAAAATTGATGAAACAGAAAGCCAATTCTCTGAAAAGACCAATAAAATTAACAAGCCAGAAAAATATTTCAAAAAGGACACAAATTACCAATATCATGATATGAAACCAATATCACTTCAGACCCTGCAGGCACCTAATGGATAAAACCATAATGAGATATAATATTAGAATGGCTAAAATATAGTACTGTGAAAACACCAAATATGGATGAGGATGTAGAGAAACTGGATTACTCATATATTGCTGGAGGGAATTAAAAATGGTACAACTATTTTGGAAAATAATTTGACAAGTTTCTTACAAAACTAAACATGCATATACTTTATGATCTAATAATTGCACTCTTGAGCATTTATCCCAGAGAACTGAGAACTTATGTTCACAAAAAAACTTTAGTTCTAAACAAATGTTTACAGCAGCTTTATTTCTAGTAGCCAAAATCTTGAAACAACTCAAATTTCATTACAATTGGTTAAAACAACCCAATCAAAAAATGAGCAGAAGACCTAAATAGACACTTCTCCAAAGAAGACATACAGATGGCCAACAGGCATGTGAAAAGATGCTCCACATCACTAATTATTAGAGAAACTCAGATCAAAACTACAATGAGGTATCACCTCACACCAGTCAGAATATCCATCATCAAAAAGTCTACAAATCATAAATGCTGGAGAGGGTATGGAGAAAAGAGAACCCTCCTACGCTGTTGGTGTGAATGTAAATTAGTGCAGCCACTGTGGAAAACAGTATGGAATTTCCTTTAAAAAAAAAACCCTAAAAATAGAGCTATCATATGATCTAGCAAGCCCACTCCTGGGCATAAATCTGGAGAAAACTCTAATTCAAAAAGGTACATGTCCCCCAATGTTCATAACAGCACTATTTACAATAGCCAAGACATAGAAACAGATGATTTGTCTAAGAAGATGTGGTATATATATAATGGGATATTACTCATCCATTAAAAAGAATAAAATAATGCCATTTGCTGTGACATGGATGGACCTACAGATGATCATACTAAGTGAAGTAAGTCAGACAGAGAAAGACAAATATATATCACTTATATGTGGAATCTAAAAGATGATACAAATGAACTTATTTACAAAACAGAAACAGACTCACAGACATAGAAAACAAATTTATGGTTACCAAAGGGGAAAGAGGAAAGATAAATTAGGAGTTTGGGATTAACATACACACACTACTATATGAAATAGGTAAACAACAAGGGCTCACTGTACAGCACAAGGAACTATATTCAATAACTTGTAATAACCTATAATGGAAGAGAATCTGAAAAAGAATATATATATATATATATATGTTTGTGTGTATGTATAGCTGAATCACTTCGCTGTATATCTGAAACAAACACAACGTTGTAAATTAACAATAAAAAATTGAATTGCAGCAAATTTGATCAAAATCAGTCAACGCATTCAAAAGTTAGTAGGAAACAAACAGATAAAACACTAAAAGGTCCAGTTGATTTCACTGTGTTCAATCAATATTTTTGTCATTTCCAATTCAGCAGGAAGCCTTCTTTTAAACATCCATGTAAGCCAAGAACGTCTGAAAAAGTGTTTGATTTTACCACATACTGTTAACTGAAAATTACCCACAGGGAGGCAAATGTCAGAATATTCAATAGTAAATCTACTTCTCTTTTCCATATGAAAAGTCTTTTCATGTGACTCATGCTTTAAAAATACTTTGTAATTTATATATTAAGAGCTTAAGTGCATTTTAGTTTGGTTTTTAGTATGTCCCATGTTCCAACTACTGATTTCTTTCTTGGGTCATGGGGATTCTGTGATAGGGTTTCAAAGACAATAGTAGAGCTGGAATCATTAATGTAATATACTTTTCTGACTTACATAATGACAGTTTAGTTTCTGGTCTTAAAATAGGAAATATTTGATCTTATACTATACCAATGAAACCTTTATTTTTAATTTCTAAATTGTGCGGATCAATCTGAAACCCAGACGTCAAGAGTAATTCCTCCACACACAATCTTGGTAAAATGCGTTCTTTCTTTCAACAAAAAATTATTTAAAAGAAAAATTATTTAACATTCATGAAGTGCCAGGTATTATGTTAAGGGCTAGAATGTATCGCTACATGAAATTGTTAATATATGACCTAGAAAATATATGACCTAAATACAACAATTTCTTACAATCTAATAGAAATGAAAAATGTAGTTCCTTCTATTAAGACTTCACAATTTAATGCAAGAAACTTAGGAGTACACAAGATTACAAGCTGAGGGGATTCTGGAAGACTTCCGTGAGGAAGTGCTCAAGCTGATTCCAGAAGGATGAATAAAGGAGCGGGTGAAGGAGGTCTTTTCTGGGGGAGAAGTGTTCACAGAGAAGTCTAGGGTCTAGGAGGCAATGGGGAAAATTATGAGTCTCTGCTGGAGAGAAAGGATCAAACCCCAAAGCCTCTGATGTGATAAGATTTTTACTGAGGGCAACTGGAAAACATTAAATGAGTGCAGGCAGGGTAATGAAAAGGAAGGTTGGCAATTTAGGAAGATCCCTCTGGTGGCAGTGTGTGTGTTTGTGGAGAGAGACCCAAGACAGGAGGCTGGGAGATCACATAGAACTTATTGCATAACGTGGGTGAGATGTAAGTGATCAAAGGATCTATACGAGCAACAGGGGTAGAAATGATGAGAGGACGCCAACCCCAGGGAGTCAGGAATCCTAGATGGAACTCACATAGCATGAGTCAAGGGAGAAATGAAGAGGAGATTTCTGGGCTGGGAAAGTGGTATATAAAACCGAGATAAATCCAGTTCCACACATCCAAGTAGACACATGAGGTTGGCAGCTTGATATCAGGCTTTTGATGCCACATCAAAAGGAGACGGAGAGAGAGGTTAAAGACAAGGAGAGGAATTAATAATATCAAATAGCACAGCAAGGTGGAATAATAATGACAAAGGCATCCTTTGCTACTCAGAAGACATTTTTCTCCTCAGTGGACAGTAACTCCTATGAAGACTTGGGGATAGAAGCTAGATTACAGAGGGTTTAGGAGTAAATAAAAAAAAAAACGAGGAAGTAAAGACAGCAGGTTTAGGTTACTTAAATCAAACGACAACAACCAAATGCTTCTTTATATTTTTATCATAAAATAATATATGTTCATTTTTGGGGGGAGGGGAGAAATTCAGATGTTAAAAAAAGCACTCCAGAGAGGAACACTAATATTTAAATTTTAGTGTATAACCTTCCAGAATTTTCCTATGCATGAAAAAAATATGATATATATATAGGGTATATATATATATATTATATATACATATATACACATATATTATACATATATACTGTACATATATATTATACATATATTATATACATATATAATACATCTATATGGGGTATATATTTTATAAATATATAATACATACATTTATAATATATATATTATAAATGGTTCATATATATAAAAAAGATGTACAAATAAATGATGTGTATAAATATATACATATTTATATGTATGGTGTATACATATGGTATATGTTTTTGGCAAATTACTGCCTAATCTGTTTTTATTACTTAAGATTTCATGCACAAGCCAGCAAACAGTCCTGCCTGACATTTACAATCTGAGCAGGCTCTCTGGATGCGCTGTGGCGATTTAACTCTTCCACACGGTTGGACATCTCAGAGTTATCTTCACACAGACCTACATACTCACTCTACACCTTCTGATTCTCTCTGCACTTGTCCCCTGATCCTGAGCACAACTGGTGTCTGCAGACTTCCTTCACCTGCCAGTTTAGGAGGGTGACTTTTCCTTGTTGTTCACATGCCTGACATTTTACAAAAATTCTGTCTGATATGACTTGTATATTATAGAGCTCTAGGCTGAAAATAATTGTCTCCCAGAGTGCCCAGGACATTGCTTCCGTATCTTCCAGTAGCCACTGTTGCTGACGAAAACAAAGAACAAAACTAAACAAAAAAAGCTCATGTTCACGTTTCTCTCTTTTGAATGTGGGCAGACTTTTTCTTTCTGGAGGGTTTTAAAACCCTGTAATTGGTGCTCCAAAACATGAGAATGGAGGAATCCCGATGTGGTCTATTTTAATTCACGGCTCTGGTTATTCAGTGGCTTCTTTCACCTGGAGACTTTGCATCTTTTAACCCTGGAGGTTTGTCTTCAGTGTTTATTTGGTAGTTTCTCTTGTCTATTTTGCTCTTTATCTCTAGAGATTCTATTCTATTAATCAGGTGTTTGAACTGTCTTGATTGTTTCTCCATGCTTCTGTTGTCTCTCACATCTTCAGTCCCATGTTTTTTTGTTTTTATTTTGGTTTTAGGTATTTAGTGTTTTTGTTTGTTTGTTTGTTTGCTGTAAGTTCTGGGAGAATTCCTCATCTTTACCTTTCAATCCACCTGTGACATTGTGAGCAGCAAAGTATTTCCTAGGTGAGAGCTCATTTTAATTCTCTGGTTGCTCCTTTTGTAACTTCCTGTTCTTGTTTTATGGATGTGATTTCTTTATGCATCTCTCAGAATAACAGTTAGCAGCGTTTTGTTGTTTTCTCTTTTTTTTGAAGTTGGTTTTTATGTTAGTTTATTTTGGTCACTCTTTTACATTGAAGGCTTTCTTCAGGCTTCTGGTGCATCTTGGTTGTTTATTTTTTACAAATAAGCTGGTAAAAATGCTCATTGGTAGCTCTCTGTATGTGGACAGGGCTAGTGGACAGGCAAACACTTTAGAGTAATGGAGCGGGGGACAGGAGAGGGGAGTGGGATCCCAACATTAAGTTTCTTTTCTTTTCTTTTTTATTTTATTTATTTTTGGCTGAGTTGGGTCTTTGTTGCTGAGCGCAGGCTTTCTCTAGTTGAGGCGAGTGGGCATCTCATTGTGGTGGCTTCTCTTGTTGTGGAGCATGGGCTTTAGGTGCATGGGCTTCAATAGTTGTGGCATGTGGACTCAGTAGTTGTGGCTCACAGGTTCTAGAGCACAGGCTCAGTAATTGTGGCGCACGGGCTTAGTTGCTCCGTGGCATGTGGGGTCTTCCCGGCCCAGGGCTGGAACCCACGTCCCCTGCATTGGCAGGCGGATTCTTAACCACTGCGCCACCAGGGAAGTCCCTAAGTTTCTTTTAAATAAGCTGTTTTTAATAGTATTGTTCAGCTTCTTTAGAGAAATTCCCTTTTGCCCAGTGGATAGAAGCCTGCTTCTGAGTGTACTTCATGTGGAGGCTGGGGAGATGGGTGTGTGGTGCAGTCCCTGGTCCACATACAGACTTTCTATTCTCCCTCCTGGTTTTAGCCTCATGCCTAACTTTGCTCACTTTGCTTTACTTTCAAATGCTTTTAAAGTAGCATTTTTCAGTCCTAAGCATCACCTGAATTCTGCATTACAGATGAGTTTAGGCTATAAGCTTCTCTATGTATCCCAGGCTTGAGAGTTCCTCTGACCTAATTCCCAGTTAATACTTCTCCACCTCTTTTATCAATTCCATAAATTTGCTAAAATCTGTCATCTCTTTATGACCCATCCCCTCTTCTTTTTCTAAATAGCAGGTTCATAAAATTTTAATGGGGTTGTTGGATATAAGATATAACGTATCTTTAACTACATGTTTCCTAGGTGCAGGTTTATTCTGCCTGTCCCTCTAGTTTATAACCTGTATGAAGGTAGGAATTACGGATGTTTTCACTACTGTATTCCTAGTGCCTATAGTAATGTCAAATAACATCTTAAAATACATTTATTGGGGCTTCCCTGGTGATGCAGTGGTTTAGAATCTGCCTGCCAATGCAGAGGACATGGGTTCGAGCCCTGGTCTGGGAAGATCCCACATGCTGCAGAGCAACTAAGCCTGTGTGCCACAACTACTGAGCTTGCGCTCTGGAGCCCACGTGATACAACTACTGAAGCCCACGCGCCACAACTACTGAGTCCGCGCGCCTAGAGCCGGTGCTCTGCAACAAGAGAAGCCACCGCAGTGAGAAGCCCGCGCACCTTAACTAGAGAAAGCCCGCCCCCAGCAACAAAGACCAAACTCAGCCAAAAATAAATAAATAAATAAATTAATTAATTAAAAAAATACAGTTATTGAAAGAGCAGATAGGACTTGTGAAAACATCTTCAGGGAAAGTGCCAATGCAAAAATAAAACCACTGTTTTTAATCACATCTTAGACATTTTAAAACATTTTAAGTCGTTGGGTCAAATTTTAAAACATTAAGAAGGGATAAAACCTGCCTTGCATAAAGTTAACATAAGAGTTGACCTTAGCTGCTTGTTTCTGTATACTGAAAAGAGCGATACTGGAGCAAGAGGAGTGGCAAAGAACTTGGCGTGTTCTGGAGCTACTGTCCTTTAAGAATTTACGTGTGTGTGTGTGTGTGTGTGTGTGTGCGTGCAAATGTATGCATGGTACATTTTTTCCCCCAGTGGGATGTCATATTTATTTATTGTTTTTTTTTTTTTTCTTTTTTTGTGGTACGCGTGTCTCTCACTGCTGTGGCCTCTCCCATTGTGGAGCACAGGCTCCGGATGCGCAGGCTCAGCGGCCATGGCTCATGGTCCCAGCCGCTCCGCGGTATGTGGGATCCTCCCGGACCGGGACACGAACCCGTGTCCCCTGCATCGGTAGGCGGACTCTCAACCACTGCGCCACCAGGGAAGCCCTATTTTTTTTTTAATTTAAAATTTTTAAAATTGAGGTATAGTTAATTTACAATGTTGTGTTACTTTCAAGAATATGGCAAAGTGATTCAGTTATACATATGTATATTTTTTCAGATTCTTTTCCATTATAGGTTATTACAAGATATTGGGTATAGTTTCCTGTGCTATACAGTAGGACTTTTGTTGTTTATGTATTTTATATACAGTAGTGAGTAGCGGCTAATCTCAAACTCCTAATTTATCTCTCCCCTCCCTCAGCCCCAACCTCCACTATCCCCTTTGGTAACCATAAGTGTGTTTTCTACACACAATACATTTTTGTTAATTTTAAGAATTTTTTAAACTTTTAATTTTATATTGGAGTATAGTTGATTGACAATGTTGTGACAGTTTCAGACGGACAGCAAAGTGATTCAGTTATACATACACATGTATCTATTCTTTTTCATATGCTTTTCCCATTTAGGTTGTTACGTAATATTGAGCAGAGTTCCCTGTGCTATACAGTAAGTCCTTGTTGGTTATGCATTTTAAATATAGCAGTGTGTACCTGTCAATCCAAAACTCGCTTTTGTTATTTTTCTTTGAATTCCCTGTATTCACTAGGCACTGAACTTGTCAACCATGATTTTGCCAACTAGACTGTTAAGTGAAGCAATGCTTAGAGCTGGTGAGGCATAACTGAACTGCAGATCCCCGGCCAGGAGAGCTGTCCTCTGTCCAGCTCCCAAGTATTCACACACAGTGAGGACCATTAACCGCTCAGTTAATTTAATCACGGCTTCCTGAGTGTTGAACCCCCAGTGGCTACTGCTCTTTCACTCATTCATCAAATAACTATGAATTACCTACTATTTAAAACGTAAAAGAGAATTTGTGTGTATTCAACCCAGTAAACAGCTATATAAGAACAGCATGGGTGAAGACACAATTTTGTAGCCGAGAACACAACCTCCAAGGCTCAGTAGCACTGGTGTCACAGTGATGGGTGTGGGGAAGGAGAGGGGGCACTGTGGCTTGCAGCTACGGGGTCACCTAGGCGTCTGTCCAGGGAAACAGAGATTTTGACACAGGGTAGCGACCCAGACCCCCAGAAAGCACGGCCGAGCGGGTTTGGACAGAGCAAGTTAATTGCATGCACGAATACAGGGTTGCCAAGAGGATGCCAACACACCTAACTAAGCCAGAATTGGTTTCAAACCTGGCTTTTTTGGCAGGGATGGTATTGATGGACCCAGCTGCAAGGAAATGGGAAAAGCAGAACAAAGAAAATAATACAGAGGCTGACACAGGAGATTGCAAAATGCATTGAATAAACTGGCCTTTTTGGTTTAGGTTCTTAATAAGAAGGTGTGTTGACCCTATTATCATTTCTGGTGCCTGGAACTCTCCCTCAATAACTGTGGTCTTGGATCCCTAGAGAAATGAGCTTAATGGTGGGGTTTCAGCCAGCAGAGAAAAGAAGGTGGTAATCTGACAGCTCAAGCTCGGGCTGATGGGGTAAACTTTGGTAAAGACACCTTCTGTAAATTAAATGTTTCTCCGCACTCTGGGACCTTGGCTGGGATGACAGGTGGGAAGTCTAGTCTGCACAATTTCAGGGGCTGCTCCCCCCCAGAGCCGTGCAAGACCACCCTGCCCTGCCTGCCGCAGTAAAGCGTGTTTTAGGGCAGCTGCCCTCTCCCAGTCTCGTCCCCTCCCCCAGAACAACCTACACCTCAAGATGAGTAGTGATGGGATTATCTAGAGAAATGGGAGACACACGCCTGAACGTGAGATCTTCACTCGCCACCTAAAGATATTTGTCCTTATGTGTCTCACTCATTTGGTGATTTTCATCTTCTTTAGCTCTTGGAATCCTGTAACAGAACAGCACATGCCTACCAGCCATTTCTGGTGGCTTCTGAGAGGATAGAGAACGCAGTTCAGCAAGTTGCATTTGACACAAAGTTGGCAGGGGAGTGAGTTTGCTGCGTGCCAGAACCAAGCTCCTGGAAGATCTTGACAGCTTGAAACGACGGGCCAAATATAATAAGACGAAACTGAATAGGGATAAACGTCTGTACTTTGGTCAGAATTCCAAGTCAACGAGTACAAAGTGGCAGAGATTCGCGTGAAAGGCAACTCTTCCGAAAGACTTAAAGACTTCATTCCGAACAGTGTCAGTGAGTCAGTCGTGCAGTACGTTTAACCCCAAATTAAATGTAATTTTAAGCATTTTTGAGAGAAGTCCATTATCTAAAATGTGGGAGGTAATAGCTCCGCTCTGTTTAAACAGAGCCAACCCCCCATCAAGGGGAGTGGGCAGCTCTTTCCTTCAAGAAAACCTATTCGTGGCCCCCTGTGGATGGCTTAGGTGACTTATTTAGGAGAAAAAGTGCGATGCTGGGGAAGCTAAGTGCTCTGGATTATAAAGTAATGGGAATTTTCTGGGAGAAAGGTCTTTGTAAGTGGACATAGGGTCTAGCAATACAGTGGCAGGCTGGGAACTAAGGAAAAAAAAGACCAAGATGAGTGAGAGCTTTCTCGTTGGAAAAAAGCCTGTGAGGTTTCGGAATTGCTATTTAATAGTAGATCGTTTTCTGTTCTGAATTATAATTTCCCCTTAAATCCCCAAATCTTCATTACAGATCAGTAATGTACAGCAGGCTTGTGTTTGGTGGAAGAAAGAAGGGAAATTCTCTTGTGGGGAACAGAGGGCAGCAGCCGTAGGAAGTGGAGAGTGGAACGTGGGGCAGGGATTAGAGCAAAGAGGTGACCAAGCACTGCTGAAACCAATCACTCCTGTCCCCTGGTGGATTTTGAGCAACACCAGCGTGCTTGCTGGATTTCACTTGGCATGGGCTTTTGAATGATTTTATATCATGTGATCAAAGTGAAGGGTGATTCTGGAAGGCTGGACAACTTGGGAAAACTGGGCTGCATTTGCATAATTGGGGTCTCTCCCGTCGGATGATGAGTTTTTGTCACTGGACTGTGTTTTGCTCACTTGCATCGGTTGCACAGAGCTTGGATCCACAGATAACCCAAGTATCTGTTGAATGAATTAGTGAGAGTCCTGCCTTTGATACGCCAAGGACGGTGTCACATAAACAGAGACTGGATAGAGTCTGTCGTCAAGAAGCCTGTAGTCCTATAGGGGAGTCATTCGTTCCACTAATTATCTATCGAGGCATTTTTCTTGGCATTAGGAACATGTACAGAAACAAAGCAGACAAGGTGTGTACTCTCATGGAGTTGACCTTCTGGCCGGGGGCACACAGGTAAGAAATAAACAGATTAATAAAGAAGATAAATAAACAGCAGTGATGGGTACAAGGCCGAGAGTTGAAATGGGGCAGAGGATGATGCAGGGGCTGCTGCAAGTATGGTGGTCTGGGGAGCCTCTCTGCTGAGATGACATTTAAGGTCGGTACAAATGACACAAGCCAACCTCCAAGTGAACATGGGCCAGCGGCACGTGAGGACACAGGGGGGGGAGGGTGGGTAGGGAGTGGACTGGGGACGTGGGACATTTGCAGAGGGGCCAGATAATGGGAAGTTACGAGAACCAGAGGAAAGAAGTGGATTTCACTCTGAGAGTTGTGCGAAGGTACGGAAGGATTTGAAGCTTGACTGTGGTTATGAGGGTAAAGACAGAACATAGGAATACAGTACGATAAGTGTTTTGATCGAAAGACGGGACAATCACGGGACTCTGAGGATGGAACCAGTGGCTGAGGGGCTGTTGGGAAGCACCTGGGGCCTCTTGGTTACGGTCAACAATTAACCAGACGATGAGAGAAAAGAAATGGGGCATGAAGCGTGTTCCAGTCAGTAGTTGGGTAAAGTATGGCTTTGTCATGGGGCAGCAAGGGGCACAATGTTGATGAGAGGGTGAGGGTGAGAAAAGATGAAGCTGAAGAGGTGAGTGGTGACTGGATTGGGAAGGACCGCTCACATCCTGCTAAGAAGTTCACATTTCTGCCCAAAGACAATGGCAAGACAACAGAGGATATTGTGATCAGAGGATTTTCCTGGCAGGATGGTACTGTCACTTGCATACATGGCATCACCATGTAGGCACATTGGAGGAGGGCAAAAACCAACCTTCTGTGCAGGACACCAACTGAGGCTGTAATCCAGAGAAGAGATAGCGGTGGTCTGAACTGAGATGGTGGGAGGGGAGAGAAAGAAACGGATGGATTTGATAAATAATAAGAAAGTTACAAAAGATCCTCTTGGCCGATCGGCCCCTAGGTAGATGGTGATGTGATTGACTGCAGGAGGGATAAACAGAGCAGCAAGCCTGGTGGAGGGGATTTAAGCGGGGGGATGGGAGATGGCGTTAATGATGTAAAGACTGTGAGATGCTCGCGGGACAGAATGTGGGCGTGTCCAGCAGGCAGCGGGCCATTCAGGTCGTCCTCAGGCGTGGTCTCTGGCCTCAGGAGAGACTCGAGCCCATCAGCAAGCCAGTGGTGACCAAGACTGAAGGGGCAGTCAGGAAAGGTGTGCATTACGGGATGAGATGACACAGGAGAACAGGTCTCAGGAGCATGGACGTTTCAGGGCCTATCGGAGGGACGGAGTCTAAGGATGCCACGGAGAAGCAATTCCTGGAGAGGCCAGCGCTGAGGAGGTCTGTCACAGAGGCCAGTGACAAGAGAGTTTCAGGGAAACGGAGGTCAAGGGTATAAAAGTTTCAGAGACATCAAGCAAGGACTGATGTGTCCTCAGAGTTTAATAATAAAGAAAGAGATAGGTGAGAACAACTGCTAAAGCAATTTCACTGAAATGGCAGTGGGAAAGTTTCTAAAAAGAAGAGGGATATCCAAGTGAAACAGAGAAGGACCCGATGGTCCTTGCCTCCCATGCCCTCAGCCTGCCTTTTTTCTGTGGAAAAACTTTAGCCAAAGAATAAGTTTAATCAGAGAAGTGAGAAAGTGCAGAAACAAAGGGAAACAGTCCAACAAGACTAAATAATAAAGTTTAGTCATTAAGCAAAATCAAGGACCTTTAGTTCCTTCTCAAGGGCTATCGAGAATATTCTGAGCCATATCCTGGGAACTGTCTTATGGATACTGGAAGCCCCACTGGGTGGAAGAAGTTAACTGCATGATGACCAGACTGGAGCCATGACACAAGCTGCCACAATTCCGAGAACTGGCCTCAAGGAAAGGGAACAAACTGACCCTGGAACTGAAGATTAACTGTGCTTAAAACAATCAAGATGACGCTGATCAGACCACCGATGACCAATTTCAAGGTGATGGTCAGAGCTGCCTGTGCTGTTTCTGCATGCGGCCCCCTCCCTCCGCCTATAAAAGCTCTTGACCACTGGCTGTCAGTGAGGGGAGTCGGCCTTTGGACGGGCATCTGCCCTGCGCCGCCCTGCCCTCCCCCCGGTTGCTGTTATCCAAAATAAAGCAAACTTTCCTTTCCACCAACTTTACCTCTTTATTGGCTTTTGAGCGGCGAGCAGCAGGACCCCACTTTCGGTAACACAAGGAGGAAAATGATGAGACCGTCCCCTCACAACTACATGTATTCAAGTACCACGACTAGCTCGATAAGGTTTTGCATAATGAAAATCCAAACCCAAGAATTTGTTTCAGATTTAAAAAATAATAACTAGTAATTTATAAGATGAGACTGTAGTAATTACTGCCTTTTCGCTCCAAAGTAAACAGACATAATGGTTAAGGGAGTATAGCCAAAGAACTGTATTCTCAATTTCAGATTGCCGGTGGAATAAAATGTTCCATTTTATATATATATATATATATATATATATATATATATATATATATATATATATATATAAAATTTTGAAAGAATTTCAAACATGGGGAAAAGCTGCAAGAACAGAGCAAAGAGTAAGTTGATGACCTGGGGCTCCATCACCCCAAGTACTTCAATGAGTGTGTCTTACAAATGAAGACATTACCTTACGTTACTACACACCACCCACATCAGGAAATTAATATAAATATACCACTCCTGTATAATCTCAGATCTCATTTACATTTTATCAAACCATGTCTTTTACGAGAAAAGGATTCAGGTCAGAATCACATGTTGCATCTAGTTGTCATATCCTTTTACTCATCTAGTTGTCATATCCCTTTACTCTCCTTCAATTTGGGACAGATCCTCGGTATTTCCTTGACCTCATGACCTTGGCACTTTCAAAGATAAAGGTCAGCTATTTTGTAGAATGTCCCTGAATTTTGGGTTGTCTTATGTTTCCTCATAATTAGATTCAGAATATGCATTTTATGCCTTGCAGGAGTGCCCCAGAAGTGGCGCTACATTTGTCTCGTTGCGTCCTTGAGTTGATTTGTCCTATTGACTATTAATGTCAATCATTTGTATAAAGTGGTGTCTGCCAGGATTCGCCATGAGAAATTACCAATTTTCCCTTTGTAATTACTACATCTTTAGTGTGTATGTACTTTGAGATTATGTAAGTATGAGAGTGGCCTCAACAAACTTTCAATTAATTTATGTAAGTATGGGCTCATGGATTCTTATTCTATTTGATGTTATAGCCTGTTGCTATTATTACTTATTTCGTCCTGGTTTTGGCCAGTGGGAGCCTTTTCAGGCTGGCCCCTGTGTCCTTTGACGTGCCTTCGCTATTCCTCCAGCACTTGTTTACAGCACAGCAAGATGGTCCAGGATTATCTTATGCTTTCCCTGCCCAGCCATGGATTCAGTCATTTCTCCAAGGAGCTCTTTCAAGGGAGAATACTATTTAGTAACCAAGATCTGGGTGGTAGGTATTTTAAACACAGACACACAAGCACACACACACTGTGATGGTTAATTCCATGTGTGAATGAGATCGGGCCATGGGGTGCCCAGACACTTGGTCACACATTATTCTGGGTGTGTCTGTGAAGGTGTTGGGTGTTTCAGGTGAGATTAACCCGTGAAGCAGTGCCCTGAGGAAAGCAGGTTGCCCTCTGCAATGTGGGTGCCTCGTCTAATCAGTTGAAGACCTGAATAGAACAACCCTAACCTTCCCACAAACAAGGGGAAACTCCTCCTGTCTGACTGCCTTTGAACTGGGACATCCGTTTCTCCTGCCTTTGGACTCAGACCTAAACCCCGGCTCTTCCTGAGTCTTGAGCCTGCTATGTCCAGACGGGAAGTACACCATCAGCTCTCCCAGGGTCTAGCTGGCCAACTGCTGGTCCTGAGACCTGCCAGCCTCCATAATCACCTGAGCCAGTTTCTTACTGTAAACCACACACACACACACGCATGCACACACACACATGCACACACACACGAACATCTTACTGCTTCTGTTTCTCTGGAGAACCCTGATACACACACATTTACCTCTGCATCTATTTCTATGTCACCTATGTTGGAAAATATGACTTCACGCCGAGATCTCCAATTTGGATGCCACACCGCAAGATTCATTCTCGTCTTCTCCCTATCCATATTTGTGCCCCCTCCTCTGACAGGGAGAAACCTGGCTCTCACCAGCCCTGACATAGTCTCCACTGGATCAGACTCCTCTGTGTGACCCGTGATCATCACCGCTGCCACCCCATCTCCCTGCACCGGTGCCCTCCTTACTCTGCCCGGGCTGTCAGCACCGCCGTCCCCTGCCCAGCCACTCACAGGTCCCAGTGCCGCGGCAGCACCTCGTCACTGCACTCCAGACATCCCCGCCCCCACTCGGGTACTACACCTCATTGGACAGTGGCCTGTGCAGGCTCCACCCCTACTTGGACGCTGCCCACCCTGGGCAGGGGGCTGCCCTCCTATGGTCCACAAAACAATATGGAAAATTCCCAATAAACAGTTTTGACATTTTTTTGTGCAAACAATTCTAATTCACCTGAAAGAGAACAATACCTACATGAATATGGAATCGCATAGCCTCCTTCTTTATCCTCCTCTCAAGCCTTCAGAGGTATAGCATCACCACTAAATGTAGTGAGGAAACGCATGGCCTCGAAACATCAAGAGGTCCCCATACTATATGTTGAAAATGGTGTTCTAAGTCTCACTTATAAAAGTTGTGTACTCAGGGCTACCCTGGTGGCGCAGTGGTTGAGTCTGCCTGCCGATGCGGGGGACACGGGTTCATGCCGCAGAGTGGCTGGGCCCGGGAGCCATGGCTGCTGAGCCTGCGCGTCCGGGACCTGTGCTCCGCAGCGGGAGAGGCCACAACAGTGAGAGACCGCGTACCGCAAAAAAAAAAAAAAGTTTTGTATTCAGATTTTGAATTCATGGCAGCTGTGCTACTATACTTAGCAGGAAGATAGGGTAGAAATTTAATTTTGACAAATTTCTCAACAGAGCTTAAATCTTGTTTTGAAATATAAGTTATTTAAAAACAAAACAATTATTTATGTAAGTGTGCTTTTCAAACGTTCAATTTAAAATATTCACAATTTTAGTCATGAAGGCATATATAGAATGACACGTATCCTCATTTCAGGTACAATTCTTGTAACAGGTTGTTTTTTTTAAGAGAAAAAGGTTTCTACAGTGAAACACTGGCAAAATCTTTTTATCTTTCTCAATTTTTTGCTCTTTCATTTAGAAAACAATGAACACTCTCCTTTACTGGGAACTGAAATGCTGACATATGAAGTGTAACATTTATTACTTTTCACAAGGCAACATAATGGTTGGCAGATATGTGTTTCTTAAGATTAAAGAAGAAACATTGCAACTTTCCTCACCAAATACCATGCTGATAGGAGAGCTATATGTCATTTATTCCGAGTAATAGTGCTGTCTAAAAATAGGAAAAAAACAGAATAATATTCTGGAATGATTCTTCCTATCAATGTTGAATTGATTCCTATCACTATCTTCATTTCAAGAAAACTCCCATAATCGTATTTTACATTAAAGTATCATGTTAAGAAACAAATAAAAAAATAAATCACACTAATAGAAAAGGAGAACAATCAGAGAGCTTTTCACAATAGGAAATACGGTTCAAAATGTTTATAATCCACCTAGAAGACAGAAAATGTCAACCTGGTGATGGCAAATCCTGCTTCAAGTCTCAGCCCGCTTCCATTGAGTTCAATGTGTGTGAAATATCTCCAAATATTCTCATCACAAGCTATTTGCCGTCACTAAAAAGTAGTGTAGGACTTCCCTGGTGGCACAGTGGTTGAGAAACCACTTGCCAATGCAGGGGACATGGGTTCGAGCGCTGGTCCGGGAAGATCCCACATAACACAGAGAAACTAAGCTCACGCGCCACAACTACTGAGCCTGTGCTCTTAGCCCGCGAGCCACAACTACTGAAGCCCTCGTGTCTAGAGCCCGTGCTCCACAACAAGAGAAGCCACCGCAGTGAGAAGCCCACACACCGCAACAAAGAGTAGCCCCCGCTCACCACAGCTAGAGAAAGCCCACGCACAGCAACGAAGACCTAATACAGCCAAAAATAAATAAACAAACAAATATGAATCTCATGAAAAAAAGAAAAAAAGTAGCGTGGCTTTGGCAGTGAGGATCTCCTGTTAAGGAAATTGATGAGTTTCAAGCAGCCCTAAAAATTAGAGAAATTACTTATTTACTTTTTACATACAGCCTTAATTATTTACAGAAGTTGGGTGAATAGAAATCTGTGTAAATCAAACATGGTAAATATACTACAGCAGTATTTTCCAAAATGAGTCATAAAATAAATGGAGTGGCTTAGAGCCAACACTTACAAAATGAAAGAGTTACAGAAAAAATGTCAGAAGGCATCCTATATAGTGAGAGGAAGTATTATATTTGTAAAATTTTAAATTTCTTTATTAAGCATGATTGGATGGGGAGAATTTGTGATATAAAATGTATTTTTACTATTGATTGTGTAAAAAGATATCTTGAAAGTCATTTTGTTCAGGGCGTCCCATAGTTGAGCTTTTTACACTTACCTGTTCTTTGTCTCACTCAGGATCTAATTCTGTTTCCTTAGCGGGTGTTCTCCTGAACTTGCTAAAGCACTGAGCACACAAAAGCACTTGATCATTTTTAAGTTTATTACAATCGTCAGTCCTGGTTCAGCAAGTGCTGGTTGGTCACTTACTGCGTTGCCCGTATGGTGGTCCGTCCTAGGGGATCAGAGGTCTGTGCTCCAGAAGGTTGGGTTGAGTGGGAAACAGAGAGAGACAGGACACAGGATCAGAGTAAGTGGTGATCCGAATGTCTTAGTAAATTGATGGACAAAGTAGAATGACAGGGGCACACGTGGACCTGACCCCGAGGATTCTGTGCAGAGAAGTAATATTAGAACAGGACCACGAGGGTGACGGGCAGTAGCAGGAGGCACAGAGAGCATGTACATGGACTCGACCTTGTTGTAAAACTGCAGAATGAGGAATCAGTCATGACTGCTCTGCCGGGGGGATGCTGGGATGCAGCCAAAGGGCGAAGGAGCACAGTCCTAAGGGTCCTGTTTGCTATACGGGGATGCCAGGATTTTATCCTAAGGAGACGAGGAAACATCGCCCTGGAGACTTTCAGGCACAGAAGTGACAGGATCAGTCTTTATAATAGACGGCTTGCATTGGAAACATTGATTGGCAGTGGGAGATTTGGTGTGAGCTTATTATACTAGGAATGACAAGGGTAGGGACAGAGGTCCTGACAGGGAAGGATGGCAGGAAAGGGGATGGATGTGAAAGAGGACTTGGTGACTGGGCTGTGAAGGGCGGGAGGGATGGGGGTAGGCGTTGGCGGAGCTAAAGCAAAGTGGGTTATGTTAACCTTCGCTGAGACAGTGAACACAAGTAAGGGGTATATTTGGCACGGCCTGATGATCAATTTAACTTCTGATATGTGGATTAGAGTTGTTGGAGGACCTTCTCTTGGAGATATTTAATAGCGGCTGGCATAGAATAGGCTCTGATGAACATGTCCTGGCTGAACGAGTATATGAGCATCTGGACCTGAAGGTGGAAAGCTCAGGACCGGCATCAGTGGTTTGGGAAGCTCTGCTTTGGAAAAAGAGAAAACAGCCTGCAGGAAGATTCCTGGCAGCACCGGTACCATTGGAAGCAGGGAGGGGAAGGGAAAGTGGAGGAAGAATGGAAGGCCTGCATCACTTTGGTCTAAATGTGAATGTTTAATTTCAAGACCCAGTATCCACTTAAGGAACGATACTCATACAGCGTGTTATGTGAGGTCAGCTATCTTTGCTCGGTTGTAAAGTCCTCCAGACCATGCTGGTGCAAGGATTTAAGGAACGGATATTTAGAAACTACGCTATGACTCAAAAGATCTTCAGACACACAGGCACCCTGGGTTTTTGGATGCGTTCACATTTTGAAGACGTCTATGAGTTAATCAGCCGCAAAGTGACTTGAATGAACAGGGCTGGGAATCCAAAGGCTTTTGCAGTGACCAGAAAGTTACAGAGTGTGAGCACCTCTGCTCCTGGAGCGTCCACACATGGTGAAGAACTTCAGGGATGTAGCCATCTTCACTCAGTCTCATTAGGGAAACTGGGTTCGGTTTTTGGACCTCTCAGAAAGCACACTGCAAAAAAAATGTCCCAGCATTCGGTGACTCTTCAAACTGTGAGAACCAACATGTATTTTTAATTTAATATTCAAAATCTCTCTCAAATCTGTCTGACCTCTCCTCTCCAGTAGAACAGGCCACCACCCCATCGTCCTCCCTCACCTGGACTGACCTACTACCTTCCTCGCTGTTCTCCATCATTTTGACACCAATCTGTTCCCTGCACACTAGCCAGGGTGATTTTCCAAATGCAAATCTGATTCTGTCACCCTTTGCTTAAAACTTCAGAATAAAGACTCAAATCCTTCTAATTATCTTAAATTTTTAAATCTAAATTGCTAAATATAATATGCAGTGTATTTCATAATTTTCCTTCAGCTATTTATTTGGCTGTAAATCGTTGGTGTTTTAAATAAAACATAACCTTTCTCTTTAAAAAAAAAAAAAAAAAGACAAATTCTTGCCGTCTACACGTTGCTGCATGATGTGGTCCTACAGAACTTCCTTCCCTGTGCTCTGGGTTCCAGACGGGAGGGCCTTCAACGTGTGGTACAGCCCAGACTTTCATCCTTGTCTTACTCTCAGCTCAAAGGCAACTTCCCTAAGTCTCTGGGCTGGGCTGGACAGGCCCTGAGACCCTATCACAGGATGCTGAAACTTCCCTTTACCACACGAAGTACACTTTGTACTGACGAATGTACTTGAGTGATAACATGAGTGATGTCTGTCGCCTGCACTGGGCTGGAAGCACCAGGTGGTCAGGGGCCACTGTCATCCTATTCATCTTTGTATCCCGGCACCTGGCACAGAGCTAGGAACATGGAGGGTCTCAAAGCCACTTGGAATGAATGGAGCCTGGGAAGGAATCAGCTGAGCTGGGGTCACAGGTGTCCTCTTGGAGGAGCAGAGAGTTCTTCATGGAACCAGCCCCAGGATATGCTGATGTGAATGTTCCCTGGCCATCCTGCCAACTGGGAAAAATAATGACAACTAGCTTACTGAGAACGCATCTTTACTAAGAAGTTTTAGGGTTGAATGATCTCTGTGGTCCTTCCAGCCATGAAAAATTACTACTTAATATGATATTAAATATGAGTGTCTTTATACTTTATTTGGAGTGTTTGTACCAAGTAATATGCTTTTTCTGCATTCTCTACTACTAGGCCATGTTGTTTTTAATCAATGCTTGCTTTTCCTATTTTTTGGAGGGGTCTTTAATAAAACAAATTAAACACGGGACCAGAAAATGCTTTCCTGACAGGGAGGGAGGAGCTTAATGACTTAGTTTACATCTATGCACGTGTAAAATGTCCTAACAGTACCCTTTGCCTCAGATTGACTAAAATGAAATCTGAATTCTGCATTCTGGATGAAAATTGCAAGAACTTGTGCATGTTAATATAAAGAACCCACTTAAGAAATAGCTAATACTGAGTACAATATAATTAATAATTATATTAAAAATTTAAACATTGTGTTAGAGTACTAATTATTAAGCTTATAAAATTATCCCCCCACTTATGATTTTTTTTTTTTAATTTTTGGCTGTGTGGCACGTGGGACCCTAGTTCCCTGACCAGGGATGGAACCCACACCCCCTACATTGGGAGCTCAGAGTCTTAACCACTGGACTGCTAGGGAAGTCCCTGCGTTTTTAAACATCCTTGACACATAAGGAACAGTAGGAGATGAGCTGATGGCAAAGGGTTCTGGGAGGGTGGGGCTTGTATCCCCATTGGCCATCCTCCTCATGACAGGGGCCTCCAATTTTAGTTTTAGTTTAAGGTTCTTCCCCCATCCTCATTCTTTTAGGCCAGATGGGCCTCCATCCTCAGCTCTAAAGTGGAACATAGGGTGACAGAGCCCCAAGTCTAACAGTGCATTGTGTTCTCATAATCCCCTGCTCACAGTAATTGATAGAGGGATGGGCAGTGATGAGACAGAGTGTAACTTTCAGTTGGGATATTGAGACAGGGACAGGTCATCTTTCCATTAGACCTGAGGCTGGAAGGATATGAGGCTGTAGATGCTGCAGACATCTTACTTCCATGGAAAAGGTATCCACCTGGAAGAAGAATCCACGTGGAAGAGGAATCCACATGGAAGAGGAATCCACATGGAAGAGGAATCCACATGGAGGAAGAATCCACAGGGAGGAAGAACCTAGGGAAGAGTCTTGTTGGCATCAAGACATTCCTGAAACCGTCCTGTTCCCCGACCTCTTCAGTCATGTGAAGAATTGGATTCCCTTTGTTTTTTTTATCCTTTATGAAGTGGTTTGTTTGTTTGTTTGTTTTTTTGTCACTTGTAACTCAGAGTGCTAATACTGGTGCTTTCAAGAATTTCTACCAGGAGCTGAATTTATACCATGAAAACGTGAAATATTTATTCATTCAGGAGACCTCTGATATTTGCAAGGTACTTCTTGGATCTTTCACATCCTTGGTTTGGAGAATTTCTGTAACTTTAGGTATAGCTTCTTTGGAGAATTATTTTTCCAAGAAAAAATAGTTTTTATCATTGCATGAGAGTTATGTACTCTATAGCATGAGTCAATTTTAATTAGAGAATTCTTTACTCCAGACCATTCAGCTGAACCAAGTGACTTGTACCTAAAATTAGCCGTGCAGATGGCGCAATTCAACACTACATTCAGACAAATCCTAAATTACAATGCCATGAATCCACATGCATTTAAAGAAGTCAAAACTAAAACACCTCGGACTTCCCTAGCAGCGCAGTGGTAGGGAATCCGCCTGCCAGTGCAGGGGGCATGGGTTCGAGCCCTGGTGTGGGAAGATCCCACATGCCACGGAGCAACTAAGCCTGTGCACCACAACTACTGAGCCTGCACTCTGGAGCCCGTAAGCCACAACTATGGAGCCTGTGTGCCACAACTACTGAAGCCTGTGCACCTGGAGCCCGTGCTCTGCAGCGAGAGAGGCCACTGCAGTGAGAACCCCACACACCGCAACGAGGAGTAAACTCCACTCGCTGCAACTAGAAAAGGCCCACGCACAGCAACAAAGACCAAATGCAGCCAAAAAATAAATTAATTAATTAATTTTAAAAAAACAACGAAAACACCTCAAATGCCAAGGAATATTAGGAATGGTTTGCTAGTGGCCTGTGCTTGCTTGTTTATGCATTTTTTTAGGAAATAGAAGCAAAGCGTTGTCATTCTCAGTCTGTTTTATGCCTAATCAAATCCAGGTTGAGTAAGTTGATCTTTAAGGTAGAAGCAAAGTTTGAAAGTGTAAAAAGACACACCCTCTTGCTTTGGGGGAGAAAATGGTTTACTCTAGTGGATGAAAGACTAAAATTCTTGTGAGGTAGGTATCTGATAGCCAAGGGGATCCTGCTGCAACGTGGAAGCAATGTGCAAGCATTAGAAGGAAAAGATGGATTTCCATCGTCCTCTCAAAATGAGAAATAATTGCTAACTGTCTGGAACTGTCTGCTCTAAAGGAAATTGTGTCTTTCCTAGTAGATGAACTCCTCTGGGGTGGTTCCCTCTAAGACTCAGTTCCATCCTTTTACAAGGAACCAGACTTTGTAGATGCCTCTTGTTTATGAGCAGATAGGGCTTGCCAGGGACTCCAGACATTTCCACAAAAGCCACCCTCATTCTCCAAACAAGCATCGGCAAGCACTCACTCTCATTAGCAAGGTCTTTGCGTGGCGACATTTTGTTTGCATGTGGGAAGAGAAAAGTTTCTACCAAAGGGCAAAAGCAAGGAATAATTCTGTTCAAGGAGGAATAGATTTGAACTTCACATGGGTTATTCATCTTCATGTGCTACAGTATCTATATTTTCACATCTGTAAGCACAGCAGATATGAAGGATGATCTGTCCTGAGCACGATCTCCTGTGCATCAACTCACACCAAAGAACTGCTCAGTTTAGCAAGGCTGCCAGGACCGACTGCAGGGGTCAGTTCCAAATTTACCATTCCCTGGTGCCAAGACACTGCTTACATGAATGCTCTCAGGGACGCTATTTATTGAATCACCTGTGGGGGAAGAAATACAAGCAAGAGTAGGCACCTCGTGGTCATCTAATTATGAGTTTTTAATTTATCATTTTTTATCATTTTCCTTGTTGTATTTGCTTCACATTGTTTTTTACTCTTTCTCTCTCTCCTAAGCATCATCAGGGGAGAAGACGCAACCCCACGTAAGATATTAGATGCTGATTGTTTCATAAGTTAAAAAAAAAATCTATTTCAGTGATCAACACATGTTTTATTCAGTCAAGCTCTCGTCTCACATTTTTCAAGAGTATAAACATTTAGACATCAATAGTTGCATTATTAGCAGTAATGAAAATACTGTCATTTATGTTTTGTTTTAAATATGAAAACACTGTCAGAAGCCGGTTTAGTGATTTAGTTCTTTGAGGGGTGTTAGCAAGAGAAATCCTTATGCTGAATCTTAGCTATGTGAGAAATCATTCTTTTTATTTTTATTTTCTTCAGAGAGTTTAATTATAAAATTGAATTGTAAGGAGGGGTGTCATTTTTACGCTAAGTAGGAAAGATCAGTCTCTTCCACTCAAGGAAATTTTTTCTCAAATCAAGAGAAAATCAATGCACCCACATGTATATTCAGGGCTGCTAATAATTACTCTCTGGTCTGGAAGAAATTGTGTGTCTTTGAAAAACAAAACTGAATTGGCAAAATTAAAAAAAAAAATGAACCTCAGTTTTTCAAAACCTGGACAATAAATAAGGAAAGATACTTACTGCTATTCAATTGTTGCTTCATTTTATTTTCTGATTCATATTTAAGCAAATCAGCTTTTTGGTCCTCCTTCTATTAAGTATTTAGTGATTTACAAATAATGTTTACAAAGATGCAACTCAAATGGATGCTATGTTCCATCTGCAGTGTGAGAAATCTTGTTAAATGATGACGTACTCTAATGTTTCTGTTTACAAACAAGATTCAAGTACAAATGTTAAGTATTCTGTTTAATAATTTAAAATGCTGTCTCAGAGAAGGCTGGAAGGTACATCTCTGCAGAAAAATTTTTCTTAATGTCCTCCCATCCTCTGGCAATGTGGATTTTTATAAAATATATCTAGAGATATGTACATGTGAGTTTGCATGTGCGCACACACACACACACACACACACGCACACACATAATGTTAGAGGTGCAGATGTATGTTACACAGCAGTAGTTCCCAGACTTTTAGATCTCAAAAACAATTTTAATATCAAAAGTGTCTTCTCATTTCCATAATAGCTGAAATCTATATATCCATTGATTGAGAGGATAAAAAGCCACGTAGGATTAATGTATGATGTTAAATACCTTTGTCCTTCATTCATCACAATGTTATCTACATACTTGGATTAGCCACTGTCCATAGGTGTGTGAGATGCTCTTTACCCTTTATTTAGCCCACGACAATGGTATTTGTGCACATGAGTCACCACTCACTAGGAATAGCTCAGTGCCCACCAAGGTTCATGGCATCCGTCCAGGACGGAAACACTTACTGAAGAGAGACACGCAGGCATTTCTTTCTGAGGGCCATTGGGATGACTTCCAAGAGATTCCATAATGGAAAAAAGTTTAAACTCATGAAGTGAACGTGAACTCTGTATTACCTTTTACATGTCTAAGAACATACTCCTTAAGATGTCAATTTCTTAGAAACTTCTGCGCTATTTCCCTTGTGCACTGTAATTCTCAGGGAGTTTCACCAGGAGCGTGACGCGAGTTATCCCTGGAATCCATGACGACTACAGGGGAATAGAAGGAAGTGGCAGGGGAGGGGAAGGCTGAGGCACAGGCAAGAAGGATGGGGAAGCAGACTCAGTGTAGATGCTTTACTTGCTGTTCCCGGTTTGTGAGCTTGCGTTCCTTGATCTAGAATTCACTGGACGCTGACCATCTTCAGGGGGCTGAAATAGCATAAATATCTCAATAGTAACAGAGAAGAAGCAAGACTGCCCATCTTTCTAAGTTATTTTTTTGGAAATAGAATGGTCTCCTGTATTCTTCATTTATCGATTCCTCTGCTGATTTTCTTTTAGTCTTTATGCAATGACGATTTCTCCTTATTTCAGTAGCCCAGCTGAAGGTAACAACCTGCTCTTTGAGTAGGTTTTACTAATATCTTGGTTAAAGCCATTTAAGTCTAACTGAGCACAGTATTCTTTTGCTGTGTTGGAAGTACAGCCAGTAAGCCAGACTTTACAGTCCAACAGGATTATGACTTCTTTCATGCTCCAGGATGTTAAATATTTATAATAAATTAATTTTAAAAATTTAAGCTATCAATGGTACCAAACTAGCTTAGTAGAGTTGAAACGCGCATGTCCTAAAATCCAATGATCCCACTTCCGTGTATAAATGCTAGAGAAAATGTGGCATGTGTGTGCCAGGGAACAGATAAATGTATATTCATAATAGCAAAACAAAACCAAAAATAAGCTACAGACTCATTAACAGTAGAACAGGTAAATAAATTGTAGTATATTTAATACCATGGAATACTACTACAAAAATAAATTAATTAATTAAAAAAAAAACAAAGTCCTTCTTCTAGAAACCATTACACTCTCTCATACTAATCCTTTTTATTAAAATTTAATTTTGTTTATTTTTTTATACAGCAGGTTCTTATTAGTTACCTATTTTACACATATTAGTGTATATATGTCAATCCCAATCTCCCAATTCATCACACGACCAGCCCCACCCCACCTTAAATGTGCTCAGGAGGATAGCTCATAGAGAGAGAGAAGTATTCTATCAGCATTTATTTTGTAGGTAGAGTGAAACCAATGGTGTTTCCCAAATCAAAAGTTCACATGGGGCTCAAGTTCAGAGATGGTAAGCTGCGTCTTTTTTTTTTTTTTTTAATTAAAAAAAAAGTCAGATGGAAGAAGCCTGGATAACTTGATTTCTGTACATTTGAGAATTGTTTTGGGCCAAGGAAACTCATTGTATGTTGAAAAGAGGAAGAAATTCTTAAAATGTTCTCATTCTAGGGACTTCCCTTGTGGCACAGTGGTTAAGAATCTGCCTGCCAATGCAGGGGACACGGGTTCGAGCCCTGGTCCGGGAAGATCCAACATGCCGTGGAGCAACTAAGCCCGTGCACCACAACTACTGAGCCTGCACTCTAGAGCCCATGAGCCACAACTACTGAGCCCGCCCACTGCAACAAAGAGTAGCCCCCAATCGCCGCAACTAGAGAGAGCCCATGCATAGTAACGAAGACCCAACACAGCCAAAAATAAATTTATTTTTTTAAAAAATGTTCTCTTTCTACCTTCTAATCTTACAGAGGAGAAAACCAAGGCCAAGAGAAGATAAAATCATTATAAGAAGTTACTCAATGCATTAGCAGAAGGCCAGCATAGAGGTAGTTCTCCATTTGGCCTAGTACCTGACTTTATAGTCCAGTGATTAAGCTTAGAATTTTACGTCAGGAAGCCCTTGAGGTTCAAGTTCACTTCTTTCACTTACTAACAGGGCACTTTGGGCACATTAAATTACTTAACCTCTCAGAATCTTAAAATATAAATCTATGAAACGGTGATAATTATAGTTCTTATTACACAGGGTTTCTGTAAGGATTGAATGAGGTCATACACATATAATGTTTTATACAATGCCTGAAGCTCAGTAAGTGCATGGCAGCTGTTACTATGGGTGAAAAGCAAAAACAAAAACAAAAATTGATTTGCAATCAATTTTGAAGCTGGTATTGGTTTCTAAATGTTCTATAAATCATATTACAAACTGTTCACACTTTTCTAATTACAAGGAAAGGACATTTTACTATTTCCTTCTAGAATCTTATTATATGTTACATACAGTAAAGTCAGACACACCTAGAGTTCAATTTTTTCTCTTCCATTTATCAGCCTGTTATCTTTTCCGAGCTTCAGTTTCTTTCATTATATAATAATACGGATAGAAAGACTGTGTGAAAATGAGATGAGGTGATTGATAAGAGAATGCCTGGGACATCACACTTGGACAAATTTTTTCTTCTTTTTATATATTTCTTCATAAATCACTCTTCCATCATAATCAGAAGAAGGAGAAAAAGTGAATTCTGCTTCCAGAGATGCGAGAAACTCTCAAGGCACAGTTGTAATATTAACAGTAGAGAGAGGAAGTTGAAATCCACAAAGCACAACAAAAATATTCACCAGTATTATGATTCTAGGCTGATGTGTGCCTTATACACCATTTTAACCTCTTATTTGCCAAAAATATTCCCGTCAACTTACTGAGTAATATTTTTCTTGAGGTCAAATTATTTATATCAAACTGGAGATTTATAGGAAAAGGAGATTTCTTTTCTAGTCAATATTGTTTTACTATAATGTACACAATAGTTTCTTTTATCCATTCAAAGTGTTTTTAATTTCATCCAAAAAAATGAAAGTTAGACCACAACAAAGTCTAGGGCCACAATCCACGTATACATCTTTATATCTGGAAATGTATCTTAGTTGTAATATTTAAGATACACAAAGTACAATTCTTAAGAGGTACATGCTGACAGAATGTATGCTCTATGTTGTAACATCAAATATGATTACCAGGCCTTATCTGCAGATACTGGAAATGCTGGAGTCTTATAGCTGTCACACAACCAAACTCCTTTTGAGGAAACATCTTTAATGGCAAAGATTCATGCAATCATGGCATGCCAGTGATAGAAGACGTCTTAGGCCTTATTTGATCAGAACGCTGATTTTTCAAGTGAACAAGTTGAAAGTCTCAAAAGGCAAAATGAAGTGTGCCAGCCACACAATAACTTGGGTGAAGAGTCCGGACTGTCATGGAACTTGACATCCACCATGGGGCATCCGACAGCCCCCGAGGCTGATGCAGGAGGCATGTGAAGGAAAGTCTTTCCAGAGGTTGTGTCACCGAGTCCAAGCTCGCTCTGCTCGCCGCAAGACAGGCCAATGAATCTCGGAGACAAGGTGTTGGGGCAAGGAATACGACTTTATTTGGAAAGCCAGCAGACCAAGAAGATGGCAGACGAGTGTCTCCGAAAAACCATCTTATCAGGGTCTGGATGCCAGTTTCTTTTACAGAATCAGAGAGGAAGAGGTGGTAAGGAAGTAATGTAAAAGGGCCATCAGTCTTGCAAATATCACCTAGAATGACCAGCCTCAGGGAGGGGCGGTGTTAATTTCTTCTTTCTTGCAGCCATTCACAGGTGGACAGGGTTCCCTGAGGCAGGCCATTATGTATGATTATAATAACAAAAGCAATGAAAATTGGCGCTTCCCTCTTACACTTCCCCACTGTCAATGCCCATTCCACAATCATGTGGAAAGAGGGGTGACAATGTTCTAACTGCTCCATCAGAGGGATCCTTCTGGGAGTGTCTGCCGTCGGTGTCAGTGTCCCAAACGTTGAGATTTGTCTTTTGTTCCTCTTTGGAAGTGTCTGCTTTACACCTGTAGACTTAAACATATTCACAACCTAAAAGTTGAGAGTTATCAGGAATTTTGAGGGCTTCAAGCCCAGAAGACCACATCTCAAGTTAAGGAATTTAGCGATTTTCCGTGTATGGGAAGATGCGAGAGTCTGGGCTCACTGCAATCATTCCTTTGATAGGCACCTCAGCTATCTGGGGCCTGTATCCTGTATTTTCACATCCTGAGTTTCCTCAGGGCTTGCCATAGGGAGTGGCTGCAGTCTGATGGCTGCTAGATGGCAGGTATTCTTCTCCTTCCTGAGTTTCCTCAGGGTTCACCAGCTTACACTGGAGGGCTGCAATCCCTGATGACTCTCCTCTTGGTCAGGAATTTCACCAATATTTGGGAGACAATTCATGACCAAATTTTGTCCCACGGCGCTGGGAGGCTCATACCAGTTCACGCGAAAATTCTTGACATGCCACTCGAGGTGCTAATTTTCATATTAAGCCCTATTGATAATTAAAGATTCTCTGGATCCTCTGTCTAATTATGATCCAGGAGACATTTTCCCTTGTTGCTTCTTCCCATACCTAGAATCACATTATTACGATGATTTTATGTTATAAATGTGATCTATTTCTTTAAGATGTTTAGCCATAGAAGTTTTATTGTAGGCCTGGTTACACACTGGGTACTGCAAGAGACAACAGTCTTATAAAATATACAGGATATAAGTAAGGTAGCTAGTTAACACTGACAAAGACATAGTGCAGCAGGGAGACACAAAGCACAAACAATTTGGAAATAAAGAACAAACTAAAACAATGATTAGAATAATATCAAGTCCACAGGAGAGCCAGCTGGAGACAACAAATTCTGGCAGGATGAAGTAGAGAGAAAAAGATAGATGTTTCATCTTTGTTTACAAAGGCATACTTTATCAACTTATTGCAGATTATAGCGTAAGAGAAAAGGTTTTTCTGGAAAACAAAGATTAAAGCTAATATATTTCCCAAAGTCATTAAGTTATAAATCATATTTACCAGTTCATTCAGTCCCATGTAATTAATTCCCGTTGATCTGGATGAAATAATCACATTTCCCATTAGTTTTGTCATTTGTTATCCACTCCAGTGATATCACCTAAAGGCTATCAGAAACTTACATTTGTTAAAAAATTTCCTTTTTATCAGTCTTCTTGAAAAAGACTTCATTTTGTAAAAGCATCAGGACAAGAAACTTAAAATAGCATGTTTAAAGATTTGAGTACAATGCAATTAGCAGGAAACTTGAATATAACATTTTAGAATAACTAGTATAATGATTGATAACGTATCAGGACGTATCAGATGTTAGGGATTCCATATAAATTTTGGAATGTCGATATAAATGACATTTATCCATACACTATAATCTAAGTTTCATCTCCAATTATTTGACAATGTTTTTGAAGTAATTCAACATACCAGATAAACTTAGTTTGACATCTCTCTCTGAGATGTCTCAGAGATATTCCTTCCAAGCATCCCAGAATCAGCTGGAGGCTAAAAAGGTCTAGTCAGGTTTTGATATTTGGGAAGTTTGTTAAAATTATCAAGAAGGTTTTAAAACACAACAGGATCATAGGTCACTGTGAAACAGTACTTATTCATTTAACCAAAGTCACAAAATGGTTAAAAGAAAACAAATACGGATCACCTAAGGGCACAGAAATTCATATAATCTGTTATCAAAAGGAGCACTTCTAACAGAGAGAGAGATCAAATTCCAGTCTCCTATTAGCTTACTTAACAAAACCCATTTACTTAGTTAACTTCAATCTAAATTTAGTTAATCCTGACCATGTACAAAACTTTCTCAGTAAAATGTAATTTCATTCCTCATACCTTCTTAACTGAAAACACACGTTCTACCATACTGAAATGTTTTATTATTTTCAGTAGCTTTAATTATATATTTAAATTAGAATCCCCGACTCTTAAAAACCTTAATTTCTAGTGACAACCAAGAGGCAAGTAATAGTTACCAAAATCTGGAGAAACTATTTTAGATGATTTTTAAAACATAATTATTCTTACAGTTTACCTAAAAACTCTTATCTCATTTATATTTTCTTTAAAGTTCCATCATATCAAGTTATTTTTCTTGCTGACAAGTTTGCAACAGATATAACAAGATTTCATGTAACTTCTATTAAACCTAGGTGCAGTGAAAGTACTAGATGTTGATGGCTCTAAAGACATGTCTATATTAATTAGAGCAACAAACATAAACAGTAATACCAGGTATTAATTTAATATTAAATATTTCCCAGTTCACATGAACCTGAAACTCATTTAGCTTAATTTCTCGTGTATTTAGAATTGTTTGGTTAGTAAGTGCTTACTTTTCTTTAAGCCAATGAAATAGAGCTCATTTACAGATTAACTTCTGCAAAGTTATCCAAAGATAAAGACACATACAAACACACAGAGGGACATTATAGTTCTCATTTCAAAATTTCAGCCCTGAGTCAGGTACAGCAATGTAAAAACCCATCCGTTTACAAAAGAGGTTGGATTAAAGTTGGGTTTCTGGCAGATGGAACAAATCAAGCTCACTTGTCTAGATGGCTAAACCCTTTCTACTAATATTATGGAAAACAAGTCAAGTTTTAAATTACTGTACTCCCTTTTTCAAAATTTGCGTTTTAAAGAGATGGCAGAGGTAAGGGTTTCTGAGAAGACCAGATAGGACATTTGTATCTCAAAGATACGGGCAAGGGGCTTCCCTGGTGGCGCAGTGGTTGAGAGTCCGCCTGCCGATGCAGGGCACATGGGTTCGTGCCCCGGTCCGGGAAGATCCCACATGCCGCAGAGCGGCTGGGCCCGTGAGCCATGGCCGCTGAGCCTGCGCGTCTGGAGCCTGTGCTCCGCAACGGGAGAGGCCACAGCAGTGAGAGGCCCGCGTACCGCAAAAAAAAAAAAAAAAGATACGGGCAAGCTTCTCCTAGGATGACTTTGTCTCCCTTTTGTTTAATATTTACAAACCTCTTAAGATTACCCGTATCTATTAGAAAATCAGTCCACTTGTTCCTCAGTCAATGTTACGCAGGGCTCCTGTGGGGAAGTCAGAATCAGACGCCTCAAGTCCAAGGGAGTCCCCTGGCTTCTTACAGGATATCGAGGCAAGGGAAATTGCCCTGCTTCAGAAGTGACTCCTGTCCAAATTGGGTGCCCTGTCAGGTCTTAGATGGTGATACTAAACCAGGTCCCTGTGCCTCGGGGGTTACCATAGAAACTTCTATTTGATCCCCTTGGGTAGGGGAAACAGGAGGCAATGAATATGATGGCCGCATGGGGGGCTCAGTTGGAACAGCTGCCGGGGCAGCCTGCTCGGCCACTGGGGGAGCTGGAGAGGTTGGAGGGGAGTTATGTTTTGAAATAACATGTCCCTACTCTCATTTTTTCCCTCTTCTCTTGTAGAACAGATTCCACCTTGGGTTTCCTTTCAGACCGCTGCACCGTAAGGGGGCAGCCCTCCGACTCCTTTTTCTCCTGATGCAATAGCGTAAAATGCTCCCACATATGGAATCTCATCTCTTTTCTCTGCTCTTTAGTAGAACACTTCTAACTGCGAGAGCCATTCGCAGTTAGAGAGTGAGCCATTCAGGGGCCATTGTTCTTCTGATCCTAACGTATATTGGGTCCACACGCTATTATAATAGTATATCATGTCTTTCTTAGTCATAGGCTCACAGCTATGTTTTGCTCATTTAATATACACCGCAAAGGGCTCTCCTTCGGGATAGATGGAGTATTTCCTGTTTTTATAAGTTTGATAACACCAAAATACAAAAGATGCAGAGAAATTCCAACACAAAAGGCACAAACAAATTCTAGCATCGACTCACGCAAAACCAAGACCAAATTCAATGAACTAGTTCAATATTCCCTGACCAGGGCCAGCTAGCCACGACAGCAAGACTCCTGGCTGGCTAAGCCAGATTTGTTACCGAGTCCAAGCTCACCCTGCTCGCGGCATGACAGGCCAATGAATCAGAGACAAGGTGTTGAAACAAGGAATACCACTTGATTTGGAAAGCCGGCAGACCCAGAAGATGGCAGACTAGTGTCTCTGAAAAACCATCTTATCAGGGTCTGGACGCCAGTTTCTTTTACAGAATCAGAGAGGGAGAGGTGGTGAGGAAGTAAAATAAAAGGGCCATCAGTCTTGCAAAACATCTCCTGAATGGCCAGCCTCGGGGAGGGGATGTGTTAGTTTCTTTTTTCTTGCAGCCATTCACAGGCAGGCAGGGTTCCCTGAGGCAGGCCATTAGGTATGATTATAATAACAAAAGCAACGAAAAGCAAAGGTTAAAGTCAAAGAAACAGATCCATTGTGGAGTCTGATTTAGCTCCTGGCTGTTATACTTGATCTCCACACCAGGACATTTCTTATCTTTTCAAGTTATGAGTTGAGCAAAGGATAGTTGAAAAGGATAGGATAGATGCCAAACGTCAGACAGGTGGTAAATCTTGAATAGGCCCCAGATATATGATTTTGTCCCCCCTAATTTAATCCCAGTAAACTAGTCTGGGAATGAACTTGGTAGGAGAAGTACCATCTTGGGCCACATTTCCAGTGGTGACTCCAAACATTTGTGGTTTGGGAAGACAGGGGGAAAATGTATGAAATGGATCAATTGTCGGACGCTGGAGCCTCAAGCTAGGTAAGATGGATACAACTATAGAGAAGAAGCTGTACAATTATCAACTATTGGATTAACAATCACCTATTGAGTATCTGTCATGTGGAAGCCAACCTATACTAAGTACCTAGAAAACGAATAAGAAAATAGTGTAGTTAACTAGCATAATACCGTGTTTATCTAAAGGAGTTGAATAGTTCACATGATATAAGGAAAGAGGGGGAGCTGGCCTTGGACATTAATCTCTCTCTCTAGGGACTTGGATGATACTTTCAGGGCTCTCCTTTCCCTCTATCTCTTATCTCAGCTTCTCTTGGTTAAGCTAGTCTCATTACCTCTACACTCAGGGACCATCTAAGCCACATCCCTATAGCATCTGACCCAAGAGGAAAGAAAGGACTAGTTTCTTACCAATATGGAAAAGTTCCCACGAAGTGTTCTGATTGGCTCTGATTAGGTCATGTAGCCAAAGTCTGAACCCATAACAGAAGCCAAGACAATAGGGCACTATGATTCATGCACATCCAACATGAGTGGGCAGAAAAGTACCGAGGAGAGAGCTCTGTCAGAGGCAAATAATTTGAGTGGGAGAAGTAGTTTTCCAAAGGAGTAAAATAAAATGAGCATATTTTAATAGGAGAGCGGATGCTGGGAATATGAAAACACAAAACTGAACAAATTGTTCTTACATTTTAAGTCTACTTTCAAAGAACTCCCCACTGAGTAAAGACAAACAGATGGTGGAACAATGTTACAGGTGTCCTGGTAGCGATGCATGAAAAGGGCCGTGCGTGCAAGGATAGAGAGAATGGTAGTTAGTAAGATCTAATATGGGTCTTAAGAGATGAGTAAGATTTGGTTCCACAAATTAGGGGAAAAAAAAGAAGCAAAGGGGAAGAACATTCCAGCTGAAGGCAGAGGCAAGGATGAACTTATCTTGCCAAAAGAAAAACTGTTTAATAGGCAAATCTATAGCACAGAAAGAAGATTAGTGGTTGCCAAGAAAAGTGACTGCTAATGGCTCTCGGGTTTCTCTTTGGGGTGCTGAAAATGGTCTGGAATTGTAGAGTGGTGATGGTTGCAAAAATCTGTGAAGATGCTAAAAATCTGATTTATACTTTTAAAGGATTAATTTGATGGTACGTTAATCATACCTCAATTAAAAATAAATTTATAAAACTAATAGCTGTTTAGCTTCAGCAGAATTTTGAAAGATTAAGGAAGAGTCACAAAAGGGAGAACAAGAAAGGTAAATTGGGGCCAGCTTTGAGAAGCTTAGTAACTTATGCCAGGAAGTTTGCATTTTACTCGTTTGGCTAGGGCCGGGATTAGAGTGATGCAAAATTTAGGGAGCACCAAAATAATTCAGGAATCAAGATAACATTTTTGTGCATTATTTTAGCAAATTAAAATTAGTGTATCTCCACTTCTCTAGGAGGTGGGTCAAAGAGGATCTTGCTGTAATTTATGTCATAGAGTCTTCTGCCTACCTAGAGAAATGGAAATAAAAACAAAAATAAACAAATGGGACCTAATGAAACTTCAAAGATTTTGCACAGCAAAGGAAACCATAAATAAGATGAAAAAAAACCCCTCAGAATGGGAGAAAATATTTGCAAACAAAGCAACTGACAAAGGATTAATCTCCAAAATATACAAGCAGCTCATGCAGCTCAATATCAAAAAAACAAACAACCCAATCCAAAAATGGGCAGAAGACCTAAACAGACATTACTCCAAAGAAGATATGCAGACTGCCAACAAACACATGAAAGGATGCTCAACATCACTAATCATTAGAGAAATGCAAACCAAAACTACAATGAGGTAGTAAAAGACAAAAAAGAAAAAAATAAAATCTTAGTCCAGAAGAAAATCTGAGTAAATTCCAAAGCAGAAAATGTACAGGCCACATTTGTAGCATGGTGAAACGAAAATGGAAATTTATTGATTAATTTACTTATTGAAGCATAACTGACATACAACATTATATTAGCTTCAAGTGCACAGCATAATGATTTGACATTTGTATATATGATTGCTACAGTAAGTCTAGTTTTCATCTGTCATTATACGAAGTTACAAAAATATTACTTTCTTGTGATGAGAAATTTATTTTTGTTTTTTGTTTTTTTTTGCAGTACACAGGCCTCTCACTGCTGTGGTCTCTCCCGTTGCGGAGCACAGGCTCCAGATGTGCAGGCTCATCGGCCATGGCTCATGGGCCCAGCTGCTCCGTGGCATGTGGGATCCTCCCGGACCGGGGCACAAACCCGTGTCCCCTGCATCGGCAGGCGGACTCTCAATCACTGCGCCACCAGAGAAGCCCAAGAACTTTATTTTTAATAAAATTATTTATTTATCTATTTATTTTTGGCTGTGTTGGGTCTTTGCTGCTGTGCCCGGGCTTTCTCTAGCTGCAGCGAGTGGGGGCTACTCCTTGTTGCGGTGCATGGGCTTCTCATTGTTGTGGCTTCTCTTGTTGCAGAGCACAGGCTATAGGTGTGCAGGCTCAGTAATTGTGGCTCACAGGCTCAGTAGTTGTGGCAGGTGGGCTCAGTAGTTGTGGCACTCAGGCTCAGTAGTTGTGGCACATGGGCTCAGTAGTTGTGGCTCGTGGGCTCTAAAGCACAGGCTAGGTAGTTGTGGCTCATGGGCTCAGTAGTTGTGGTGCATGGGCTTAGTTGCTCCGCTGCATGTGGGATCTTCCTGGACCAGGGCTTGAACCCATGTCCCCTGCATTGGCAGGTGGATTCCTGACCCCTGCACCACCAGGGAAGCCAGAACATTTAATACTTACTCTCTGAGCAACTTTCAAATATTATATGTACAACAGTATGATTGACCATGGTCACCACACTGTACGTTACATTCCCATGTATTTTATATCTGGAAGTTTGTGTCTTTTGATCTCCTTCACCCATCCCCCAACGCCCACCCTCACCCTTGACCAGCAACCACCAATCTGTTCTCTGTATCTATGAGTTTCATTTGTTTTGTTTTTTAGATTCCACATATAAGTGAAATCATACAGTATTTATCTTTCTCTATCTGACTTACTTAGCATAATACCTTCAAGGTCCATCCATGTTGCTGTAAATGGCAAGATTTCATTCTTCTTTTATGGCTGACTAGTATTCCATTGTAAATGTACATAAATACCACATCTTTTTTATCCACTCATCTTTTGATGGACATTTAGGTTGTTTCCATATCTTGGCAATTGTAAATAATGCTGCCGTGAACGTAGGGGGTGCATGTATCTTTTTGAACTAGTGTTTGCCTTTTCTTTGGAAATACAGCCAGGAGTGGAATTGCTGGGTTGTATGGTAGTTTTATTTTTAATTTTTTGAAGAATCTCTATACTGTTTTCTATAGGGGCAGCAATCAATTTACATTCCCATAAGCAATGGAGGAGGGTTCCCTTATCTCCACATCATCGTGGACACTTGTTATTTCTTGCCCTTTTGATAATGGCCATTCTGTTAGGTGAGAAGTAATATCTCATCGTGGTTTTGACTTGTATTTCCCTGATGATTAATGATGTTGAGCATCTTTTCATATGCTGGTTGGCCATATTTATGTCTTCTTTGAAAAAGAAATTTTTTTTTTAAAGATTTAACTATGACAAAAACAGCCAGCTAGAATTTTTTTTAAAAAAGAATTCTGCTAAGCAATTCTTGGATTGTGAGGAAATTAAAATGAAGAAGACCTTTTAGAAATCACCAAAGAAAAAACTGTATACAAAAGCTTATAGCATGGGCTCCCCTAGTGGCATAGTGGTTAAGAATCCACTTTCCATTGCAGGGGACACGGGTTCGAGCCCTGGTCCAGGAAGATCCCACATGCCATGGAGCAACGAAGCCTGTATGCCACAGCTACTGAGGCTGTACTCTAGACCCTGCAAGCCACAACTACTGAGCCCACGCACCACAACTACTGAAGCCCTCATGCCTATAGCCCGTGCTCCGCAACAAGAGAAGCCACCGCAATGAGAAGCCTGCACACCGCAACGAAGAGTAGCCCCAGCTCACTGCAACTAGAGAAAGCCTGCATGAAGCAACGAAGACCCAATGCAGCCAAAAATAAATAAAATAAATTTTTTAAAAAAGCTTATAGCATGTAGCCAAAACTAAAATCAGAAGAAAATATATCACTTAAATTATTTCATTATTAATTTATAAAGAATAAAAATAAATGAACTAAGTATTCAATCCAAGATACTATTTTTATAAAAGCAAAGGAAAGTGGGAGGAAAGGGATATTAAGGATAAAAGCAGAAATAAAAATTAGGAAAAGGCATAATCGTAGATTTAATCAATAAACCCCAAAGGTTTCACTTCAAAGAGTGATTAAAATAGCCAGCTGTTTGGCACAGAAAATCAAGAAAAAGAGAAAGAAAACCATATGAACTTTAAGGATAAAAATTATCAAATACCACAGATTGAGAGCAGATAAAAATTTTGGGAACATAAAATATATAAATGACTGATGAATGTTAAAAAAAACTGGTACAATGGATAACATTTCTAGGAAAATTGGCTTACATAGAAGAAAAAACACAGAATAGACTAGTAAACAAAAAAGGATCAAAAATAAATTGCTTAATAACGTCCTCTTCTTCAAACATTTAGGCTCAATTTTATAGACAGGTTTTAATTTGAAGAAAAGATGATTCCTACAACCTTTAATTCATTCCCAAACATAGAAATAGAAAGAAAATTCTCTATTACTTTTATTAAGGTATTGTAACCCTGACGTCAAAATGTGATAAAAGCAGCTTGAGAGAGAGAGACAGAGAAAGAGAGAGAGAAAGAGAGAATTATCATTTATGATCACTGTTATAGAAATTCATCATTTAAAAAGGAAATTATATCAGGACCAACTTACCCATTATGCACAGCAGACAGTGCCTAGAGCCCACCAGACCTTTAAGAGACCATGAAAGTGTTTTTATTTCTTTTAAAATCAGAAGGAAAAATGACTTTTTATTTCCAGTAAAATGTTCAGTACATAGCATTAACATATTTACCTCTATACTGACACAGTTCTAAAATTATATGTATATTTATATTGTATATCATGGAACAAGGGGCCGTCAAAGGCAAAGGCAGAAGCTACTGGGGGCCATGAAGGTCATAGTGGGCCTTGCTTGCTTCAATGATGGCTCGATGACAATAGCTGATCTGGGCTTAGCAGAACCGTGCCAGGGAAATTTCTCTGTAATTTATCAGCGTGAGAATAAGAGCATCTGTGTTGAGATTCATTTTCTCATTCACTAATTTCCTATTTTCCCCACATATCTCATAGTGTCTTTGAAGGCTGACAACTTATTATTCTTTTTAAGAAGAAACACACACGCACAAGGGTTTTAATCCAGAGCCACTAAGCATCTGCTTGATTCCCGAACAAGCCTGCAGTGTGAGGCACAGGTAGGCTTGCCCCAGAGCCAGTGTGACATCTGGGCCGGGGGGTGGAGGCAAAGCCAGGCCTGGGAGCTGGGCCCTGAGCCCAGCTTCCGAACCACTACAGGGGACGCGTCACTGTCTCTCGTTCCTTCCATTCATCCCTCCACCGTCATTCAGCAAGAGTCCCTTTCACCTAGAAAATTATACAGTTAAGTCTGCAAAGCATTGAGGGAAGCCCTTGCTCTCGCAATTCTAAAGCAAATAGAAAATACAGTGGAAGAGGTAAAGTTTTAAAGGGACAGGTGTTTTCCCCTTAATGAATAGTATCATTAACCTCTTTCAGCCTCACACCCACAATTAACCATTAACCCAGCCTCAGATCACTGCTTTTTGTTTGTTTGTTTTTCGAGGTACGCGGGCATCTCACTGTTGTGGCCTCTCCCATTGCGGAGCACAGGCTCCGTATGCACAGGCTCAGCGGCCATGGCTCACGGGCCCAGCCGCTCCACGGCATGTGGGACCTTCCCGGACTGGGGCACAAGCCCGCGTCCCCTGCATCGGCAGGCGTACTGCTCAACCACTGCGCCACCAGGGAAGCCCAGATCACTGCTTTTTTGTCATATGTATAAACTGAGATTTTCTCTTTCTCCCTCCCAGAAGCCCTTATGTACCTCACGTTCGTTGTCTGTAAAATTGTCGAAACTTTCACAGAGAGAAGAATTGCCACTAAAGGAGTGAAGAGGATGGGTCTTAGGCCCATCGTGGGGGGCATGATGACACGGAAGCTAGTTTTTAAAAGATGAGCATGAATTAACACAACGTTGTAATTCAACTATACTTCAATTAAAAAATAAAAAGGTAAATAAGAGGTGGTTCAGTATTTAGGTCTTTATCTAAACCCAGCAGGTGAAGAAGGTATATGTGTACAACAAATGGAAACTAAGGTCCTAGAAAATGTGTCCTATAGTCAGAGTAGTAATAATAATATTTAATTTTTCAAGGTTGTCTTAAAGATTAGAAAAAGTCTGCTATGAGCCCTTAGCAGAGGGCCTAGCATATAACAGGTGCTCAAGAAACAAAAAGTGTTGCCAATGTCAGTAACATTGGCATCAGACAGAAGAAAGTCCGTTGAACAAAAATCTCTTTCATGTAATTGCTCCCCAGTTTACAAATTGATCTTATGTAAATACCTTGTACATATTTATCTCATTTTCAAACTCTGGAGGCCAGTATTTCCATACCTGCTTTTAAAACCTAGTAAACTAAGATTTGGGAAATTTAGGTGACTTGTCCAAAACCAAACAGGCCCTTTTATTCCAAATCCTGTGGGTTCTTGCGTATAACAAGTCAGCCGTCATAATTTTACAGACCAATTAGCACGCATTAGACATTGCTTCTGTATTTGTTGGAACCGTCACACAATCTCACTGTCTGCCACTTTCAATTGATTAGTTGAAGAGATTTGGTAATGACTCCTTTTGAATACCTTGTATTTCCTTTTTCCACAAAGAGGTGCTTCCATTTTTAGCCATCAACACAGTATTGATCCATTGGCTAAAGTGGTAGATTCTAGATAAGTGTTATTTTAGAGTTTACAAGGCAATAGAATGAGGGATAATTTTAAAATTCTCTTCTCTATGTGTTGTTTCTAAAATAAAGTTGATACATCTCCAGCACTTTATACGTGTACACTTCATATAATGTTCCTAGTAGATAAAGAATCTTCCTCTGTATTCCCTGCAAACTTCACGTTTGCAAGTGTCAGACACACTGGCGTTCTCAGTATTTTTCATTGATTGCAATGAAAAGCACTTACTTCATTTCCCATTATCGCTTTCTTCTTCATCTTCATTGCATTGTAGGTGGTGATTGTCAATTTTCCAACAGTGCTAAAAATATTACTGGTTCATGCAATGACGTTCTGAGTTGAAGTGAAGGTCCTAACTGAGCCTGTGTGCGAGAGATGAAGACTTGAGGGGTTACACTTGGAGAAAAGGTAACCGGCAGCTAAAAGCAAATTGCTGAATTACGCTATGTTGCCTGTTCCATTACCGGAAACGGCAGCAAAACTAGCGCAAGACCTCAGAATAACGGTAGAATCAACCCAGGGCAAGTGTAGGATCAAATCTATCAGATTCAACTCACCCAGTTAGTTAAGAACGATTTACTTCTTTTAGCAAAAGGAAAAGACTTCTTATTTCAATGCTTGGGAAACAAGGAGCTTTATGCAAAGAGAGCTGAAAGCAGGAAAAGGCTGAGTGGACCTTGGAGCAGCTGCTCAAATTCGATGAACTGAAGGAAAAATTAGGGCAATCAAATCAAAACAGCCACAAAGCTAAGGTAGTTACACAGCCAGTGGCCATGCCGAGGATGTAATAAGATGATGCCTGCCCCAGAGCAACAGTTGTCCCCCAAAGTGGCGCGTTCTGATTCTGTGCCGCCAGCTGCGATGCTCGGACGCGTGGTCCGGACGTCCGCGGCCTGAGTCCAGACGCACGGAGCTGGTCCTGTGACCTAAAGAAGATGCATCCTAGTGACGTCTATTAAAATGTGCTCACAGTGAAGGTCCTTGGCTCTAGATGCCCCAGGAGGCCCTGCGTCCGGATTTTCTCATTTGATTCGAGCTGTGATGTCAGTAAATCCCACAACCTGCCGTGGAGGCCTGAAGCCATTTAGCCTGGTTCTGTTTTCTTGATCTGTAGGAAACAGAAGATAAACACAGACACCTCAGAAGGTTGCTTCTCTCTCCTCTCCTGCTTCCTAAGCGGGGGTGGGTGCTGTCAGCTGAGCTCCAGTGGTTAATTGGTCCTTATCTGGATGGAGCGCTCCCAGTTCTGTCAGAGAAATGCCTTGAACAGGCCCTGGAAACACAAGCTGTGTGTGCTGGAGAGGGCCTAGGTGCCCCATCAGAGGATGGAACCCCTAAACATCTCCTGGCTGTGCCGGTGACCCTCTGGAGGGACAGCTAGGTCCTCAGAATTGGTTAATTTTCCCCTTAGATGCTGGCCACGCCCTCTCATGTTTCCAAATATGTATCACGTTCTCCTTCTACTTTGGCTTTTTTCTCTTCTGGGTCATTTAAGGGAGACTTTTCTGTCCCCCTTCCCTTCCCCTAAGAACTGTTCGGGTTCTTTCCTAAGGTGGTTGTGCAGCTAACATGCATTTAGCCACTGCCTGACACTATATATAACTCGGTTTCACGTGCCTGCCAGCAAGAAACACAAACAGGCCAGCCTCCTGTAGCTCGCTGTGTTTTCTCAAGTCTCCCTGGGATTCAAGCCTACACTGTGTGCTTTCATGCATCATTTTACTGCCCCCCCCCCCCGGATTTTTCCACATGGTTCAAAATCACATACTTTCAGCTTCGAGTGAGAACTCACTGATGTCCCACAAACCAAAACCTTGTTAAAGGCAACTTTTACTCTCTTGTTAAATACTTACAATTTTTTTTTAAAAAAACTTGTTGGCTTTCAAAAAAGTGACTTTCCATTTTTCTTATATAAATTTTTGTTCCAGGAATGCCGTAAATGGAGTTCGGCTAACTCTTTCTGTAAAGGGCTAAATAATAAATATTTTTGCCATTGTGGGTCATTGGGTCTCTGTTTCAACTTCTCAACTCAGCTGTTGTAGCTTAAAAACAGCCACATAAATGAACGGGCATGATTATGTTCCAATAATCCTTAGTTATGGACACTGAAATTTGAGTGTTTTATGATTTTTACGTGTCATGGAATATTATTCTTCTTTTGATTTTTTACCAACCATTTAAAAAATATAAAAACCATTCTTAGTTGTAGGCCTTACATAAGCGGGCAGCAGCGGGCCAATTTTGGTCCATGAGCTGTAGTTTGCTGACCTCTGCTACTAATACCTTTCTTTCAGTTAGAGAAAGTGTGTGCTCTACAGAGACATCAGTGAAACAACATTGTAGCTCTATGTGTTTGTTTCCATGGAAAAGCTGTAAGAACACCGAGTAAAACCCTGAGTGCTAACAGCAAAATATCAAGAAACTACCCTTAATCATTTCAACCTCTTGAGCTATGTGAATGTCTAGTGCCCACTGCTTGAATTATCATTAAGCAACGTTTACTGATTATAACCAGAGATTAATATCATGAAGAGGCTTTGGAATTAAACTTTCTGAAGTTAAGTATAGCCCTGATAATTCAGTAAGGAAGTGACATTTTCCTTATGGATATATCAGCTACTTCTCCCTTCCTGCATCCCCACATCCAGTGGTTTTGATTTTAAGGGAAGTGATTCTTCCTTTTACTGATAGCATCTTCCTTCTGACTTAGCCGTGTAATGAAACCATCACAGAAAAGGAGCGGCTCTATATAAGACTGATAGTTTGATTACAGCATGGCTAGCCTAATCGTCCCTGCAAAAAATAATATGCATTTCATCTTCAGCTGGTCTCACAGTTAACGGTCATCAGGCATATTTCTAGATTCCAGGGGATAACAATTTTGAAAATATTTCCAGACTGCCATAGTATGGTTCAAGGTAATGGTATCTAAAGACAATTCCATACGGAAGCCTGCAAGCACAGTTCATGATTGTTATTATTATAGTATAAACAATGAGACTGTTTGGAGAAAACAAGGCAGTTGTTTTCTGAGTGTGATTCATTGAACTTCCTGTAATTCAACACAACATTCATCTTTGCTTTCTTCCCAAGAATGCAATAAATTGATATTTGACCCTGAGCTGAGCGAGGTTGGGTCCACATTTCTTATCAATACTCATTACTGTTGGGTGTTGTGTGGCAATCCCCAGAGGCTGTGTGTCTCTGGTACGGATCCCTTGTTTTTAGCATTGGAATAAATGCTATACTGTTGTCCTGTCCCATTTTCTCTACTTTAAGGTTGCCAGTTACTTTTGAAGCTCATAGGTTTTATATTTTCCTTAAAACTCAAATCTTTATTGTATTATCTATTATTCCTTTACTCCAAAAATTCAACAGCATTCACTTAAATAGGAACAAAGTTCAAACATCTCAGTCAGATGCTCAATGTCTCATAATTTGATGACCCCAGTTACCTGCCTTTGACCTTCACCACATGCCTTCTCTCCATCCTTTCACCCTGGCTGCATCCGTGCCTCTGACCATCGACGGACGCGGGGCTGCCCACAGCGCCGGTCCCCTATACAGCTGCCCGGCAATGCGTCATCATCTTTCAACTCCTAAGTCGAAACTCAACTCTTCCAAGAATTTGTCTTAAAAACTCAAAGGTGAGCTCTTCTTACCTTAGATAATCATGGTTATTCACAGATTGTCTTGGAATTACACACACACACACACACACACACATATACACACACGTGTGAATATACATCCCCCTTTTCTTCTAGGCTATAAGCCCATGGAGAATAGGTGTCTGCATGTTTCAGAGCATCAGGCATGGTACTTAGCATACGTAAGAACAAAGGGCCATGATTTCTAGAGCCTTGGAAGGATCATCATTTGAGAATTCACCGTCATCATTGCCAAGATTGAGGTCTTCATTTAAGACCATGTGTTATCAGAGGCTGCTGAGGAGAGAAGTACACGTTACCTTGTAAGTAGCTTTAATTAAACCAAGAACCTTCTGGTGGGGGAGGTGGGTGGTTGGTAGAAAATGAAACAAAAAAAAATTCCCAAACCCTGTAATTTCAAAACTTCCAGTTACTTTGTATCGGAGCTAGAGACTGGAAATCTCTTTTGCTCCAGACTTTTTTAGATCAAAGAGTGCTGTCTTTTTTTTATTATTATTTAATTTTTGGTGTGGAGCGGGTCAGGCTGCTTTGTTTTGTTTTGGCCAAGGTAAGGGAAAGCCGACAGCTGAAATGGAAATTGCACTGCTTTTGTGGCTCTGAGCAGAAAAACATTCATTTTCTTCAGAGGGAAAAGAATGGCATCAGACAGAAACTGTTTCCAGGGAGCTGCGTCTCAGGGCATGGGAAGATAGACGGTAGGTGAGCACATTCTTGTCCACCTCCCTCACAGAACTAGGTGACTCCGACACCCCGAGACCGGCAGCTTCGGGAAACTGGAGAGAGATCGGGCTTTGGTGTGTACAATGGTGTCCTCACCACGAGCACAGTCAGCAATGCCTGTGGGTCTCCAGGACAATTCATGGACAAAAATGATGGACGTGTGGGCGCTGGGGCCAGAGAACCAGCTGGAAGCCGCTGACCCAGAGCTGCAGCCAACCGACCAGTGCTGTTTTCCTGCCAGGCTCCTTCTGGAGACGCTGACGACTCACTGTTGGACCCTCTGAAGAGGCCGACGGTGTGCCATCACGAGAGAGGATGCTGGGATCTTAAAATTGATGGGACGTCATTTTGTAGACAGAGGTCAAAACGTACAGCTATTTAGTAAATTTAATAAAATCTTGTCAATTTTGATTTGACTTCTGGGTGATCAGAATTGTCATTCTGGGTTAATCACCTCGTGTCAGAAGCTCTCCACCCCACACCCTAACATAAGCATTGAGACATCCAGTAGCCCACTGTTTTACATCCAAACAGAAATATGCAGACCCATTCAAGAACACAGACTTGGGCAAATTTGACATTTTAAGGGTAAAGGGTAGGGCTCCCAGGTGGCGCAGTGGTTAAGAATCCGCCTGTCAATGCAGGGGATGCGGGTTCGAGCCCTGGTCCGGGAAGATCCCACATGCCGCAGAGCAACTAAGCCCGTGTGCCACAACTACTGAGCCTGCGCTCTAGAGCTCACGAGCCACAACTACTGAGCCCACGTGCTACAACTACCGAGCCTGTGAACCACAACTACTGAGGCCCACGTGCTGAGAGCCCGTGCTCTGCAACAAGAGAAGCCACCACAATGAGAAGCCCGCGCACTGCAATGGAGAGTAGCCCCCCGCTCGCCACAGCTAGAGAAAGCCTGCGTGTAGCAACGAAGACCCGATGCAGCCAAAAGTAAATAAATAAAATAAATAAATGTATATATATATATAAAGAGTAAAGGGTATACTGTTCTTAATCACGTCATCTTGTAGCTTGCCCAACATGTTCTTAGTACCAGGAAGAGTAGTGCTCTGTGACTTTTTATGATGTGTGGGTTTATCCTCTCCCCCCGAATCACCCACCAACATCACTGGCTTGTGTGCTCCAGTCTGTGAGTGTGTGTGTTTGGCCACGAGCATGGCTGCCTCTCACCAGCTAAGCCAAGTCCGGATCTGTGGTCCTGAGGAACAGGTGATCATTAGCCCTGGTGCAGGTTACCCTGGGTGGGCCGCTCAGGGTGGTGGGAGGTAGGCTGCTTCACCCCAGAGCTCCAAGAGGAGGAGGCCACTGGCTTCGGTCCCACCTCAATGCCATATCCGTTCTTTAAAATTCAGGTCACATTAGAGACATCAGAATTTCAACTCAATTTCAATATGTTTTAAAATTTTTATTTAATATTGGAGTAGAGTTGCTTTACAATGTTGTGTTAGTTTCAGGTGTACAGCAAAGAGATTCTGTTATACATACACATGTATTTATTCCTTCTTAGACTCTTTTCCCACATAGGTTATTACAGAGTACTGAGTAGAGTTCCCTGTGCGGTGCAGTAGGTCCTTGTTGATTAGCTATTTTATATATAGCAGTGCGTATATGTTAAACCCAAACTCCTCATTTATCCCTCCCCACCACCTTTCCCCTTTGGTAACCGTAAGTTTGTTTTTCTGTGTCTGTGAGTTTGTTTCTGTTTTGTAAATAAGTTCATTTGTATCATTGTTTTTTAGATTTCAATTGATTGCAATTTCAATATTTTAAAATTATACATGTATTATATATTTATATTCACACACAGATGCTCACACATATATATGTATCAATACATATATGTATTGACATACACACACATCTAAGAAACAATGCAAACTCCCAAGGCTCAAATACTTTTTCACTTCCATTCTCTATCAGCCAGACGTATCTGTGTATTCCAATATGCTTTTGATTTTCGTTTTTATTAGCATCAATATAGGCTGTGTGTATGTCTTTCCTCTAATTTTCTTTCCATGTTTTTATTTTAACCATGTGTCTTAGGGAAATCATGCCTATTTCTTTTCTTTTTGACAGCATATCCTCACACTCTAAGTATTCTCCGCACATTTTAAGAACATATCTTTAATCCAGTTACATTTATGGATTCTCACTGGCTATTTTTAAAAAGACGGTTTTGAGGGGATGGCAGAAAAGAAGCATAAGAACAAGCTGATTTTTATGAATTTTTGATCTTTTTTTCCTATATGTTGAAAATAGCATTTTTGCTTTAAGAGATAGGTAAGAAGAGAGGAACCTCCGTTTATTCCCTAACGGGCTGCTCAATAAGGACTTTTTCCAGCAAGGGGAAGAGTAGCGTTAGGGCTGCAGTGGGGGGACCCGGGGGTCCGCCTGCCCTGGGGGGGCCTCCCTGTACAGCTCGTTGATCAGGTCAGGACAGCTGTATCCCTTCCCCTTCTTTCCTTGGCCAGATATTTCCGGATGAGTCATTAAGTAAACAGGATTCGCTGATGGGGTGATGGTTCCACCATTTTCCAAACACTGACGTGGACAAGAGGCTGTGGCGATCATTTCTGTCCCCTAATTTCAAGCTGCCTTTAGAAATGTTGTCCTCACCGGGAGTGCTGGGGTATGGAGAGAGATGCCAGCACAGCCCTTGACGTTCCCCCTCTCGGAAGCTGACTCAGGGTGGCTCAGGGAGAGACTTGACAGTCTGCACTCTCCAGTCTCCTGGTGATGCCCCTACAGTGCCCTGGGCCTCAACCCGGGCTGCACAGCTCCTCAGCCAGCCGTGGCAGGGCTCCCATGAGTCAGTGAGGGCACAGTCAAGACTGTTGCTAGAACAGAGATAAGGAAGATGAGCCGTGTCCCCAACATCTAGTTCCATGTTGGTCCACGGCTTCTAAGTAGAGCCCTGCATGCAAGCAGAGGCATTCACAGAGGAACTGACCTATGACTGTAATTTGGATTTAGACATAGGAGTAAATAGAAAAATTTGTTAGAGGGAAGAGTTTATGGTGGAAAAGTTGGGAGAAGGCCTTGGTGGTTTCAAGGCAAAACGGTAAAGGGAAAATTGTGGCCACGCATCATCTCCTTAACAGCAAGATAGAGTAAATCACTTGATCGGGAGGATAAAGAAATGTTTGAAGCAAATGGAGGAACGTGTGAATTAAGCTCTGAAACCTGTAATTGTTGGGGCAAGAGAAGATCTTCTCCACACTTAACAATGTAGTTTATTCAGAGTGACTGCACCAGGTAATGAGAGATTAGCCATGAGTGACACTGGAGACCAGTGCTTTGCCATCTCTGCCAGACATTGGTTCAAATAGCTTGAGCGGCCGTTCTGGAGATCTGGGTTTCATGTTTCTCTGTAAAGCCACAGGGTGATTGCTGTGCTGTGAGAAACCCTGCACACCCATCACTAGATCCCCAAGTGAGTTCCATGATTCTGACAGGTGTCAGGTTTTTCACTTCATCATGTCCACAGATTCATGTTCGATGAAGAGGTTCTCAACAAGCCTAGGAAGGACACTTGTCTGCGCAGTATTATTATTTTCATGGGAAAGAAACTTCTGAGGCTTGATACATTATTCTAGGATAACGGGAGAGGAAAAATAATGTGTGTCATTTAGATAAACTCTACTCCAAGTAGAAACATAATCCTTTTATTTGTGAAAAGGGAGCATGTGATAGGAATTGATTTCATGGTTTTCCATGGGGTTCAAGGTAGAAAATAAGCACATGCACGTGAATTAAGATAATTATCTGGTGATACTGGTAATGATATTTAATTAGCAGATGAAAATAGATTTTGACCTGCAAATATAAGTTAGAATTCCCAAACATTAGAATTGAAAGAGAACTTGGGGGCAATTTAACCAGGGAAGTGAGCTGTCCCTCAAGGTCACACAGTGAGTTGAGAAATAGCCCAGACTCACTGAAGATATGATGAGAACCAACTGACCAGAGACAGGTGTACAGATTAGGAAACAGCAAGCCCTTCCTTCTCATCTTTTCCACTATCTTAGGGGCAGAGATCAGGGGACACTGAGACAGAGTGAGTGAAGCATCCTGCTCATTGCAAGATCTGTTACAAGCACTGCGTGTGGTTTGGTGTGAAAAGAAGCTGAAATTGGTATCTAAGCCAAAATCTTTCATTCTCGCTCTGATGCCGAAAATTTGGCCTCTGTGCACCGGTGCTGAATCGAATCTCAGAGACAGAGTTTTGGGTGAAGTAGAAAAGAATAATTTTATTGCTTTGCCAAGCAGAGGGGGACAGAGCAGGCTTGTGTACTGAAGAACTGTGTCCCAACCTGGGGGGATTTGGTGAGGAGTTTTACAGCAGTGGTTCAAGGGTGGGGTTGCTGTCTTGAGTCTATCAAGCCATGACCTTCTCTCTGGAATGAAGAATGCTTCATCAAGTAGCTCATCTTCCGTTTGCTGAGGGTTTTAGGTCTGTGAAGAGCTCAAAGATACTGTTATGTGTATCCTTTGCTGGGGAACCAGGACCCTGCCCCAAGGCTGCACTATTGTTTCTTGGCGGCTCCTCCTTTGTCTCTGCATCCCTTCCCTTTCCTGATTAGCAACTGTTTGAAAGGTTTCCGTGCCCAGGAGCCCCCCAGGGTCCTTCTCAGTTTCAGATCCACTTTGTATTTAGAATTAGCAGTTGATTGTGTAACTGCTCATGGAAGGAGATGGTGGTACCCAAACCTCTCAACCCGTCGTCCTCATCCAGAGGCAGGTTGATTTCTGCACGTGCTCCACTCTTCACCCTGTCCTTACACCTGGGCGCTCCTCTGTGACTGTTTGGTGAGATGATGCTTCACAGGCTGAGCCATAAAGGGCAGTCAGCCTCCCCGTTGTGTTGGGCTGTTTGCCTGGGGATCAGCCTCTACTGGGAGGGAAGCCCAGGCCGCCCCATAGGACCGTGTGTAGGTAGGTATTCCGGCTGGAGGCCCAGCGAAGGTTCCAGCCAACAGCCAGGTGTGTGAGAAAGCCTTTAAGACGATGCCGGCTGCCACCACCAAGTGTTTGCTTCTGCATACCGCTCCTGGGACAAGGACCCCCTAGCTGAGTCCAGTTTCCCTGACAAACAATGAGAAATAAGAAGAAGAGATTGCTGTGATTTTAAATGATTAAGGTTTTGAGGTGGTCTGTTTCCATAGGTGAGGAGGATGCTACTCCTGAAAATGGGGGAGGGGGTAAAAATAAAGTTATTATTGTCATTTAAATGGCAAAATAAACTTGGACTCGATCAGACTTACATTCTATCACAAAGATAAAAATTGATTTCAAAGAAAATGTGAACTAATAGCAAAACCCATAGATAAGAGACTGTATAAGGGCGGGGGGCTGCAGGGTCGTCAGCAATATTTTCTAAAGTTAAAATGTTAGGTTATGTAGACTTAAGCACCACCGTGCACGCATCTCTGTATTTGCTAAAAAATGAGGCAAGGTGACCTTATTCATCTTTTCCACCTCTAACTCCTGTCATTCTGTCTTTATCGTGTGGGTGTTCGGTTTGCTGAAAAAGCCAGATTTCAGAACAGCTTTCTTTCGGAAATGATGTTTTTAACGTTAAGGGAAAAAAGCTTGCCACGTTGTAGAAGTGGCAGTTATAAAATTAGATATAAAATCAATTGAAAATTCATCACAATTGTACTGCAAAAGACACACGGAGGACTGAATTACAAAGTAAAAAGAATAAAGTGGGCTTTTGACTAAATGAGTTAAGCCAGGCTCCTTTCACGATGATCATGTGCTGGAAATGGCTAAAGAGGTTGCAAAATAGGTGAAGGAAACACTGTGTGGACAGTGCTAGATTGGGCCAGCATAAAATAAGAATTGTAGAAAGTCGATCTCGAGGTATAAGGCAAGGGTCAGAGGGCTGGGTTAATTCCTAGCTCTGACATAAAGAACACGCAAAACCGTGATTAGAAAACGCAGGGAAATGGAAACCAGGATGTGTTGAAACCGTTTCGTGCTGGTGGACAGATGCTAAGGTAGAAAACCAAGGGATTTGGACCGGGCTGTGTAAGATGAAAAGTACATTCTTTCTCTCCCCTCATCCCACCACCGCTGTCCTCAGACACACGTCAACACCATACGTTTTTAAAGAGCAAAGAGACTTCACGTCTCCCACTTACATCTGCACGGATGGAACAATAATTCATCCGTTTCCGAACAAGCCACCGGCATGCTCTAAGCAACGGCTGGAGACCTTCACTGGATTGAAGTTGTTATAAGGCTAAGGCTTCACTGAAGTTCCTCTGTTAACAAGCACTTTTTGCTCACTTAGCATCTACCTAGCACCATGTTAAGTCCTTTGGAAGGATGCAGAGGTCTAAAACCTATGAGCATCTAGCTATTTCCTAATCGAGGAGACAGTTAAATTCATAAAGAAGCGTGAGTCCTGGAAAATCCAGGCAGTGTTAGTGGGAAGGATGGAATAAGTGGAGTTTGAAGTATGGGTGAGGATAGACCCGGAGAGGTAGTCATTCCTGACAAGGGGCTTGCTCTACACCTGGTACGTAGTAGCTGCTCATGAAATATTTACTGAAATAAATGCACAAGCAAAGGCAAAACTGTGCTGGGCGGTACCCTAGCCCAACTAGAGATGCAAGGCCAAGGTTGCAGGTCAGGGCAGAATCCGCTAAAGGAGGCCCGGGAAGGAAGGGATACATTCCTTTTCTGTGATAGGAAAATGGAAATCGATAAAGCTGCCTGTTTCTCAAGAGAGGTCACGCTGACAGCAGAATGTGAGATGGGACAGAAGCGAAACTCAAGTGAGGTGGCATCCATTTCACCTCTGCCCGGCTTGGCGGGCGCGTGTGCCCGCCGTTTTCAGCTGAAGCGCGATGCTTCTGTGGGCGTGGGGAATCCCTGCGTAAAGATTAGTGAGATCACTGATCCGGGCGGCTTTAGGATCTGCGTGTCCTCCAAGGGGCATGGACCCTAAATAATAAGATGTTAGCCCCAGGTGTTTTCTAGGAGCTTGGAGTTAGGGGCGCCCAGTTCAAGCTGAGCTGGTTACGACTGGATGGGACCACCGATCCTCCGATCGGGCCGGCGTGAGTGTCTGCTGCGGTGGCCCTTTGACGTCTGAGGGCCGGAAAGCCCCCTGCAGATCACGCTAAGCACCTGCCTTTTTGATCGTGGAGAGGCCTGTAGCTTAGTTAACGCCTGAGGCAGAACGATGATTACTGCACCTTTTTCCAATCCCCTTCCCCCCCCCCCGTGCTCCCCACGCCCGGGAGGCCCTGCTTCTTTATTGGTTACCCCGTAAATGCCCCAGCCCCTTGCCTTGGGGAGGCGACCCTGAGACTTGTTCTCCTGTCTCCTTCCCCCGGCGACCTTGTGAATAAACCCTCTCTCTGTTGCAAACCTCAGCATCTCAGCGTTTTCACGTAAGACAAACCGGCTTCAGTAACAGAAGCCCAGCGGGCCCTGGCTTTGTGGTGATTCTAGGTACGTGGACAGGGGGCTGAGAGGTGGGCAAGTCAGTCTGAACCAAAACGTGCAGGAAAAAAGCTTACGAGAAAGTATGTGAAATAAAGCCTTAGAACTCAGAGGATGGACCACACTGAAGTTTACCCTCTGCGTCATGATGTTTACCAAGAGCCAGGTTTACTTGTCAGAAGAGAAAAGTAAGCCTACACCTAGCTTTAGCCAAGCCATGAGGAGCAGACCATACTTAAACAAACTTTAGCAGAGAGATTCCAACACTGAAAGTTTTGCATCTCTGCGGATGCACTAATTGTCTGGTATTGGGCATTAGAACTGATGAGCTGTCATTTCACCAGAAAAGCAGCAAAGTTCTCTGGGCTCCGGAGACAGGCTGCGTGCGTTTGAATATCCCACTTACCAGTTCTGTGACTTTAGGCAAGTTACTTAACCTCTCTGTGCCCCCCTTTCCTCATCTGACAATGGGGACCATTCTATATGAGGTTATAATGAGGGTTAAACATAATTAATTACATGTGGGGTACTTGGATTAGTAATTGGCTCGTAGGTAGTGATCAATAATTATCAGCTACTATTATGACTGTATTAACCTTGTCTTTTTGCCTCAAGAAGAAACAAATTATTGTTATCCGTTTTTCTTTTTTATATTTAATTTTTGAAAATTTAATCGATTTTATTAACTGTTGTTATACATGTAAAATGTGTTCAGCTCTAGCATTCAATGTCTTTCTATATGCCAATGAAATGAATCATTTTTCTATGGTAGAATGTCAGAGAGAGGCAACTTGGTGGTTTTTCCTAAGTAACACGATTAATTACTTCGTGGCATTCAGAAAGCACTCCCTTCTCAAATCCTTCTGTTAAGGAGAACCATATTTTAATTTTTCCGGAACAAAGTTTAAAAAAATACACTTACAAAATAGAATCATAAATAAAAGAGTTGAACAAAATAGACTCATAAATAAGTTAGCTGCATTTTTCTGTCCGAGAAGACCTAAACGATCATTTTCCTTTCCATCGGAAAGGATGTCTAAAAGGAACCAGACCACACAATGACACCGAGATGTCTGTACCTGCAGTAAAATGAATCATAGCGGAAAAGGATGATATCTGCCAGGAGGCTTTGGATATTGTTTTCCTTATCCTGTTATTTTCTGTGTAAAAGCCACTCGTGTCTTGGAGTGGACCTGGTCGTCTGAAAAGCGCTTCATCTAGTCGCATTTCTAAAGATTTAAGTGGAAATTGTTGCTTTTGGGAAACAGCCCTAAGGATTCAGGCCTGCATTTGAAAGCCTCGATCCATTTGTCTCCTAATACCAGTAAGTCCTCCCGTATGTGTCAGGTTCTGCGCCCCACCCAGAAGCTAATACGAATCTAATAATCACAGAAACGATCCCATCTTCAGAGCGCTACGCACACAGGACTGCGTACATTGTATAGTCACGTGCGGGAGTGCTCACACATAACTCTCAGCAGAACCTTGCAACGTTTGTCTGATTTTTCCAACTTTACAGATGAGAAACACGAGGCTACAAAAGTTGTCTCCTGTTCAAGGTCGCACAGCCACCGGGGAAGGGATAGGAAGAGTCATTTCCACTCAGCTTCCTTGTTCCCACTCTTCGATTACTACCACCATCCTCAGGGGATATTGTTCCAGCCCTTTCATTCAAAATAATAGAAAACAATAAAAAATGGAGCCGCTGCTTTCAGGGATTCCTACCTGAGCTTGGGCAACATAAAACAAGATGCACAAGACATATCCTGTCACTATGCTTGTTGCTCTCTGGACATCAATCACCGTCATGGGAACTGGTCTTAGGCATTTCTGATTACGTAAATTCACAGGAAATTCAGTGTTTGGGTGCTTTGGTGTCTCATTTTCTTGCCTTTAATATGGCATCCCCAGTGTTTAGATGATACTGTATTCTATGTATGTTATTAATACACAATGAAATGACTTTTCCTATAAAAGATTCTTTAGAACGTTAGGTGAAAAGTAAAACTGACTCTGTTCACAAGAGTGTTAAGCTAAAAACGAATTCCCGGGTTAAAAAAATTAGTGATCTCAAATATTACCCTTTGAGATTTCTTTCTAAGGAACCGCATTGAACGTGTAAGTTATTCATTTTAGATTAGTAGGTGTGTTACTAACAGCAAACTTTTCTTTCCCAGGTGCATCATTTATTTACTGACATTGAAACTCTAAAAATATGCTGTCTCTTGGCTTATGGGAAAAAAAATAAAACAAAAATTGTGCATAACCACACTGCTGTGTGTCTCTCAGCAGAGCAATGCTGGAAAACTCATATGCAAACACAATTGGCCATTTCTATGCTATCTCACGACAGCTGCTTTAAAAAATTCTAGGAATGTAGAGAGCAAAGGAAGAACAAGAGAAATTGCTAATTCTGTTTGGGTAACTTGATTTTTTTTGCTTTGCTAGTATTACATGGTACTTTATATGACTAACTGCAGAAATCACAGTCTTTTCTAGCACGTACTGATATTTAGAAAAATTAGCCATATATTGGCTCTAAAATTAACCATATATTAGCTATAAGTATGTCTCAACACATTTAAAGTATTGAAATATTACAGACTATGTTTTCTCATCATAAGGCAATTATGTTAGAAATGGAAAACAACCATGAAACTAGGACATATCCGTATGCTTAGAAATTCAAGAAATAATCATGAAAATAATGTATGGTTCAAAGAAGAAAGCAGAATAGATTAAATCATATTTCAAATTGAACGATGAAAATATAAGATTTCATAGCCTGTGAAATCCTGGTAAATCATTACCTAGAGGATATTTTATTTAAAATACATTTATTAGAAAAGAAATGATGAAAATAGGTGAAGTAAGCAACCATCTCAAGACGTTGTCGAAAGAAAAGCAAATTAAACCAAGGAAAGTAAAAGAGGGAAAAAAAGATAAGAGCGGAAATTCATGAAATATAAACTAATCATACAACGGAGGGAATCAAGAGAGACAAAAGTTGGTCCTGTTAAAAGATAATAAAATTTATATAACTTGCCAAAACTGACACACACAAAAAAACAAAACCCGAAAAACCAAAACCCTACAACTATTAAAGAAATAGTAATAAAAATTTTTTTTACCTTAAAGAAAACTTCAAGCCCAAATGGCTCTAATAAAAATATTATGAACTATTAATGAAATTAGGAAGCTATGTGTAAGACCTCTTTGTAGAAATTCATACACACTTTAGTGAAATTTTAAGACTGAAATAAATGGAGATATATATTATGTGCATCGATCAGGGAGCTTAATATTGTAAAGATGTCAGCTCTTCCAACATTGATTTATAAATTCAGTGCAATCTTAATCCAAATCCCAACACAGATCTCTGTGGAACAAGAGAAAGTGAATTTAAATTCATACAAAAATGCAGAGGTCAAGGGTAACACAAAGATTCTGCAGAACAAAGTGGAAGGACCCCTGGAGCTGTCCTAACACTGTGTGCACATGATTATATGTCTCTGTCAAATGCATAAGTAAGGTAACTTAACCAGAGACGGTTAACTGCTAGGTCTTTTCTCTCTAGATTAACCTCCATTATACACCTACTCATGTGGGCTGGCTTTGGAATTGCTGTGGCATTTGAGGGGTTTGAATGAGAAGAGTTAAGCTGGGGGTCTATTTAAAATTAGTGTAGTGGCATATGTATGAACCTCTCTGTGACTTCCATATGTAGTTACTTAAGGGCTAGCCTTCAGCTGGAGAACGGCTTCTAGGAATGCACTGAAGGCCCCTGTGCTAACTGGTCAGTGATGTGATCTGAAGGCGTGAGACCGGGGGCTACATCACAGCATGGTTTGTCTCGTGATACCTGGTGGGTGGAGGAGGAGAAATCAGATGGAAAAAGTGGTGCCTGAAGCTACTCTGTGGGAAAGTTTCCCAATGACACACGTGTAAAACATGAAGAAGAGAATTCAGTTCTCGTTGATTAAATCGAAACGGAAGTTCTTTTGTTTCAGGCATATACCTGACAATGCAGGGTATAATCATAAGTTCACTATACATTTTTTATGGGGACCACGCAAAGCAGAAATGACCAAAGTTCCTCCACTTGTAGGGCACAAACTTGTAGCAGTATACAAATGGTGAGTATATCTGTAACCCAGATGTAAAAATTTTGGTGGACGTTTTTGAAATTTGACAAAAATTCTAAAATATTTACTTTTTAAGTAACAATGAGTTGAAAACTTTCCTAAATTCATGAAAATAAAAAATAAATTTTGGGGCTTCCTTGGTGGTGCAGTGGTTGAGAGTCTGCCTGACGATGCAGGGGACACGGGTTCGTGCCCCGGTCCGGGAAGATCCCACATGCCGCGGAGCGGCTGAGCCCGTGAGCCATGGCCGCTGAGCCTGCGCGTCCGGAGCCTGTGCTCCGCGACGGGAGAGGCCACAACAGTGAGAGGCCCGCGTACCACACACACACACACAAAAAGAATATGGAGCCAAAAATATAGACAAAAACCTCTTAAGTGGTTTTGGATTTCATGATGTTTATGGTATTTGCCAGCTATTAAAAGTTTATAATTTGTTGTGGTTTATTTTCTCATTGACTTCCGTGCCTAATTTTAGATTTTTTTTCTAGTAGAAGAGCAGAAAACTGTATAAGCTTCAGGCTTCTCAATGCTTAGACATGCCCTCCCCACCCCAGTTCTAGCAATTCAGAACTAAGTAACTAGAGCAATTTAAAAAGTGTGGAATTGGCATAAGGATAGATAAAAGAGGAATGGAATATAATAAAGAGCCTGGAAACAGACCCATAAACATATGATCACGTGATTTATGATAAAAGTGGCACTTCAGAGCACTTGGAAATGACAACATTTTCAATAAGTGGTGTCGGAACAATTGGGTTTATATGGGAAAAATATTGGACCTTCTACCTTATATTATTCACAAAAAATTGTAGATATATGATAGATCTATCTATAGATATATGATATGTAGATATATGATATATGATAAATATGAAAATCAAAACAAAATAGCTTTCCCAAAATAATATAGAATATCTTCATGACTTTAGAGAATAATTTCTTAAAGAAAATACAAAAAGCACTATCCTTAAAAGTATAGATAGATAGATAGATAGGTTGTCTTTTCATTTTGTTTTTGGTTTCCTTTGCTGTGTAAAAGCTTGTAAGTTTGATTAGGTCCCATGTTTTTTTTGGTTTTATTTCTATTGCCTTGGGAGACTGACCTAAGAAAACATTGGTACGATTTATATCAGAGAATGTTTTGCCTATGTTCTCTTCCAGGACTTTTATGGTATCATATCTTATGTTTAAGTCTTTAAGCCATTTGGAGTTTGTTTTTGTGTATGGTGTTAGGGAGTGTTCTAATTTCATTGACTTACATGCGGCTGTCCAGCTTTTCCAGCACCACTTGCTGAAGACACTGTCTTTTGTCCAGTGTATATTCTTGCCTCCTTTGTCAAAGATTAATTGACCATAGGTGGGTGGGTTTATTTCTGTGTTCTCTATTCTGTTGCATTGATCCATATGTCTGTTTTTGTTCCAGTACTACACTGTTTTAATGACTGTAGTCTGAGAAGGTTACGCTTTCAGTTTTGTTCTTTTTCCTCAGGATTGCTTTGGCAATTCTGGGTATTTTATGGCTCCATATAAATTTTAGGATTATTTGTTCTAGTTCTGTGAAAAATGTCATGGGTAATTTGATAGGGATTGCATTAACTCTGTAGATTGCTTTTGGTAGTATGGCCGTTTTACCAGTATTAATTCTTCCAATCCAAGAGCATGGGATATCTTTCCACTTCTTTAAATTATCTTCAATTCCCTTTATCGATGTTTTATAGTTCTCAGTGTATAAGTCTTTCAGCTCATTGGTCAAGTTTATTCCTAAATATTTTATATTTTTAGATGTGATTTTAAAAGGCATTTTTTTCTTACTTTCTCTTTCTGATATTTTATTGTTAGTGTAATGAAATGCAACAGATTTCCGTATGTTAATCTTGTATCCTGCTACCTTGCTGAATTCGTTTATCAGTTCTTGTAATTTTTGTGTGGAGTCTTTGGGGTTTTCTATCTATAATATCATGTTATCTGCATATAATGACAATTTTATCTACCCCCTTCTAAGTGATGGGCATGGATATGTTCCTATAAAACCTTACAAAACAAGAGCTGGGCATAGAATGGCCATGATCAAAAGGTCTACAAACAATGAACACTGGAGAGGGTGTGGAGAAAATGGAACCCTTCTACACTGTTGGTGGGAATGTAAATTGGTGCAGCCACTGTGGAAAACAGTATGGAGGTTCCTCAAAAAACTAAAAATAGAGCTACCATATGATCCAGCAATCCCACTCCTGTGCATATATCTGGTGAAAACCTTAATTCAAGATGACACATGCTCCCCTAGGCAGCACTGCTTACAATAGCCAAGACATGGAAACAACCTAAATGTCCACTGACAGATGAATGGATAAAGAAGATGTGGTACATATAGACAACAGAATACTACTCAGCCATAAAAAAGAATGAAATAATGCCATTTGCAGCAAACATGGATGGACCTAGAGATTATCATACTAAATGAAGTAAGACAGAGAAAGACAAATATCACAGTAGATCACTTATATGTGGAATCTAAAAAAAAAATGATACAAATGAAGTTATTTACAAAACAGAAACAGACCCACAGACATAGAAAACAAACTTATGGTTACCAAAGAGGAAAGGGGGAGGAGGGGTAAATTAAGAGTTTGGGATTAGCAGATACAAATCACTATACATAAAATAGATAAAAAACAAGGTCCTACTGTATAGCACAGGGAACTATAATCAATATCTTATAATGAACTATAATGGAAAAGAATATGAAAAAGTATATATAATACAGAATCACTTTGCTGTACACTAGAAACTAACATATTACAAATCAAATATAGTTCAATAAAAAATATATATATATGTATATAGACAAATTTAACCTTGAACGGGAGCAGAATATGTCACTCAGTTGTGTCTCTTTCACGTTAGGATTATTTTAAGCTGGTTATTTTTTAAGAAACTGCAGACACAGGAGAAGTTCTGACAACTAAGTAAAAGTTACCCTTTTGTAAGAGGCATTCACATTGGTAAGGGAAATCTCTCTTTGTAAGGGTGTCTCTCTCTCTGTACCAGGAAGAGAAGGTTGGCTCTAGAAACTTTTATCAAGAGAGAAGGCAAGGACTGAAATCCCCATAACAACCACACTCTTGTTTACAGCATTTTCCCTGGTTACCTCCCATAACTACCCCCCATTGCACATCTCCTTTGGTCTTTAGCTAGTGGTGCTATTTAATTGAGGGCTTGGGCCATTTCAGAGTTACTTGGTTCTCCTGAGTATCTCCCATGTGTATAGCAGGCATACAGTCGTCCCCCTTATCCTCGGGGGGGTACGTTCCTAGACCCCCAGTGGATGTCTGAAACCACAGACAGTACTGAACCCCATATACTCTATGCTTTTTCCTATACATACTTACCTATGATTAAGGTTCTTATTAGTTATCCATTTTATACATATTAGTGTATGTATGTCAGTCCCAATCTCAGCTAGCATTCTGATTCTTCCTAGATATATAATAAAACGGAATAAGAGACAATTCACTAGTGGAATTTGCCAAAATGTATTGATACATTTATTCCAAAAGTATTTATCGAGTGACTTCTCTGTACCCCGCACTGCTCTAAGTGTGCAGTTTATGGCAACAGACCAAGCAGTCAAAAATCCATGCTCTCTTGGAGTCTGCATTCTCCTTTGGAAGACAGGTAAGAAAGAAATAGTTAAAATCTTGTCAGGCAGTGATAAGTGCTGTAAAGACAACTAAAGCAGATGGAAGGGCAGAGAGAGGGTGAGGATACAAACCCAGGCAGGGTGCAATGCCGAATGTGGGTCTTCTTGTGAGGGGGATAGGGCAATTCCTCAGAAAGCAGATGTATTTTGCATGCTGGGAGTGTCTCCAGGAGTAGAGAAGGCTGGGGAGGAGTGGAATATTTCCTGCCATATCAGTAAACCAAGGACGTCAGGGTCATCAGCGATTGCAGCCCCCCGACGTGAATGTGTGAAACCTAAAGAAACTCAGGAAGGAAAGCATACCTGCCATCTAGCAGCCATCAGACTGCAGCCACTCCCAACGGTGAGCCCTGAGGAAACTCAGGATGTGAAAGCACAGGATACTGGCCCCAGGTAGCTGAGGTGCATATCAAGGGAATAATTTCAGTGAGCCCTGACTCTTGCATCTTCCCTTACACGGAAAACCCCTAAATTCCTTAACTTGAGAGGTCTGGTTTTCTTTAATTAACAGTGATCTTCTGATGCTCTGACTCCCTTACCTCCTTGGGGCAGTTCTCTCAGGGTCACTTGAGATGCTGCCTCCCAGGCTTGAAGTCCTAGGAATTCCCGCCCAATAAAACGTTACTCTCAACTTAGTTTGTGAACAATTTTTTAGTCGACACTGGGTATTCTTCAGGAATGGGAAAGCTACAAACTCTGTGTATGGGGAAAATTTCTATGAGATTCTCAGACAAACTTCAAGAAATAAGTTAGTACCTCATCCACCTTTTTCAATTCAGGCTTTCTGTGAACTAGTTTCAATAAGAGGTTGTGGGTCTCTTTGCTTATATTCACACAACATTACGAGATTTTTATTTTCTAAGGAAAGAAGTTGGGAAGTAATGAATAACTCAGGGGTCAGCTAAAAACTTCTTTTATTCTCTTACTATTGAAATTCTTTCTAAATCGTGCAATTATTTTTTTAAACTGCTGCCTGTTAAAGAATTATTAAATCCAGACGATTAAATGATGTGTGGTTGTTTGATACCCTCGTATGCTGTGACACTGTTTTCAACAGCAGCTGACCATCTTTAGGTTTGGATGCAGTAGAGAAGGAAAGTAGATGTGTACAGCCTGGGACCACCTCCGACGAGTGTCAACATGATCTGTGATAGGGCACCCCTTCTCCCTAAAACTGGAACATAGCAAATATAAACAAATAAATGCAGAGAATAAAAGCACTTTCGAAACCTGAAAGATTTGAGCAAATGTTATTTACAGCCCATGAGTTTAGCCCTTGTTGTAGGACTTGGAGGTGAAGCACCTATGAGTCTGAAAACTTCTTAGGTCTCATTTGCTTTTTTAGCAAGCATCAGATGGATATCCCTACATCTTTCTTGGAGACTTTTCCACAGCTTAATTAGAAGTCTAAACTAAATGAAATTCCAGTAGAAAAAAATGGACCCATATCTACTTTTCTAGTACTTAATGAATAACACTTATTTTAGACAACTATTTTAAAAATAAACAGTGCCTGAATACATTCTTGAGTTTAAGCTGACACATCTCTTTTTTTCTTAACTGTTTCTCAAAAGTCACCATCAGTAGTTTATTGTTGCTGTTCTCTTTAGCTGCTGTGTTCATAAGAGATACAGGAATGACAGTAGTTCTAAATGAAGTGGTTACTATTTTCAGGGAATGGTATCTGTTGTGTGATTTTTGAAAGACATCAAGAGTTTCCTTAGTTACAGACAGACTTCTGAACATTTATTGGAGTCTGACTAGTGCAGGACTGATCAAAGCTACAAGAGGGAAGCAAAAAGAGCTCTCCTGAAGCAGATTATGAGAAGCAACCTGTAGAGTGCAAAATCTGCCCCCCGAAGCGTCTCTTTAGCGTGAGGAGTAATTTAGGCTGATCATCTTTAAGAACCAGAAGACTCAGGAAGTTGTGGTTTTGCTTTTTTATAATCTACACCTTAATTGCCTCAAAGAATTTACATAAAGGCTCTGTTCCCAGAATAGAGCTGTCATCAGAAATGTCTCCAAGGAATAAGGGCCAGGCGTCGGGAGACAGACTCAGTAGACCTGAAGACCAGAGTCCACTCTGTCCCTTGTCTCTCCTGGCCCAGGAAACATCCGCTTCCCCATCCCCGTGTGAACTGCCCTTCTCCCCTCTGAGTCCCAAACTAGCACCCGCAACATCCTCCTTTGTCTTTAGCTGAAGACGGTGTTTAACGAGAGGGCTTCGCCCATTTGGAGGGATTACTCAGTTTTCCTGGGATTCTCCCGTGTATACCTGTTATCAAACTCTTGTTTGATTTTCTCCTGTTCATCTGTCTCATGTCAATTTAATTCTTAGACCAGAGAGAAGAACCCAGAAGGGCAGAGGGAAAGTCTTCATCCCCAGCAGTTGGCACAGCTGGCAGAATTCAACTTTCCTGGCTGCACAGTATTCACCCTGAAGCTGCTGCGGCTCAGAGATCCTGGGACGACCTACAAAAGCCTCCCTTCTCTTCTCTTTTCTAAATTTAGATTTAGCAGGAGAAAGTATTTTTGAAGGTGGTTCCTTGGACTTAGCAACTCTGGTAAATTTGGTGGACTTAGTGATCCCTTTACTCCCAGAGATGGTCACTGTTTTTCTTTGTCTCTGTCTGTTGTGTCATTTGTCTTGTCTTACGTCCCGAGAGCTTGACTCTGTGGCCAGGGAGGATATTCTCTGTGGTCTCTGCCATCAGAAAGGTGTGTGTTCCAGCGGGCACTTGGCAGTCAGTCAAGTAGGCTGGGAGTCTAAGCAGCTGTAGCCAGTCGGTCTGAAACACAGGTAACAACCTGAGCTGTGCCGACGCTCGGCGTAGTTTGTCATAAGCGGTCCCATAAAGGGCCTTTGTCATCTCAACCTTCCTTGCATTGTTAGTGCTGGCACTACACCATCCTTAACGCCTGGGCAACAAGGGTCTTTGCTTTCTTAGGCTATTTGGGGGAGTTACCTTTCTGGATCTTGTGAGGGCTGCATCCCTTGCACTCTCTTGTGAAATACCTCTTGCATCCTTGGTTAAGCCATAAAAAAGCTTATTGGTTTGATTCACTATTACCATCCTCACCAATGGCCAGATAATGGGTCCTTTGAATTGGAAAAACTTCTAAATTGGTAAATTTTTAGAGAACTCTCAGGCTCAACAGCTGTTTTATTGGTACTTATGGAAAGACTAAATTAAAAGGTGGATACAAAGAAATATAACAGCTAGTCTGAAGAACTTGCTTAGTTTAAAGAATGGTTTGGGTGTTAGACCTGCGCGGTCTCCTAGGAGTTTCGACTCGCCCAGGAAACAACAAGAGTCGGAAGTCGATGCAAAACGCAAGAGGTTTATTGAAGGCCGGTGCACCGGGGTTCCTTGGTCCTCACGCAGGAGGTCGAAGAAGGAACCCTTTTGGGCGCGAATATGTCAGTTTTATAGGTTCCCACTTCCCCGTATGTAAATTATAGATTTGGTTGTGTTCTCCTGCTGATTGGTCCCGGCTTAGGCTTGGACCAGAGAGGGAACTTGTCCCCAGCTGCCTGATTGGTCTTTGACAGACACCTTTTTTACATTTTGTTATCTCCCTCCTTCTCCTCAGCTGTCTGATTGGTCTTTGACAGACACCTTTTTTACATTTTGTTATCTCCCTCCTTCTCGGAAGGGGGCCGGACATCCTGGAAATTCACCCATTGTCTAAGAAGCCCCTATTGTCTGGAGAGTTCTTAATCATTAGCTGGAACAATGTCCCTCGAGTCCCACATGGGGAACATTATCAAGTTTGCTTCCCCTCATGGGTCTTACAGATGCTAATAAAGGTTAACTAACAAGAGAATGGGAAGAAGCCAAGGGGAAAGTCAAGGGACTCTTCCCAACAGGTGGAAATTTTTAAAGAAATTTAAAATTTATTAAGAAATAAGGTAAATAAAGCGAGTATTGAAAGGTGGAACAAAGAGGAATCAGGAAAGGAAGAGCCACAGGACTCATCTCTACAGGTGGAAATATCTAGTTGGTTAATAAGACATGGGATGAATGAAATGGACACTGATGGGGTAAAAACAAAGGTTTTAATAGAGTACTACCTAAGTTTGGGTGGGCCGAAAGGGCCCCAGTGGTCCCCCAACATGAAAGGGCCCCTAAAATGTCCACTCTATTTACCCCAGTTTGGAGAAATTTTAAAAGCCTGAAGGCAAAAATTGCAATGAGAAACATGGCCGGAATTTGCTTGAAGCAGCAGTGAGACCAATGGATTACGATAAAGTTGACAGAAGGGTCCCTTGGCCCCACCCCTCCCTGGGGACCCAAGCCCTCTCTCACAGGAGCGGGTTAAATGGCTGAAGGGTAAAGAGGAGGAATTTCCAGGAGTGCTTGAGGCAGAAGCCGCATGAGCTGTGGTACCAAAATCCACTGGCGGGGCCCTGACTTGGGCTGCAGTTAGATTGAGAAAATGAAAAGTGCAAGTTGAGAGGATGACAGAGGTTGGAATGTTTGTGCAGGTGTTGTGTGAAAAGGTTAGGTCAGTGTTGCCTGAGTATTCTGTGGGCCTAGGGGTTGTGTCTGGCTGGGAATGCTCCCCCTTCTCAGTATGTAAGACGGAGGCTTGTTCCTAGGGTCCTGGTTAGAGGTGCAAGCTTGGAGGACATCTGGTGGATTTGAACACGCTTTTTGTAAAGTGGTTGTGTCTCTTTTGCCTGACTGTACTGTAGGGATTGGACATTGTGTGTCACTGGGAATGTTCCCCCTTCCTGGAATTGTCAAACAGGGTGCAGGAGTCTGCCCTTCAGGCAATGTTAACGGAACTTGCCAAGGGGAGCCAGTAGGGTTGCCTGAGCCCCCGGAATGTGGGACAGATAGTCAAGGCCTAATAGGGGAGATGGCGGAGGCTTTTTGCCCCCTGGGGGGAATTGGTCTATTGAATTGTGCTCTTGAACAAAGGGCCATTGTTGAATGCCTCCTGCAGATTTTTTTTAGGTGTGATAATTGAACCCTGAAGTTCTAGAACATAGAAATCTTTCAGTTTGCAATTTTAGTTGGAAATCTTTCTCCCTGATACAAAGAAGCATATTAAAGGAAATGTAGTTGGATGGGCAAACAGACTTTTGATATCGCTTAGGCAGCAGCCCAGTTCTTTGGGGAATTAAAAACAACTGTCTTTGTCTTGCAAATATCTACAAAATCAGAAATGTAAACACAGCCCACTGTCTCCTGAGGCTGAGCCCAGCTAACACAACTGGGAGAACCTGACACCAGGGGCAAAAAATTGGAGGGAAAGATGCCTTTAAAAACAGGACAGACTACTGGAAAATCTCCCTTGCCCAAAATCTAGCCTACAGCTTCCTTAAGATTATTTGTCAAGGACAAATACAAATCTTAAAAGGTTTTTTCCACAAAAGTAAAGAGCCTTGGCCATCTGAGCCGATAAACTAAATTTATTCCAACCACTATTTATAAACTAGTGACTTTTATATAACATAGGTGTTATATTTATACCTGATTCATGACTAAGGTCTTAAAATGAAAGCTATGAAACCTCTGATTGCATCTGTATGTATGTCTGTGTACATTACGCATAGGGCCTTTTTCTACCTTCAGACAGAACCGACAAAAATCACTTTGTAAAGTAACTCAATTTAATTGGCTTAAAAAGAGTGCTTATGAAATAAATATTTCTAAGTCTCAGAAGTATCATAGACAGTAACCCAAATGTTTTTCAAGTCCATGTGGTCTAGGAGTAATCTTTAATAAATAATAGCAAGTTTAAGGTTTTCAGTTTAATTAAAACAAAGTCTTTAATTATCGGCATTAAGTATAATACTTTTATTCTATCTAAGTTTACTAAAAGTCATGTAATCTGTTACAAAAATTTGCCAACAAAAGAAGAAGAAATAGCTGGAGATGATGGTTGACTTTGTCTAATGTCTCATGAAGTTTTCATAGGTTATATAAACAATTGTTAAGAGCAAATAGATATACGATAAAAGGGTTTTAGGTAAACTTACAAATGTTTATTATGTGTTATGGTTTATGTGTTCTTAAAAATAGCTGTCGAAATATTTTTGGTTACTAGAGACCTTAAAGTTTTGCTAAGATGAGTTAAATTATAAAGTAAATTTATTGAATGTCTAGATGATTTCCAAATAAAACATAATGGTGAAAGATTAATTACTAAACACAGGTATATCTGCTTTTAGCTTCCTATTACAAAGTAAAGGTAAATTTGGGTTTATTAGTAAACATGTCTTGTGCTTTATTGAAAGATTATAGTAGGAAGTAGTCTATGTCTCTAGAATTATAAAATGTATTTGTAAATTTGCCAAGCCATAAAATGCTAAAGTAAAAGACATTTCACAGTTGTTTACTTCTTAGTTAAGGTTTCTAGGGGTTAAGATTTATAATTAATATATGTGATTAAAGTTACTGAAAATTATATGAAAGACATCTCTGTATGTAAGAAAAGTAAGTTGTATTTTTGGGTAAGAAAGATATGAGAAATGGAGATACAATTTTGTTGAGGGAAATGAAAATGATCTTGCCTAAAATAAGGCTGGTTATTTCAAGAATGGGAAAAAAAGAAAAGGACAAGGGATACACTGAAATGGAAATAGAATGTTGTAGAAGTTTCGTCAAAAAGAAACCTTGAGAAAAGTGTTTTATGCATGCTTAAGCTGGTTAAGATCGAAAGCAATTTAAGTGAATGAATTTTAATATCAAAGTAAGTTGGTGCAAAATTAGAATTTGGTTTTCTCTCTGTTAAAAAGACAGAAATCTGTGCTTGTAAAGAAATAGTAAAAGGTTTTTCTCTACCTTTAGTAGTCTGCCTAAAAACATCAGGGAGCGATTATGTTTGATCAAAATAATTTCCTATGTTGTTTTTATCGGTCTTTGAATGCTTAAACTGAACCTTTTCAATATTGAAAGAGCTGTGGCTTTTTACAACTATTAAACCTTCTGTATTTGCCTGTGAAGTCTTTGACGTTTTGGGTAAATTGTTTTTCAGTGACCTATGTTCTTATTTGACCAAGTGTTTTAAGACCTTTTTGGTATTTTTGACAAACTTCCCCCAAATCAAATTTTAAATGAAGTCTTATTGACCTGGAACTAAGTTTGGGATTTTCCAGACAGCCCCTAGAACACTTGAAAAGATATGTTTTCTTTCCTTATAAGAGAGCATTATTAATCAAATTAGGTTTATTTGGTGTATTAAATTACATGGTAAGCATTGTCAAATGAATAATGATAAACCTTCCTGGGCTATATTGTATGGGTAAATGTTTTTAATATAAATGCTCTGGAAATTATATAAAATTCATAAAATGCGGGTATGTCTTAGTATAATGTTATCAGTCATAATTCTAGTTATTATCTTATAATGCTGTGTGTCACGGAAATAACAAAATTTCCAGGTCAATTGTATTATAATGAATCAGATCTTTAACCAGGCCATTTTAAGTCTTTGTCATTTATAGACAGTTACTGTTTTAATCTCATGCTTTTGCAAAAATGTTTATCTTCAAGAAGATTCACAGAAAAGACTTTTTGATAAATATAGGTTTCTGATAACTTTCAGATTATACCACTGAACTGGGTAAGAAATTACAGAACTCTAATGAAAAAACTGTTGGCTTCATAAACTGCTAACAAAAGATGAAGATCAGAAATTCCCTGGCAGTCCAGTAGCTAATGCTCTGCACTTTCACTGCTGAGGGCTTGGGTTCCATCCCTGGTCAGGGAACAAAGATCCCACAAGCCACGTGGTCCAGCCAAGAAAAAAAAATCAAGATCAACAAGAATTAATTATTGTACATGGGACTGAATGAATTGATGAATATGATATTAATTTTTATGACTTTTGGCTGAAATATTACTTTTTAATCCTTATTTTCCAGATATAAGGAAATCTTTCCTCTTAGACTATGACCTACAGCAATTTGGTAAATTATACCTTTGTAAGCAGAACTGAAACATTTATCTTTTTCTCCCTACCTGATCCCTCCAGTATTTGGAAACTCTTAGTATGTATTATTATTTTCATGGCCATATAGCTATTTACATAAGTTCGCTAAGAATTTGTTCTTGTAACAGAACACAGTTGCAAACATTGGTTACATTACCAAGGCTTTGACTGGAATGTCATATTTGAGGATGTGCATAGACTCAGATATGACCACACAGCTTTAAGGAAATAAGATTGACCTTATGCAGCAATATTGCCCCTTGGAAAAACAGGCAGGTACATTGCTTACAGGGTTCCCAGCAGCCCTACCAGGTGAGTAAGGAAGGTCACTTCCTGGTAGGTGCAGAAACCTCAGGATATTTGGGAGGATCTCAAGAGGAGAGGAATTCACCTAAATCTATAGTTATTACAGGCAAGTCTGATGGTAAGTCTTTGCTTTGGCTTCCTGGCCTCAAGAGACTTTTAAAATTCAATCTGGAGGTTCCTTATGAAAAGTTCCAGCAAAGCAGATTTTAAAAAGCCTTTAAGGTCAATCACTATTCTTGCTGGCCTTATGCAAATAATCAGGCCAATTTTACTGAAACTACACTTATTTGGCAAACAAATTAGCCTTAATTTGGCTATCTTTGGTAAAAATAAGTGTACTTTTAGAGGGAAAAATTGTGTTTCAGTGGAAACTATAATACACAATCATAGATACTAGATTTTAGTTCTGTTAATTTTCTTTGAGGTTTTGCTTTTCCACCTGTAAACTGCACTGAACCCTGAATTTTTCTATTTTCCTAAAATATTTAGCTATAGCTCTCCAAACCAACGTTTCCAACTTTTCTCCCACTTTCGATTTGGAATCGTTGAAAACTAAAGCTTCCTTCCCCTGAAGCCCTCAAAACTGGAGCTGAACAACTTGATACAAACTTAAGAGGGATCACCACAATAGCCCACGTTAGACAGTCTTTGGGCCTATTGCTGTGTAAGCCACTCAGAAAGCTTACCTCCACACTGATGACATCGTCAGAGACATTAAAACTACAAACCAAGAAAATCTGTCAGATTGTCATTTTCTGTCCTCGCTCCATCTCAAGATGCTTCAAGGCTGACACCTAGAAACGTTCTCAACTGGCAGCTCTCAGACACTGCGTTATAATTTGCTCCGATCAATAACTGTTGTTTTTCTTTCATCTCCATAGAAATGGCTCATATTAAAACTTAATTGCTTGCACCTCACAGGCCAAACTTTGGAAGACCACCTGCCTCACAGCCTCCTGAAATGAACTTAACAGGGCTGACTCATTGTCAGGACTATGAGACTGGTTTAATGAGCTGGAACAATCTACCAACTCAGCTTCTGGACTGTGAGACTTCTTGGAGAAGTTTCAAAGGCAGGACCGTGGAGGAGCAGAATCTGGCAGCCCAAAATGTGTCTTTTGGGCATGAGGATTAATTTAGGCTGATTATTTTTAAGAAACGGAAGACTCAGTAAATCTCTCTTTACCTACCCCTTAGCTACAGGAAGAATTTGGATAAAGGAATAGTGCTATCACCTGGGATGGAGGTACCATCACCTGGGATGGAGATGCCATCAAAGAATAGGGTGTGTGGGGGGGACCAGAGGGGCTTAGCGATCAGAGGCCACTCTGTGTCCCAGGGTCTCTGCTGTCCCAGCAAACATGTGCTTTTCCATCTCCATGTGAATTGCCTCTGAAATTCCAAACCCCTCCCGGCAACATCCTCTTTTGTCTTTAGCTGAAGATGGTATTTAAGGGGAGGGTTTCAGACTTTTTAGCCAGTTGCTCAGTCTTCCTGAGTCTCTCCCATGTACACATATGTTAATCTATCTCATGTAAATTAATCCTCAGACCAGCCAGACCTAGAGTTAGAGGAAAATATTTTCTCCCCAACAACTCCACAAGGCAGCTGTTGACAGTTGTACAGGTTGTGCACTGTACATCTTCAGGGCACTATTAACCTTGTATGTGGCTGCTATGGCTTGATGAGAAAACACCATAATCCTGTGCCCAGAAGGAAGTCCTCTGAGATAGAAAGGAACCAAGTACCTGTAGTTCTCAGCCTGAGAACAGAGGCACTTCTGCAGCGCTGGTAATGTCCCCTGGGGTATAGAAGATTGGAAACTGTGTAGCCTCAGGGAACAGGATCTGCTTATGCAAAGCAGTTCCATTAGTGCACAGGTGAGCAGGTGATTCTTGCATAAACCACTACAGTCTCTGGATAATTTGTCCGCTTTTCCAATGTCCCAAGAGACTGGGAAGAGAGTCGGTTAATTTGTAACCAAGAACCTGAAAATGTATCAGCACGAAATTGAAGATTCTACTGTGAATTGAAGTCTTGCGTTCTGCTCACACCTTCGAATTACAACTATCCAAGTAAGGCATTTGAGGACAACAGAGAACAAATCCATTTGAAAGGGAATAGATGCTTTCTTTGGACACAGCATTGAGCATATTGTGACATTTGGACAATGAATCTGAGTGTAAGCTTTCTTATAGCCAAGAAGTGTGCTAGGGTTCTGGAGTTTTCAGTTTCTGACAACAGAAAACATATAAATTTGTCTCTAGTAAAAAAAATTCCTAAATGGAAATGGCAACAAGAATCTGTCATGTGTGTAGCAGCATCATGGGCCTTAAATGGGTCTAAAAATCATCTCATTCTGCCTATGTGAAAACTAGTGCTTAGAGAAATGACTTGGGTAATGAATCACAATATTAGCACATCCTCTGGATTAGTTCTCTGTGGGGATTCTAAAGATGTTTGTATCAAGGAAAATATGCCGATTTATTAACAAAGTAAGAAGAATTTTGGAGTTAGAAGGAACCTTGTGAACTATTTAGTTGAATATCCTTGATTTCCCAGAAGGAGAAACTGAAACTCAGAGAAATTAAAAAAAATTAAAAAGCAGCACAAGTTAATAGAAGAGGGAGGAAGAGTAGTAGGATTGTGAATTTCCAGTTTAGCTTGATGCTGGGAGATTGAACTCTAAACACAAACCCTCTAAGCTACACAGTCAAACATGGGTGGAACGGCTTGTTTGTTTGTTTTAAATATGTATATAAGACATACGTATCTTACATACACATGAGATTGCTTGGTATAACCATTAATGATTAAACACATAACCATCACATTTAAGTGAGCAATAAGAGATTTACTGTAAAAGTCTACAAATCTTTAAAAAGGCCATCGGACAGAGCAATAACATATAAAAGACTAGAGATCTAAGATCGCCCTTTGTAGGAGGAGAAATTTAGAAATCCAGAATCAATTTCACTTATAATAAGACTGAGAGCAAATGACAGTCACCAATTCAAGTTTCCATTAGAATAAACAAGTTTGATGTGTGGGGCTGCAGGCCTATAATATCAGTTTAAGTAAGATCAGGCAGAGGGAATAGAGAACAGAGACAGAGGGAGAAGCAAGAGTTGGGAATAAGATGGGAACCATAGAAACGGGGTACATTTTTATGGATTCGTACAAAGGCCAACTGAGAAAATAAGAATCGCATCTTCCTTAGCTGATGAGTACTTCCTGCTGTTAAAAAAAAAGAAAAAATGGTAACCTAGGGTAGGAACACTGAACTTTCATGATCTTGTTACATCATGAAAATGTATGAGCTATTGGCTAAAATAGTCTGATTTTTCTGGATCTTGCCTTACCCAGAAGCCTCTGATTTCTTTAAATTTTTAACAAAATTTGAGTTCTCTTAGAAAAGACAATTTAAACACTAATTTTTGTGAACGTGGAGAAATTGGAAAATCCAGGAAGGATTAGTGTGAACTAAGCCTCCTTCCCCAAATCACAATTAACATTTTAGTCTCAGGCTAGCAACCAGCAGAGATGTAGTCAAACCTCCTCAGAGGGCCCTTTCCCCAGACTTACCTGATGACCTGACCTCTGCCTGGTCAACAGCTCCCTTCTAGTGCCACCAGGGGGCCCCTGGAAATGCAGAGCAGGGAAGGAGCAAAGTGAATGAAAGAGGAGGAAATATGTTTTACTGAGGGAGTTTATCTATACTATAAAGTTGTGGACTGACGTTCTTATTGATCATTGGATGCATCTTTGAACTAAGTCTAAATGCATTTCCTATGAGACCACTTACAAAGGCAATACTCATCTGGACAGGAAAGTAAATTAAAGAAAACCATTCTCAGTGCTTTAAAATAGTACAAAAGAACTGATCTTTGACAATAACTGAATTACAACTATTGATCTTCACACATTTGTATTTCTTTGTAAATATGGGCCCAAGAAGGAAGGATGTTTAGTGTATGGTTTCAGGATGAAAATCAGTGATTTGAGTTTGGCCATTGTTCAAGCAAAAGCTTTGAGGACTTCTTATTGTGAAGCCATGATTGGAAAAGGGCCACATGGTGAAAAATTCAGTGCAGGTTAGACAAGCACATTCATTGTAAAGTCCAGTATGTTTTGCGTAAAGTCAGAATGAAGGTACAAGGTGAGACTAGTGTTAAATGAGATGAAACATAAGAAAGCTGAAAATTATTTTTTAAAACAAATTACCAGTTGTTTCCTGCAAGAGATGTCTGTGGGAGAAAAACATGGGAACTAACCCCTCTGTATCTACTGGTCAAAAATCAAATTTAGTGGCCCTAAGTCAGGTCTACCTAAAGAAACTGTAGACTTCTTTTTTTAAAATCTTTTTTTTTAATTGCAGTACAGTTGATATTATATTAGTTATATTAGTTTCAGGTGTGCAACAGAGTGATTCAATATTTTTATAGATTATACTCCATTTAAATTTATTATAAAATATTGGCTACATTCTCTGTGTTGTACAGTATCTCTTTATAGCTTATTTATTTTATACATACTAGTTTGTACCTCTTAATCCCTACCCCTATCTTGCCCCACCCCCATCCCTCTCACCACTGGTAACCACTAGTTTGTTTTCTATGTCTGTGATTCTGTTTCTGTTTTGCTATACCCATTCATTTGTTTTATTTTTTAGATTCCATTCATAAGTGATAACATACAGTATTTATCTATCTCTGTTTGACTTATTTCACTAAGCATAATACCCCCCGGGTCCGTCCACATTGTTGTAAATGGCAAAATTTTATCCTTTTTATGGCTGAGTAGTATTCCATTGTATATATGTACCACATCTCCTTTATCCATTCATCTGTCAGTGGATACTTGGGTTGCTTCTACATCTTGGCTATTTTAAATAGTGCCTCTGTGAACATTGGGGTGCATGTATCTTTTTGAATTAGAGTTATTGCTTTTTTCAGATGTATATCCTGAAATGGAATTGCTGGGTCATATGGTAGCTCTATTTTTAGTTTTCTGAGAGACCTCCATACTGTTTTCCACAGTGTCTGCACCAGTTTACATTCCCACCGCCAGTGTACAAGAGTTCCCTTTTCTCTCCATCCTTGCCAATTATGGTTATTTGTGTTCTTTTTGATAATAGTCATTGTGACAGGTGTGACACTGTTGTTTTGATTTGCATTTCCCTGGTGATTAGTGAGGTTGAGCATATTTTCATGTGCCTGTTGGCCATCTGCATGTCCTTTTTGGAAAAATGTCTATAAAGTTCTTCTGCCTGTTCTTTAAATTGGGTTTTTGGTTTTTTAGATGATGAGTTGTACTAGCTATTTATTTGGGATATTAACCCCTTAACAATCATGTCATTTGTAAATATTTTCTCCCATTCAGTAGATTGTCTTTCATTTTGTTGATGGTTTCCTTTGCTGTACAAAAGCTTTTAAGTTTAATTAGGTCTCATTTGTTTGTTTTTGCTTTTATTTCCTTTGCTTTAGGAGACAGATCCCCAAAAAATATTTCTATGATATATGTCAAATGGTGTCTTAACTGTGTTTCCTCTAGGAGTTTTATGGTTTCCAGTCTTACATTTAGTTCTTTAATCCATTTTGAGTTTATTTTTGTATATGGTATTAGAGAATGTCCTAATTTCATTCTTTTACATGTAGCTGTCCAGTTTTCCCAGCGCCATTTATTGATGAGACTGTCTTTTTTTCTATTGTATATTCTTGCCTCCTTTGTCATAGATTAATTTACCATAAGTATGTGAATTTATTTCTGGGCATTCTATCCTGTCCCATTGATCTATATTTCTGTTTTTGTGCCAGTACTCTATGTTTTGATGACTGTAGCTTTGTAGTATAGTCTGAAGTCAGGGAACATGATTCCTCCAGCTCTGTTCTTCTTTCTTAATATCATTTTGGATATTCAGGGTCTTTTGTGTTTCTATAAAAATTTTAAAATTATTTTTTTCTGGTTCTGTGAAAAATGTCATTGGTAATTTGTCAGGGATTGCATTGAATCTGTAGATTGCCTTAGGCAATATGGTCCCTTTAACAATATTGATTCTTCCAATCCAAGAACACAGTATACCTTTCCAAATGTTTGTGTTGTCTTCAATTTCTTTCATTACTATCTTATAGTTTTCAGAGTACAGGTCTTTTACCTCTTTAGGTAGGTTTATTCCTATGTGTTTTATTCTTTTTGATGAAATGGTAAATGGGATTGTTTCCTTAATTTCTCTTTCTGATAGTTTGTTGTTAGTATATAGAAATGCAACAGTTTTCTGTATATTAATTTTGTATCCTGCAAATTTCTTGAATCCATTGATGAGTTCTAGTAGTCTCCTGGTGGCATCTTTAAGATTTTCTATGTATAGTATCATCATCTGCAAACAGGGACAGTTTTACTTCTTCTTTTCCAATTTAGATTGTTTTTATCTCTTTTTCTTGTCTGATTGCTGAGGCTAGGACTTCCAAAACTATGTTGAATAAAAGTGGCAAGAGTGGACATCCTTGTCTTGTTCCTGATCTTAGAGAAAATGCCTTCAGCTTTTCACCATTGAGTATGATGTTAGCTGTGGGTTTGTCATACATGGCCTTTATTATGTTGAGGTATGTTCCCTCAATACCCACTTTCTGAAGAGTTTTTACCATAAAAAGATGTTGAATTTTGTCAAAAGCTTTTTCTGCATCTACTGAGATGACCATATGGTTTTTATTCTTCAATTTGATAACGTTGTGTGTCACATTGATCGAGTGTGGCTATTGAACCATTGTTGCATCCCTGGTATAAATCCCACTTGATCATGGTGTATGATCCTTTTTTTTTTTTCCTATTTTACACATAGTAGTTTATTTATGTCAAACTTAATCTCCCAATTCATCCCACCCTTCCCTTCCCCACCTGTGTCCACATGTGGTGTATGATCCTTTTAATGTATTGTTGAATTTAGTTTGCTAATATTTTGCTGAGGATTTTTACATCTATGTTCATCAGTGATATTGTCTTGTAATTTTCTTTTTCTGTGATATCATTGTCTTGTTTTGGTATCAGGGTGATTCTGGCATCTTAGAATGAGTTTGGAAGCATTCTTTTCTCTGAAATATTTTGGAATAGTTTGAAAAGGATAGGTGTTAACTCTTCTCTAAATATTTGGTACAATTCACCTGTGAAGCCACCTGGTACTGGACAATTGTTTATTGGTAGTTGTTTTATTACTGATTCAATTTTATTACTGGTAATTTATCCATTTATATTTTTTATTTCTTCCTGGTTCAGTCTTTGGAGACTGACGTAGTGTTTGAAGTCCTAACCACAGCAATCAGACAAGAATAAGAAATAAAAGGAATCCAAATTGGAAAGCAGGAGTAAAATTGTCACTATTTGCATATTACATGATACTATACACAGATTCTAAAGGCACCATCAAAAAAGTATTAGAATTCATCAGTGAATTTTAAGGATACAAAATTAATATACAGAAATCTGTTGTATTCCTATACACTAACAAAGAACTATCAGGAAGAGAAATTAAGGAAGCAATCCCATTTTCAATTGCATCAAATAGAATACAATACCTAGGAGTAACTCTAAATAAGGAGGCAAAGACATATAATTGGAAAACTATAAGACACTTATGAAAGAAATTGAAGACAAAAGAAAGATTTGGAAAGATATATCATGCTCATGGATGGGAAGAATCAATATTGTTAAAATGATTGTACTGCCAAAGGCAATCCCCATCAGTACATCAATGATGTTTTCCGCAGAACTAGAACAAATAATTCTAAAATTTAAATAGAAAACAAATTTGCTGAGGAAATACAAAAAGACTCAGTTAGCCAAAACAATCTTGAAAAAGAACAAAGCTGGAGGTATCACACTCCATGACTTCAAAATACAGCAATCAAAACCGTATGGTACTTGCACTAAGAGACACATAGATCAATGGAACAGAATAGAGATTCCAGAAATGAATCCACACTTATATGAGAATTAATCTATGACAAAGGAGGCAAGAATATATAATGGGGAAGACAGTCTCTTCAATAAATACTATTGGGAAAAGTGAAGAGCTAAGTGCAGAAGAACCAAACTGGATTACTCTCTCATACCATGCACAAAAACAAATTCAAAGTGAGTTAAAGACTTAAATGTAAGACCCAAAACCATAAAACTCGTAGAAGAAAACATTGGTAGTAAGCTCTTTGACATTCATCTTAGTAATATTTTTTTGCATGTGTCTCCTCAGGCAAGGGAAGCAAAAGCAAAAAAAAAGAAAAAAGGACTACATCAACCTAGAAAGCTTTTGTGCAGCAAAGGATAGTATCAACAAACTGAAAAAGCCACTTACTGAGAGAAGATATTTGTAAACAGTATACCTGACAAAGGGTTAATATCCAAGTTATACAAAGAATTCATGCAAGCTCAACATCAAGAAAACAAAAAACCTGATTAAAAAATGGGTACAGGATCTGAATAGACGTTTTTCTTTTTCTTCTTTTTTTTTTGCGGTACGCGGGCCTCTCACTGTTGTGGCCTCTCCCGTTGCGGAGCACAGGCTCCGGACGCACAGGCTCAGTGGCTATGGCTCACAGGCCCAGCCGCTCCACGGCATGTGGGATCCTCCCGGACCGGGGCACAAACCCGTGGCCCCTGCATCGGCAGGCGGACTCTCAACCACTGCACCACCAGGGAAGCCCCTGAATAGACGTTTTTACAAAGATGACATACAGATGGCCAACAGGCACATGAAAAGATGTTCAACATTGCCAGTCATCAGGGAAATGCAAATCAAAACCACAATGAGATATCACCTCACCACTGTCAGTAGGACTATTACCAAAAAGACAAGAGATAACAAGCGTTGGTGAGGATGTGGAGAAAAGGGAGCCCTGTGCCCTGTTGGTGGGAATGTAAATTGGTGCAGCCACTATGGAGAATAGTATGGGGGGGGGTCCTCAAAAATTATAAAAGAATGACCTCAAGGTCCAGCAATTCCAATCCTGAGTATTTATCCAAAGAGAAGGAAAACATTAATTAGAAGAGATAGATGCACCCCTATGTTCATTGCAGCATTCTTTAAAATAGCCAAGATATAGAAGCAACCTAAATGGCCATCAACAGATATGTACAGATAAAGAAGTTATACATATACATATAAAATGGAATATTATTCAGCCATAAAAATAGAATGAAATCTTGCTATCTTTGGAAACATGGATGAACCTAGAGGGTATTATACTAAGTGAAATAAGTCAGACAGAGAAAGACAAACACTGTATTATTTCACTTATCTGTGGAATCTAAAATACAAAACAAATGAACAAATATAACAAAACAGAAACATTTATAGATACAGAGAACCAAAAGTTTTTTGCCGGAAAGGATGCAGGTAGGGAGAGGAAAGAATTAGGTGAGGAGATTGAGATGTACAAGCTTCTCATTGCAAAATAAAAGAGTCACACATCTGGGCTTCCCTGGTGGCACAGTGGTTGAGAGTCTGCCTGCCGATGCAGGGGACAGGGGTTCGTGCCTGGGTCCGGAAAGATCCCACGTGCCGCGAGGCGGCTGGGCCCGTGAGCCATGGCCGCTGAGCCTGCGCGTCCAGAGCCTGTGCTCCGCAACGGGAGAGACCGCAACAGTGAGAGGCCCCCAAACCCCAAAAAAATTAAAATAAAAAAATAAAGAATAAAAAAGAAATGTTTATAAGATGTTGCCAAACTGTCCTTCAAAAAGATGGTTCCAATTCCTATTCCTTTCTAAATGAATATGAGACTACTTTTTCTCTATTTTCTGTACCTTTTCTTTCATTTTTTCTCCATGTCCTGGAGCAGACGATGTAGATGGCTGTGACATAGACAGCTAAAGCTTCACTCTGCCCTTTACATAAAGGGTAAAATTGTTAGGAGGGGACTGTCCAGAGGGGGACTGAATTCCCAGACCCTTGAACCTGTACTGAATGGTAACACTTCAGCCAATCCCATGAGTGAATAATGTTTAGATATGAACTGCTTAATTTATGAGTGTGGGTGAGCCTTTTTTTTCTTAAGGAATGATATTATTCAGGACCAGCTCACAAAACCAATTGTAAAAAAGACATCCAAGGAAATAGGCTGAGAACTGGAGGGCCATTGGGAAAAACGGAGTTTCCGTCTCGTGGCGATAAGGGCTGTCAGTTCTGTTTTCACTCTCTCTGTCTCTCTCTCAATCAGCTCTCTCTGCTGAACTAGATGATACTGGCAAAGATGACGACACACCACAGCACCGCAGTGCAAGCGAAACTGTGACACTCTGATTTTACGTCTTCAGGAGTGAGACACTGATGGGTCCAGTTAGTCGATGGTTCCACAGTATGAGCACTGTGAAAACAGGGTCCTGCATCCTATTCACTGTAGCTTCAGGGGTAGGAGAAGGAAGGCGGTGAGTAGTGGATTAGGAAGTTACCCAAAAATGTCCCTACCGCGTGGATTTCCCGTGAAGGTCATACACAGTTTTGACTTGTCAGCTGGAATTGTTCTGCCTGTACAGAGTTGCTCTTCAGTACTCCTCTATCACAGCCTATTTCCCCAGCACTTTAACTTCAAATTCATGAAGGCCTCGTAGATCAGACCCTCCCCCTTCTTTCCTTCCATCACCTCTTCTACCACATCTCTTCTTTAAACCTACAAATTCTCACCGCCACGATTTAAACAAAAGTTACGTGTGACAACCGTGAATTAATTCACCCACCATCTTTCTGTGCTATACAGCTGGACTTCTGCACACTGCCAGAAAAAGTCCCCCAAACAAATGGATTGTTCAAAGCATTTAAACTTTTAAAAAACCTGCAGCAATAGGTTCAACACCCCTAGGTGATCCTGTGTCTTCCCCTTGCCTGTGCTCTCCGACACATGACAAACTTTCAACCCTGCTCAAGTCTCTCACTCCGAAACCTCTTCCTGGCCACAGGGAGAGTGCTCTGAAACATGAACTGGATCATGTCCTCTTCCTCTGCTTAAAAGCACCTAAGGACTCATGTCCTCACTGTCACACAGAGTCAAACGTCCTCAGTATTCTGTACAAGATCCTTGATGGGTGGCTTCTGCTTACCCACGCCATTCTATCCCACATCCCTGGTGCATCCACGCTCCAGCCAAACCAGTACCTGGGGGTCTCAGGAAGCACTGGGCTCCCTCACTCAGCTTTGTCCTCGCAGGGGCCTCTCCTTCCTTGGCGTGCTGTCTTTCCCTGCTCTGCTGTGAGCGTCTCTCCACCTCTCCGTTCGGCTCAGCTGTCACGTGCTCTCAGTAGCCCTGCCCCTCCCCCCACCTCCTAACCCACGTCTTTCTCCCTCCTGGCACCCAGAGACCCTGTGCTCACTTCTCTGCTCCCTCCTGGTCCTAGGCCTACAACTCATTTTATGTCTCGAAACCTGAAAATTGCCGCTGCCCCGCCATAAACATTCAATAAATGTTTCTAGAGCGAATGAACAGATGGGTTTTTAATATGAGAAACAGAGCTTTTTGTTTAGTAACTGGGGGCCTGGGAGAGAAGTGGAGATGCCCGCGACCCAGCATGGAAGATCTGCTCTCCCGTTTGTAATATCACTAAAACCAATAACCTGAAACCAACAACAGAAAAGTCTCAATCTGCTTAAGAGAGAGGAATGTCCTTCCTTCAAGTGAATTGCCTTCAACAATATTTTATGGGGCTTCCCTGGTGGCGCAGTGGTTGAGAGTCCGCCTGCCGATGCAGGGGACACAGGTTTGTGCCCCGGTCCGGGAAGATCCCACATGCCGCGGAGCGGCTGGGCCCGTGAGCCATGGCCGCTGAGCCTGTACGTCCGGAGCCTGTGCTCCGCAACGGGAGAGGCCACAGCAGTGAGAGGCCCGCGTACCGCAAAACAAACAAACAAAAACACAATATTTTATGGAGAACAATTTTTAGTTCGTGAGGTGTCACCTGGGGCTGAGGCTGTGCTGTCCCCACCTGCTGCTCTCTGTTACCGGTAAGGAAATAAGGGATTTGTACTGAAATTTTGATTGTCACCTACAGAGAGAGAGTTTTCCAGGCTGGCCGTCTTTACTGCAACCTATGAAGGTGTCAACAGGGTGAAAGACTGTGCTGACCAGGGCACGACTGGGCAGAATCCTACGGAAGCAGAGACAGAAGGGCAGTTACAAAGGTGACCACAGTTCAGTGTTTCTCAAGCACCTGGGGTGCTTGTTAAAAACGTTGGTGACCAGGCCCCACCTCAGTGTCACTAAATCGTAATCTCTAGCAGTGGAGCCATGGATCTGAGTTTTAGCACGTTTCTCTGACGTTTCCTTGGCCCATCAGCCTTGGGAGCACTGACTCAGACGTGCCCCTGCCCAGAGCTGCCCGGGCAAGGGGAGGGTCCCCGTGTGGAGATGGGCATCGGAGGCTTCAAACTGTCAGATTACATGTCTCGGTTCCATGGTCACTGGGCACCCTCTGGAATTCAGTTTCCACTGTAGCTAAGCTACTGGAGGGGACTGATACAGCCAATGTGATGTTCCGTTCTTTTCAGAATGTTTCTCATTGCCAATTAACAAATAGTTCTGGTTGCTCTGTTTACTAATCTCTTGTGAGCTCTGTTCCTGTGAATTGGAACCCCGAGTCCAATTAATTCTTTAAGAATTCTTTTAAGTGTATCACACATGTGAATATGCAAGGCTGGAGAAACGCACGATGACTCCTGCGGGCAGTCTCATCTCTGGTCTCCTCCCTGCGATAATTTCTCCCCGACCCAATTGTCTTGTCTTTCTCTAATATTTATAATAAGTTTGTTTCGTCTGAAGAGATTAAATAAATATAAAACATCTAGCCACGTTCTTCTGTTTTAGTCAACCAGGGCTCAAATGATGCCTCTTAAGACACTTGAAGACAGAATCTAGCTTCTATTTGTCCTGTAGGGGGAAGGTCAAACTCTGAAACGGTAGTTTTCAACCAAGGATGAATTTGTCCACCAGGAGACCTTTGGCAATGTCCAGTGACATTTGTGTTTTTCACATTTGGGGGATACTACGGGCATCTAGAGGCCAGAGGCCAGGGACCATGCTAAACATTTTACAATGCATACATCAGCTCCCTACAGAAAAAGAATTATGGCAGGGAAGGGGTAAATGGGAACTCTTTGTACTTTCTGATCAGTTTTGCTGTGAACTCAAAACTGCTCTAAAAAATCCAGTCTTTTTTTTTTAAAAAAAGAGAATTATCTAGCCCCATATGTCAATAGGACCAAGTTAGAAAAACGGTACCCTGGAAGAAGCAAGAAAATTTATTTTCCTACTTCTGAACCTATTGTTTACAACCCTGTGACAACGCTAGCTGCCTTTGTACAGGGCAGTAATGTTGCATATAAATGCTTCCCAAGTGAGTTCAGACGTGCATCTCTATCTCATTTCTTGCTCAGATCAGAAGATGCTGTTATAATTGAATAACATATGCTCCATGACATCACTCTTCAGACCAAGCCGTTTAGCTACAGCACAAATATGATCCATGCTGAGGTGAGAATTGAATTCGCTTTTAACAGACATGCTTATGAGCCGTCAATGCATATTGAAGTGTGGTCTTGGAGTCTGATTATGAGGCATGACCTGTTTTGTGGGGCTTTCAGTTTTGATTTCCAGAATCTATGTGCTTCGCTCAGCACACAAGCCTTCTGTCTTGTGCACCATATGGGGCTCTTCCGGAATGACTTTCATTGGATTTTATCCCTTATTTAGAAATATTTATCTTCTCTCTCTGTCAGACAGGGCTGAGGGCCTCGAGGAAGGGTCTTTTGCCCAAATTCCCTTCTTGCTAGTACTTACCTTTGGTGATTCCCTGGTACTCTTATCAGAACAGTATATCTTCTGAAAAAAAAAACAGAAGTATAACCCTGTTGGTGAAGTTTAGGAAAAAAATTTTATATAACTTATTTGGATGTAGAGAAATAAAAGAATCCTCTCTTCATCTGTGGTCAGGACGTCAATAATTAACTTAGGTAAAAAATTCACAGATTTCTTTTGTGTGGTAGGGGGACTGGGCAACAAGGGACGTAATTTAGGGGTCAGGGTTGGAGACTGTAAGGGCTGCTTCCTGAACCGCATCCCTCAGGGCCAAGGAACGAGGGCACCTGACGGTGTCACTCGTGGCTTGAGTGGTCACCAGTAAAGATGAGGGGAAAGGGTGAACTAGTTTTTCCAAGGACAAAGCCAAATGAAAGGTGGAAATTAACTATCTGTTAGTATTGAAAGATGCCAGCGGGACAGCAGGAGAGAATCAAGATCAATTAAGCACAATTAAGGGGTGGAACTCACTGTACCAAGGCAGAACCTGGTCCCTTCCCAGAAAGCCGGCACTTTCCCTGTTTTCCATCCTTCTGCGCCTTCGGAAGCAGTTGCTCTTTTCAGGAACACTCAGTTGCCTATGAGGCAGGGAGGAGCTCTCCCCTCTGTCTCCTTCTGTCAGGATGCCTCCACCTCTATGTCATCCCTTCCGTTTGCTTAGGAATCTCCACCGTTGCATTTGCCCTGGAAATTCACACGTGGTGAAACTCCCGGTTGGAAAATTGCTTCTCAGTGGAAGTGCGGACACTCGTTATCTGTAGGGTGACACCTTCGCTCGGGTAGTAATTCAGATTATTGGGAGGCCTTTCCCAGTGGATGGTTTGGTGTCAGCTGCACAAAGACAGGCAGCCTTAAAGCCAGGTTCAACAGGTTCAATGCTGTGTCAGTCACAGAAACACAAGTATGAAGTCCAGAATAGTTGAAAAGCAATGTGCATCTCTACTGCCGAGGCTGAACCCACTGTCACAAGGGGTTTTTGTTCATATCGCACAGGAAATAACCTCAAAGTCTCTTTCCCCATCTCTCTCCTATGATCCAACAAGCTGTTGGGAAATTTCTCTTCTCTACCCTACAACACTGTCTCCAAACTAAGTTCCTCTTAGGTCAAGTACCTTCTACCATCTTTTGTTCTCTTAAACTGTCCATCAAATATTCTTCTTTCATGGTGATCTAGATTAATCTAGACCTTCAGAGTGTTTTTAATTCTCCTTTCTGCGCATTACCTGGGTCAACAAAACCAAATACTGAGTCCCTGTCAAGCAATGAGGACTTGCTTGCTGCGTTGGAAAGTGATTTTAAAGATGAAAGCTTAACAAATCCACAATTTTCCTTTACAACATACACACATATGCACACAACAGCAAGGCACTCTGTTCTTCTGGAATGAAAAAAAGCTATGAATTCTTACGTCAAATTGTTAAAAGTATGTCTATACAGGATTAGTATTTGGGTGGCCCAGGGCAGAGGAAGCATTTCAGCAAGTCCCCTGGGAAGAGTGACCCCATCCTACAAATTGGCTACTCTCCGAGCAAGCTCTTGAAACGTTCTAATTGGTGCTGTCAAAGCCAGAGTTTTCTTTTTCTAAATATCTTAATGCCACAATCTCCAGGCAGAAAGAGTGGCACGTCTTCAGGCTTCTCTCAAAAAGGATGCTTTTCCCCACTCTTGAGTGAGTTGACTCTGCTGATGGGTGACTCCTCAGGGGCAGGTGTTCAGTCAGCCTTTGATGTACCCAGACTTCAGTTTCTTCTCAACCCAGAGAGAACCCTAAACTGGCCAGGGTTCTGGAGACAACTGTCAGCAGGCAATTAGCAAGAAGAACCTAGAGCCTTGGTACTGCGTGCACATCTGTGTGTGTATTTTGTAAAGGAAAGTGTGGATTTATTAGCACTTTATCTTTAATATCACAGAATTCTTAAGTGCTAAGTTAAGTGCTGCAGGGGTCTAGGTGGCTGTAGGATGGGAGCAACTGGGGTTGGTCCTGGGGGGAGAAGGAGGGACCGTAAGGGGGTGACCAAACACCTAACCTTGAGCTCTCTTTAACATAATTTCATTTTTCCAAATCCGATGAAAAACGCCAATATTAGAAATTTTTCTCTTTTGGGCATTTTTCCAAATTTTGTATCTAGCAACTTAGAAACAACTTTCTGTGTACATAATTCATCTTTTATTTTTATTATTTATTTCAGTAGCATTTATTGCTTCCTTCTGATTACGAAAGGAATGCTCCACATTTAGCATCAGAAGTTGTCAATCATCAGAAGTGAACCTGTTGATCGGGGTTCATTACCTCTATACAAGAGAGAGAATTTAGAAGCTACAGAAAAGAGCACCTGCAACCCCTCAACCCAGAGATAACCTCTGTTTGCATTTTGGTGTTATTTTCTGTTTTTAAATTTTTTCCTGAAGAATGACTTCCTAATATTTTGACAATTTATCAAGGGATTCTCTAATATTTTGAACATTTTATAATGACACATAACCATTCATAAATGCAATCATTAGTTAATTGTTCCCTGACTGGAAACAGAGGCCAGAAAAGTTCTGTTTTGAGCTGGCCCTGTAAGCCCAGAATGTCATTCTTTCCCGAAGCCCCTGCTCACAGAAGCATGTCAAGGACATTGACAAGTGAAATGATGACTTCCTGGAAGCAAAAAGCCACCTGCTCTTACTAATAGTTTCTGGAGGGCCTTCCATTACTTTTTGTTTTTTTTAACAGCCTCTAACCCCAGGTCACTTGGAAAGGTACACTAGTCTTAGGTGGCAACCCTTCTGGAGTTTTAAGGGTATTTTTTCTATTGTTAACATAAAATGTTAACAATACAGGAACTGATGACTTTTCTGTCCACAAAGAGGATGGCCTCCTAATTTAGCACCAAATAGGTCTGATTCCTCACAAGATAGTAAGCCTTCCATTACCCTCATAGTTAAATTTAAGGACTTGTTTTACTTATTATTCTGTTTTCCAAATGTTGACAGTATCTTAAAGATGAAACTTCTGAGTTATAAAAAGTAGCATATTTGAAAGTATTATATTTATTAGGAGGGTATTTTGACTTAGCAGTATTCTTAACAGTATTCTTCTTGTCCCACTCCTAAAAGCATCTTGAAGATATTTATGCTATTTTCAGTTGCCTCTTTGGAATCCATGCTTTCCCACATGGCTCTAAAAAAAATGAATTATATCCAGGCTCACTTTGTGCAGCTCCACCTCCCTGGTCACAGACACTGTAATCACTTGACTACACACACTGCAAGGATTTTCACATCTTCGCCCCCAACTCCTGCCCTAACCTGGAAGAATTCAATTTCCAAAGGAAAAAACCCATCCCATAGATGAAGCTGTTACACGATCATTTTCAGTCAAATTACTTTTATCTTATGAATCAATATTTTCTTTGAATTATTAAATGAAAAACAGTAACTGTGACCTTCCTCTCTGCAACCACACCCTCCTTGTCTCCCAGTCTCATTTACTTTCACCATGTCTGCTCTTTGACTGACTAAACCTCTAGGTCTTTGTTTGCTCTCTAATTCTGATTGATCAATTCCTTATTGGTTTCGCTTTATGGCTTATATACTATGGTCAGACCATTTCAAGAGTCCTTTCTAATGACTCAAGGTCTTACCAACGTGTGCTTCTGTCTGCCCGGTGTGTTGTGTAGGAAACCCCACTACTGTTGTGTTTCTTCCTGACAGCCACACTCAGCACTTCTGATGCCAGGTGTGTAGTGTAGGGTCTTTTCTGTGCACCTAGCGATGTTGGGGCACCAGCTGGGTATCCAAAAATCTCACTCAATCCTGACACCATCTACCTGGAGGCAGCAGCAGGTCCTACCGGTTACAGCTCTGTCCCTCAACACTGCCCCCTTCAGATGCCAGTCCCAAGTAGTAGGTCTCCAGATTACCCACCACTGCGACTTCCCTACAAACTGGAGATTCCTATGACCTCCTCCCCCTTGGATTAGATTATTTGCTAGAAGAGCTCACAGAACTCAGGGAAACACTTACTTACATCTACCAGTTTAAAGGACGTGATAAAATTGAACAGCCCAATGAAGTGATACAAAGGGCCAGGTCTGGGATGGTCCCCAGTGCAGGAGCTTCTGTCCCCGTGGAGATGGGATGCATCACCCTCCTGGTACAGGGGTTTGGTCGCCAACTTGGAAGCTCCCAACACCCCATTTTATTGGGATTTTACAGAGGCTTCCTCATGGAGGTATGATCAGTTATTAACTCTACTTCCAGCCCCCCCTCCTGTCTCTGGAGGATGGGGGGTGCGGCTAAAATTTCCAAGCTTCTAATCGTGGCTTTGGTCTTTCTGATGACAGGTCACCGTCCAGGAGCCATCTAGGAGCCCACCCAGATTCACCTCGTTAGAATAAAAGACACTCGTATCTCCCAAGAAATTAGAGAGGATTTGGGAACCCTACATCAGGAACCGGGGAGACCAAATATTGCAACAAAAGATGTTCTTAGTGTTCTTATCAGTTAGGAATTTACAAGGGTCTCAGGATCTCTTTGTCAGGAACAAGGGGCAGATATTATATATATATATATATATATATATATATATATATATATATATTTTTTTTTTTTTTCTATTATCTCACGTAAGTGAAGCCACAGTTCTGAATTAATCATCCATCTACTTTTTCTCCTCCTGCTTGAAGGCTTGGGAAGCCTGCTGAAGATAAGAAAAAATAAATCTCAAAACTTTTCAGATTAAAGTTTCAACAAATGTATGATTTACAATCTCAGCTGAGCCTTTTGTGTAGCTTTGGATTCCTGTCCTTAGAAAGATCACTTTCCCTTTTCCTACCACTCTCTCCAAACCCCCACCTGGTCTTTCCTGGAAGGTGGCCTGGGACCCACTTGCTAGTGAAAGTAACTAAGTTCCCTCAACTTCCTTCTTGCTCATTTCCCATGTCACAGAAAGGGGTGTTTTCTTTCTTTCTAGAACAAATCCCTCACTATGACTACTGGTTTCTTCAAAGACTTGCCATCAATTATTTTCTTTTTTAGTTTTTTATGAAGATCTCTTCCTCACCAGTGAAATGGTCATGTCCATGTCTTCTGAAGTCTGTAGCTAATCTATTCTTTTAATACGTCCCTGTATTTTCCTAATTTTTTTTTGTATTGCTTTTTTCACTAGTTGCAAAAACAAACCAAGGTAATATAGTCCATTCTACCTCTGTCCTTCTTGGACAAATTTCTTGAAAGAATGATGCCATTCAACTCCCTCTTGCGAGAGGACCGGAATCACAGCTAACTGCTGAACAATCTTTGACAGGAAGACACTGGAACTCAACAAAAAAGATACCCCACATCCAAAGACAATGGAGAAGCCACAATGAGATGGTAGGAGGGTTGCAATCACAATAAAATCAAATCCCATAACCGAAGGGTGGGTGACTCACAGACTAGAGAACAATTATACCACAGAAGTCCACTCACTGGAATGAAGGTTCTGAGCCCCACGTCAGGCTTCCCAACCTGGGAGTCCGGCAACGGGAGGAGGAACTCCCAGAGAATCAGACTTTGAAGGTTAGCAGGGTTGGATTGCAGGACTTTGACAGGACTGGGGGAAACAGAGACTCCATTCTTGGAGGACACACACAAAGTAGTGTGCACATAAGGACCCAGGGCGAAGGAGCAGTGACCCCATAGGAGACTGAAACCGACCTACCTGTTAGTGTTGGAGGATCTCTTTCAGAGCTGGGGGCCAGCTGTGGCTCACCGTGGGGACAAGGAAACTGGCAGAAGAAGTTCTGGGAAGTATTCCTTGCCATGAGCCCTCCCAGAGTCTGCCATTAACCCCACCAAAGAGCCAGGTAGACTCCAGTGCTGGGTCACCTCAGACCAAACAAGCAACAGGGAGGGAACTCAGCTCCACCCATCAGCATACAAGCAGATTAAAGTTTTATTGAGCTCTGCCCACCAGAGCAACACACAGCTCTACCCACCACCAGTTCTTCCCATCAGGAAGCTTGCACAAGACTCTTAGATAACCTCATCCACCAGAGGGAAGACAGCAGAAGCAAGAAGAATTACAATCCTGCAGCCTGTGGAATGAAAACCACATTCACAGAAAGATAGACAAAATGAAAAGGCAGAGGGCTATGTACCAGATGAAGGAACAGGATAAAACCCCAGAAAACCAACTAAATGAAGTGGAGATAGGCAACCTTCCAGAAAAAGAATTCAGAATAATGATAGTGAAGATGATCCAGGACCTCATAAAAAGAATAGAGGCAAAGATCAAGAAGAAGCAAGAAATGTTTAAAAGAGATTTGGAAGTATTAAAGAATAAACACCTAGAAGAATTAAAGAACAAACAACAGACATGAACAATACAATAACTGAAATGAAAAATACACTAGAAGGAATCAATAGCAGAATAACTGAGGCAGAACAGATAAGTGACCTGAAGATAGAATGGTGGAATTCACTGTCATGGAACAGAATAAAGAAAAAAGAATGAAAAGAAATGAAAACAGCCTAAGAGGCCTCTGGGACAACATTAAATGCACCAACATTCACATTATAAGGATCCCAGAAGGAGAAGAGAGAGAGGAAGGACCAGAAAAAATATATGAAGAGATTATAGTCGAAAACTTCCCTAACATGGGAAAGGAAATAGCCACCCAAGTCTAGGAAGCGTGGAGTGTCCCAGGCAGGATAAACACCAGGAAAACCACACCAAGACACAGAGTAATCAAACTGACAAATAGTAAAGACAAAGAAAAATTATTAAAAACAACAAAGTAAAAACAACAAATAACATACAAGGGAACTCCTGTAAGGTTAACAGCTGATTTCTCAGCAGAAACTCTACATGCCAGAAGGGAGTGGCATGATATATTTAAAGTGATGAAAGGGAAAAACCTACACCAAGATTACTCTACCCAGAAAGGCTCTCATTCAGATTCGACAGAGAAATCAAAAGCTTTGCAGACAAGCAAAAGCTAAGAGAATTCAGCACCACCAAACCAGCTCTAAAACAAATGCTAATGGAACTTCTCTAAGTGGGAAACACAAGAGAAGAAAAGAACCTACAAAAATGAACCCAAAACAATAAAGAAAATGGTACTAGGAACATACATACCAATAATGACCTTAAATGTGAATGGATTAAATGCTCCAACCAAAAGACACAGGCTCACTAAATGGATACAAAAGGAAGACCCATATATATGCTGTCTATAAGAGAGTCACTTCAGACCTAGGAACACATACAGACTGAAAGTGAGGGGATGGAAAAATATATTCCATGCAAATGGAAATCAAAAGAAAGCTGGAGTAGCAATACTCATATCAGATAAAATAGACTTTAAAATAAAGAATGTTACAAGAGACAAGGAAGGACACTACATGATGATCAAGGGATCAATCCAAGAAGAAGATATAACAATTATAAATATATATGCACCCAACATAGGAGCACCTCAATACATAAGGCAACTGCTAACAGCTATAAAAGAGGAAATCGACAGTAACAAAATAATAGTGGGGAACTTTAACACCTCACTTACACCAATGGACGGATCATTGAAACAGAAAATTAATAAAGAAACACAAGCTTTAAATGACACAGTAGACCAGATAGTTTAGATGACATTTATAGGACATTCCATCCAATAACAGCAGATTACACTTTCTTCACAAGTGCACGTGGAACATTCTCCAGGATAGATCACATCCTGGGTCACAATTCAAACCTTGGTAAATTTAAGGATATTGAAATCATATCAAGCAGCTTTTCTGACCACAACGCTGTGAGATTAGAAATCAATTACAGGGAAAAAAACGTAAAAAACACAAACACATGCAAGCTAAACAATACATTACTAAATTACCAAGAGATCACTGAAGAAATCGAAGAGGAAATCAAAATATACCTAGAGACAAATGACAATGAAAACATGATGATCCAAAACCTATGGGATGCAGCAAAAGCAGTTCTAAGAGGGAAGTTTATAGCAATAAAATCCTACCTCAACAAACAAGAAAAATCTCAGATAAACAACCTAACCTTACACCTAAAGCAATTAGAGAAAGAAGAACAAAAAAACCCAAAGTTAGTAGAAGGAAAGAAATCATAAAGATCAGACCAGAAATAAATAAAATAGAAACAAAGAAAATAACAACAAAGATCAATAAAACTAAAAGCTGGTCCTTTGAGAAGATAAACAAGATCAATAAATCTTTAGCCAGACTCATGAAGAAAAAGAGGGAGAGGACTCAAATCAATAAAATTAGAAATGAAAAAGGAGAAGTTAAAACAGACAGCGCAGAAATACAAAGCATCCTAAGGGACTACTACAAGCAATTCTATGCCAATAAGATGGACAACCTGGAAAAAATGGACAAATTCTTAGAAAGGTATAACCTTCCAAGACTGAACTAGGAAGAAATAGAAAATAGGAACAGACCAATCACAAGTAATGAAATTGAAACTGTGATTAAAAATCTTCCAAAAAACAGAAGTCCAGGACCAGATGGCTTCACAGGTGAATTCTATAAAACATTTAGAGAAGAGCTAACACCCATCCTTCTCAAACTCTTCCCAAAAATTGCAGAGGAGGGAACACTCCCAAAATCATTCTCTGAGTCCACCATCATCCTGACACCAAACCAGAAAAAGATACTACAAAAAAAGAAAATTACAGACCAATATCAAGGATGAATACAGATGCAAAAACCCTCAACAAAATACTAGCAAACAGAATCCAACAACAGATTGAAAGGATCATACACCATGATCAAGAGGGGTTTATCCCAGTAATGCAAGGATTCTTCAATATACACAAATCAATCAATGTGATACACCATATTAACAAATTGAAGGAGAAAAACCATATGATCATCTCAATAGATGCAGAAAAAGCTTTTGACAAAATTCAACACCCATTTATGAAAAAAACTCTCCAGAAAGTGGTCATAGAGTGGACCTACCTCAACATAATAAAGGCCATATGTGACAACTCCACAGCCAACATCATACTCAATGGTGAAAAACTGAAACCAATTCCTCTAAGATCAGGAACAAGACAAGGATATCCACTCTCACCACTATTTTTCAACATACTTTTGGAAGTTTTAGCCACAGCAATCAGAGAAGGAAAAGAAATAAAAGGAATCCCAATAGGAAAAGAATAAGTAAAGCTCACACTGTTTGCAGATGACATGATAATATACATACAGAATCCTTAAGATGCTACCAGAAAACTACTGGAGCTAATCAATGAATTTGGTAAAGTAGTAGGATACAAAATTAATGCATAGAAATCTCTTGCATTCCTATACACTAATGGTGAAAACTCTGAAAGAGAAATTAAGGAGACACTCTCATTTACCATTGCAACAAAAAGAATAAAATACCTAGGAATAAACCTTCCTAACGAGACAAAAGACCTGTATGCAGAAAACTATGACACTGATGAAAGAAATTAAAGATGATACAAACAGATGGAGAGATATACCATGTTCTTGGATTGGAAGAATCAACATTGTGAAAATGCCTATACTACCCAAGGCAATCTACAGATCCAATGCAATCCCTATCAAACTACCACTGGCATTTTTCAGAGTACTAGAACAAAAAATTTCACAATTTTTATGGAAACACAAAAGATCCTGAATAGCCAAAGCAATCTTGAGAAAGAAATACAGAGCTGGAGGAATCAGGCTCCTGGACTTCAGACTATACTACAAAGCTACAGTAATCAAGATGGTATGGTAATGGCACAAAAGCAGAAATATAGATCAATGGAACAGGAAAGAAAGCCCAGAGATAAGCCCACGCACATATGGTCACTGTATTTTTGATAAAGGAGGTAAGAATATACAATGGAGAAAAGACAACCTCTTCAATAAGTGGTGCTGGGGAAACTGGACAGCTAAATGTAAAAGAATGAAATTAGAACACTCCCTAACACCACACATAAAAATAAACTCAAAATGGATTAAATCCCTAAATGTAAGGCCAGACACTATAAAACTCTTATAGGAAAACATAGGCAGAACAGTCTATGACATAAATCAGAACAGGATCCTTTTTGACCCATCTTCTAGAGAAATGGAAATAAAAACAAAAATAAACAAATGGCACCTAATGAAACTTAAAAGCTTTTGCACAGCAAAGGAAACCATAAACAAGATGAAAAGATAGTCCTCAGAATGGGATAAAGTATTTGCAAATGAAACAAGTGACAAAGGATTAATCTCCAAAATTTACAAGCAGGTCATGCAGCTCAATATCAAAAAAACAAACAACCCAATCCAAAAATGGGCAGAAGATCTAAACAGATATTTCTCCAAAGAAGATATACAGATTGCCAACAAACACATGAAAGAATGCTCAACATCATTAATCATTAGAGAAATGCAAATCAAAACTGCAATGTGATATCATCTCACACCAGTCAGAATGGCCATCAACAAAAAATCTACAAAAAATAAATGCTGGGGAGGCTGTGGAGAAAAGGAAACCCTCTTGCACTTTTGGTGGGAATGTAAATTGATACAGCCACTATGGAGAACAGTAAGGTGGTTCTTTAAAAAACTAAAAATAGAATTACCGTATGACCCAGCAATCCCACTACTGGGCAAATAGCCAAAGAAAACCATAATGGAAAAAGACACATGCACCCCAATGTTCATTGCAGCACTATTTACAATAGCCAGGTCATGGAAGCAAACTAAATGTTCATCGACAGATGAATAGATAAAGAAAATGTGGATAGACTCTCATTCATTCTGGTGACTTTTCCTTATGAAAATGCTCTCTGCCCTAAATATGATTTATCAGCTTCTAAAGACTCACTGCTACGTGAAAGCATAGCTTCTTCTGACAGCTGCCTGCTAGTGCAGTACATTTGCAATTTCTTTCTATTATTCCTTCTTTTTAGCCAAAGCAAATAGCTGTTATTGTCTCTATTTTCTGTAACAGATATTGCTACCATTAATCTCTCCAATAAGTTTTACAGGGAGGCATAAATCCACCCTCAATACCAGATAAGATAGACACTCAAGGAAATATATAGATACTTAAATTTAAAATGATGCAATTTTAAGCTGGATTGCATTCTTTTCTGAAAAGTTGTATATCAGTTTATTTGACTACTCATGACTCCTTTTACACACTCCTGTACATTAAGAAATAACAAATAATCTGTTCTATTAGGTAAACAAATGAAATTTAGGACATTTCATTTACCCTAGCATTTCAGTTCTAAAAGATGAGCATGGCAAAATTTGAAAGACGCCTTTCAATGGGTATATGCGTTTCAGTAGGTAAATGGATAAACACATGGGTCCATTCGAATGATGGAATGTTATTCAGCTATTTTTTTCTTTTTTTTTTTCCAGCTATTTTTAAAAAACTAGCAATCACACCGCCAAAGGGCAAGGAGGAACCTTAAATGCGTATTGTTAAGTGAAAGAAGCCAGTTTGAAAAGGCTGCATTCTGTATGATTCCGGCTCTGTGACATTCTGGAAAAGGCAAAACTGTGGAGACAGTAAAAAGACCACTGACTGCCAGGGCTTCACAGGGAAGGAGGGAGGGAGGGAGGGATGAATAGGTGAAGCAAAGACCATTTTTAGGGCAGTGAAACTCTTTTGTGTGATACTGTAAAGGTAGGTACATGTCATTGTACTTTTGTCAGAACCCGTAGAATGTACAACACAAAAAATGAACCCTAATGTAAACTACAGACTTTACTTAATAATAATGTATCAATATTGGCTCATCACTTGTAACAAACGTACCACACTAATGCAAGACGTTACCAATAGGTGAGCCTGGGAAAGGTGAGGGGGTAGGGGGCACATGAGAACTTTCTGTACACCTGCTCAATTTTTCTGTATGCCTAAAATTGCTCAGAAAAACAAAGTCTATTAGAAAAACAAAAGATAAGAACATGGTTTTTAAAATGTTATTTTATATGCAATGGGTTGTAGTCTTTAGTTAAATCTTTTTTTTTTTTTTAATCTCTAAGATAATCCAATACCTTAAGATCTAAAGTTGTTAGTGGCTTGTCTGGATACAATTAAAATTCAAATATAAAAATGGGTGTTGCAATGAGCATGCTCAGAGGTCATGTTGCCAAATATATAAAGCTGTAGGCCCAAGGGATGGTTGATGACTATTGCCTGAGAATATGCTCAGTACGCCCAGAATATCAAGCCGCCCTGGGTGGGTGCACCAACTCTCACCTGCCACCCCTAAGCTCGCCTCTCCATTCCTCCAGCTTGTCTGAGCAGTGAATGGACTTTTGTTTGGGTGGGAAATAAATGTCTACTGTTTCATCTTTGAATGACTCGTCAAAATATTTTCAACAATGGATCTTGCCATAACATTTTGAGAGGCCGGTGTGTATATGAAAAAAGATTAAGAAAATGAATGAATGAATAATGAGAGTAATTCTAAGTTATTGAAATTAATTTTATATTATTTAACATTTATGAAGCATTTAGTTTATGCCAGGCACTGACAAAATGATTTACAGGCATTTATACAACATTTACGAAAGAAACATCTAATGTATGCCCACTATATGCCAGGCATTATCTTATTGAATTCTCATCCTAACTCCATAAAATAAGAGCTCTTATTATCCATATTTTCTGACAAGCAGCCTGAGGTTTTCGAGCTTAATGAAATTTCCCACTGTCAGACAGTTAGAGAGATGCAGAGCTAGAATTCTGATCAGAGCCCAAGCTCTTAAAACAGAGGTCATACTGCCTCCACCAACCTGGAATTAGGAAGCTGCTTTGCAATGCATAACTTTGTTCTCATAAATGGAAGAAGCAGGGAAATAAGTCGAGTGAGAGCTAAGGAAAGAGAGAGGAGAATCAAATCATTCTACTTGAAAAGTTATACAGTTTTGCCACATATTAGGAAAATCTTCAAAGTTTCCTTTCCTTCCCCATCTTCATTCTACCTTAACTGACGGTATGCTCTATAAAAAGCCCCGACTTATAGCATTTGCCAATTTCCGTGGTGTAAACACTCCCACCACGGCTGATTTCAAGCTTCCAATGTGATCTAACTGAACACAGAGCTGGGGAGTCATACACACCATTCGTTCTTGTAACCTGGATCCGACACCATTGTTTTTACCCCATCAGAACGGGCACTTAGTCGTTGAGAACTGATAAATTCCACAAGGAAACTGGGGGTTGAGAGGTTTATGCCCTATGACATTTTCGGTACATTGAGTATCCAGAGAGAAGCAATTTCCCTCAGTAGATTTTGTGGTATTCCTTTCAAAACCTAGCAGGACTTTGAGTAGTTTCTCAGGTGATGCGCTGATTCCAAAGTCCTAGGATTGCAAACAATGATCCTATCCAGCTGCAGAAGCCAGAGGTAGACGTCTGACGTTGTTGCTGGGTGATTTGCTGAATTAATTCTCCTGTGGGCCAGTTAGGGCTAGCATCTGTTCATAGGGAGGAACCAGTCATGAAAGTAGAAAACAAAAATATTCCTAGAAACTCGTCTGTGAAGGGCTATAACTTGTGATGTATATTTAGCATTCCCAGTGAGAGCGGCCCTGGGCCAGATGCCATCCCACTGCTGGCCTCTGCATCCTGGCACAGCCCTGCGGGCTGGAAGGAACCGCTTTCTGCAGCAACTCTCAGCTCTCCGATCACATGCTCAGGACCCAGCCGGCCAGGAGGAGAAGCACAGGAACCCTGCACACCCCCAGGTGATACCTGGGTGTGTGGTGCCTCTGTGGGCTGCGGGACACGCACCCAGGCTCTACCTCTGCTACAGCCAAAACCCAAACACTTGTTCCTCAGGTAGCTGGGCGCTTCCAGGACAGCAGATGCTGCCACGCTCTCCCCAGAGTGAGCGTGTGAGAAATAAACCTCTTCACAGCCTCGGGGTGAGGCAGGACACAGATGGGCCCCTGGGGCAAATGGTTGGATTTTGTTGCCAGGGACTGATGGAGAGCGGAGGCTGGGCCCTGCCCAGATAGAAGATAAGAGACCACATATTCCTCATTCTCGAAGTCAGGAGACCTCCCCGAGTGCACATGCGCAGAAAGGCTTCTTGGAGGTCAAAAGGGGAGTGATGCTAAGCTACCCATAGGCCTCTTCAGTAGACTCCGTCTTGGCTAAGAGAGGCTCACACACGTATGGGAGGATCCTGAGTTATACCAAATACGGACTCAGAACCAGACAAATCAAAATGATTGGCCGAAGGAAACCTGGAAGAAATGCTCCATAAAAGTGATTCAAACTGCCACGAGGTCGCGACTCTCTCTCTGAACCTGCCTGTGTGTCTGTCCACACGTACTGTACTTCTTTTTCTTGTTTCACTACTTTCCGTCTTTGTGGAGATTCTTTTTTGGCAAAGCCATAGGGCCAGGGCCTTGTCACTGACCACAGGTCTAGTGGCTAGGATTCGGTGCTCTCACTGCTGCGACCCGACCTCAATCACTGGCCGGGAACTGAAACCCTGCTTCAAGCCGCTGCAGGCCGAGGTCACCCGAGGTCATGGGTGCCAGTGTGGCACCATCGGTCTTGACACCCAAACCAATGTTGAGTGTGGGATCAATCCCTCCCTTAATGGGATGGCCACAGAGCACTAAATCTAAGACTGCTGATTAATACCTGAAAGAGACCAGAAGATCTACGGAGGCTGTCCAATCACACATGTGCACCCAGGCTTCCTTACTGGCTTCTGCTGGGGCACAAGCTGGGTAGGGAAGAGTGGGCCTGGGAGCCACCAGGGGTCAAACATCAGAATGGAGTCACTGCGTTTAGGTGTGAAAATAGTCACGCACGGTTTGGCTCAACTTAATATGCAGACAGGTGTGGGTCGGGTATAAATAGATGATGACCGTTTGTGCTGGGTGAAAGTTTATTATACTTTTCTGTTTGGGTATGTTTGAAATTTGCTATAAGTTTTATTTTACTTTTTATTATTTGTATTGCAGTCTAGTTGATTTACAATATTGTGTTATTTTCAGGTGTACAGCAAAGTGATTCAGTTATACGTATATATGTATCTATTCTTTTTCCTTACAGGTTATTACAAAATATTGAGTAGAGTTCCCTGTGCTGTACAGTAGGTCCTTGTTGTTTATCTATTTTATATATGGTAGTGTGTATATGTTAATCCCAAACTCCTAATTTATTCCTCCCCTCTGTTTCCCCTTTGGTAACCATAAGTTTGTTTTCTGTCTGTGGGTCTATTTCTGTTTTGTAAATAAGTTCATTTGTATCATTTCCTTTTAGATTCCACATATAAGCGATATCATATGATATTTCCCTTTCTCTGTCTGATTCACTTCACTTAGTATGATAATCTCTAAGTCCATCCATGTTGCTGCAAATGGCATTATTTCATTCTTTTCTATGGCTGAGTAATATTCCGTTGTATATATGTACCACAACTTCTTTATCCATTCGTCTGTTGATGGGCATTCAGGTTGCTTCCACGTCTTGGCTATGGTAAATAGTGCTGCAATGAACATTGGGGTGCATGTATCTTTTTGAACTATGTTTTTTTCTGGATATACGTCCAGGCATGGGATTGCTGGATCTTATGCTATTTTTATTTTTAGCTTTTTAAGGAACCTCCATACTGTCCTCCATAGTGACTGTATCAATTTACATTCCCACCAACAGTGCAAGAGGGTCCCTTTTCTCCACACCCTCTCCAGCATTTGTTGTTCGTAGGCTTTTTGATGGTGGCCATTCTGACTGGTGTGAGGTGATACCTCACTGTAGTTTTAATTTGCATTTCTCTAATAATTAGTGAAGTTGAGCATTCCATAAGTTTTAAAAAAGTCTTCCAGTCCAGTCTAATATCAAAACTTCAACCTCTCACCCAATTAAAACTTCTCACTTTTGCTCAGAAATCTGTGGTGCAGAGTGGGGCATGATCAGTTTCTCTCCCGTTTCCATTAAATCCTCCCTTCTGTGGCTCCCCGCTGTTCCAGGGCTGTGCTGAGAGCTGGTGAGAGGCTGAGGGACCTGAGAGGGTGGTGACCCAGTGTTGTGCCCTCCACAGGGTGGGTGTATCCCAATCCTCCCTGCCCACCTGCCCCCTCAGCCCTAATTCCCAGACGAGTGATGCGGTCCATTTCTGGTTGGCCCTTTACAACACCCTTCCCACCTTCAAGCCCCTCTAACTCTGTGCCCCAAGTCTCCTTCTGCCAGGGATGCCTCAGTCCTGGAGGGAGCCTCAGAGCAGAGTCTTTGTCAATGTGACTCAGGATCAGTTAATTTTTATTCATTCGCTGGGCTGGAGAGAAACCCAGAATAGGACCAGTGCTCACTCTGCAAGGGCACTGTTCTCCCTGCCTGGAGGGGATCTAGACCCCAGACCCCTCAGCTAGGAGTCAAATGCCCATCCTTTGGGCCCTCACTCCAGCTAAGCATGGCAGCATCTGTAAGAACTGGAGACTGAGGGCCTGCATTTTTTTGCTTCTTACAAACCAGCCTGGGGCCCGGGGGGCAGCTTCTCCCAGGACCGGGTCCTGGGAGCTCTCTACCCAACTCTCTTTTCTTACCCCAAAAGGAGACACTCTGCACTCTACTTACTCTCCCCAGAGAAAATCTTCACTCCTAACCTTCTCACAGTCTCTTTTTTTTTTTTTGGTAAATACCCTACAAGCGGAGTGTTGGGTTAAAGGTGGCCAAACTGTGTTTTGAATTACCACTTTGCAAATTTTGCCTAAATGCTCTGGCATCTCCTCTTAGAATATGCAGGCAATTAACACCCCTCCTATCAGCTTCCTTCTGAAAACTCAGCCAAGATTCTAAAACAACAGGGAAATCACACTTAGCGCCCTCCTGGCTTGCGTTTGAGATTATTTTAAGGCAATGGTACCCAAGACATTTCAGGAAAAAAATACAAATGTATTACACAGTGTGATGTGTGGTAGTTTTGTAAAGCCTCTTAGGATTCAGTGAAAATCATATTTTGGGTAATAAACATCAGAGGTGCAGGACACTGAGAGGAAGATGCGGGCGTTTACAGAAAATGGCTGACAATTTGCATCGACAAGTTACTGGATTCGAGATTTTAAAGACTGAGATGGGGAGAAATCCATGGAGGTTGGGGAAGTCTCACTGTTACTACCCCACCAATTACAGCTGAGAAAAATCTTTGTCACATTAAATCATGATATTCATGATATAGGACCCCACTTTTTTCATACCGGATGCAGAAAAAGAAGACAAGAATAAAAAGGCTGGAGGGGAAGATGCCGGGGACTGGCATCTACCAGGGAAATTTCAGGTCCCAACAGAAGATACAGGACCTAGGGAAACTCGGGTACCAGGAATGACCAGAGATGAACTGAGGTATTCGACATCACTCTTATTAAAAAAGGGACTGTCGGGCTTCCCTGGTGGTGCAGTGGTTGAGAGTCCGCCTGCCGATGCAGGGAACGCGGGTTCGTGCCCCGGTCCAGGAGGATCCCACATGCCGCGGAGCGGCTGGGCCCGTGAGCCATGGCTGCTGAGCCTGCGCGTCCGGAGCCTGTGCTCCGCAACGGGAGGGGCCCCAAAAGTGAGAGGCCCGCGTACCGCAAAAGAAACAAAAAAGGGACTGTCACGTCAACTTACATGTGCCTCCTATCTTGTAGTCACTAAGAGGGGTAGCCTTTCAGCAAATGGCTGTTTAGAAATCCCGAGGCGTTTTATACCTAACAACAGCAAAATCTTCTTAAGTTCTTCCTCTCAGCCATGGCTCTTAAACCATCCAGTTGGGTTGGGGGCAGGGAGTCTTCTTTTCAGTGGCATCTGGATGGCAATGCTCACTTTGACTCTGGGGACCGTCTGGATGCCCTCCTGGTGACGTGTCAGAAGGTACTTGGCACAGAGAACAGATTTACGCAGAAGCAGAAATAATAAGGTGAGGAACGGGAGCCCCTCAGAGGACAGCCCTTTGCTCAGGCTCTGCCCCGCAGAGCGGGCGGGGCTGCTCCAGGGACTAGCAGGGAGGACCCACAGCCAGAAAGTCACTCCTCTGACAAGATCCCTTTTACAGATGAGGCTTTTGCTTTCCTTGGAAGACAGGCTGCTGCTTCTACAAAGAGTAATAATAATAATAGTAACAACAGTAATCATAAAGTTTTAAAACCTGATGTGCTTCAGCTCTCCCACGTCCTGGGAGAGGAGTTCCGAGGGAGTGGGTGACTTGCGCAAGCGTGGCACGGGCTGTGCAGAGCTCCAATGCTCCTACCACGCTGGGCGCAGGTCTGTGCTGGTATGCTGGCCTGGCTGCCTCCCCGGGGGTCCCGTCCACTTCCGACCCACCCTGAGACGCAGGGACCCGCAGGAACTGCACCCGTGGAGGTCAGCAGGCTTCCGGCTTAGTCATGTTTCTATCATTCCGTCTTCATCCCTCTGCGTGTCAACAAAAGCCAGGAATGTGCAACAAAGACTTCCAAAACGAACCTCTCTCATGCGCTGTCCTTTTTGTCTTTTTCCTCTGTGTGGCTGTCACTGAATAATGGTCCCGGAGCTGGCTCACAACACTCTAAATCCCTGAGCCCGTACTGAGGAGAAGGAAGGCAGCCAAGCTACCTCTGTGCACACGGAGATGTGACTCCTGGCATTTCCACGTTCCCAGAATGGTCCCCAAATGGAATCTCTCCAGAGGCAGAGGAAGGGAATCAAAAAGTCAGTTCAGGAAGCTTCCATCTTCACTTAAGACTGCTGTGTAGACATCAATACAACATGCATGTGCTCAAACGAGATAAGGTCTGTGAAGAGTCTGAACCGGGAGATCTAGTGGAGGGGGGCTGTCCCTGGGCTTCAGGATGGCTGGTCCTATAGTCCTGGCTCTTTCTCCAACAAGGAGCTCGAGAAGATCACTTCACCTGTCCAGTCCTCGTTCCTTCCTCTAGAAAACGAGGAGTTCCTGCCAGTTTTAGCAATTTCAGATTCAGTCACATTTAGGGAGTTAAATCAGATTCCTGGCACTGCTTTCTGTAAGGCTGCTTTTGACCTAAGCATATGCGATGCTAAATATAAAGTTCCAACTGCATCTCTGTCTCCGCTTATGGCTCCTTTGACTAAGCCAAGATGAGCTTGTTTGGTTCAAAGCTAGACAGCCGGGTGCGCTGAGCACGTTCAAACTGCACTGCCTGTAACGGCAGCCTTGCTGGAATTGTCCATGGAAAAGCAGCAGGAATCTCAAGCGGGGCTATAGTCTGAATAACCAGCTAAACTGCAAAGAAAAGGGCTGTTATTAACTGAGTGAAGTGAGTGAATATTGGGGCTGAAATGCATCTATTTACCAAGGTCCCATCAATCAACCAGCAGGAAATCCCCACCTCCATCTCTGGGCCAGGCCACCTAGGAACCGACTGGCCCTCTCGGGTCTCCTCTGTACCTTCAGAGGGTGGGAGGCACACAGGCAGATGCCCACGTGGGCCTCGGAAGGCTCCACTGGTTTCCTCACAACCCTCAGGCTGTGAGGTGCTCCCTCTTCTGCGGACAAGCAGCCCCTCACCGAGGAACAGGGTCTGGGCTCGGGAACCCCACTGCTGTCACCACAGCAGGACGTGCTGTGGCATGGTGGTGCTCCAGCTGCACAGGGAGGGGGTCCTGGTGGGGCCAGGATGCGGGGAGGTATCTCTAGTTCTGGTTTTAATTGCAGGCCGAAAACGTGCCCTTCTATGGCTTGTGCCCAGAGACTTTTCAGGAGAGCCTCGACCAGGGATGATGGTGAAAGGATGGAAATTTGTTTGCAGAGTCAAATGCAGGCTGCGGAGAAGGGGGACCTGCCTTTGATACAGGAAATTCAATGGATAATAATAATAGTGGAGAGTTGAAGTGTAGAGTTTTTTAAATGCGGACAATCCCTGTTCTTACATCTGTTTGTAAAGAAAATGTAATATCTTTAAATCACTCTTCCGTAAGTAGATTATCTTTTTGCAGTGTGCAACAAACAAACAAACAAGCAAAATTGGGAGCAAAGCAAACGTAATCGCATAAAGTCTATAGGGTGCAGGCCTGCCAGCTCTGGAACCGCGGTAGTCAAGAAGCCCCCAGGATGGGGCTTCCCTGGTGGCGCAGTGGTTGAGAGTCCGCCTGCCAATGCAGGGGACACGGGTTCGTGCCCCGGTCCGGGAAGATCCCACATGCCGCGGAGCGGCTGGGCCCATGAGCCATGGCCACTGAGCCTGTGCGTCCGGAGCCTGTGCTCCGCAACGGGAGAGGCCACAAAAGTGAGAGGCCCGCGTACCGCAAAAAAAAAAAAAAAGAAGCCCCTAGGAGGCCACCGCTGGGTTGGAGAAAATACTAGCTTTCTGGGGATGTCACCAATACGCCCGATTAAAGTGCACAGTGATGGTGCTGAAGAACGCTAGCAAGGGGAGCTGTCCATCATCGGTGAGCACGTAAGTCCTAAGGACCAAAGCGGCTCCTTCTCCAAGGAGGAGGCGGGGACGCGGGAGTCGGCGGGGCTGCTGATTGGCAGCTGGTGGTTGCCTAGTGACCGGTGAGGCTGCGTCTGGACCATCAAATTACTTAGAGGGCTTCTCCCTGGTGCAGAGTCTTCTACTTACGGGGTACATGGATTAGTGTGTGACAATGAATTTACAGAAATAGCAAATCCACCAAGACATATAAAGCAAAGACCGCGTCCTTTAAAAAAGCTGTTATTTAATGAGTTTTGTGCAAAGAAAGCACGCTTTCCTCCTCTCCTGGCCCTGACAAGCTGGGGTGGTGCACGTGGAAGGGTGAGGAGATCCGACAGGTTTTCCCACCTGTCCACATTAAATAGGGAAGAAAAACGGAAATTTTTTTTTGTGAATTTGAGCTGGTGAACAGGGACTAAAAGCCTCTGTGTGGTACTTCTTAGTTTTTTTTTGTTTTGTTTTGTTTGTTTTTAAAGCTTTTTAAAAAATAATTAATTAATTAATTTTTTGTCTGTGTTGGGTCTTTGTTTCTGTGCGAGGGCTTTCTCTAGTTGCCGCAAGCGGGGGCCACTCTTCATCGCGGTGCGCGGGCCCCTCACTGTTGTGGCCTCTCCCGTTGTGGAGCACAGGCTCCGGACGCGCAGGCTCAGCGGCCATGGCTCACGGGCCCAGCCGCTCCGCGGCATGTGGGATCTTCCCGGACCGGGGCACGAACCCGTGTCCCCTGCATCGGCAGGCGGACTCTCAACCACTGCGCCACCAAGGAAGCCCGGTAATTCTTAGTTTTCAGAGCACTTCCTCAAATCATTCTTCCCACTGACCACTTCCTTTTACAGATGTGGAAAGGATGTTGAAGGACTGATGCAAATCCCACAATGATTTGTTGGCAGGCTGTGATGAGAATGCTGGCTCACCAGGCAGAACCCTTCCTCTTCTCTCGGGGAGCACCTTTCCAGCTTCTGTAAGATTTTAAAGGAGGGGTGATTTTGAAATGATACTCCAGTGACACTCAAAATTGAGCAGCTCTTTAAGTCAGGGGTCCGGGCCACTTGGCAGGAGGTGAGTGGTGGACAGGCGAGCCAGCGAAGCGTCATCTGTATTTACAGCCGCTCCCTATAGCTCGCATTTCCGCCTGAGCTCCGCCTCCTGTCTGCATTAGGGCGAGTTGTATAATGATTTAATTATATATTACAATGTAATAATAATAGAAATAAGGTGCACAATAAATGTAATGCACTTGAATCATCCCGAAAGCACACCCCACCCCAGTCTGTGGAAAAATTGTTTTCCATGAAACCGGTCCCTGGTGCCAAAAAGGTTGGGGACCATTGCTTTAAGCCTTTAAAAACCCCCACTTTTTATAATAAAAGTAAGCTCAAGAATTAGTATGATGTGTTGATAATAAAGATGATAAAAATAACTCGTTGAGCACCTATTATATGTTGTAAATTGTACTAAGCATATCTGCATGTATCGTCTAATGTAATTCTCACCGTAATCCTTTTAGGAAAGGAATATTGGGTCCCTCAGTTTGGGTGTGGGGGATCTAAAGAACAGTGTTCACTTGCAATAACTCCAAAGTTAGTGATTCCTGCAGTGTGGATTTCCCTCCACTGTGCCTTGTCTGTAACGGTGCTGGGTTAGTGATCACACATCACCTGTTCTCAGTTGAGTCTGAGCTCACGCCCTCTCACCCAGGATGGTTTCACCACCACCTGCGGTCTGCATCTTGCCCTCTGGAGAAGGCCATCTGAGAGGCCCCAAATGACTTGTCATGAGACCCTGAACAGTCTGGCATAATGGCTGAGAATACTGCTTTACATCAGGTGGACCTGGGTACAAACCCAGCTCAGGAATTGCCTAGTTGGGATGTACATCTAAGTTACTTGTTTAGTCGCAGAGGTTGTTTCCTTTTCTAAAAGTGTAGGCAGCCACACCTACCTTACAGGATTGGTGGGGACATGAATATTCAACGCAATAATGATATAAAGTCCTGGCAACTAGTAAGCCTTCCATATGATGATTGTTTTGTTTCTGCTTCACTGAGGTTTTCTGAAAAACTCATCATTGTTTAGCTGTACTTGCTGCCCCTATTCTCAGCCTAAACTGAGAGAGGGTAATTCATTCATATAAAGATTGAGAACTCACTCTGCCAGACACTCAGAATAGAGAAATAAGCATCTTCCTTGACCTTCAGGAAATTACTTGACTGGTCAAAGGAGTCGACCCAAAATAGTTACAGTGAAATGTGATCATGAAGGCTGGAATATTGTACTTGGGAGCACAGAGGGAAAACTAATTATATTTGGGGGCAGTCAAGAAGAGCTCACAGATGTGCGGTCAGCAAGACAAATAAAGAGCGGACCCAGGGCTTCCCTGGTGGCGCAGTGGTTGAGAGCCCGCCTGCCGATGCAGGGGACACGGGTTCGTGCCCCGGTCTGGGAGGATCCCACGTGCCGCGGAGCGGCTGGGCCCGTGAGCCATGGCCACTGAGCCTGTGCGTCCGGAGCCTGTGCTCCGCAACAGGAGAGGCCACAACAGTGAGAGGCCCGCGTACCGCAAAAAAAAAAAAAAAAAAAAGCGGATCCAAATCCTGAGCCCCTCCAAAAGAAGAAGACGGCAAGACAGTGTCTCTGTGGTCCTTCATGAGCATCATGCCAAGACAAGGCAAAGATGTGATCTGAGGCTACTCTCGTCTGTGTGTTCCCAGGTTTGCCTGCGGAAGAATGGGAAGACTTCACGTCTGGCTAAGACGGTGGCTCCCCATGGAGCACGTATGTCCAGACCTGAGGATTCTCTGTCCTGTTTATGGCTCCTGAGAAGGCTACTTCCCTCCCTGTCCTAATGAGGTCTGCTGGGGCAGAAGATGGGCACGATTCCCTTTCATTGGCCATAATTTGCTATCACCCTGGGTCACTCGAAATACCTGTCTTTTACGTGAAATCTGTTCTCAGCTCAACCCATCAATCAAGAACCTGGGCTGCCCCATCTCGCTTGCAGCAGTTTCCTTGGCAACCAGGGTCCAGCCATAGAGCTCGCCAAGCCACAGTGGGACCAAGTGAAACCCTGCGGGAGTGTCAGCTTGCTTTCTGCTTTGAGAGACTAAGAGACCACCCTGGAGACACGTTCTCCTGCAACACTGCCAGCGCAGCTGCCAGCACTTTGTGTCTGTAGAGCCCCTTCCATCTGAGCACATCAGAGCAGGAATGCTTTCAGAGCCCGGCCTCACGCTATTGAGAGGAACAGCATGGTTATTCACATTGTTCCATAAGGGCTTCTCCAAAGGGCTCTTTTGGCCTCTTCTTTTCTTCTCTTCCCTTTTCTTTTCTTTGCTTCCTCCTTCCTTTCCTTCTCCCTCCCTCCCTTTCTTTCTTTCTTCCTTCCTTTCTTTCTTTCTTTTTCTTTCTTTCTTTCTTTCTTTCTTTCTTTCTTTCTTTTTCTTTCCTTTCTTTTTCTTTTTCTCTTTCTTTCTTTCGTTTTCTCTCCTTTTTTTCTTTTTCTTTTTCTCTTTCTTTCTTTCATTTTCTCTCCTTTTTTTTTATTTTAATCAATGCCCTTGACACACCTTGCACACCAAGCAATGCCCTTGACACACCCTGGCAGTTACTCTTTCAGTTGCCTGTGAAAATGTCACACTAAAGTGCTGGGGTGAAGATCATAGAATATTCTGTGTTTCTCCATCAGTACCCCATCGGTCTTCCACAGTAATCAAAGCTGAACCCAAGCACTGATGTCCAAGCCAGGTGTCACGGCTGCGGTTCATGCTCTGGCTGAGGGGGATTGTCAGTGACAAGGGTGACCCCCATCTCTGCTCATGACTGGGGTGTCCTTAAAGAGCCAGCCCCTAATGACGAGAAAAAGATTGAGGGTCCCTGTCGTAGTATATGCAACTTACCACACAGGGACCATCTAGAGCAGGACTTCCCAAAGCCCTCGTGTCTGTAGGAATCGCCCAGGGAGCTTGTTAAACAGCCGGTGCTGGTGTCATCAGTCTGGGGTGGCACCGGAGGATCTGCGTCTCTGGCAAGTTCTCCGGTGATGCTGGACTCACAGGAGCCAGAGTTCAGCCTCCGTGTCTGCGTTCACATGACCACACCTGTGCCTGTTCACGCTGCGAAAGTGGACGAGAAAGGAAAGCTCGCCTTTCATCCTGCAGTGTTGTCAAAAAAGTGTTTTCACGTATGTGCCTCTTAGGTAGCAGCGTAGGTGGAATTAGTCCAATTGTTCTGCCCAGGGACACATAACCAATGAGATTCCAGATACAAATGTTCACACCTTTTTGCCACAATAGACTAATCCAAATAGGATATTTTTGTTGCTATTATGTTGGTCATTATTATAGTATTTGTATATAAATGAGAAGATCAGTATTATGGCTGCTATTAAACACACACACACACACACACACACACACACACACACAATATTGAAATGCTCTAAACCTAAGTGGGCTTAGGTTACCAGGAAGGTATTTCATACATCACAGTGGGGGGTCACAGAGACGTCTCTGGGGAGGGGGGTTTCTTTATCCCTCAAAGTCCCAAACTCACAGTCAAGTTTGTTGCCTTGGCCCAGTATTTACTGGCTGCTGTCCAGCTTGACTGAAATTCCATAATTCTAGTGAGGGTAATTGAGAGATGTCAGGGAATAACCCGCCTCCAGGCTGTAGTGAGTTGCAAGCTGTACCCTTCTCCCAACATAAAAGCCCACCCGGAACCTCAGAAGGTGATCTGATTCGGAAGAGAAGAGTTTTTGTAGGTTTAATTGGGGTCAGGGTCTCCGGATGAGATCCATCCTGATTAGGGTGGGCCCTAAGTCTAGTGACGAGTGTCCTTCTAAGATACAGAAAAGGAGAAGATGCAGAGGGACCCTGGGAGGAAAGGCACATGAAGACGGAAGCAGAGGACGGGGTGATGCTCTCAGGAGTCAAGGGGGCCCAGAGGCCACAGGATTAGGAAGGGGCAGGACGGAGCCTCCCCTAGAGCCTTTGCGGGGAGCGTGGTCCTGCCCACACTGTGATTTCAGAGTTCTGGCCTCCAGGACTGTAGAACAATACATTTTTGTTACTTTGAGCCACGGAGGTGGTGGCAATCTGCTGGGGTCTCCCGGGGAAGCCGATGCACAGCCCCAGGGTCAAAGTGGTCCAGCCTTGGGGACCTGTCCCCGGGCTGCCCCGTCCTGGTGTCCCAGGCTCTGGGCCTCAACTTGGAGGTCTACATGGTGACCTCGGGGACCATGGTGGGCCCAACCCTGGGGACAGGACAACTTAACAATTCAATACATGGAAATGATATTCTCTGTCCAGACACGTTTGCAGATATAAAACGAGCTTGCCGTACCCTCAGGGAAGGGGACTCACAACCCAGAATTCATTCAACAAAATAAGACCTCTTGATTACTTCTTCTGTTTTTTTTTTTTAATTGGTTCCATTGCAACATGGCTCTTTTATTTCAATAATTTTTAAAAATTGAAGTCTAGTTGATTTACAATATGGTGTTTGTTTCAGGAGTGCAGCGTCTTGATTACTTCTAGATGGAGATGAACAGGGAAAAGCTTTGGGCCTGTTTATTGTCAGCAAATGTTTTTACTCTCAAACATTTTTATACTTTCAAAAAGGCTGTTTCCCCACAGGTTCTGTCCTTAACCTTAAGATCTAGCTCGCCCTGGTCCGAATCTTCCTGAGACCCGCACAGCGTCTTAGGTAACCATAGGAGGTCCTCCAACCTGGAGACCTCCCTGAGCTGTGCAGTACCACTGCCATCGTGTGGCTGGGATGCTCCAGCACACCCACTGGGCTGGCTCTGGCTCTGATCCAGGGGCAGGGATGCAGGCTCTGGACTGGAGACTGAAATCCTTGTTTATAACCTTGAGCTTTTAGCCAGGAGGACAGGGTGCTATCTGAAACGGAATACTGAGAAGAACTATATAATACGACGTCTGTTTGCCTGTTATTAAGGCTGTGGAAATTCACAAACACCGCGCGGCCTCCCCGGAGGTGAAACATACCACTGGAGGTACTAGTTTACCTTTCCAATCCTTTACCAGCCCTCTGCTGCAGTGGTAGCCAGCAGGCAGGCACCTGGGCTGGGGAGAGGATGAGGGTCAGAGCCTCGCTAATACCTCCTCTGCCTGCTCTGTGTCTTCTGTGACATTTGGCACCGAGAGTCACCTCTCCCTAAACGGCTGGAACTTTTGAGTGCTTGTTTAACACTCCAACAACTAGGGCTTTGATGGCCTGATTTCCTTGGAAATGGAATCTACCTGGCTCAGAAATATTTGCTGCGTGGCTGCCATTAGATTAAAAGAATCTCTCTCTCTTGGCCCCCACCTAACTTCACAACAGTGGAACTTTCCTGACCGACCTGTGCCAGTTCCCCCTCCAGCCTACAGTGAGATTCCCAGGCAGGTGAAAGCTCAGAGCTCCGGCTGGAGCAAGGGTGAAGCTCTGGGGCCTTCTACCTTTTCCACCAATACCTGCAGACAAGCTCAGAGACTGTTCCTTCGTACTCTAGAACATCACACGAAAAGCTCTTGTCAAGAGAAAGTGTTCCACGGACATAGAGAACAGACTTATGGTTGCCAAGGGTTGGGGGAGGGATGAATCGGGAGGTTGGGATTAGCAGATGTAAACTATTATATATAGACTGGATAAACGACAAGGTCCTACTGTACAGCACAGGGAATTATATTCAATATCCTGGGATAAGCCATAATGGAAAAGAATATAAAGAAAACAGTGTATATGTATAACTGAATCACTTTGCTATACAGCAGTAATTAACACAAAATTGAAAATCAACTATACTTCAGTAAAAGAGAGAGAGAGAGAGAGAGAGTTCCAAAGTGGCGGGGGGGGGGGGGGGGGGGGGGAGAAGTGTGTGTTCCAAAGTTGGGGGGGGGAGAGAATTCCTACAGCACTGTTCCAGGGATATCTATTTACCAATTTCCATCAAATGAATCAGAGATCTAAATGGCTGAAAAGTCATGACCAGTTTTACCCCTGGAAAGGATGGCCAACCACAAGGTTCTGCTTTCTCACACCTTTCTCCTCAGAGTGAGCTCCACCTACCCCTGCAACATCGAGAGTTGGGGCTGGCCTCGCAGGAGGGCGTGGACCTGGGCAGTCACGTGGGCCCTGCACTTGGAGGGGCCTGGTGTTTGGCATAGTCCGCGGCTGACGCCATCTTGAAATTCTCAATGATTTTTTAACAAGGGTCCCTGCATTTTTATTTTGCACTGAGCCTTTCAAATTACCCAGCAGGTCCCGCCTGGGAGTTTGTTAGACATCCATAATCTGAGGCCCCACCTCAGACTTCTAAAAGTTGAATCTGAAGTTGGGCGATGATTAAACTGGAGGAGAGAGAAGGAAAGTAAGGGAAAGTATTGTATAATCCAGGGAACAGCCTCTTCAGAACCATTTCCTGTAAATCTCAGTGACCCGTCGGAAGATTTTGAGCAACTCAATTCTAAGATTAGAGGAGAAAAGGAGAACTGAACAGTGAAAGGGCCCCACCTTTGACTTTGGGGCCTAGTCTGACCGCTGATGAGCTACTGCTCTCTCCTGGAATAGGACAGGAATCCCTGCTACTGGGGGCAAGTTCCTCTTTGTATCCTCACTCTTTCTAGGAAATTCCCCCTCAATTTCCCTTTTAGCTCTCAAAGCTCCTCTTTCTCTCTGGACAGGTACACGTTGCTTTACATCATCAGGAAATTTCCACAGTTACAGAAGAACAGATTGGGAGAGAATTTGACCACAGGCGTCACTGCATCCGAAGAACACGAAATCTCCCAGGAGAAGGCTCCAATAGGCCACCTGCTAGAAATAGTGGTGGTGGGTTTATAGAGTTTAAATCGGTTTATAATCTAAAATTATACACTTGCAATAATTACAGACGATGTTTAAATAGGAATATTGGTTCATCTTGATTGTCCCTGCAGTTTTAATGAGCCGATTGTTCCATTTCCAGTGTAGAAATCTCCCTACTGGTATGCATCATTTGAGAAATTAAAGCAGCGTCTTTGATGTGGCGATGCAATTAGATAAAGGAAAAACAAAAGCAAACCAAACAAAGCAGAAGTATTGTTTTTGGAATACAAGGTAGAGAACAGCAGGCAATAAAACTCTTGGCTAGAGGCAACAAAAAAGTATAGAATTTACTATCTCAACTGAAGAAAGAGCTCTGTCGGGGTCTACTGCCCCTGGAGTGTTGTGACTGCAGCAGTGTTGGAGGAGAACGTTTCGCTTATCAAAAGGGAGATGGTGTTTTCACAGCCCGAGAAACAGTGACCCAGGAGAACATGCGATTCTTGGCCATCCTGCACCCATTCCTTCTGCCATCTCGGTTTTGTGAACTTTCAATGCGCCTGTCGCTGAAGGACTAGTTCATGTCATTGTTTTTATCCTTGAGTAATTGCAAAAGGATTTACAAAGAGTTTTACAAGCCATTTCATTATAACGTTATTGGAATAAGGCCTAAAGAGAAAGAAAAAGTCAACATATTAGCCATGAGCTGTACTATGTGATGTGAGAGTGTAGTTGTCCTGTGGTGCTTGGGTCACTGGGGTGAACGGGGACCCGATGATGGGTTATATGATGCCCCCAGTGTCCCAGAAGGAAATCAGGAGGTCTGTGAACCTGGGTGAGAAAATACTGTGCCTCTACTTTTTTTTTCCTGCCTCTAATTGTCTATGTATTTTTTAAATGAGTTTAACATAATTCTGAGGCAATCACTAAGCTTCACCAGCCACCGCAGGGGTCCAACGCATACACATGGTTAAGAAACCTGTGGTAGAAAGAAGCGTAATCCACAGAAGAAAAATCTTCAGACACAAGATGATAAAGTGTAGAACACACAAACAAAAATATCCTGTGCATCTATTTGCAAAAGAAAGATACGGAGTGACGTATTGGAAAATATTTTGACAAAAATGCATAGTCAATGTGAGAAGAATTTTTAATTAACATTTAATAAAAACTAAAGGCAAAGCATTAGGGAAAAACTTAGTGAATTTATGGTGGAGTGAACACGATGGCAGGAACAAGTTCGTGTGATCTGGGTGTGCAGTTTCTTGGGATTTTACTTTATGTGTTGATAGAACTTGAAAATCTAGAGGAATGAAGAGATAATGAAACACAAGCTGGTCAGAAAGGCTGTGGCCGTGTCTTGTGGAGACATATGATTGGGAAATCAGTGCAGGAATAAAGCACCTGGAGAGAAAGAGGAAACAAGATCCAGCATCTCAAAGAAGTCCAGACTCGGCCTGGTCCAGGGTTGGGGAAAGAAAACAGTGGTGACTTTGGTGAAAGGATGCATAATAATTATAACTGCTAAAATTTATTGGCTATTTACTATGAATTCAGATTTGGCCCTAAGAATTTAATATTTACTACTTACCTCAATCTCCAAAATAATGCTATGAACCTGGAAATTGGTGGTGTCATTCCAGGTGGTGTCATTATTCCATTGAACAGATATGTTCTTTATAGCATGTTTATTTATTCCACTCTTAATACAACTTGGTGGTGAGGGCAGCTTCCCCAGTTTCAGGCATTCCCAGATGTGGGGACAAAGGAAATTATTAACTTAGTCTTAGAAGTTCTTGTATAAATAAAAATAAATCAATTGCTATTGATATTTTTACAATAGCATATCCATCAAAATTCTAGCCGGGCATCTTAGAATATTCAAGGTACCAGAGAAGGACTCCTTAATTTGGAAGATGGGGAAAGATGGGTGTCCTTGGAGAGAGGTGGGTGTGACTGGGTGTGGTTGGCCTTGAGAACTCTTGTCCCAACTGCCCCAGGTTTTGAGAGAAGAGGAAAATGGGTCTAGAGCAGACAGAACTTTCCAGCATCCTTCTCCTTCAAATACTATCTGGATTGGTCTCGGGGCACTGTGTAGTTGGTTGGACTGTCAGAGTCTCTGGATTCTGGGTGGGACTCCCGATGCAAGCCTGTCCATCTGTGTTTCATCTCCTTGGCCAGAGATATTGGCTCAGTGTCAGGCAATGACTCAAGCTGGTCCACAAGGGTCAAGCCTGGCATTTTGCTGGGAGGATGGGGAGACATCCCATCCCATGTGCTTTATCCTCTGAGGTTGCTAAGCTATGATTTGTGAGTCTGGGACCGCCAGCAGCTGCTGTACCTTGGAAGTGCCTATCTGAGCATGAGGCCAGCAGAGAGGAATCACCATTAGAAGATGGAGACCAGGTTCTGGTGTATCTCTTATACACTAACTCCAGCCCGTCCTGGAAACAAGATCGACCTGTAGACTTTTCACTCATGTGAGTCTGCAGATCCCCTTTTTTGGTATATGCCTTTTCAGCTTTCTATCAATCATTCCATCCCAAAGCATTCTGACTCAGGACATTAGCCTGTTTGACATCTCAGTTAGGAGGCAACTGGGATGGTGTTTGCATGAAGGGTAGCAAGCCGACTGCTGGTTCCGGGCAGTGGTCCATCTACAGTGGGTTAGGTCATCCTCACGTGCTGCTTGGCCCAGTACCCATTGGGCCCAAGCAACCTGCCTTTGCCCAAGAAAGCTTATTCCTAAAGAACAGAACTTACCAGAACAGCTGAAAATACTGACCACCTGGTTAAATGTGGATCCCGTTGCTTGGATCCTGTTGAAGGAAAGAGAGAATGTCTTGGGATCAGTAATTCCCAAGCTGGGTGTTTCTCAAACAGATGACGTATGTGTCATAGGATGGTCGTCCTGTCCTCTAACTGTGTCAAGTGGGCCAGTCATGCTGCTGAAACCAAAAGGAAAGAGCTCAAACCCACAGACTCTAGTGTGGGTACAGAGTCTGCTTTGACCTCCGTGTATTCACTCATTCCCTGGGACAGAGCCCTTGAGCTGCTCATCAAAGCCCTTGCTCTTCTATTTCCCATCACTCACAGCCTCTCCTGCAATTGGGTGAGGCCGCGTGACCAAATTCTAGCGGATGGAATAGAATTGGAAGCCATGTGCCCCTTCAGACCTTCATGCACTCTCCCATGGCTTTTCCCACTCACATTGTGCAGCGGGTCAATTTCCAGGGAGCCTTCAAGGTCCCGTGTGCACAATTCTTGGGCATCCACCAACCTGGGTCCCCAAACCCTGTGGTCACCTGCTCACTCTCCCAGTATTTCTGCCCAGGAAGGGGTCAATTTCTGTTGTACATTTGGGGTCCACTTTTTACCATAATTACCCTCCCCCAACTAACACATTTACCTAAATGTGTCGAGCACCAAGGAGGAGGTCAGATAGCGTACGCTGTTAATGAAGGCAGCTCTGTGGTAAGCCTTATAAACCCCTCTGGGTTTTCCATGAGGCTGAAGGGAACTCTGCATGACCTGCCCTGCCCACCTGGCAGCTTCTTCTTCTCTGCATTTCACTCACAGGGGCCTCCTTCCATTCGCAGAATGTGCCAGGTTCTCTCCTGTCTCTGACTTCTGCACACATTTCCTCTGCCTAGAACATCTCATTCCTCCCTCTGTGTGGGTCTCAACTGAAACTTTGCTTCTCCTTGAAAACCTTCACAGTTCAGCCACAAGAACGGGCAAGATACCCATTTCATATTTTTATACCATTTTATTTTATTTTATTTTATTTTATTTTTTTTGCGGTACGCGGGTCTCTCACTGCTGTGGCCTCTCCCGTTGCGGAGCACAGGCTCCGGACTCGCAGGCTCAGCGGCCATGGCTCATGGGCCCAGCCGCTCCGCGGCATGTGGGATCTTCCCGGACCAGGGCACGAACCCGTGTCCCCTGCATCGGCAGGCAGACTCTCAACCACTGCACCACCAGGGAAGCCCTATGTTTTTTATATTTATATAGTTTTCCTTTATAGCATTAATTATAATTTGCCATTTTATACGTGAGCTATCATTTGATTACTATCTTAGTTCCCTCCTAGACTATAGGTTCCTTTAGGTCAGGGCTCTGTTTCATTTTCTTTAACATCATGTGGTTGGTTACTTGGAAAGGTACCTGGTGGAAAATGCTCAGTAAAAATTTGTTGAACGTATAAGGTGTACATGAACCCCATCCTCTTCCAACTCCTCATGAACTTTATTCATTAACTATTTCTCACTCCCTGTACCATCAATATCAATACTAAATCTAATATCAGAAACCTGGGAAAGGTGATGCCAACAGAAATCACATGGCTTTAGGGGTATGTGATCACATTTTTGCTTGAGATGTGTTCAGTTTGTGATACTGAGTCATTAGGAGATACCCTGGGATTTCCCTGGTGTCATAGCGGTTAAAATGTGCCTGCCAATGCAGGGGACACGGGTTCTATCCCTGGTCCGGGAAGATCCCACATGCTGCAGAGCAACTAAGCCCGTGTGCCACAACTACTGAGACTGCATGCCACAACTACTGAGCCCACGTGCTACAACTACTGAAGCCCACACACCTAGAGCCTATGCTCCCCAACAAGAGAAGCCACCGCAGTGAGAAGCCCGTGCACCGCAACGAAGAGTAGCCCCTGCTCACCACAACTAGAGAAAGCCCGTGCGCAGCAATGAAGACCCAATGCAGCCAAAAAATAAAAAAGATATCCTGCAAACAGTCTGGAAGTCAGACCTGTGAACTGTAGAAACGGCTGTGCTAAGATGAACACAGAGGCAGTAACTGAAATCTGGGAGTATATTAGATCCTGGAAAGAGGGCAGAAATAGAGAAAAAAAGTCATACAATTGTGGAATAAACAACATCAAGGATTGTTACGGAATCTGTGTCTTGTTCAACTCTGTGCCGTACTCAGCGTCCAACACAATAGCTATACATAGTGAATGCTGATGAAGAGGACCCAGTAAAGGATGCTGTAATGGATTTTCCTGTAACAATGCTGCATAACAAGCAACCTCTAAATCTTTGTGGCTGACAAGAACACTTTTTATTGTGCACAGATCTGGGAGCAGCTCTGTTTCAGTCTGGGAGGTGGGTGCAGGTCTGCTCCACGTGACTTTCATTCAAGGACCAGGTTGAACGAGCAGTGCCCACTTGCAGAAAGCCCCTCCCTTGGAGAATGGCCTCAGCTGTGTCACACTCACTAACATTCCCTGTTAGGGAACTAACCAACTAACTCACCGACTAACACAGGAGCAAGTCATCTGCATAGAAGCAACCTACATGTCCTTCAACAGAAGAATGGATAAAGAAGATGTGTTATATATGTATACAATGGACTATTGCTTAGCCATAAAAAATAATGAAATAATGCCATTTGCAGCAACATGGATGGACCTAGAGATGATCATACTAGGTGAAGTAAGTCAGACAGAGAAAGACAAATATCATATGATATCACTTATATGTGGAATCTAACAAATGACGCAAATGAACTTATTTACAAAACAGAAATAGAGTTACAGACATATTGAAGAGACTTGTGGTTTCCAGTGGGGAGGGGAGCGGGGGAGGGAAGGATTGGGAGTTTGGGATTAGCAGATGCAAACTATTATACAGGGAATAGATAAACAACAAGGTCCTACTGTATAGCACAGGGAAATCTATTCAATATCCTGTGACAAACCATATTGGAAAAGAATAAAGAATGCATATATACATATACATATATACATATATATATTCAGTTATATATATATATATATTTCCCTGGTGGCACACTGGTTAAGAATCCTCCTGCCAATGAAGGGGACACGGGTTTGATCCCTGGTCTGGGAAGATCCCACATGCTGCAGAGCAACTAAGCCCGTGCACCACAACTACCGAGCCCGTGAGCCACAACTACTATGTATGTGTGTATATATATACATATATATATATCACTTTGTTATACAGCAGAAATTAACACATCAGTGTAAATCAACTATACTTCAATAAAATAAATTTTATAAAAAGAAGCAAGTCATCTGGCCAAGCCCAAGTCAGTGGCCCAAAGATGTTTCTTCTCATCCTTCTCTACTGTGAGGGGCTGGAAAAAACACGGCGGCAGGTCTGAGTGTGTGATCCTTTCAGGAGGAGGGAGAAATAGGACAGAAAATCCAGTCTTCAAGTTGGAGAACTAGGACAATGAGACTTCCTTCCAAGAAGGAGGTGTTCAATAGTAGATGCAGAGAGGGTCAATACCTACCCTGAGGAAGGGCTGTTGGATGTGTTTGTGGTTAGGTAACATTTAGGAGAGCATTTCAGCAAAGTGGTGGGGGCACAAACCACCCAGCAATAGAGGTAGACTTGCCAGATTTAGCAAATAAAAAATATAGGATGCCAAGTCGACTTTTTAAAAATAAACTTATTTATTTATTTATGGCTGTGTTGGGTCTTTGTTGCTGTGCGTGGGCTTTCTCTAGTTGCGGTGAGCGGGGGCTACTCTTCGTTGCAGTGCACGGGCTTCTTATCGTGGTGGCTTCTCTTGTTGCGGAGCATGGGCTCTAGGCGCGCAGGCTTCAGTATTTGTGGCATGTGGGCTCAGTAGTTGTGGCTCGCGGGCTCTAGGGCGCAGGTTCTGTAGTTGTGGTGCACAGGCTTAGTTGCTCCGCAGCATGTGGGATCTTCCCAGACCAGGGCTCGAACCCGTGTCCCCTGAATTGGCAGGCGGATTCTTAACCACTGCGCCACCAGGGAAGCCCCCCGAGTTGACGTTGAGTTTCTGATAAACAAAAACTAATTTTAAAATGATATTTAGCTCTAATTAGTCATTGTTTGTATGAAATTCAAATTAACATAGGTACCTTGTATTTTGATCTGACAGCCTTACATTGGGGTCATGAATGAGCAGAAGGTGAGGTATTGGAAGAAGGACCGAAAAGACCATTTTTGAAGTCTGGTGATGGAGGGAGGGTGGGATAAACTGGAGGGTCTATATAGTAGTGAAGGGTTCTCTTAGTAGCGAAGAACTAACCCATGTTATCAGAGATCGTCTGACATACACCCATGGCGGGTGTGTGTGGGCTAACATTTCACATTTTGGGAGCTGATGGGATGAAGGAAAAAATTTGAGCAGTAATTGGATCCAGTGACCCCAGAGCATCTCTTTGTGGCAATTAAAACCAAAGCACACACGACTCCTAAGACTTTGTCCCAAGCTATGAGCTTAGAGTAACCTGCATGGGACCAATTACTAAAAATGTCATTACATGGTGGCCTGGACTTGCTCTCCTCTGGTTTTCACAGATGTGAAGACTTGTCTGTTGTGCCCTGTTGAGAGGTTCCCGAGGAGACTCGGGGTGGCAGCACAGGTTGGGCATGGGGGCTGCAGAGCGGACAGATGACCACTGGCTGCCTCTGAAGAGAGGGCACTCTACACGTAGCGGATGACCATGGAATCTCCTTTGGAAGCAAATAACTTAGAGGGTGTGTGGACTGAGTCTGGGAGGACCCGACAGCTCCATGGGCCCGAATTCAACCCCAAGATGCAGATTTTTGTGACTGATGCAGAACTGAGGGGTACAGTCGCTGCATTGGGCCTGAGGACAGTTGGGGAGGGTCCCCAAGACAATGTTGCCTTGGAACCCAAGGATGGGTCTGGGACTCAGCCAAAGACACCTCTGTTCATTCCTTTACTCCCGCCTTGAGGTGGGAGAATGCTTTGGGTTGCCGTCCTTTCCCATCTAGTGGACTCTCTGCTCTTGAAGGTCGAGCTCAGCTGTGAGCACATAGGCAGGATGCCAAGTGTTGAGTCAGCAGACCATGGTGCCTATTCCAGCTCCATCACTTGACCCGCACTGCAAACTTGGACCTGCACCTTAGCTACAGGTCCACGCTGCAGATCCTTTATGTGACATAGGGGTCATAAGAATACTTAACTCATAGGGCTATTGTGAGAATTAACTGGAATCCCGTAGCCCTTTGTATGCAAATCAAATATATGTCATTGTAATTATTTCTTTAGGTAATGATCACTCTTAGTAGACAGGGGGGTCCTTTAAGACAGGATCCATTTTGTTTTTAGTTTTATATCCCAAGTACTTACTTAATATCTAGCACACAACAAAGTCATTAATACTGTTGGTTAAGTAAAATCAGATCACATATCTCGGGCTGGGATTTCCAGAAATTAAGTTGTCAGAGTCGGCAAGAAACCCTGAGGAGTTAGCAAAATGACTGTCCTTCCGGTTACTTCCTCTCCATCATGCAGGCCCTGAAATCATAACGCCGTGCAAACCTGTGTGACGTGAAGAGCAGTTTCTGTTTCTGTGCTTGTCTAGACAGAAGAATTCTTGAACCACCTTCAGCTGCCTTTTCTTTCGGTGGCAGCCCCTGCCGGCCTCCAGCCTGTGCCGTCTGACTGCTGGTGCGTTCAACAGCTCCACTCTGACAGTGTGTTGTACAATGAACTGATAAGCTGTTTTTGTCTCCTGTTGACCCAGCCTCACAGATAACTCCACGACTTTTAGACCAAGCAAATGGCGGACTTGAAAGGGTAAAATTCAGTCAACTGTTTAAAAAACTTTAAGCAGCTGATTGCCTCAAATTTGATTTCGATTTAGTTGTGTTTACTCTGCTTTACAAAGGTAAAGCCCATGTGGTCTATAAAAATTTAAGGTCTCCTAGAATGTGTCGACTAGATCACAACAGTTATTTTACAGGAATGCAACATGAAATCAGTGAGCACCAAGTGTTGTGAGGGTGATGGTGATGGTGATGAAATATATGAGACTGAGCAGGACCCTAGGCACAAAAGCCTTTCCGGGCACACAAGCCTTCCTGTGTCCCCCGTTTCTTGATTACAGGAAATAGGCTTCATTCAGCCTCCAGAACCTTCCCTGAGTTCCAACGGGCAGGTTCAAACAGTTGCTAATCAGGGAAGGGAGGGGATGCAGAGACACAGGAGGAGTAGTCAGGAAACAATAGTGCAGCCTTGGGGCAGGGTCCTGGTTCCCCTCAAGGGATACACATAACAATGTCTTTATGCTGTTTTGCAGATACCAAAACCCCCAACAGATGGGAGAAGTTAACTGTACCCTGCCCATAAGCACGTAGACCCCAGACCAGTTGGAACCAGAAGGTTAATGATGCCGACTCCCGATTACCTCACCACCAACCAATCAAAAGAATGTCCATGAGCTGACCACGCCCTGCTCCTTGAGCACTCACTACCCACTCCAGGGCAGGACACACAGTTTTGAGGGCATTAGCACACTGTGGCCCCCCTTTGCCTGGCAAAGCAATAAAGCTATTCTTTCCTCTTTCACTCAAAACTCTGTCTCTGAGATTTAATTAGGTGTAGGTATACAGAGGCCAGGTTTAGCATCATATAGGAACACATTTTGGGGGAAGAAAAGAAAATATCATGAAATTAAATTAAGAAAGTCAATAATTTTTCTTTAACATATTACTTCTGGAGACTCACCTATTATCTTTGAAGATATATTTTTTTCCCTAAGATTCTGTTGAAGACGATTTAACGAATTGCTTGGTTGGTTAAGTTGACCAACTCTAAGGCAAAGTTCTACAAATCGGTCAGGGGTCCAGATGGAACCGACGGAAAGAGGAACCAGACACTTCCACGAGAGATGCAGGAATTAATGCTTTTGATGTGTTGCATCGTACTTGAAATGATTTGGCAATTGGACAACAGCGCACTTAAACAGCAGCAGAAAAACGACCTTCCATTTGATTCTTACTGAGATTTATTGTTTTTAATAATGCCACTTTTCAGAAGTATAGTCACGTGCTCACTTAGACAAGCTGACAAAGTGAAAACTTGTACGTGATGCAAAGTACCCATTGAGCCGGAGATTAAGACACAAACGGTGTGGTGACAAGTCAAGTGTCCCCAGCAGATGACAAACCCCACCTCCCTTCCTGCGATCTGGCACCCCGTCTTGCCCCGTAGAACCCACAATGAATATCTGGCAAAACACAGAACACAGATGGCTGCCGACTGACATGAAAAGTAAATTTTATTAAACATGTTTACATACATGAGTTGGAAGTTCATTTAAAAGCACAGGGGAGTGTTAAGACAAGTGGTCAAAATAGAAAGATACTACCCAATTAGAATCAGTTGATTGTTGGCCACTAAGACAGAACGGAATCTAGTAGAAGTACACCAATGCTTCAGTCCTTCCTGCTCAGCATGGTGACCAGTGGTCAATCTGTGCCCTGGGAACGATGGGCAGGTCGTTCTGGCGTGTGTAAATAATAAATAATTCACTTGGTGCAGGCAGTATGTCTATGGATTAAAATCTATGTGTACACAGTGTCTACATGTGTTACAGCCCCACAGGAGGAGTCTACACCAAAATATTTATTAGAAGGAATTTGGTCCATACTACATCACGTTTTCCAGAGGGTAAAAAATAAAGTCCATCTATAGACATTTCACTCCCGACTCACATACTGAGTCTGGCTGAAACCTGTAAAATGTCTATAACAAAAAATGGATGGCTTAGATTTCTTGGTTATTTCAGTAGAGTAATTAACAAGCAAACTGTACAAGTACATGCAACATACAAGCTGGCCTATGTGGAACTAACATACATTATTAAATAACCTTTTGTTTCTTTTCTTCGCTTTTTCTTTCTTTATTTTCTTTTCTTTTTTTTTTTTTTTTACAAAACGTGCATGCAGCTTTGAACAGTTCCAAGTCATGCTGCTCTATCTGTGAAATCACAAAAGTGGAGGGACCCATAAAAGGAGGGAGAAGATCTCAACGCACCTGCAGAGCCTGCAGTTGGTAGCACATATACAGAAGGTCACAAGGGAATTCAAGGCCGAGAAAAACTCAGATGAAGAAAATGCAAATTGAAATTGGACTTTGTTTCATTTCCCGCCGCCCCCCCAAAAGTAAGATACTTTGCATTAAAAAAATCAAGCTTTGTGCTTGCATCGATCTCAAAGAAATGTAAATTAAAATTGGATAAAAAACATTCGTTTAGTGCAGAATATTTTGACTGGAATTTCCAGTGGAATATCAACAGCCCATATCATGCTCTTTCCGGGACAGGTGGTATGTCTACACTGAGACATGGCTGAGGAGCCCGGGCACTGCTTAAAGTGTCTGAGGCTCAAGTCCATTTCTAGTCACCATTTTGGGAAGTCAAACATATGGTTTGTACACATGAGCATACACTTGTCTTGTTTTTTTTTTTTTTTTGGATGTCAGGAAGGAAAAGGCATTACCAGGAGTGTTTCCAAGGTACCCTGATGCTGTTAGTTTAGCTCCTAGCACTAGCTGCAGGCTCGGTTCTGTAAAAGTATTCCATGCAAAACAGTGGAAAACATAAATTAATGTTTTAGAATGCAAACAGATATGCGCTTCATTCAAAAAAAGTGATGCTGTGGTTGTTTGTTTTTGGAAGATAACGTTTTGTTTTCTGGGTTTCTACACATAAAACCTTGAAGGATCATAAAGCGAAAGCTAGTGAAACCCTGCATTGGCCTCATCTTGTCTTGTTGTACACACTCTGAGGAGATGCCACAGAGACTGCTTCAGCCCTTTTTTTTTGGTGCTTTTGGAAAAAGAAAGGAAGGGTCTCTGTAAATATCACTAGGCCTGTCTGTCATGACACAGCCAAACACGAGCGGAAATAACAAATACAGTGAAAACCAAACCGAAACAAATCAAGAAAACGAAATCAACAAACAACACACAAATAAACAAAACTTGTCAACCCCAGGGAAATAACACTGCTTGTGGTTTGTGCAAAAAACCGGTACAATACAGCTTTTCACAGAGTGAGAGTTTCCAGTTCAATTTGGGATGTGTGTGTGTGTGTGTGTGTGTGTGTGTGTGTGAATTTGCAGTTTCCCCTCTCTCATTTGTCAGAAGCATCAGTGATTCTCACTAGCACGTTGACTTCCTGTATTTGATAACTGCCTTGTTCTGTCATGTGAAGCCAGGTTTTAAACAACGATAGGGACGTATTATTGAAACACGACTACCAGCAAAACACAAGTTGATTGTCTGTCTCCAACCATTCTTTCGATCATGAAATATCTTGGTTCAGATTATTATCCTGAAGGTAGAGTCTTACTGGTGTGAGTTCATTAGGACCGGATGCAGGGGGGGCCGGTGGAACTTTCCAGAGATGATTGGGAAGCCCGGCGGGTCAGGGGGGTGAGCGTGGGTTCAACCAGTGATGACGGGGGGAAGAGCTTGTACCAGCCGATGACCATGCTGGAAAGATCCAGTTCCTCCAACAAGATCTGGGCCACGCCCATAAAGCATTTGTGATCCATCCTGCCGTAGTCTCCCCAGACAATCACCTGCAGAGACAGACAACTGCAGTAAAGCCTGAGCTTCTCTCCTTCATGTGTGAACAGTTTAAAGCAAACTATTCTGTAAAAGTGAGCCAGTGAGGGAAGCGGGGGAAGTGAATATAACTAAGACCAAGGAGGTATAGTAATGAAAAGGTACTATCCTTCAGGTACTCCGAGAGACACTTCACCAGGATTTTTAGATGTGATGGAACGCAAATCACGTTTCCCTGGTCAGTGAGGGTATTGTCTACATAAACCATGTTAAAAATAAATACGCAAGTTTATGTATATATAAATTCAAAACCGTCTTTAGCAACTACGATCTAGTAAGCAAAGTGCAGGGTCACACAGATATACAAATGAAAATGTGTGCAAGCTAGGAGGGCGAAACAACCCAACTCCCTGTACCATGGGGTGCGTGGATGGTGGAGTATGAGCAAAGGATGAGAATATTCATTAAATTTCTTTTAGATTATGGACTTGTTAGTGAAGGGGCAAGTTGAACAATAATTGTAAGCTGGTGCCCTTGAGGACTTGCCTGACAATGTTGACTTGATCAGAAGGTTAATAAGTCAGTGATCTCACTGACAATTACCACCTTCTGTCTCCTTTTGGTGTCAGGTAAGATTTCCATTACACTTGCTCCAGGTTCTGTTTCCAACCCTTTAATCCCCAGTGGAGGTTCCCAAATGAACTCACTCAACTGCTTTCCACAGGCAGGGATGGTGAATCTTCCCTTTACAATTTACTGAGTAACCTTGCCAAGTTATTTAATCTCTGTGACCCTCAGACATAATCGTTAAAATGGGAATAATTGGAGTCAGAACATTTAGAAAAGGAAGCACCTAACAATGTACCTGACATTCAACCCGTCCTGAATGTTTTCTGGTCCTTTCCTTTCTTCCTCTTTGAATCCCATGTCTCACTCAATGAACTAGTATTGGCATTGGTTGTCCTGATTATCTATCTATCAATTATCTATCTATCTATCTATCATCTATTTATCTATCTACCTAGGAGAGGAAATGGATGGGAAATAGAGCAGAAGTAAAAGGAGAGGATGGAGAGAAGGAAGAAAAGGAGAGTGAAAACTAAAATCTTGTTTTCCATTAGAACCAAAAGATATTTTTGATAGTATATATTACTTATATTGTAAATGAACAATTTGGACTTTATTCTCTTCCTGTTGGACCAGCTCTTCAATGTTGATATGGATAATGGGCCTGTTACAGTGCAAAAAGTCAAACCAGCTATGACTGACCTGAAGGACTTTACCCTGTGGACTTTCGTCAAAAACCAGGGACTGTTGATACAAGGGGTCAAGGGTCTTTCGTGCAATTCTTGTCTTCTTTTTGGCTATGCAGGCCCCGTTCTCCAAAAGATACACTTTGACGTATGGAGCTGAACAAAGGTAACATTAACAGATAAGAAGTTAATCCTTCAAGTTAAATTGTTTTTATTAGAGAATGCTTCCTTAGACAAATAGAGATGCTTGTTGAAAGTTTCCCATTGATTATTTAAACCATTTAAAATTTTCAGTGTTCCATAAATTCTATCCCTTAAAACCCATATGTTACCACTAACGCCATTTTCCTCTTTTGAAGTAAATGCATGCAAAGTTATCCTAAGATTCTGACTGACTTGGTTTATGGCTGGCAATACAAAACAAGTTTATATCTTAAAGCACATTTTATATCTAAAAGCTCATCCTTTCTGTGATTAGAACTGAATTTTTATCCCGCATTTATAAATGGGCAGAAAAAAAAAAAAACTGACACAGCTAAGAAGCCATCATAACTAAACTTTGTCTTAATACAACAGGACTCTTCCTAATATTTCCTGACAGAGTAACTGTGCAAGGAAAGCCCAGATCCACTTTTATGATCCGCTTTTCTTTGTTGTTCCTTTTTTTTCGCGGTATGCGGGCCTCTCACCGCTGTGGCCCCTCCCGCCGCGGAGCACAGGCTCCGGAGATCCGCTTTTCTTTGATCCACATGAAAGAACATAGAAAAGCTGCCTTGTTAATCAATCAGATAATGAAAAAATAGAGCATGTGAAATTCAAATGCAGCCAATGTTTTGAGTTTTTGCCCATGTGAGACTCTCTTGTCCAAACGGCAACACCGCTCCTTACCAGGTGTGGATTTGGATCCAGGCTTTTGCGTGAGGCTTCGTGCTCTAATCACTTCAACTTCTAATTGGCCTTTTTTATCCTCCATTCCAATTTGTATATCACCTGTGAGTGGAGGAAGCAAAATGTTTCAGCTTCTTTGCAGTCACATGCAGTTAAAAAAATAGAGGTCCATAAGAGACTCCAAATTTCATGATCTTCATAAATAACTAATATTTTGAGCTCCCCTATACCATTTTCTTTCCCTACCTCCAAATCAGGTTTCGAAATGTTTCTCTTCATTTTTCTGGTGCTGATCTAACTTATGGGAGTCTCATACTGGTTTACAAATTACTTAACTGCAACAATACTGAAGCATTTAAGTGATTCTTGTACTCTAATAAGATTTCTTATCCTTTATGTCATCTATTATATAATACTTCTTAATAAGAAGTACAATTATCTGTGTTTCCATTATCTAGAGAAAACCTCCATTAATGTTTTGGTAAATATCCTAGCAATTTCACAAGTTCATTCATTCTTTCCTCCTTCTTCCCTTCCTTTCCTCCCTCCCTCCCTCCCTCCCTCCCTTCCTTCTTTATCTCTCTATCACTATATCTATGTGTCAATCTAACCATCTCTATCTCTCTAACTATACGTGTATCTATGTATCTATCTATGCATCTATGTATCTATGTATCTATCTATATATCTATCTATCTATCCACCATGACCATATAGCCTCAATTTATTGACTGTATGAACCACTGAATGGGCATGTCATTACCTATTTAACCAGATCCCTCTGGATGGAAATACAGGTTATCTACATTGCTGTCATCATAAGCAGCATTAGAATGAACAGCTTTATAAAGAATTTTTGCACCCTTGAGCATTTTTGCATTTCTTGAGCATAAATTCCCAGATTTTAAATTGTTAGGTCTAATTGAAGGGACATTTAAAAATGCCATGTATATTGCCAACATCCTTTAGAAAGGTTGTGCCAGTTTGTACTGTGACCAGAAGAATCTGTCTTTCCCATTTCCCACAGCCCACTAATACTGTTATGAGCAACATGCCTACTTTTTGCCAATCTGACATTCAAAAAGTTATAAGTAGAATTTCTTTGATTATTAGGGAGGTTGAACATATTTCTAAATATTTTCAATTTTTATTCCTTCTTTTGTATTGCCTGTTTATGTCCTTTACCTATTTTTATAAGATGCTCAACTTTTTCTGAACGATACGATACTTTATCCCCGAAAACGTTAAATATAATTATTTCTAAGTTGTTGTTTTTTTTGTTTTTGCTTTTTGCGCGGACCTCTCACTGTTGTGGCCTCTCCCGTTGCGGAGCACAGGCTCCTGACGCGCAGGCTCAGCGGCCATGGCTCACGGGCCCAGCCGCTCCGTGGCATGTGGGATCTTCGCGGACCGGGGCACGAACCCGCGTCCGCTGCATTGGCAGGCGGACTCTCAACGACTGCGCCACCAGGGAAGCCCTCTAAATTGTTTTTAGTTGGTTGAATCATCTCTACTTTCTCAGTTGTGAACTCCTTTTACTTGCCTGGTCCATTGATCAATGCTGTGGTTCTGAATTGTTTATCAGCTTATCGTTTATTGTTTATAATAATTCTGTTTCAGACCTTAGCTCCTGGACTCTTGGGTTTTTGTTTTTGTTTTAATCACATACACACATAGTTTAAAGAGTCAAACTGTTCTCTAAGACTTGTTATTAGTATAAAATATTCCCGGCCTTTCTCTCAACCTCTTGCCTTCCAAAGGTCACTGTTTTCAAAATTCTCAGTATTTTAACTGATTTATTTTTTACTTTTTGGCATTTGCATCCCTATCTCTAAATACCGTACATATATTTTCCTTTTTTCTTCAGTTTTAGATATCATTATTGACCCCCAATTTTGCTCTCTCTCACTGCTTCCTACCCCCACCATATACTTGACATTTTCTGTCATCCTCTTCTCCCAATATTAATATTTATATTATGATTAGGTAACATTATTTGTAGCCGAGTGAACTGGAGTACCATGATGACTTCTCATTTCTTAGACTCTCTTCTTCTTTCCTACACCCACTAAGTGTCTTTTAAAAAGCCCTTGCTGACATTTTTATGGATGTATCACTGATTCAACCCCTTACTCTCTCCTGGTTGTTTATCTCTTCCATAAAATCAAGTATATCAGATGTTCTATAGATTCTGTCTTATGAATCTGACATGCTATCGATACAGCTTGGACAGGTTGCTTATAAAGCCCGTTGCAGCTGTTTTATTACATTTTCCTTCACTACCGTCCTGGGTATCCCACCCATTGCTCTCTTGTGTGGAAGCATTTATTTACTGGATGTCATATTCCTCTTTTTTCGTTCACAATTTGTACATTCATTTAGTTCATGTTGTTGAAGTATATCCTCCAATAGCTTTCCGAGCAATGTTGGGTATAAGGAAAATGTTTTGAGGCCATTCCTGTCTGAATATGTGTTTATTCTAGCCTCATACTTACTTGATGATTTGACTGGCAATTTTAGTCTCCATTGGAAATCAATTGTTACCCAGAATTTCGAAGGCCATGCTCATCTTCTGGATTCCAGTATTATTATTATTATTATTATTAATTTATTTTTTTTGCGGTACGTGGGCCTCTCACAGCTGTGGCCTCTCCTGTTGAGGAGCACAGGCTCCGGACGCACAGGCTCAGCGGCCATGGCTCACGGGCCCAGCCGCTCCACGGCATGTGGGATCTTCCCAGACCGGGGCACGAACCGTGTCCCCTGCATCGGCAGGTTGGACTCTCAACCACTGCGCCACCAGGGAAGCCCCCAGTATTATTATTGAAGAGTCCAATGAGAAGCAGAGCTTTGATAGTCTGCATAAAATTATTTTTCCTCTTAGGAAACTTGTGGGGTGTTTGGGGTGTTGTATCAACCTCTGGTGCTGTAAAACCTCACGGTGATGTCTTTGTGTTGACCTATTCTCATGCGTTTTGCTGACTACTCTATGGGTTCTTTCAAGCTGGAATCTCATGTTCTTCAGGAAATACCTATCTCACATGTTGCATACAATTTTCTCCATTTATCATCTTTTTAAACTTTACATATGGCATATTTTGCTAGTAGACGTTTATCTGGCTTTGGTCTGGAAGTTCTTTCCCACTCCAAGAGTATAGAAACATTAATTTAAGCGATTTTCAGTATTTTCCAGTGTCTTTCTACACCCCGTTTCTCCTTTACAATTGAGTCCAAATTTTTTAAAAAATTAATTAATTTGTTTTCGGCTGCGTTGGGTCTTCGTTGCTGCGCGCGGGCTTTCTCTAGTTGCGGCGAGCAGGGGCTACTCCCCGTTGCGGTGCGCGGGCTTCTCATTGCGGTGGCTTCTCTTGTTGCAGAGCACGGGCTATAGGCACGCAGGTTTCGGTAGTTGTGGCTTGCGGGCTGTAGAGCGCAGGCTCAGTAGTTGTGGCGCATGGGCTTAGCTGCTCTGCGGCATGTGGAATCTTCCCGGACCAGGGCTCGAACCTGTGTCCCCTACACTGGCAGGCAGATTCTCAACCACCGCGCCACCAGGGAAGCCCCCCAAGCATTATTTTTTTTTAAGTTCTGAAGTAGGGAGGTAATTTCATTAATATTTTTTTGCATAGCTAGACACTTATGCCAATCTCCTTGATTGAATAATCCATCGTTTTTTCCGTGCTATAAAATTCTACCCTTCTCCTACATTTGGACTTACTGTAGACTCTCTGTCTTAAAAGAATTTTGATAATTCAGAGATTAATGACTAACTTTATTCACTTTGCATATCTCAAGTTAGAAAAATGCATTAGAAATTAGAATAGTCATTTGAAACCAGCAACACCTGAGCTAAAATGTTGCTTCTCTCTTGTATTACTATTATGCTACTTTATTATATTATTATTATTTTTTATTATGTTACTTTAGATGATCTTATCAAGCATGAAACATCAGTTTAACTACAGAAAAAAATTATTCTTACCCATTGCAGGGGTGGCGAGGGTTTGGCGGCCAACAAGCTGGGCGGGTCCCAGTCCATCGAGAAAATCACTGAATTGACTATCCGCTCCTAGTCTCACTCCAGGAAATATTAAGCTATTACCAAAAGGACAAAAATCAAGACATTAGATCTTCTAGAATTCTTTTCATTAGCTTCCATTAGATGACGAGTTCTGGTCATGAATCAAACAGTACTTAGGCAATCGGTTTACTTACTGATTCTTTGTATTTCCTCTGAACCAAGCCCACGAAGCCCAGCACTGATTGCGAAAAGGTCTAAACTATCAATTTAAGACCTGATGTCGTTACATAGTATTGAGCAGAGTTCCCTGTGCTATACAGTAGGTCCTTGCTGGTTATCCATTTTAAATATAGCAGTGTGTACGTGTCAATCCCAAATTACCAGTTATCCCTCCCCTGCCTCCCTCCCTAAGTTCACCTGAAACTAACACAACATTGTTAATCAACTATACTCCAATAAAAAATAAAAAGTTTAAAAAAAGACCTGATGTTCTATTCAGGAGAGCTCAGTCATAGTTTTTAATGTAGTAATTTTTCTGCACACTTTACAAATACAAATCCCTATGTAAATGTATCACTGACGTAAGATACGAGGTGCAAAATTTTATGTCATGAACTAATACATAAATAATTGCTCATGAGCATTAAGTAACATTAATGCTAAATGTTAAGAAATGGCTAATAATTTCTTGAATATAGCATAGTACAAATTCTTATTTACAAATCAAAATGTTTAATTTCTTCATTTTTGAAAGAATTAAAATTTCATATTACCTGAGATTTTTATTTAATTCAAATGGAAATGAATTGGTTAACGTAGGTCTATTTCTCACAACACCAGGACTGCTTGGAGCCCCAGGCTACAGGCTCTCCCAGAGTAGTGACTGTGCTCTTGTTTACTGACACCTCCTGGGTAACAAGAACCAGGCTTGTTACATAGTTGGACTTCAATAAGTATTTTTTTGAATAAACAGGTTTCTATAAGGATTGATTGTTTCCAGTGTGCTTTCACACATATTATTTCTTCACAATCAAAGGAATTAGGGTATTAATTATTATCCCATCTAGAGACTATAAAATAAATCTATGAGAGGTTAAGTGGCTTATTCATGGTAAATATTATTAGGTTTGTTAATTTTTACTTTTTTCAAATTTTTATTGGAGTAGAGTTGATTTACAATGTTGTGTTAGTTTCAGGTGTACAGCAAAGTGGATCAGTTATACATAACACGTATATCCACTCTTTTTAAGATTCTTTTCCCATATAGGCCATTACAGAGTATTGAGTAGAGTTCCCTGTGCTATACAGTAGGTCCTTATTAGTTATCTATTGCATATACAGTACTGTGTATATGTCAATCCCAATCTAGATTCGTTAATTTTTATATCCGAAAATAGTGTCTCTAGTTTTCTAGTTGTAGATTGCTTCATAATACTTCAGCAAATATTGGTACTTTGTCAGCAAGTTTAACTACATAACATCATGCCTGCTGATTTTTGTTCTTGGCTGTATCTTGCTGGGAGGACGCATATCACTCATTGGAGCAGATAAAGGGATTCACTAGTTTTAGGAATGGGAAAGCCTAGCATGAACATTAACTTGGCAGAATGTGCTTCATTTTCTGAACAGAATAGAAAAATGCCAGTAAAGTAAAATAAATCGTTAATATTAATTAGTAAAAGATATTTGAATGGTAATAAATAATTACGGAAAACTTGTACATGGTCAATCCCCAAGTAACCCACCGTAGGATACTAATTACTTGTTATCTATCATCTTAGTAAAAGTTCAATTTTACCAGAAAAATTCTCAAGCACCGGAAAATGCAGGTTTTGTGCAAGATCTAGATGAAATGGTAAAAATCATGTCAAGTAACCAAAACAAAATTCTAGTTATATTTTTTCAAAATTAATTAATTTCAGGATTAACTAAAATTCTTTAATCAGAAAAATAATGAAGCAGATAGCTCCTGGGCCTTTTTTCCTAAGGTAAAAATGAATTTGTGATGTTTTAAAAACAAGAAGTTTGAGGTTGCTATTATGAGAACGTTAGACTTACAACAACTTAGAGCCCAAAATAGTTTGGAGAAAAGTAGGAATACGGGCAATTAGTTCCACACCTCTAAGTTTTAATTCAGATTTTGGTAACTGGGCCAGACAATGAATTTCCCATATGAAAGAATCCGTTCAATATGGCATTTCTACAATAAACATCCGGTCATGGTCAGTTTATTCACGTTCACCCGCCCATTTCTTCATCCCTTTGAAATGTCTGTGTGACCAGGGGCAGAGGTGTGTCCGTGTGTGTGTGTGTGTGTGTGTGTGTGTGTGTGTGTGTGTGTGTGTGTGTGTGTGTGTGTGTGTGTGTGTATTATCCAAAGAGGTCAGGCTGTTTTCAAGTGGATGGTTGACCTCCTGGCTGTATAAGGAAGCTGCAGGATCACCCTGGCGGCCTTGTTGACTGCCCTGTGACTGCAGGACCCTTGGCCCCGGGCCACGTGGGTGTGCAGAAGTCTCTTACTTTCCCTCGGAGCTGTAACTGTTGATGCTGCCGTCCGTAGACTCCCGGCTCGGCTGCCTCACCATCTTTCTCATCTCGGCTGCCATGCCCGTCTCTGTGCTTCTCTGGATGGTGCTTTTTAACTTCTTGTGGCCTGACTCTGACAGGAGAGAGTAAAAGAAACTCTAAGTTTGTTTTAGACGATTCCCCCTGAATATCGATTGATTCCGCAAGTACGATAGTTAATTATGCATATAATTAAAAATCTACGCAGAAAAGTAGTGTCCAAGAGAATACTCTGATTAATTAAATCTCTTTGCCAAAGGATGCTTTGGACAAGGGGGGAGCAGTGGAAGGCAGACCAGCTGTCTGTATCCCAATGAGGCAAAATGCACTCCTTGTACTACTGCTGCTGAAGTTGTCAACTTCAGTGAAAAACTGGATTTTGCACGAACTGTTCTGTGGAACCTAACAGGTTTCTCCTAATCAGGGATGCTCCAGCTGCATAGCGACAAACCTAAATGAATGGACCATGTCCTTTAAAAGAGAAGAGGCACTTGGAACTCAGCGTGAAAAATACCGCTGTGTTGGTACTGCCAGTCCTCACAAAGAAAAAAAAAGCAGCACTTTATTTAAAGATTTTTGCAACACCGTAACATAGACGATCTCATCTGACATGACACAGAGGTAACCTATGTAGGCAGAACAGGTACTATCTTAATTCCAGGCTTCGCAGCTATGCGTGGCCTTTCGACCCAGCTGTAGCCTTCTGACAGCAGTTTTGGGCTGCCTCTCTTTTTGCACTGTGAATCATACTGGCTGATTATTTCCTTGATAAACTCTAAGTTCAGAGCAACTTTCTTGAGCCCCTTTGAAATGCACGAGCCAGTATACTATTCATAGCAAGGATATGGAATTCTAAAACATTTATTTGATTAGAGCAATATCGAAAGGTTAGACAAACCGTTAGACTTTTACAACCTGCCATGCTTTTTCTACCTACACATTCTATATGCATTTCTCGTTTTCTTTCCATTTTATTTTCACATAGTATCATTTAATACCCATGAATGATATATGAAACATGCTCTATGTACATAACCACATCCATAAAATACATACATATGTGTATACATATAACCTTTTCAGTCCTCATAAAACCCCTGTGAAGAAGATGCCTAAAAACATTCCTAAATAAACTGTATGAAAAATGAACGTTTTCCTCTCATTTTGGGTCACTGCAACACTTTTGTAAATTGTCTAACAAAAGATGTCGTGGCTTATATCCTATGGACTCAATGTGGAATATTCTCTATATAACAGCCATGCTGCGTAAATTGGAACATGTCACTCCCTTCTCAAGATCTTCTGATGGTTTATCAATCAAAATTAAAAGAAAGTCCAAACTGTTATCATGGCTCCAAAATGCATATGATCGGGTCCCTGGTTGCCTCTCAGACCTTCCCTCCCCCATCCCACGTGGTCACTGTCCTTTCCTCAACGCTGCCTTCCTTGCATTTGCTTGGACACCCCAAGCATGCTGCTTCTGGGTGCTTTGCCCCGAGTCTGTCCTTCTGATTTTCTTGTTTATTCAGGGCTCTGCTCCAACATCACCTCCTCAGGGAGGCTTTTTCTTATCCTCATCATTCTTTATCCCCTTGCCACACTTTATATTTCTTCATGACGCTGCTCCGTCTGCTAGTAAAGCTTCATTTGTTTGTTTGTTGTTGTTTCACCAATTTGAAATTAATTTCTACAAGGAGGGGGACGTGGGGAATATCCCTCACCGTTATCCTTAGTATCTCGAACAGTGGTATGAGTCACAGCTCTAACAAGAAAGTGCATTTTCTCATCCCACTAAACACAATTATACAATACGAACAGGTCTATATTCTTTTAAAGATGGTACTGTTTCATTGTATGGTTATGTGGCATCACAATTAAACCATCTCTTTACTGATGAGCATTTGGGATGTTTCCAGTGGTTACAGGAGTCTTTATAGAGTACATTTTTAGAAATTGAAATGCTAGTGAATGGGTAGGAATCTGTTTGATCTTATTAACTGTTTCTAACTTGCCGTTTAGAAACCTTGCAGCAACCTTCCCATGGACGTACCCATTTTCTCGCCTATGGCTCTGGACTCTCCACCTGTCCTCTTTCTGGTCTCTGTGTTGCTCACTGGACGTGTCACTGTAGAATCTGTACACTTCCTCGAGGCAGGGACTTCACCTTTGGCCACTCTGGGTGCTGTTTAGCTTAGTTTGCGTGTTTATTTATGTGTATCCTGTGCCTCCTTCTTACATGTAGCTCCTGTATGAAGTCACCGTGTAGAGCAATATTCCATCCCTGCGTGCATATTGGCCGCACCCCACCTGAGGGGAAGGGGCAAGCTCCCAGGGCGTATGACCCAAGTGAGCCAACTAGAATCGTGAAAAATGTTTACCCCAGGCAGCCTGAGGCAATAAACGAGGGCAGAACACCAAATTCTATTGAAAATCATGAGGTTGACAGCTAGAAAAACGAGGGCAAATTTTAAATCTATATGGTGGGGGAATACTGAAAACTGGAGAGAAACAGTTAAGAGAATCAGCTGCAAGGGGTTCAGGTTAGAGTATCTGTTCATTCAGTTGTTCATTTATTTACCCATCCATGCATCCATCCATCCAACAAATATTTACTAAGCACCAACCAGGTGTCCCACACTGTTCTAGGTGCTGGGTATATACTGATGAGTGACAGGTTTTCTGCCGTCATGGAGCTTACATATGTGTGTGTATACAAGCAAGGCAATGATCAAATCAACAAATATACGTAATAAGCCTGGTAATCTGTGCTACAGATAAAAATAGGCAGGAGAAGGGGGATGGAGAGTGTCGGGCGCAGAGCAGCAATGGTTTTATTAAAAAGGGGGTCAAGGTCTCATCAAGCATCGGTCTGGAGGACGTGAAGGGACTGGATGGTGGCCCCCACGGCTGGGTTGGTCCTGGTGGCTGTACTGGGGAGGCTGAGTGACGATGGTCAGGAGGGGCCGCTGTCTGGTCAGCAGCCCCCAGTCCTCAGGTTTCCTCTGCAGTGTTTCCGGTGCTGGTTCTGAGTCCGGCCAGGAGGCTCTGTGTGCCTGGCCATCCAGATGGTGGGGAGAGGCTGTCAGAGCCTGGCCTCTCCTGCATTTCCTAACACCTGTTACACGTGGTTGTCATGACATACGTGTTCAATGAATGAAAAGAAAAAATTTAAAAGTGAAGAGTTCTTTATCAATTTGTATTTTTAATGGCGATATCAAGTTTTCTCAAAGAAACGTGTATCTACAGGGTGTTCCCGAATCCTTACAGCAGTTTTAAACCTTCCTAGCTTTCAAAATGTAAGTGCTACACACTTTGCAAAACCATCATTTAAGAGGTCGGTTACTGCACTTTCTTTTATACTTATTTAATTTTGTGGATTTGAGTAATAGTTTTTCATTTTAACGTTTTTGTTTTAGTCCTTCTGAAGATGGCAATCATGGGCCGTTACCTCTCGTCTTACTCATGTTAATAGATATGCATCACAAGAGCTCTGATGCACTAGACAATTGTAGAAGGCCCGGGTAACAGCTGGGGAAACAATTCCAGCCATGAATCTGTCTGATTTATATTCCAAGGGCTCTCTTATTATCCGGAATGTAAGGGCTGGAAGGAACATTGTTATATAGATGTGGAAACTGTACGTTTGGAGAAGTATAATTCATGCAGCAAATATCTGTCCAGCACTTGCACTGGTCCTTGCCTTTTCTGGACGCTGGTGATACAGCAGTGATCACAACCGACACGAACCTCTGCCTGATGGAGCTTACATTCTAGTGGGAACAAAGGCTTGTTCAGCATGCCCCTCGTTAGCCCAGAAGCTGGATGAGAAACCTGATGTTCTGAACCACAGTCTTGTGATCATTCCATTACACCACAGTTTAGGAAAACACAGCGTCTGATCTGATTAATTTTACAAACAGAGCAATAGTTTAGCTACACAGATATTTTCATGTATACATTTTCATAAGGGCTTACAAGTTCATCTGAAAACATTGTTAGAATCACAAATATTCTATACAAGTGTATATAATTATTTGTATTCATCTCCCTATAATTATAGCATATATAATATGTTACATATGTCATTTTTAATACCAATATAATGTATTAAACCATTAAATGTTACATATGTCATTTTTAATACCAATATAATGTATTAAACCATTAAATATGTTACATATGTCATTTTTAATACCAATATAATGTATTATAATATAATATATAATATTATATTATATATATTATATATTATATATATTATATTATATTATAAATATAATATATAATTATAATATAATACCAATATAATGTATTAAACCATTAAATATTAGAAAATACTGTTATGTCTGTTCAAGATACCACCAGTATTTAATAATTACTTGTATCCACTGAAGAATCATTAACCAGATAAAGACATGAAGTTTGCTCTCAAATGATGTCATGAAACCTTTGACCTGAAACTTCTGTCCTAAGTACTATACAAAGAACAAAAGGATTAGAAAACTTGTACATTCACAAACACACAAAAATCAGTAAAATCCAATTATTGGGGGTAAGTATTTTACACATGCTTTAGAAGAGCAGATTTTCTCTCACAGAGGGTTCCAAAATGTGTCCTATTTATATATGAACTCTCCATTTTCATATTTAGAGATGCTACATTTAGAAACAACTTATTGACTTATTAATTCATTCTATAAATGCTCATTAAGCACCAAGGGCCTATAATCTAACAGGCATCGTTCTAGGTGTTGGAGCTACGCCAGTAATAAGACAGGATATCACATACCATAAATAACTGAAACAGGTCGGGTAACATGATAATTTTCGACAAATATCACATGACATCACTTACATGTGGACTCTGACAAAAAAGATACAAATGAACTCATTTACAAAACAAAAATAGACTCACAGACATAGAAAGCAAACTTAGGGTTGCCAAAGGGGGAAGGGGGAGGGATAAATCAGGAGTTTGGGAGTAACATATACACACTACTATATATAAAATAGATAAACACCAAGGACCTACTGTATAGCACAGGGAACTCTACTCAGTATCTTGTAATAACCTATCATGGAAAAGAATTTGAAAAAGAATAAATAGGTATATAGATAGATAGGTATATGTATAACTGAATCACTCTGCTGTACACCTGAAACTGACATGATATTGTAAATCAACTATACTTCAATTAAAAAATAAAGATAGCATAAATTAATATAACTTAATAATATAAATTATCGTTTTAAAAATGATAATTTTAGATACTGGTAATCATCATAAAAAAATAAAGAAGAGCCGGTCTCAGTCCAGTGAATTCCTTTTGATCAGCTGGGCGGGGGAGGCCACTTGTAGAAAAGGAGGCCGCCGTGCAAGGGTCTGAAGGAAGGATATTCCAGGCAGAGGAGTAAGAGGCGGACCCTGAGGAGGGCCTGACCTCCCCTGGCGGGTCTGAGACGTGCGCGGGGAGAGGCTGGCAGGGAAGAGGCTGGCGGAGCAGCCCCGTGGGCGGCCGCGGGGACTCTGCGCTGACCGTGACGCGAAACCAAGGCGAGGGTCACGGTCTGATCTCCCTTCTCCAAGGGCCGCTCGAGCTGCTGTGTGGGAATGAACTGCAAGAGTAGGAGTGGAAGAAGCAGGGGACGGGGAAGCTTTCCTACCTAAGGAGAGAGAACACGGCGGTCGCGGTCGCGGCTGGGGGAGCCGCAGTGATACGCGGGGAGGGGCTTTGAGCTTGTCCTGCGGTGGAGCTGACAGCCCGAGCGCGCTCTGGTCCAGGAAAACTGGAACAATCACGAGCGTCTAGGTTTTCGGTTAGGATAACTAGTTGGATGACGGTGCCACTTACTGGAAAGGGAGAGGAACTCGTTGTAGGGGGTCGAAATTCTGAGTTCTCTGGTGGACGTTCGCGGGGGGGGGGGGGTCCCCGAGACAGCGGCGCGGGGAGTAAAGCAGGAAGAAGATGTACAAGTCCAGGCACGAGAGTCAGCTCAAGGCTGGAGAGGTTGGGAGGCAGCAGACAGACAGACAGGACGCACCGGCATGGGCATGCAAGTGGGATAAAGACCTGAGGCGCCAGTGTTTAACAGGGAGGCAGCGCAGCGGAGCCCGGGGTACATCCACATTTAAAGGTCTAGAAGAAAATCAAGGCTGCTAAGGGGTCTCCAAGGGAAGACCTTTTAAGGTTCGGAGAAAAAGAGGTACGTGTCGCGGTGCGCAAATCAGAAGAGTGAAGTGTTACAGGAAGTAAAATCATTAAGGCTCGATTACTACTTAGAACTTCAGTACGGAGCAGACACACAGACACGATAACGGTGCCTGCCTCCATGGGTATCGCTGATTTCGAGGGGGCCTGGGGGCCTGAGGGGAAGCATCAATTAGAAGACAGGGCGAGAGATGAGACTGCAGAGCAGCGCCTGGCCCGTTTCCAAAAGGTTTGCAGTCATTGAGAGACAGTATCTGGAGAGTCACATAGGATGAGAGCAGGTTGTCTATTTTATAAGTCGTGTGGTATCAGAGCTTGTTTCTATGCAGGGGGGAATTGACAAATGCCCAGGATGAAACACAACAGTTCCGGGTCTAATATTATTGGTTGGAGAGGTGGATAAAGATAGATCATGTCCGATAAATCATCTTTCAGTCAGAGCGGTCTCTAATGCCAAACGAATAGTCAATTCCATCCATCAACTGGAAGAATCAGTAAAAGAATACCACCTAATGGATTAAACAATTGGAGTCCAAAAGATAAAAGTAATAATGTCCTGTCAAGTCACACAGAGAAACCTACAGAGTAAGTGCCCCTTTCTGGTGACCCTGAAAGTAACAAATGAGGTCAGCGATAAGATTTACTTTTTTATATGTACAGTGACAAAATTCAGTTATTTTTAACAGAAAAGTTGTTGTGGATAATCTGATATGTTTTGTTCATTCACTCCTTTATTGACTGATTCAAGGAACCGTTTCCTGAGCGCTTCGGGCCAGTGCTGTGTATATAAACGTAGAGAGGAAAGAGGCCCTGATTCCAAGCAGCTCGCGGCCTCGTAGGAGCGACTGGCAAGTACATGTTTAATTGTGATTCAGTGTAAGTGCAACACGGAGGATTTATTTTGTATCTATTTGGCTTTAGGTATTTACCTTACGTAAATCCAATAATACAGAGAGAGGACGAGAGGGCAAGAAAGAGAACAGTTTAAACTGTGAGGGGTGTCTGCGGCTTGCTCTGCCACTGGATGAGCACATAACCTAGCAGAATCAGGAGGTGAGAAATGCAGACGTTCTCTTCCTTCACTTTATTTCAGTTCCTGGGGAGAATTCCAGAGTTTATGATGAGCTCTAAAATCGGCTGCCTAAACACAAACCAACTACTTCATCTGCTGCGCAGACAAAGCAGCAGCAAAACAATCCGACTGACAGGACTGGACTCCCTGAGACACTGCAGGTTGGAATCCAAGGGATTTTCAACGGAAATTTTAACTCCATGCCGATGGTGAAGGGGGATTTATATTTCAGGCCAAGAGAGCAGCATATGTAAAGGTCCTTGAGAGGGATGCATTTTCAGGTTGACCCGAGTTCAGTGAGTGGTGGGTGCAGCCCGGGAGGCCCTCACGTGGCCTCCGACCTGATGCTCTCAGGATGCATGGTTAGGTACCATTGGGGCGGCTGTTATATGAGTATTGATGTTATATTCGTACGGATTCTTATTGACCTCGAGGTCTTGGTCCTCCCAGTGCCAGCATTAACCACACACAGCTGTGTGTACTTTGTATTATGTACAACACACCACAGATCTCCAGAGACCATTCTTTACAAGAAAAGACCCAGCAATTCTGTTGGTGTCAGATGCTTTCAGTGTCCACATAGTCGGAAAGTTTTATTAGGCAGTCGGTTCCAACAGTGCCATAGTAGGGTTTTTGGGTAATTTTTAAACAAACAAACAAAAATGTTCCTTTTGTGCTGGGCCAAGGTTCTTGATTATATTTCATCCCATGCAAGATAAGTACAACTTGTAAAAGTTTCATAGGTCTGAAGAATATTTTTAGAACATCGCATGAGGGTTCTTGGACTTTTATGGTTTCCCTCATTCATTCTCCCGTTTAATGCTACAAGCCATAACGTCTACTGTTTCTCTTTCCTCTTCCCATTTTCCAAAGAGGTTTATAATGAAAGATACACAGTGCTCAAAAAGCTAAAAATAGGATGGTTCAGAATCTTTTTGTGAGATGGATGGAATAAGTGCCCTTGATGAGATTTTCAGAATTCTTCCAGTCTTTCCCAGTGATGTAGCCAAGCTCCCTTATTCCATTCCCATAACCCGAAAGAGGCAAGGTGTTTCCTTTGCCGCCACACACCTTAAGTTCTCTGCAGATATGGCTTTAGAAAAGGGGCTGGTCCGTGCTGATCACTGACCTTTGCTTTCCAGCCCATCTGTGGCTAACAGCTGTTCTCTGGTGAGAAGCCCGCATCGTTCTGACTGCCCAGAACACCTGCCGTCAGACCTGCTTACTCCACTCACCATACTGAGCTTTCCAGGAAAACATTCGCTACTGCGACCTCAGCCTTTCCTCTTGCTCAGCTGGTGAAAACGTGAGCAACACCAAGTCCAAGATGGGCTTTTAAATAATCTGCATATTAAATTTAATAAGGCTGCCCCCAAATATTTAGGTAAAGAGGTGGACAGTCACAGAAACACACCACCTGCTCCCCATCCTGTTCTGGCCAGAAGCGTCAGGGAGGAGCATTCACGTGCTGGACACCTCACTGCTGCAAACCGCTTGGTGTTACAGCCTCCATTTTCCCAAAGTGTGTCCGTGGCCTGGACTGAACTGCATCCCACTTCCCACCCCCTGCCCCCAATTCATAGGTTGAAGTCCTAACCCTCAGCTCCTTACAGGACGACTGTGTTTGGAGATACGACCTTCAAAGAGGTGATTAAGTTAAAATCAGCCCCCTAAGGAGGCCGTAATCCCACGTGACTGGTGTCCTTACAAGGAGAGATCAGGACGCACAGAGAGGCCACGATGCCCAAAGGCAGCAAGACGGCGGCCACCTGCAAACTGAGGAGAGAGGCCTCAGGGGACACCGCACCTTGATCCTGGACGTCCAGCCCCTAGAACCGTGAGAGTATAAATTTCTGTTATTTGAACCACCCAGTCTGTGATATTTCATTATGGCAGCCCGAGCAAACCAATACATCTAGGGAGTGGATACTGTATAAGGTCATCTTCTTGTTCAATAAATGTGATGATTTAAATACAAGTTAAAGCGCCTGGGGATACATAATCACCTAATTTGTCTGAGGATGAGATTAAGCCCCCAGTACTGGGATGGACTTACTGCAGCTTGTCTTGATTAAAAAGTGATCTGAAGCAGCGGTCCCTGACCTTTTCGGCACCAGGGACCGGTTTCATGGAAGACAATTTTTCCACGGGGGTTGGGGTCGGTTCAGGCGGTACTGGCAGCAATGGGGAGCCATGGGGAGCAGCAGATGAAGCTTCTCTCGCCTGCCTGCTGCTGACCTCCTGCTGTGCGGCCTGGTTCCTACCAGGCCGTGGACCGGTACTGGTCCGTGGCCCGGGGCTTGGGGGCCCCTGGTCTGAAGTATTACATGGATATGCCTAAATTGTTTATTAACAACTCAATGTTCAGAAAATAAGGCCTCAAATTTATTTGCGACTGACGAGGGATTAATCTCCAAAATATACCAACAGGTCATGCAGCTCAATATCAAACAAACAACCCAACCAAAAAATGGGCAGAAGATCTAAATAGACATTTCTCCAAAGGAGACATACAGATGGCCAAGAAGCACCTGAAAAGATGCTCAACATCACTCACTAGTTATTAGAGAAATGCAAATCAAAACTACACTGAGGGGCTTCCCTGGTGGCACAGTGGTTGAGAGTCCACTTGCCGATGCAGGGGACACGGGTTCGTGCCCCGGTCTGGGAGGATCCCACATGCCGCAGAGCGGCTGGGCCCGTGAGCCATGGCCGCTGAGCCTGCACGTCCGGAGCCTGTGCTCCGCAACAGGAGAGGCCACAGCAGTGAGAGGCCCGTGTACCGCAAAAAAAACACAAAAAAAACAAAACTACAATGAGGTATCACCTCACACCAGTCAGAATGGTCATCATCAAAAAGTCTATAAACAATAAACGCTGGAGAGGATGTGGAGAAAAGGGAACCCTCCTACACTGTTGGTGGGAAGGTAAATTGCTATAGCCCCTATGGAGAACATTCTGGAGGTTCCTTAAAAAACTGAAAATAGAGCTACCATATGATCCAGCAATCTCACTCCTGGGCATATATTCAGATAAAACTATAATTTAGAAAGATACATGCAACCCTATGTTCATTGCAGAACTATGTACAATAGCCAAGACATGGAAACAATCTAAATGTCCATCGACAGATGAATGGATAAAGCAGATGTGGCACATGTACACAATGGAATACTACTCAGCCATACAAAAGAATGAAATAATGCCATTTGCAGCGACACAGATGGACCTAGAGATGATCATATTAAGTGAATAAGTCAGACAGAGAAAGACAAGTACCATATGGTATCACTTAAGCGTGGAATCTAAAAAAACGATACAAATGAACTTATATACAAAACAGAAATAGACCCACAGTCATAGAAAGCAAACTTATGGTTACCAAAGGGGAAAGGTGGGGAGCGATAAATTAGGAGGTTGGGATGGACTTGTACACACTACTGTGTATAAAATAGATAACCAACAAGGACCTACTGTATAGCACAGGGAACTCTACTCAATATTCTGTAACAACCTAAATGGGAAAAGAATCTGAAACAGAATAGAGATATATGTATACGTATAACTGAATCAATTCGCTCTACACCTGAAATAACACAACATAAATCAACTATACTCCAATATAAAATAAAAATTAAAAACAAAGAATGAGCAAATACAGTAAAAGTCCTCCTAGACAAAAAATACCAAAACCAAACCAAACCCCCAAAAAACCAATTTGATGCTTAGAAAATAAAGCCTCAGATTTATTTGCCCAGGAGTAAAATACATCACATTTAGATCAAATCCATTTTTTAACTCTTCTTTGTTCTAAATTAACACTTTAATTGAAGCTGGATTTTACTTATTGAGTGTAAACCTAGAATAGCTACTTAACTGTCTGCCATCCTGACTGTAAAAATACAACAATACTTCAGGCTGAAACCTACTAAAAAGCAAATGTTTTATTGCATGTTTCAGGTTTTTCCTCAAAAAAACAGAAGTTTAAACTCAAGGTACTACTATTTAGGGAATCTTTCCTCTCTTCCAGTTTCCAAAGGCAGCCTAATACACTCCACGTTGGTTGGATCGGAAATGGTTTGAGGGGCAGCTCTGGAGTCAGACCATCTGGATTCAGGTCCCAGCCCCACCCCGTATTAGTTCTGAGCCTGTAGGCGGTTTACTTAGTCTCTCGGTGTCTCCCTTTCCTCCTCTATGAAATGGGGGGATTGTCTTGGGCAGTAAATGAGACGATCAGGTAAAGCTCTAGGGTCGGTTCCCAGCACTATTGAAGTTACCTACTCTTACCCTGTAAGACCTCAAGGTATTTGGCATAGATTAGGTCTCCAAGCTGAATGACTCTAATTCCCCGTGTTCAACTCAAAGCACAGCTTTCTGTATCTTTCACATATTTAACTCAAAATGCTCTTTAGAATGAAGCATAAGTAAGTGGCAACATGTCACAGAGACTCTTCATGCCCCAAGAATCCATCCTTACCCTTCTCTCCAGTGATAGAACTTCCCCCATCCTCCCAGCTAAGGCCTGGCCGCATTTCCCTTCCCTTCTCCCCTCTCCATGGGGATATGATGGTAGGAGCTGCAGCAGCCACTTTGAAAGTCAGTATGGGAGCACGTGTTGAAGCTGGCAGAGCCTGGGCCAGCCCCAGATGGGATGGTGCACCGGCACTATTACATGAGGGTCTTGATTAAGCCACTCTATTTGTAGGTGTCTTATTACAGCAGCCTATCCTGTACCATAGTACATAGTATTCTAAATAAAATCAGTGTGGATTTGAAAAAAGATAAAACAGTAGTTTTGTGAAGAGTATGCTCAATTCTCTAACTTTAGATCTGAGACTTGAATTACTGAATCGACCCTTGACAGTCTCCTATTTAGACAAATAAGGCTCCTCTTCTAACAAGAGAGTTAGTAGGGAATTTTCTTCTCTGTGTTGTTTCAGAGAATGTGGGGTTAGAGGGGGAGAATCTAGCAACACATAATGTTAATATCATCATTGTGTCAGGTACTCTGCAGGATACAATACATAGAGGGGTCCTTTCCTAGTAGCTTAATATTCGAAGTTCCTAATTATAGTGTGGCAATGACCTCACTGCACTAGTTACTATGGGCAGAAAAGAGAGTTTGAGATCACAAAGGACATGAGTAAATTTTTTTCTATATTGTATAAAACAAAGTAGGTTCCCAGCTTCTCACCACGTTCCTTCCAACCAATTGGATGGATTTTCATCAACATCGGGATAGTCTGATTTGAAATATGGGCTACGTGGCACATTTGAGATTCTTTTCAGGAATTTCAGAGACCCAGCAGGGCAACTTAAAGAGACAGGTGGGAATTCTTGAGAGAGTCGGAGCCAGGGGTACAGCTGATCTCGGGGTGACTTGTCCTATGTAACCAGTCACCACTGATGGAGAGGGCCCCATGTTGACTCAAGGTCGGAGCATCAGGCACCCTAAATAGTGGGTGATGGGCCAATTGGGTAGTTTCTTATCTGGGGACTCAGTGTAGCTTGAACCGGCCACAGAGCAGGAATTAATTGTGTTCAGGCTTACGACCTTCCCAACCCACAGTGGAAAATCAGGCAGCACATGTGTCTGTGCATCTCTGTACAGAGGGAGGGACATATAAACTCAGAACAACTTACAAGACAATTACTGAAAGGAAGGAATGAATACTGTCCAGAGAAAAGGGACAGAATAAAATGGGTTTAACTAGCTCTTAAAGGCAAAGTTCACGTGAAGAGGAGTCTGTGGTTCCCTCCCACCTTCTTAGTTACGCACATTTATCGCAGGGGCACGAGCCGTGATTTCCTACCAGATGGGATGGATATAAAGGGTCTGCATATCCAACAAACTTTGACAAAGATCAAATTACAAAATGAGTTAATCAGTACAGTTAAGTGCAACCTATGATATTCTAGGCACTAAGAAAAGGTCATCTCAGTAGGACCCTTAAATCCTCCATTTGTGCTTTCCAGGGTCCCGCTCAGTCCCTCTATGGCCCTGCTCCTTCACAGAGGATGGAGTCTTTCCCTCCTCGGAGATCAAGAGGATGTGCCCACCCACCTGCCCACGTGCCCCCTTCCACACTAAGCCTCCAGATCCTTGGGAGCCTAGAATTTCCTACCCAGATGGCCCCAAGTCCACATCCGGGGCCAGCCCATGTATCTTTCTGGGGTCCAGCCTCCTAAGGATGGACAGCACCACCAATGTGGATGCCCCAAAGTCCAGGTGGGTGCAGGGCAGGGCCAACGGGTGGGAACAGAAGGGGTGGGTGGAGGTCCCAGCAGGAGATGAGCCACCGCCAAGCCCAGAACTCTGCACAGTCAGAATTCTAAATTGAAACTTGACCTCCTTGGTCATTACAAAGATCTTTTTGTCAGTAGGAAACTAAAAGACCTTTTATTGAGCACTTTGTTAGCTTGGTTTACAATTTTTAAGTGACTTAGGGTATGTGGGCTTCTGTTTCTTGATCAGGCCCAAGCCTAGAGTCTCTCACGGATAAAACTGTCTCACACTTCATAATACAAGGAAAACCTTTCTTTGATTCATGTGAAGGATTATTATTAGAAAAAAATCTGCTGGGTATTTTTTTTCTTTTTTAAAGTGAGTGAGTTTTTTTTTAATTAATTAATTAATTAATTTAGTTTTGGCTGTGTTGGGTCTTCGTTTCTGTGCGAGGGCTTTCTCTAGTTGTGGCAAGCGGGGGCCACTCTTCATCGCGGTGCGCGGGCCTCTCACTATCACGGCTTCTTTTGTTGCAGAGCACAGGCTCCAGACGCGCAGGCTCAGCAGTTGTGGCTCATGGGCCCAGTTGCTCCGCAGCATGTGGGATCTTCCCAGACCAGGGCTCGAACCCATGTCCCCTGCATTGGCAGGCAGATTCTCAACCACTGCGCCACCAGGGAAGCCCCTGCTGGGTATTTTTATACGGAGTTTTGATCAGACTCTGGAACACTTCCGATAAATTTTGATGATAAACCCCCAGGGGAGGTCTGTGGGAGTCACAGCATCCTGTTCTCTTTCGAGGTTTTCCATCCCATCAATTCAGGAACCTTGGGAGGGGGGAAGTAAGGAGGAGAGGTGCATCACAACAGTTACTACAGATAGTAATCACTGGGTGTGCATCTCTCTGAAGACTCGCTGCTCTGTCCCTCTGGTTGGTGATCTCCACAATGTTGGGACACTATAGACCCAGAGGGAACATTCCTCACGGAAACGGGTGGCGTAAGAGCAGGGCAGCAGAATTTACACTTCGCAGAATAAAACGGGATGTGCTGGCACATACTGTGATGTCTGGTTTACGATCCTCATATACTTGGCTATTTCTCTACAGAGTTTTAATAGTATGTGAAAGCGTTATTTGCTAAGATCTGATTAAGCAGAGAGTCCAAAGAAAACGGAGGCACTGGGATCAATCTTCTTGAAGCTATAAATTTGGAAATTGTTGTCTTTTATTTTAACCCTAAAATTTTCAGGAGAAAGTTAATTCAGAGGCGCTAACAGCCCTCTCTTTTCTTTCGCATTTATAAAATTAAGAGGTAAGAAACACAGGTTGTCAGAGAGACCTCTTTCCTATTGGTAGCTTTTAAAAATAATCCAGTTTTCGTTTTATTAATAAGGACATTCAGAACTTCACTGGTCCATGGGATACTTTCAATTCAGTAGCAAAGATTACAAACATGTTCACTGGCAAACTTCCAGGGTGTCAGCAGACAGAAAACGGTGCAGAAATCTCACACAGGTGGTAACTTAGCTATAAAACGACCCGTACTCACTGCCCTATCCTACCCAGACGTTATCCCACTACCACGGAGACCTGCATACAAACAATGGAGATTGTGTGTGCCATTGCAGGAGAAGCAAAATCAGCTGGAGAAAGTAAGAACTGCTGAAGGTGGCTGTAATCTCCCCAAATATTATCATCTGGAAATGTTTCACTTCAGTTTGTTATATCATAATTGGAGGCTTATTTGGATTTCTGTTTACTAACTATATCTGACTGTACAAATTAGTTCATCAGCTTAATTTCTAACGCCTGTTCTAGAGGATGGGCATAACATTTTTTTAAAAAGTAGTTATATCTATTTACTGAGTGATCAGAAAGGTAATTTATGCTTTAAGAGGAAGTAAAATATATCAAGATTACTAGTAGGCATAGAAGGAGTTAAGTTGATTCAAGAGAACAATTGCAGATTCTGAGTGGAAACAGGAGAGTGCATTGTTCAGTGGGAGAGGGCAGAGGGAGACAGAGAAGAGAGACCACTTTTCCTGGGGCAAAAGAGACCACAAGAGTGAGGGTGGCCATCAGCATGGCGGATTCTGAGCAGCTGGTCTCTGTAAAGCAAAGCGCTCTGACAATTTCATTTCAGGCTGGCACGGAGATCAAACCATGCCCAAGAGGATGAACAAAACAAGCGGCAAAATGGGCAAGTTAAGTAAACAGTGGTAATTGGAGGCCTGGCCACACAGGTCTTGGGAGTAATTTGGGGGCTGGCTGTGCCCCAGTGATGGAGAGAGTCCACGAGTGACAGGGACATCGCTTATGTACAAAAGGGTCAACGTGGGCCGTTTGAGAACCTGCTGGCTGGCGGCTTCTCTCCTGACTGTGGTTAAAATGTGTTAAATAAATACCATATGATATCACTTATGTGTGGAATCTAAAATACGACACAAATGAACCTATCTACAAAACAGAAACAGACTCACAGATGTAGAGAACAGACTTGTGGTTGCCAAGGGGGAGGGGGGTGGGGGAGGGATGGATTGGGAGGTTGGGATTAGCAGATGCAAACCATTACATATAGGATGGATAAACAACAAGGTCCTACTGTATAGCACAGGGAACTATATTCAATAGCCTGTGATAAACCATAATGGAAAAGAACATGGAAAAGAATGTATAATATATGTGTATAACCGAATCACTTTGCTGTACAGCAGAAATTAACACAACACTGTAAATCAACTATACTTCTATTAAAAAAAAGTATAAGTGTTAAATAAAACATAAAGTTGTACATCCAAAGAGCAAGAGAAAACCCTTAGGAAATAAAAGGAAAATGCCTGTTGGATAGAAAAATTGGTAAATCAGAATATTAAAAATTTGGGGTCTTTAATTTTTACCCTTCTACCATCCATCTTTAGAAAATTAGGTGAACAAGAACTTGAAACATACAATAGGATAAAAGCCTAAAATGTGTGCTGATGACGGGAAACTCTGGTGACCAAGGCTCACCAATCTACACTATGGTGTTGCCTATCTCTTAAGGCATATAAGGAGTTAACTGAACTCTGTCAAGCAGTATTTAAAGATTCTGTGGGTGGGACTTCCCCGGTGGTCCAGTGGTAAAGAATCCACCTCGCAGTGCAGGGGACGCGGGTTTGAACCCTGGTCAGGGAACTAAGATCCCACGTGCCGCAGAGCAACTAGGCACGCGTGCCGCAACTACCGACTCTGCGCACCTCAACTAGAGAGCCTGTGCGCCACAACTACTGAGCTCGTGCGCCTCCACTAGAGAGCCTGCGAGCCACCAACTGCAGAGCCCGTGTGCTCTGGAGCCTGTGCGCCACCATTAGAGAGAAGCCCGCGTGCCGCAAATAAGACCTGATGCAGCCAAGAATAAAAAAATAAGAATAAAAATAAAAAAATAAATCTTAAAAAAAAAAGATTCTGTGGGCAAATAACAAATGTGCCTCAGCGGACATCTAAGCGTTGAGTGAAAATGTTAACCAAATGAGGGATAGGAGTTATACACATATTATTGACACTAATTTGACATCCTTAACAAAGTCAATTCCTATTTGCCTCTCATGTTTCCTGATATTGCTTATTATTCTCAAAGCATTGTCCTTAACTTGGTTGTAAAATGATGACGGTCCTGATAGTTTAACGAGTTAGAGAAGCATTAGGTGGTAACGACAAAAACGTTTGATTTTGGTTTAGCTGCATATATAGACTGAAAGTGTCTCCCAGCTCCCCAGTTCATATATTGAAACCTACAGTGTGGTGGGACTTGAAGATGGGGCTTTTGGGGGGGGATTAGGTCATGAAGGTGCAGCCCTCATGAATGGGGTCAGTGCCCTTACAACAGAGACCCCCAAATGCCTGATTGCTCCTTCTACCGTGTGAGGTTACAGCAAAAAGATGGCCATCTATGAACCAGGAAGCAGACAATGCTGGTGCCCTGACCATGGACTTCCAGCCTCCAGAGCTGTGAGAAGTAAGTTTCTGTCGTTCGCAAGCCACCCAGTCTACAGTGTTTTTTTTTTTTTTTTTTTGCAGTACGTGGGCCTCTCACTGTTGTGGCCTCTCCCGTTGCAGAGCATAGGCTCCGGACGTGCAGGCTCAGCGGCCATGGCTCACGGGACCAGCCGCTTCGCGGCATGTGGGATCTTCCCGGACTGGGGCACGAACCCGTGTCCCCTGCATCGGCAGGCGGACTCTCAACCACTGCGCCACCAGGGAAGCCCCTACAGTGTTTTTATTATAGTAGCTCAAATCGACTGAGACATTACACCTCGTCGGGTGGGAGCAGATAGACATGGCCAAGATTGTAGAGCTGTAACTCTTTTCCAGAAGGAAAACACCCTGATGTAACTGAAAGCAAACCTGACATTTTTTCACTAGAGCAGAAGTAAATTTATAAGAATATTAAATATTTTTCTTAATATATCTTGAGGCTTATGTGATATGAAAGCAGTACAATAATTTCTTTTTGGCAATACTTATTTATTTTCAGTCCACAGAAATGAGGATTAAAAGAATACTAAAAATAAACACTGAGCTGAAATCCTGAAATGGGTACGACAGGTGGATTAAACTGGTCCATTTTAGAACAGAATAGACCTGAAACTTAGCACCGGCACTTTAAAAATACGTGATCTCATCTAAACTCTTTGTTCAAAGAATCCAAGGTACGGTAAGTAATCCTTCGCTGGGGTCACACAGCTTCTAATGCCACAGTGAAGATTAGAGCCTGAATCTTCTGCTGCAAACTCTCTCTGTCTGGCCTTTACTGTAGATAAAACTTCAATTCCCATTTTGCAAAGAAAGAAAAAGTTTCATCATGAAAGCAGTGAGACAATGAGTGGATTGTTTGTTTCAGAAAGAGCAGACACTGTCACACTCCATTTATTCCCCCTTTAACAGGCCAAGTCCAACCTCCAGAGACTTCAACATCTGTGCTACAATAAATTGTTACCTAACAGATGGTGCCACCTGGGTGCAGCCGTATATAGTGAACAAGAACCCAATCACTGCAGATTAGACAAGGTCCAGAGAGATGGCTCTCCGTTCTGCAGTTCTGAGAGGATTTTGCTTGCAAATCTAATTCTGAAATACTATAGTAAAAGGCTCTCAATAATGCTTCTTGAAATTACCTCTAAAGAAGTACAAAAGGAGAGAAGTACTGTATGTCCCTGGTACCCTAAATGCTTGGTAAGTTGATTTCAGCTGTATTTCTCTGCAAACCAGCAAATTCACATTTTTTGAAACAGAATAAGAAGTCAAGTTCTAAATCAATCTGAGAAAAACACCACTTTTATAGATTTGAAAACTTCATCTGCTTTTTGCTAAGTTAAAGGCAAAAACAAAAAAAAATTGAAAAAGATGAAACTTTGGAAGGCAGCGGTGAAGACAATTATCTCACAAATAAACAATTCTGATGAGAAATGACGTCTGATTTTGTAAAAGTTAAATACCGTGGAAACAGAGACCAGCAATTTCAATTGTTGAATGAGATACTTCTCTTCAACCTTTATATTTTCCTCCAAGGGCACTGCAATACAATGTTGAAACGGAAAGCCATTTTTCTGGTTTTCTTGCAACCTAGGGCATAATAATTATATTCACAAAGAATTCCACTATTTGCAAAATATTTTCAATTTGTTGATGAGGGAACCATGTTTTGACTTACTAGGATTTGTAACCGACAGTAGGAGAGCATATGGCTGGGGGGAAACGCAGGTGAAATATCAATTAAACAAAATGTGTAAGAACTACTAGACCCTCAGATCACGCACACACACACACACACACACATACACACACACACACACACACACACACACACAGGAAAAGACAAAGGAAAGGACCAGCAGCTTTCATTGTTACAAGCTCTTTAACTGTTTTAGATCAAAGTTAAATTGACCAATATAGCTTAAAAATTTCAAGTTTTTCACATCAGGAAAAATGCCCTCTTCTTAGTTAGAAGAGGGCACATTTTCCCTCACATCCATTTGTCTTCCACTTTCCTGGGAAGACCGATTTCTCCTACCCTTCCTCTCTTCCGACTCCATCCTGATCTCTGCCAACGCCCTTGTCCTCCTCTTCTGGGGACCATGGTGCCCCTCCCTCACCTTGGCAGCATCCCTGCCTTTCACTTTCTCTCCTCTTCTTCTCTTTAATTTTGCTCTTTAAACCATGGGACTCTCAAAGTTTCTCCTTCCACGAACTGTCTGCCTTCTACACACTGTTCTCTCATATACGTGCATACCTGGCCACCCTTCATTTCCCAAATATATGTTGACACTTAAATGGCATCCTTATCGGACTGTGGACTCAAAATTGAAAGGAGCTTGCCATCTGGTGGGGGAGGAAGACATACCAGCGATTCTAATTCAGCAGGATAAGAAGTGTAATTATGCCCACGTGAGTGACAGGACAAAGGACAGACTTAACATCCCTTTCGAGGTGAGTTAAGGAACTTCCCACAGAGGAGGAGATGCCTGAGCTGTACATTGAAGGTTAAAGAAACTGCTGGACAGATCAGCAAGGCACAAGGTATTCAGGACTGTGGGGTGAGGGTCCCCCGGAAGCCTCTCCACTAAGTATCAGAACAGCTGTGCCTCTAATTCTTCATTGTCTGGAATATGCACCTGATTCGTTATGTCTGTAATACCTACCATCCGGAATGTTTTATCTTATTTCAAAACTGTACTTTCAAAGTTCACAGTAAAAAACACTGGCCTTTTCTCAGTGCAAATTCTGTTTGGATCTCTGGCAGCAAGATCCCCCAATACAGGCTGAAATCAGGGAACTACAGTGTTCCCTGACTCTCTGGAAACCTTGGGAAATTAGTAATAAAGTATAGCAAAGAGATGGACAGCCAAGGCCATGTGCTACTATGGTTCTCTTCCTAGCTCTTAATCTCACCTTTCTTTTTGTATCTTTTAGTCATCTCTTCTTTCTTTTGCCCCTTAAAAATGGTTTCTCCCAAGAATTCATCTTTGATGTGGAAGTTTCCAGCCTCCTCCAAGGAGCTCCCAAACTCTCTTGACTGACATGGATATATCATCCCTATGTGGGTAACTCCTGTCGTGATTTCTCCAATCTCAGCATCTCTCCTGAATTTCCAATATATTTCTGCCCATTTGCACCTAAGGAATCCTACCAGCCTCTTGGAGTTCATAACATGTTGGAAGTTTCTGTTGCTTTTATGATGTGTCACCTTGGCTAGGCTATAGTCCCTGGTCGTTCAATCCAACACACATGTAGGTGTTGCTGTGAAGGTATCTCGTAGGTGTGATTAGAGTCCATAATCAGTTGACTTGTATAAGGGAGACCATTTCAGATAATCTGGGTGATTTAAAGGCTTTGAGAGCAGAAGTGAGGCTGCCCTGATGGAGATGCCCCATGTGTGGGCCGTAGCTTCAGCCAGGGCTCGTGGCCACCCTGCCCTTCCTGGGGCTGCCCTGTGGATTTCAGACGTGACCCACGATCACATACTATATACCAATTCCTGGTAATAAATCTCTTAATATATGTCTCCAACAGATTTTGCTGCTCCGGTTCAACCCTGACTGGTAGAAGTTTACAGATCCCCAGTGGTCTTCTCTACTGATTTCCCATTTCTGCTAAAGGGACTGCCGTTTTTCCAAGATCCAACGTGGTTATCTTTGCTAGTGTTACCTTCTATCACCCCTACCTGTTCCTTCCATCTTGCTTCAGTTAATCTCGTCATGTTGAGATTCTTGTCATTTCAGTTGGGTTTGTACAACCACAGCAGACTAACTTTCATAAAGATGTCAGTCTCCGGCTCCCATGTTACTGGCCCGTGTTCCCATGTTTTATCCCCACCAGCTCTGCCGTATTTGCCTCTCTTGATTCCCTGATGGCAACCTTCTGCTCCAGCCAGGCTTCCAGCCTGTTCCTGATTTATGAGCTGACATTTCCTGCCTCCAAGCTTCTCACAGCCCCGCCTACCTGGGGTACACCCCTCGCCCTGCCGGCTTCCCCTGCCAGCCCTTTAATTCAGCCTCAAGCATCTCCGTCTACAACCAGGTCAGACCAGCCTAAGTTGCAGTGACACTGCTCTTTCGATTCCTGGATTAATGGGTTCCTTAGAAGTTAATTGGTAATTGACTATGAATTGCTCTATGAAAACACTTAGATGAATGTGATGGACTTTTAATAAAATCCTTCATTTACAGGTCATTTTTTATCCGAATCTCTCCCCTCAGCATTCTCCTGGTCAGAGTGCTTTGTGAGACACGGCTTTCTTGCAAAAATGTTTAACGAGTGAATTGCTGACTGAATCTTAGAAACTAAAGCTCAGAGCATTGACTACACACCTTCACAGAAGCCCAGAGTGGTTCCTAATAATTGGCCAATCAGATAAAGAAATATTCCAGACCACACTGATCCTGTACTGTTGGTCTTACACCAAGTTTAAAGTGTGAAGAAAAAAAATACACTTTTTTACTTGGGTAGAAAAATAATGTCTTGCTGCCCATTAATAATAAGCAGAGATAAGAAACAAGAAGATGTTTCACTCAGTTGCTTGAAGGTGAGGATGATGTGAAATCAAACAGATGTTAAGATTGCTTTTGAGACAAATGGCTTCAACTAAATTGGGAATTAGGGGAGGGAAAGATATAAATTACGACGTATTACAGCCATCCTAAGCATATTTATGCCTTCTTTCCATGGACAAGCCATGCTTCTGAAGTTAAGTGTTAATTGGAACTAAAATTAGGAATTAGTCCCATGTGTTACTCAGAATATAAAATAAACATGTAAACAAAACAGAAACACTGTGGCGAAGACTTTTCTTTGCTAAGGTATGAAACCCTTCATATGCAAGCGTCCTCCATCAGATTATGATTTTTTATGTTTTCTTTTGTTTTTTTTTTTAGAAAGAAGGAAGAAAGAAAGTTCCAAGTGTTGATTTCACCACACAGATTATACGCTTAGTCTTTGGAGAACAGGACTGTTTTTGAATATATATAAATAAGACTGCCCTTTTCCAGAGGGTTCTCAGAATGGCTTTGACGCAGCTCTCATGATGACAATACTATACTTGCAATTTCAGCCAGACCTTTTGTGACATCAGCATATGAGTGAATAAGAAAATGAATTAGGAAAAAAAATTACCATACTATAATTCTCCACGTGAATTATCTGAAAGCACAAAATGAGGCTATTTTTGAAATTTCCTTACATTCTCAACATGTATGTTTTCTTCTAATCTAAAGATAGTTAAAACATACTTATTATTTGAGAATTTAATTAGTTTCTCTGAAATACTGCTGAGAACGAACTTCATAAATAGGTAGTCTTAGGACAAAAAGTACAAACTATCTTAAATAACACAGTTGGTAAGAGTCATCAGAAGTTATTCCCACAAACAAGTTACATTTCTCTGGTCCTTGCCTGACTAGAACACATGAAAGGCAAAATTTTTGGAGCCTTATATGATATATAATTTCAAAAGGTAATGAAAATATACTTGTACATTTCCAAAAATAAATGTCCATATAAAAGTAGTATTTCATTGTGTGTAAAAGGGTTCTGTGATATGCAGAACAGCTGATGCAATTTTAAACACAAATGAAATTGCTTTAAAGAAAAAGATAATTTTGTGATAACACGAAGAGGTATGTTTGAGTTGAAGCACCGCCCAACTTTAAATCCAGCTTTAAAATCCTGTAAGCCTAGGTTTAAAGTTTATTTTGGACCTTACAATTTTATACATATACCTATAGTAGCAACATCCTTCTATAAGTACTTCATCCGCCACATCATTTTCACGTTTTTTCTTTTTCATTCAATTGTTAGTAATCTCAAGTATAATACTACCTTTGTTTGCAAACTGTTCACACGGTTTTGAAAGCTTCAGACAAACAGGAATTTGGCTTTTGGTTTTAGTTTTCTGAGACGCTGTACATTAACTAACAAACTCCTCTTAGGACTTAGTAAATTCAGATACAGAACACACACTTACCTCGTGTATCTTGAAAAAATGAAGAATCAGCATTAAGTTGTTCTCAGAAGCTTTGACTTCGTTTAAGTAACTTGTGCTGCCTTGGGAAGGAAGATCGGAGCTCTGGGAAGCTCTACTTTCTCTCTGTCTCTCTCTCTGTCTCTCCTTCCCCACCCCCGCCCCTCCCTCTCACACACACACAGGATGATTAAATTGCTTCTGCCAAGAGTGTTTTTTCCAGAACCTATTATATTATACGACCACGAAGTGAAAAATCACTCAGTAAACTTGCTCTGCGTCATCTCATAAATTTGAAAAACTGCTAAATTGTCACAACGGGAAAGCTGCCTCACAGTCACAAAATTTTAAGCAAACTATATAATGAAGACATATTTAAGTCAAATGAAATGAAGAGCTGTTGCTTACTTTATGAAATAGCGTGTTGCTTCCCTGGTTATGTAAGAAATACTGGAGAAGTTAAGCTCAGGGCTAACAGATGATTTCCAGGGTAGACCTCTTGAAAGCGCTTTTGCAGGGGCAAGAGGAAGGTCTCACATGGGTGTCTTGCCCTGTTCCCGCACTTGTAATACATGTGTAATACACTAAAGCTGTCAAAATCACCCCCTTCCAGATGCACTCAGAGGTTTCCTTTGCTTCCTCTGCAGCCCATCCCCCTGCCAGGAGACAGCGCCAGGGCAAGGGAGACGGTAAAGCTCAGAAAAGGAAAAGGGCCCGACTTCTGCTGAGCTTTTTTTTACACACCGGGCCCGATGCTCAGTGCTTTACACACATTTGCATTAACCCTCGTCATAACTGGCCTGTAGGTATTGCTGGGGTTGCTGCATTTTACAAGTATGAGAACTCGGGCTCTGGACTTCGGTAGCAGTTAGTATATGGGAAAACTACCACCACCGGCGAAACCAAACCTCCAAACAAAAGCAAATTCCAACTAAGCCTCCCATGCTTTAAACCTAAGTGGCTCCTTAAGCCTTGTTCATGAGGAAGGAAAAATGGCAGGAACAGAACCATTTTACCACCATCATGTTTGGTTTCTTGGGGTAGGAAAAAAACCTTTATTTGAAAAATATGATTTTTTTTTTTTTTAGCAGAACCATTTCGGAATGAGGAGTAAGTTGTCAAAAATAACCAAACAAAAACATTTTTAAAATGCTGTTGTTACAGGCGGTGGCCCCTATTATATAATTCCTATAATATCTTAACACTACTTAGTAGGCAAAAAGTTTATTGTATTTTATGAGTAATAAATATGAAATGGACTGTATGTACCTGCCTGTTTTGTATTTCACCCCGACCGTGTTTTTTCCTATGGTCCCTCCTTGCTTCCAAAATGAGCATGAATAGGTGAGAGGTCGTCGGGTGATCATACTTGCCGGTAACTCAGGACAGTCCTGGTTTACGCCTGCTGTTGTAGCGTATTATTAACGTTCCCTTTTCACTCTCAAAGATATTCTAGCCTGGATGATAAATTACATAGTCCACATACATATGTAAGAAGTAGAGCAACAACAAGTTAAATTCAACTAACCCTGCCTGAAACCAGTGCCACGTGATATTCTGGAATTTCATTCACACGGTCGTTCAAGTTACAAGGGATGGAAACGGCGAAGAAGGGAAGCCCGCGGAACTCAAGAGTCTAGCCTGATGGCTCTGTGCATCTGCCTCCCGGGCCCTGAGGTATGTACCTGGGTCTCTTGCACGAGGAAACATTTGTGCACTTCTGTCGGCACAACCGAAGCAGTTGTCTTGGGGCCAGAGTAACGGAAAAGGGACAAGATTATAAGCGAGCTTTCACATATAAAATGGCACGTGGGCAGTCTTTCACAACCAGCGTGGAAGCCCTCAGGCTGCTATTTTCTTTCCTTTGGATGTTCTTAACGGGGTGGGGATGGCAGCCCCCGCGTGACCCCCTGGGATCCCGCCATGAGACCTCGATCCCTCTGATCAAGTGCAGCTGCCCTCAAAGGAATGATAGGAAGTCATTCGACTTTTGACAGCGCAACGCGTCTGTTTGGAGGATCTCTTTAAGAAGATGCGTTCCCCGGGAGAGCCAACATGAGGACTACAGAGAAAAGTAACCAAAGGGGTTTGGAAATGGGTGGGCACGAGCCTTACTGAAAACTCAGCACGCATCACGGCGGCACGTGGAGGGGGCCGACAGAGGGGGAGGCTTGCCTGTGTGGAATGTTCTGGACAAAGCCGGAAGGTCAAGAGTGAAGTCGGGCCTGAGCCCCAACGGAGAACGGAAGGCACGGAGAGCGGAGGAAGAGGAGGGGCCTCCATGAGCAAACCTGCATGTCTGGGCGAACCAGGACCAGGGGAGGTGACCTCACCGAGCTTGCGGCTGGTACAGCTGCCCACCTCTGCCTGTGCTGGTGCCGCAGGAACCCATAGGCCGGGCGCCCTTCCTGCAACCCTGGGGGGAGACCCCGGGAGGAAGCCACAGGAGCAGGTGCTGTGGGAGCCTTGCCCCCGGTCCCTTGGCCTTCCCTGTTCCCGTCTGCAAGGATGCCTTCTCCCTGCAGGACCCGTGACTCTCTGCAGGGGCTCTCGTTGCAGGACCCCCATGTGGAAAAGAGGCCTCAAGTGCCAGGAAGCTGAGGACCCTGGAAGCAGCGCCCTGTTGATGTTGAGTGGGACTTGCTGGATAAATGCCAGCTTCTCCCTCGGGGAGACGCCGCTATGCTGTCTCCCATAGAATCCCAATGGGATGGAGCCCCCGTTGCTTAGGGCACTCATCTACCAAATAACACACCTTATACTGACTTCCTTTTCCTGTCTCGTTGCCCTGGGATCACCTCAATAAACTACCTGCACTCAAATCTTTGTATCAGGGTCCGCCTTCAGGGAAGCCCAACCTGCACGGCTGACAAAGACAAGCTTACTTTATTTTTCAAGGCCGGAGAGATATGTGGTTTAGCCGATGTTTGAAAAATGTGGAAATTTTTTTCTTAGCCGACTGATCAGTATTTTATAACCATTAGAATAACATAAGTTTTACTTGACGTAAACCATGAAAGACAAGCCTTCCACAGACAGCGTGTGACAAATGCACATACGGCACAGTTTCCTTCAGGTATTCATCCTCTTTCACAGTGTGGACGTTCACGGCTGTCCATCCTGACTGTTTCTAAAGGTATAAGTATACTTCCGTCAACCGAGAACTATATGCCCATGGTCTGTTTCCTTGTCCTAATGTTAGCAAACAGAAGTAGAAACTAGATCAGAAGGGAAACTAGAGTGAGACAAAGTTAAAGATATGCACAGACCACACAGAAAACATAAACGATGGCTCTGGCAATCTTAGGGCAAAAAAATAGGGGCTCCAGAATTGAGGTATATTCGTAGGAACAGAGACAGGGGTTGGCCTGCAGCCAGGCTGCAACCAGGAGGGGAGACGCCTGGAGGGGAGAAGTCAACGCCTGATGAGAGGGTGCGTTTCCTTGGAAGCTGGTGCGGAGGTGCCGGGAGCCCCTGTGACCGCAAGTCTCACCGCAACGCGGGGGTGGGGCGGGGGAGGGCTGTATGACGAGCCTCCGCCCCACACCGACAGCAAGCCCTAAATCAGATAACCTTCACAATCAGCTAAAGAAGGCCTAGCGCCATTTAAGGAACTTTCTAACTCCCCAGTTATCCCCTTAACCAGTTCCTTGATGCCTCAAATGCCTGTATTTAAGGAAACTGTGTTCATTATACAATTAGAAATCAAATGCAAACACCTGGTCAAAGAAAGCAACTGTAAATGTGTCTCAGCATAAAAGCAACCAATCATACGCTTTCTACCTTTTTTGTGTGTCTTAAATAGTGCTTAATGAGTAACTTCTTAAAAGAGGGAGTCACTGTTGATGAAAAGGCATATATATATCAGAATCCTTTCGAAGAGGAGGGGCTAGTTAATAAGTTTTTATTTCAAATCCAAATACTTGCCTTTATCGTAACTCATATTCTTGCATCTACCCTTGCCTTTTCCCCCTTCCTGGTCCCATGCTCCAAATAAACAGGAAAAGCTTTCAATCCGCTAATCAGATCGTTCCCCATCTTTGTTTAAAACCCTTCCATGGTATCCTGCTGCATTTAAGACGAAACCAAGATCGTAAGCGTGGTCCCGAGGCCCCATCGGACCTGGCCCCAACCTGCTCTCAGGAAGGGTCTCACACCACTCTCTCCCTTTCTCCCTAGACTATAGGCTCCTGACCTTTCACCTCCTCAAAATCCCCATCAGCTTTCCCATCGCAGGTCTTTACCCATAATATTTCTTTTGCTGAAATCTCCTTCCTCTGCTCTGCCCGCCCCCCCCCCCCCACCGCCTGGACCACCCATCTCGTCCCTCAGGTCCTGGAGGAAACCTCACTGCCTCCAGCCCAGGTCAGCCCCCCTTGCAGGGCTCTCCCGGGGCCCTACAACCCTTCCTAACACCTAACGTGCTTGAGATGATCTTCTGTGTCTGTCTCTCTGTTACACTGTAAGATCCCGAGGGATCTATTCTGCTTATGATGCATTCTCTGAGTTCAGCACAGTGCCTGCCACACGCTAGATGCTGAATAAATATATTCTGAACGAACGAATAAACAAACCAGTGATGCAAGGTCTTCTGGCCCCAAATTCCATATTCTTTGTGTCATCTCTCTCAGAACATGAGGAATTGGACAATTAAACTGATGGGAAAAAAAATGACACGAATAAAAATGAATAAAAAATTGGTTAGAAACCCAACTTGGAAGACATAAATTTGGCAACTACCTATTTATTTTTAATTTACCCCAAACAAATGGAAGTTTTGAATGAGGAATTTTTATCATGCAGCTGTTTTGTTTGATATATGGATATATAACATAACTGAGGATAAAATTAGTGTGGGTTAAATTTGGTACATATTTATGCCGTTTGCTTTTTTAAAAAGTCTGTATGTGGCGTCACTTTTTTTTCTCATTATACATAAGTAGGTGCTTTAGTGTCCAATTTGCATTTGTAATTTTGTTTGCTCATTTTTTTTCTTAAAAAGGCTTTCCATTATCTTCAGACCCTACAAAATCTAAATATGCCTATGGTAAGCAGAATAATGCTCCCCTCATCCCCCAAAAGACGTTTGCGCCCTGATCTCTAGAACATATGCTACACTACCTGGCAAGGAGGAATTATGGTTGCAGATAGAATTGTTTGCTAACCAACTGACCTTAAAATAAGGAGTTTATCCTGGATCTTCAGGGTGGAGGGGAGTATAATCCTAAGGGTCCTTAGGAGAGGAAGAGAGATGCAGGTCAGAGTAAGAGTGACGTGATGACTTTAAAGATGGAAGAGGGCTGCGAGTGAAGGAGTGACAGCAGCCCTCTGGTTCTGGGTGGCAAGGAAGTGGATTCTCCCCTGGAGCCTCCACAAGGAACCCAGCCCTGCCCACATCTTGACTCATTTTGGACTTCTGACCTCTAGAACTGCAAGATAATATACTTCTGTTGTTTTAAGCCACGAATCTGTGGTCATTTGTTACAGCAGCAAAAAGAAACGAATACACTGCCCCTACCAGTGTTATTACTCTGCAAAAGAGACCTCCCTAAATTTTTCTTTCATTTATAAGATGATCTCATGATCCAAATCCTGAGAATAATTATAGGAGGTTTCCAAATAATTTTGAAAAAAACTACCATTGATGAGGATTTCTAAGGCCAGGAAACATAATCTACTATAAATGCTATTAAGTTCACACCTACAGGAAATAGAGTCATTTGTGATTAGAACCCATTTTATGGGTTTATTCAGTACCTAAGAAAAACTGTACACACACAAAAAAACACTGCCTTTTCTCGTATCTTTAGATACACACACACACACACACACACACACACACACACATTTTCTTCTTAAGACTACACAAACCTACATTTAAATCCTAACACTACCACTGCTATAATTTTTGCTAAGTTGTTTAAGTTTTCTCTTGTGTAAAGCGGAAACAGCTTGGTTTTCTGGAAGAAGTAGAAATGATATATGTAAACTACCTAGGGCAGGATCTGATACCTAAAAGGCAAGTAGCTATTATATTAATAATAACTTGGTATTTATGGATTTTTACATGGAATAACATTGTACTGCCAACCCTCTGTGTTTTCTCACAAATAAGGACTTTGACTAGTAACATTTCCGTATATGCTTGAGAACAGTTTTTAACAGGAAGCCTATTTCATCAGGAAGATAAAGACAGTGCTCTGGTCAGAAGCTAGGTGATAAAATATAACATAAATGAAGCTTACACAAAAGGGAACTTCAAATTAGCATTAATTGCGATTATTGAACGGGTGTTTCTAACCCATTATTTGACAACAATTAGAATATGAGGAAGGCTAGATGCTACTTGCTGCTTTGAAGTTGTGGTGAGGGGCGGGGTGAAATGCAGGAGAGCAGGTCAGTGAGTGAGCAGGAACTGCTAACCCACTGCTTAGGAATCTGGAAGGACTGTAACATTTGAATTTGAAGAGTCAACGAAACTCTGATGTGTAGATTTTTCTGTTTTCGCCAACCAAGTCACCCCCATTAAAGCTAACATGCCTACCCGATAAATTTTATACAGCTTCTGTTAAAAGTCCATGAAAATGATTGCACATTAAAAGTCTCTCATGTAAGGCTGAATACAGAAAATACAAGATGCTTCCAGAAAGTTGGGTAAAACTAATTATTATTTTTTTTAATGTTTGGTCATTTTCATGATTTTTAACAATAATTTTTCAGATATGTACCTGTGGGAAAAAGATTACTTTAAAAACACAAGAACATATATTTGAAACCCAACCTTGGGCAGTACTTTGCCTTTGTAATTAATGTCTCATGAGCATTATGTATTTCACATGACCCTTGAAGGAAAATTCTTGTCACCTAGACGGGTAACCTTTGTTATTTTACACATGAATTAGAAGAAATGCAAGTCAAAATATAATGGTTAACTTCCGTGTCCTCGAAAGGTTTTGGTGACTCCATGGGTGCTAAACGTTAATGTAATACACTTTGCCATTTATGTTACTACTTGAAATGCTCAGTATTAAGGAGGGCCATTGAAGATGTGCCTAACTGTCCAGGTAATATTTGGAAAGGTCATTATTTACAAAAATAAGGTGAATTGTTTTCTACTGAGACGAGGCTCAAAGAACACAGATGAATGGGAGGTGGGGATCCTGACTTAGGTGGCTTCTTAAATGCCTTAAGTGACATATTACACTGAAGATGTACCATCTGGTCTGATATTAATGGCCGAGGCTGGGTTATCCACCCTGAGAGGCAGTTATCGTGTTATCTGAAGACATCTATGTAGACAGCACACAGGCAGGTGTGTACGAGAAGCATGATGGACCAGAAGGTCATGGGCCTCTCAAGCTCCACATCTACCTTTTCCCTCCTTCTCTCCTCCCACAAGGCAAAGGGTCTCTCCTCTTGTCTGATTAGACGCTGCCCCCTCCTGCCTTCTCCAGAACCAAGCTCTATTAAGGACATTCCCTCTCCATCTTTTTATCCTAACATTTTCCTTTCATTAGAACTTAAGTATTTCAAAACCTATGCTTTTCTTTTCTTTTTTTTTGCGGTATGCAGGCCTCTCACTGTTGTGGCCTCTCCCGTTGCGGAGCACAGGCTCCGGACGCGCAGGCTCAGCGGCCATGGCTCACAGGCCCAGCCACTCCGCAGCATGTGGGATCTTCCCGGACCGGGGCACAAACCCGTGTCCCCTGCATCGGCAGGCGGACTCTCAACCACTGCACCACCAGGGAAGCCCAAAACCTATACTTTTCCCTCGCAAACTTAACGGCCCCTTCTTCTGTGTTCATATCGCAGGAAATTACATTTAAATAATGTTTCCTTTATCTGTCCCCATATACTCTCTAGGTAAGTTTAATATTTTGCAAACAAGAATTTCTCCTGAATTTAGCAAAGCAGCCTGGGCTAATCAGAAATTGTGGGATCTCAGCAGCCCCTTCTAAGTATTTCTTTTGGTTCTCATGCCAACATACAATGTTACTTTGCATTAGAAACACTCAGTGGAGTGTTTGTGAGACAATGACGGTTGCCCCAGAACTGTAAACATCTCTCCATCACTTTCATCAATCCACCTCACCCATCAGACACCGTCTTTAATTATACTGTTTTGAATTATTATATTTTCTGAAGCCTATGCTTCTTTTCATCAGTATTAGCACTTTTTTTCCTAACCCTAGCCCTAACTTCACTCATTTCTATGAAGGACAAATTACGTTCCTGTAGTTGCGCAGATCCAGCTCCCGCTTTGGTAACTTGCTGTGCTGTTACCCAAGGGGGTGACCCCTTGCAAATGCATCTCTCCAACCAGAAGTGGCTGCATTTGGGGGAGTCAATGAATGATGTGTGAAGGTTAGGGCTGCACAAGAGTGAGCCACGAAGGGAAAAAACCACTAACGGTTTGCTTTTTTCTTTTCCCAATCTCTGCAAATAATCTGACTCAATATATTTTTGTGCTTAGGAAAAAAATCAACAAAACCTTTAGCGGAATGACTGTGGGATTCCGTGGCATTATACCTGGGACAGTTATTAGCATATTTAGTTCCAGGTTTACGGAAATGCTAAGTGTTGAATAGTACATATGCTTAAAACTCAAGTAAAGGAGGTTTGGATGAAAGTCTTTGAGACTTGCTTAGAACCAGGAGGGCAAATAGAAGTCTTTTCTCAGGAAGATCTGTGGAAAAGATCTGTAGTCCTTAGGCTACAGGCCAAACTGGCTCAGGGTGAATTACTGTTAGCTCTGACCGTCAGATTGCGGTGCTAGATGAGGTCTCCAGCTTGTCACCCCTGCTGTCCAGTTAGTTGTGCTTTGCTCTGCAGCCATGGACTGCACTGAAAACCTCTGCTGTTTAACACCCAGGTATGGACATCTGGCCTTCAGATCCTGGCTAGTGATCCCGGGGAATGTAAGCAGTGTTTTAGAGGATATCTGAAGGCAAGGAATAAGCATGGAATTTAGAGAAGAATGCTCTTCCACATTTGCTAGAAGCTTTGGGTAATTTTTATAGTAAAATATACATGAGTATGTAGTCAATGGAAGGCTAAAGTCTCATGAATTTTTAAGCTAAAACTCAAGACTTCAAAAATCTTCCTTCCTGCCGTTTCAGGCTCTGGTCTCCATGGGCTTTCCTTTGCCTCTAGAGGTATTTCAGGGGAAGAGTTAGAGAAATGTGGACCATCTCTTTATCTGCCCTAGCAGCACATTCCCAAATTCCAGAAAGCGAGTGGTAGAATTTCAAATCTTCTTGGAGCTCAGTGATTTGGAGTTGAAGTAGTCCTCAGTTCATGCATTCCACAGATAGGAAAGAATTATGTCCTGAAGAGAGCAGTAGGGTCTGGAATCAGCATAAAGTGGACATATCTTAGATATCAACACGACAACTCACTGGATGGAGAATGTCGACCCATCTCTGGGGTATCACAGGGCAGCTTAATACCCTGGGCTGGGATCACCTTCCAGATTACGAGGAAGAATTAGGTCAGTGATGATATCCAATCTCCTTTATGTGTGTTGAGACTAAGATCCATCTAGTACACATCGATCTAATCTTCTGGGAAACAACCAGGAGTTATTATGTGCACAATAAGAATGTCAAAAGTGTGTTTTAAAACTAAAAACAGAGCTACCATATGATCCAGCAATCCCACTCCTGGGCATACATCCGGACAAAACTATAATTTGAAAAGATACACTCAACTCAATGTTCACTGCAGCACTATCTACAATAGCCAAGACATGGGACAACCTAAATGTCCACTGACAGATGAATGGATAAAGAAGATGTGGTTTAGGGACTTCCCTGGTGGCTCACTGGTTAAAAATCCGCCTGCCAATGCAGGGGACACGGGTTTGAGCCCCGGTCCTGGAAGATCCCACATGCCACGGAGCAACTAAGCCCGTGCGCCACAACTACTGAGCCTGCGTTCTAGAGCCCTCAAGCCACAACTACTGCAGCCCGTGCGCCTAGAGCCTGCGCTCTGCAACAAGAGAAGCCACCGCAATGGAAGCCCGTGCACTGCAACAAAGAGTAGCCCCCGCTTGCTGCAACTAGAGAAAGCATGGGTGCAGCAATGAAAACCCAATGCAGTCAAAAATAAATAAATAAATTTAATTAATAATTAAAAAAAGATGTGGTTTATATATACAATGGAATATTACTCAGCAATGAAAAATAATGAAATAATGCCAGTTGCAGCAACATGGATGGACCTAGAGGTTTTCATACTAAGTGAAGTAAGTCAGACAGAGAAAGAGAAATATCATATGATATCACTTATATGTGGAAGCTCAAATATGACACAAACGAACCTATCTATAAAATGTGAGTATGTTTAAAACATACTCACAGACACAGACAACAGACTTGTGGTTGCCAAGGGGGAGAGGGGTGGGGGAGGGTTGGACTGGGAGTCTGGGATTAGCAGATGCAAACTATTGTATATAGGATTGATAAACAACAAGGTCCTACCGTATAGCACAGGGAACTATATTCAATATCCTGTGATAAACCATAATGGAAGAGAATATAAAAAAATGTATACATGTGTATGACAGAATCACTGTGCTGTACAGCAGAAATTAATACAACATTGTAAACCAATTCTACTTGAATTAAAAAACTGTGTTGTATCAGCAAACATGAGATCATGCTCATTATGACTCAAGTTTTGTGAGGGGGGAGGAAAAATGGATATAAATAATGGGTATAGAACTTGAGATATAGAAAATTATGAACAGCCCGAAGATTCATCTAACCATAGCAATCAACTACTGGCAAAGCATAGATGGTAGACATTTACATTCACTAAAATGTCATGCAATTTAAAAGTGGAAATATCCAGTGTCTTTTGACATGGCGTTCTCTAACCCAGAACATCACTGCAGCACTGTTTATCAGTGTGAAAAACAAACTGCTCACGAGAATGGTGGTTTCAGACATCTTCACGCACACAAAAGAGAGAGACAGAATTAGGCTCTTGCATATAAAGGAAAGAGAAACAATCAAGGGACAATACTTTTAAGAATTAAAAAATCTTTTCAAGTCCCATTCAATTATAATGGCATTGCTTTACAGGTTATTTTTGCTTTACGTACTTTGAATGTGAATACATATATTCTCTTGTTTTGAGGCATCAGGGCTTAATTGTAAGAGCTCTATCAAGTGAAATTCTCTATAATAAACTAATGTTCAGAAAAGGACATGTAAACTGTAATCCTTAGAGGATCTGTTTATAAGTACAGAACTGTGTAAACTTTATAAAGGGCACAAAATCCAACACAGATTGACTAGAAAATCATCTCATTCTTCCTTACCCTTGTATCTGCATTCTGTCAAAATTATAAAGTGACCCATGACTGTCATTTAAAACTTAAAAAGAAAACTTTAGCTAAGCTTACAAAGTGCAAGTACTCCTTCTCTCCATATTGTACTACCTTAGGACCCGATGGTGGTACTTTGGGGGCACAGTCACAACCCATAATAGTTTTCTTCCTCCTATTTGGCCATGTAGGTTTATAAGCTGTCCTTAGATGTTTAACGTTTGAACATGACACCGAGCTCAAAACAATGGATTTTCAGAAAAAAGAATGAAAGCCAAAATTGGTAGCTGGGTTCTATGGACAAAGAAGTAGCTGCATCAAAGACCTTGGATGGTGTCTGGACTTACTTCTGGTCCTTGACTGTGTGACAAGCCCAAAAAAGGTCTAAAGAACAAAAGAGGTTGCCAAGTCCGCTGGGATGTGGCTACACGCTTTACGGGGGTACATACACAAGGTGCACAGACGAAGCCAACCCGTCAAAATCTTTATTCTAATCTGCAAAAGAATACTAGGAAAATTACCCCTATAGTTAAAACGATCAATAGCAATTCTCAGTCTTCAGAACTAACACTGAGCACGGGTTACAGAGCGCGTAAGGAACAAAGCTAAGAATACCCAATGCTGGCTCACATAACACAGTTTCCTTTTTGGCTAAAGTGTAGGAAGTGCTAATGTGGTCCTTACAATTATATTAACCACAGCAAGTACTTAAGAGCTGGATTAAAACTCAGCAGCTTCATAACAGAAACAAATTTAACAAAACAGAGTTCGACCTTAAGAGCTCGCACCAGAGTGTTCCTTAGTGAAAACGCTGTCCCTGTTGAGAGGCAGAATAACCTCGTGGCCAAGAGGGCAGATGTTACAGCCGAACTGTTCGGGGTTCAAGCCCCAGCTCAGCCATTTACTCTGTACTGCAGTGTCCGCACTGGGAAATAGGAAAGATGATAACAGAGCCCACCTCATAGGCCTGTTATAAAGATTAAACAGATATTGATGAAGTAACTTGGAAGAGTGATATATAAATGCACATGCTTGTTGTTTAGAGATATTGACAGGTTCCAGAAGAAATAATGCAGGAGCAGAGCTGAGAGAGAGAAGACCAAGACATGTGTGTCCAGTGATCTGTCTGACCACTTCCCATCATCACCTCTCTTCCAATCCCTGCCCCTGATAACATGTTCACCACACACTGCCGAACTCATGCATGTTGGCAAGTGCTGGTTTTCTGTTTGTTTAGTTTGAAAAAGCAAAGAAAGGGGATTAACATATACACACTACTATATATAAAATAGATAACCAACAAGGACCTACTGTAGAGCACAGGGGACTATACTCACTATTTTGTAAAAACCTATATGGGGAAAGAATCTGAAAAAGAATATATACATATATTCAGATATACAGAATACACACACACACACACACACACACATTTATTTGAATCACTGTGCTATACATCTGAAACTAACACAACATTGTAAATCGACTATACTCCAAGAAAAAAATAAAATTAAAAAATAAAGGAAAGAAATGGCTGAGGTTCACACAGTGGTCTATGTAAAATGGGACAGAGGAAGCCGGATTCCAAGAGTCAGAAGAGGCCAAGAAAACTTGAAACTGAGGAATGAACAGAAACCCTGGGGCCAGTTCTGGAGTTTGACAGGCTTTGAAGCTGGGATCAAGAGGCTCCTGGATCACACCGGCTGTGCATGAATCTTACGATAACATAAGAAAGCACCAATATTTCCAGACTCTGCTTAAAAAAATTAAACTTTCAAGTGCTTTAACTAATTACAATGGAAGATATTTGAAGGCCCGTGTGTGAGAGCCAGCTAGCTGTCCATCCCCTTCCACTGTATAAAACTGATGCTAAGGGCTGTTCAGCCAGAATCCTATTTCCCAGGGCCCATCCCCTAGCAGGCAGGCATGGCCATGTGGTTTGTGACGTGTGGCCATTCTAGGGCGAGGCTTTTAAGAACAGACGTACTTCCTCCATCTGCTTTCATCCTTCTGCTATTTGGATTCAGACGACACAACGGCGTGAGATGTGAGGACCTGGGTACCTGAGCCACTGCGTGGAGGAGAGTGGTGTCAGCTACGAGCACCTGCTCATGCTGTTGAATGAACAATAAACAGCATTTTACTGAATTTGAGGCTTTACACGTTTTAGGGTCAATATTCATAGCAAGTAGAAGTATGTTAACTAAGATATCCAGTTCTTTGAGGATGACAGCACAGTACGAGGGCTAAGAATATAAACGTTAGCATCCTAAGGGACCAGTTATTGGCTATGTGACCCTGGGCAAATTATTTAATCTTCCTGAGCTTGGGGTTCCTTATCTAGAAAAGGGTGGTAAGAATGGTACCTGGTTTAAATGCTAGAATGAGCCATAGTTCAGTATCCAATAAATTCAGCCTTTATTAATATCTATGAGGCTTATCCTTGTGGATAAATGGATCAGTTGAGTGAACAGAACAAATGAATCCAGCTTTCCAGTAAGCGCGCAGAGGCATTCCTCAAGGTACGAATGACTTGCTTATGGCACTCTCCCCTCTTGTCCCAACACAACGGTCTTGTCCTTGACTTACTCTGTTAGGGGACCTTGTAGACGATGCCCTGATGCCTTATGGCCACACCTTTGCCCCATAGCAGCTCGTCTCTTCTGCTGGAGCCTGACTGCACACAGCTCAGACAGGACCCCAGGGCACAGCTCAGACAGGACAGTCTGCAAACTCCTGTCTCCCTTCACTTCCCTTTGCCAGCTCCCTCCCAGCGCCCCCAAGGAAATCTTTTCTTCTTCACATATCTCCCCTGCCCCACACAGTGCTCAGAAAGGACTGCCACCATCCAGAGAAAAGCCAGCACCATTCTGAATATGACTCACTGTTTCGAGAGATTATATAATATGAGGTATGATCCCTTCTTCATATTCTCCCTTCCCCACGGAAAAATCTAGTAGAATTTAGTAAGCCCACAGATGCCCAGCAAACGCGTTTTTGTGAAATGAACAAAACTCTTCTGCGGGTCTGAAGACAGGATTAGCGAAACGAGCCCATCAGGTCGCTGGTGGATCGTCCGCCACACAGCTGGCTGACACTGTCCCCTTCTGGGGGAAGTTCGCCCACAAGCCCCACCTAGAGCACGGATGCCTGCCCCACTGCTGTGTTCAAGTCCAGTTCTGCCCTTACCAGCGTGACCTTGGGCACGTTACATAACCTACGTTTCCCTTTCCTCATGAGTAAAAAGGGACTAAGAGCAAAGTAATACATATCGCCGAAGAAGCAAAAATAGTGGCACGCTATAGCTTTAGTCTCAGTGTGTAAAATAGTGTGGATTTTATAGTTTTACAGTTTTCTCCCTATAAAGGAAAATGAAATCTGAATGAAATATTTTTCCGCTTGTATAAACTTATACAGAAATGACAAAAATGCTAACTGTTGACACTGGGTGTTCTGGGTATGTATAGATAATTAAACACTTCACTAACCACTTTAAAATACCCAGACCACATCGTATGGTGGTTAAGGACGACTGTAGTCCATTCAGGATTCTACGGCAAAAATACCATCAACGAAGTGTCCAAACAACAGATGTTTGTTTCTCACAATTCTGGAGGCTGGGAAGTCCAAGATCAAGGTGCTGGCAGATCTGGTCTCTGATGAGGGCCCACTTCCTTGAAGACAAGTGTCTTCTCACAGGGGAAGGGGCTGTGAGTCTTTGGGGGTCTCTGTTATATGGTCACTAATCTCACTCATGAGGGCTCCACCCTTATGACCTAATAACCTCCCCAAAGCTCCACCTCCTAATACCATCACCTTGGGCATCAGGTTTCCTTGGAGCCTCAAGGACTGAGGCCCCAGCTCATAGCAAAGACTGAGGCCCTGGGCACAAAGATTCACATCCTCTCTGCCACTTACTCGCTGTGTGACTTGGGGCAAGTGACTTCACTTCTCTCAGCCTTTATCTTGTCCTTGAAAATCCAGAGATAGTCACCATACTATGTCATAGCAACCTCCCAGGACTGTTGAGAGAGTTCAACATGGCAATGCACATCAGGTCCTTTACATAGGGCCAGTCACAGGACATGGCCTGGACAAGTATTACCATTTGTATTAGCTATTGATAATCTCATGACAGATTATCTGTGGAGTGAATGAAGTATTTAGCATCACCCAGCAGTACCACCAGTGCTGAGGGGGAATCAAAACAGTCGCCACTTAAATTCACTGGGGAGCGATTGCTGGCTTCAGGCACTACTGACCTAAAGGTTTAATGGTGGAAAAAAAGGTAAAGCTTAAAACAAAAATGATGGCTTCTTCTTACCCTGGGGATGTGAGTATGACATAACTAAGAATGAACAAGACAACTGCTGGGATGGTATGCCGCTAAAAACAGACTCTTGTACAAATTAAAATTTCAGGTGATATGTATGTAAAATTCAAAATATTTATGCTCCTTGCAGTGGTATTTAATTCTCACAATTATTTTCTGGATGGAAAGAAAGAAAAATTATTAAGAATGTATTAAATCTTGTGGAAACCTTGAGGGATGAAGAGCCTATATTTATATTACTTTTCACTGTAAAACTCATTTTCTTCAGGAATCCTTCTTCAATGAATGCATTTCTGATCTTTCCTCATATGATCAGGCTCTTAGTTTAAAAACTTTCAGTAATTTTGCACTCATGAGACGCTAAGTATGAAAGGCTTTATAAACTGTGAAGTTTTATAAAATGGGCTGTCCTTTGCCTGTTGATACACTAGTGAATGAACTTGTAAACAACTCAAGGGCAAGGAAAGTGCTTTCCCTTTCTTGTGGACCAGGAAGAATACTCAGTGCAGAGTTCTAAAGGGTAGAGGCTTTTCTCAAATGCTTAGCTAAAGGGGATGCAATGAGCGACAACTCTAAAAATATAAAAGCAGAACAAAAGAATAAAGCAACTGGCATTACTTTGAATAGCATTAAGAAGCCGTTTACAGAGTGAAAAGATGTGCACTCTGGCTCAGACTGTGCTATCTGGGCCAAAGAATCTAGGACATGCGGAATATGAATTGAAAAGCCCAGGCAGGGGTCTGGGGAAGCAGAGGGAGTCATCAGACCCCGGTGATCACCGACTTATTTTCACTCGGACGCAGGCACTCTCACAAAGGGACCCAGGATTCAGGCCACATACACCTTGAAAAGAAAATCAATACTTGCAGTTGCACTTAGACTAAACTCAAGCATCTCTGGGAAAAATGCTGTATCATCCTGGTCAATGCATTTAATGCAACTTTAAAATATATTTGAATTCAGCCTTTATTCTTTCATGTTTCTGTATACAAAATTGGGACTAAATTTTCAAAATTATTCACATAATCTATGCGAGTAGATGGGTTTTCCCCACAAAAACATAATGCTTTTGAGTGTTTACTTTGAAAGAAACAATAAAGAACAATCCATGAGTAGACAGAATTATTATTAAGCATTATAGAAAGCTGAAAAATTCAAAGTAAATTTTTACTTTGGAGGTAAAATTTTCCTACTCTGATCTTGCTGTAAGTCTCCAATATACACGTCAATTGGTCAGTGATTTGCTGAAGACCTAAGAATCTCCATGAAATTTTATGTAATCTTTCTTAAAATGACTTTTCTTTTTCTCTCTCTCCTCCTCCCTTCTTTCCTCCCTTCCTTCCTTCCTTCCCTCCCTCCCTCCCTCTCTCCTTCCTTCTTTCCCTCCCCCCCTTCTTTTGTTTTCTTTATTTTCCTTCAAAAAACAACTGAATAATTGTTTAGGTGTATTTCTTGAGGTAGAAGTTGTAAATAAGATTGGCAGTTTTAACAGCAGGTTGACTCACCTAAAGTCAATCAAATACTCTTCGATGTATTTTCCTGTGGCTTCTAATCAATAGGTTTTCATCTCAAGAACACTCCCTTGTTAGCGGCTTTGCATCGATTTTCAGTTTCCAGAATGCAGAGAGGCAGATCAAGGATTCTTTCTTACACATTCAAATTCAGAGCGATAAAAATATTACATTACCATCTTCCTCAATTTGCTTGTATTTCCCAATTAATATACCTCTACTTCATTAGATAATAGCAAAGTGTTTCAATGCAGCTATGTTTATGTATAAATACAAGTTTACTTAGTTATTACGTAGAATTTATAACCTTTTTCATTTGAAACTTTCCTAAGTATAATATGATTATTTATTTACTATTTGATAAATCATCAGAGGTTTTAGAGTTTCCAATTAAGAGCTAAAGAAATGTGCTATTTCCATTTACAAAAACATCCCAGGGTAATGAGTCTGAATCTGGAATACTGACTGTCATTTCTCATGCGGTCCTAGAGTATAAAGTCTGTTAAGCCTCACTACAACCATGACTAATCATCGCGTGTACACATTCTTTAGTTAAAGGAAAAGAATCCTTACAATGTAAATGATTTTATAATAAGTATCACAATGTACTGGCTCAATATTAGAAGTTTTATTTTCCACGTAAGAATTCACTAGCTGACTTGCAACGTAGTTATGGTAGGTCCATTATATGCAGAAAGATCCTCTGTTTCCATCCCCATTAAAAGACAGATTTCTAAAAAAATGGACATCTTTGTATTTCTTACCTAAGTATTTTCACAAGGTTAATGGTCAGACCTTTATTAAATGAAGTGCTATACACGAGAGGGTGTTGAAAACTGTAGCGTCATTATAAATCATCTATGCAAATTTTTGTCTCTCGGTAATTTTCTAATAAAATGGTACTTTATTTGACTTTTACTGTAAAGGTAAAGAAGTTACCATCACAACAATTCATTTACTGTCTCAAAACCTTCAAATGATAATTATCTGTTGTTGTTTATAGAAGGATTAAAACTTAAAAGTAAAAAGGTGGAATTACCCAGTAAAATGTATCCGGATCTACGTCTAGGTGCTTCCGAAGTGATGTATAAGCCAAGAAGAGAAAGAAAGGGAAACGGAGGTGGAAAAATAATAGAAAAATCACTTCTACTTATTAAAAAAGAGATGTATGGATTTCCTAAAAATAACAAAACCCAACGTAGAAGAAAAATTGCTGCAACGCTAAAGGATCAATTAGTCACCATCTGAGCATGATGCTGTAACTGAGCAAACATCACGTCCATCCAATAAACGTCTACTAAGATCCTCCTGCCTTAAAGGCATCAGGCTGTGTGGGAGCAAAACATACCTGCTGCATGATTACTGCCCTGGGGTAGCGCTGAAGTTCATCTTGCGATGAGACTTCCACAGACACTTATGGGGCAGAAAGTATTTAAACAGCACCACAGGAGAACCAAAGAAGTCTTACAGGAGTTCAGAGATAACTTTTAGCCCTGATAGGAAGTTGGGATGTGGGTAGAGCTTGAAGGCAGAGAAGGATTTCGACAGGCTAAAAAAATGGTACAAATGAACTTATTTACAAGACAGAAATAGAGTTACAGACGTAGAAAACAAACTTATGGATACCAGGGGCGGAAAGAGGGGAGGGATAAATTAGGAGACTGGGATTGACATACACACTACTATATATAAAATAGATAACCAACAAGGACCTACTGTATAGCACAGGGAACTCTACTCAATACTCTGTAATAACTTACATGGGAAAAGAAGCTAAAAAAGAGTGGATGTATGTACATGTGTAACTGATTCACTTTGCTGTACAGCGGAAACTAACACGACACTGTAAATCAACTATACTCCAAGAAAAATTAATTAGAAAAATAAAAGAACTTTCTACCACCTGTAATGGTGCAAATAAGGAGGCTTTAAGGTGCATTTTATGATCTCAAGGAAGGGAAGTCTGGCTGGAGCATTGCCGGAAATGAAGTGACACATGTGAGAGAATCATTTACTCGTGTCAAATAAAAAATAAACATCTTTACCAATATTTTTCTATTATACACATCTCCGTGGTTTATGCCTGCAGAATACCTGTGACCTATACTGTAAGTTAAATTTTCTCCAAATCAAATTCAGGCCTGTGGCCTTTCTGTGACCTTGGCAAGAACAGTTTGGGGAAACTGGGTGGGCATAATTCAGACTGGAGTGTGAGGGGGACTCAGCAGCTTGTGAGGAAAGAGACAGAACACAGAAAACTCTTTCCAAAGTTTCATTCACTTCAGACAATCTTTGTGTGCCCAGGCCAGGCTTTGCGCTTTGGGCATGTAATCACCAGTGAAATAAAAAAGTCCCTGAGCTCCCAACTGGGAAAATGAAGTGCTTTTGAGGGAAAGTGCTTTTACTACTTTGTGTCAGCAGCTAAGTCAGGGATCACTTTTTAGGGCAAGGCCGAAGAGCTGAAGATTCTTATCCTTGGGGGGGGGGGGATACGCCTTCATTTGGGAGACTCATTTTGTCTAATGAGAGATGTTATTGATGGGTCCATGGTACAAATGTAAACTCTACAGGAAAAAAACTCTGTAAGGAAAAAAATCAAAATTCCTGGTAGTACTGTAAATTAACCACTGCCTCTGAGATGCAGGGCAAGTGTTTAGTGAGCTACAGGAATAAACTTTGTTCTCTAATAGAACCAACCGCATTCTGTACTACAGGCATCAAATTCTTGGGCCTGCATAAGAGTTATGAAACTTTCTCTTTAAAGGACCAGAGGGTTAATATTTTGGGCCGTGCGGGCCATATGGTTTTTGCCTTTGTAGCAACAAAGCAGCCACGGACCACACATACACGAATGAGCCTGGAAGTTTTTCAATAAAACTGCATTTATGGACACCAACATTGAATTTCATATCATTTGCATGGGTCCCAAAATATTATGATTTTTTCTGATCATTTGAAAAACCATAAAAATCATGCTTAGCTCAAGGGCCATTAAAAAAACAACAGGTTTTGGGCCAGAGTTTGCTGACCCCAGGCCTCCTAGAGAAAAGGCTAGGTAACAAGGCAGAGAGAAGAGATCTTGGAGCAGGCCTTGCGGGTCAGGCCCGCGCAGCTGGGATACCTCAGGGTGTGCACAGTGTGCTGTGTGCGACCCTGTGCAGTTCCCTGAGGCGGGGCTGACGACCTCACCGGGTCCTCAGAGGGGGACCTGCCAGGAGGAGCTTCGGAAGCGCCAATCAGAACTCACCGCCCTACGAGCGATGCCACTACAACTCTTCTTTACCTACTGCTTTTTTATTTGGTTTCTCAGATTAATTAATGAATTGAAATCACTAATGATTATTACTGAGCCCTTCTTATAGGCCAGGTCCTTTGCTAAACTATTGCCACACGTGTTCATTTAATCCTCACAATCTTCTGAGGTCGGTACGGTTTATATTATTCCATTTCATAGTTGGGAAGCTGAGGCTAAAAAAACCCTGCACTGTTTGTTTTGCAGATCTTCTTTCCTTATATTCTGCACCTCCTTCCTAAGCAAGTTCACTGACCCCAGTTGCCATGTATAGGCTGATGATACCTAATTGCCTAAAAAACCTTTCCAACTACTGTCCCCACGGCACCCTGGCCAGAAGTGACAAATTAACGTCCTTTCCCGGCAATTGCTCTCTCAGGAAAGGGCAACACCACACACTCTTATCTCTGAAATCCCCTCCCCATGACCCCTGGATGCAAAACACTGTGATTCCTTTTATACTCATCCACCTTTTTCCAAATCCACTCCGGACAAGCCTTCTGCAATGATGTCCTAAGTGGTCGTCCTATACACATGCTTTTTAAAAGTAAAACAAAGGCATGATCATAGAGCAAAATGGAATATTATGAACCTCCGATTGTTTTTAAAAAGCTACCTAAGAAAGGTAGCTCTCTGTGTGTCCACGCAGCTGAATGAGATTACAGTGAAGTGGTTACAAACATAAGTTCTACTTGACTTCTAAGGGTTGTGTGTTCTCGGACGAGTCATGGAACCTGTAAAGTGGCAATAATATTCATAATAGTGTCTCAGGGCTGCGTTTTGAGAGCTAGAGAAATTAATACATGCAAAATAATTAAAACACCAGCAGGCAGATGGTGATTAATAAATAATAGTTTTGATTGTTGATGGTTTTATCAATATTAATAGGAACAATGCATAAAAAGATTAGCTAATAATATACTAATATTTTCCCAGTGAATTTGCAATAAGCAGTGGTATTGCAGGAGTCTGATGGATCTTCTTTTTACTCTTCTGTGTTTAAAACTCTGGCAAAATCATTAGTAAAAGAAATCAACCAAAAAGTCTTTACTGAAAACCAGTCTGCATCAAATGAGGATGCACTGAAATTGGTCATCTGCTGGAAGAATAATCAGACACATTTCTTGTTACAATTAAGCTACCTGACATGTTTTATAACACCCGTTCTGAAATCGATCTCATGCTTAAACATTACCTTAGTACAGTTAACAAGAATTATCACCATATATAATTATTTGAATACTCAGCACTGTGCTTTGAAGTCACCTAATAGACGTGTTTCCTTTCTTCCTCCAAATCCTAAAATCCAAATTAATTATAAAAATTAATTCCACTCAAATACATTTTTTTTTCCGCCAAACCAAACTAAAAGTCTATCCACATAGTAGCCACTTTCAAAATTTATAGTTCACAGCAAGGAAAAGAACAAAAATAGAGCAGCTGGCGTATGTTTGAAAATACTAATCCTTATTAGGGCATCTCTTGAGCAGATGAGTTACTTTAGCTGCATTAAATCTCTATTAACAGTAGTGAATTCCTAAGCCAGACAGCAATGGTAAATAAAAGAACCCGTGCTTACATTCATTTGATGGTTTTGCAGACTCGAGAATCACTTCTGGTACCACAATGGTGCGTTCAGGAAACAAAGAACATGAAACATGATGTTCCTCAGAATGTTTTCCTTGTGCTATTAAATGAATCAAATAAATGAGGCACAGACAAGGAATTTCAGTTTCAGAAGATTTTCATCCACAGGAGCTTTTAGTTTCTGCAACGTTTGGGGGGCGCCCATCCTTTGTAAAAATTTTTTGCTTCCATTGTTAAAATCAACGGAGCCAAGAAAACTTTTCTTAGAATGTTCAAAAAGATCACTGTAACCCCCCTTCCCACCAGCTGTATAATTACTTGTGCAAAGGAACAGGCAGAGAGCCTGCACAAAGAAACACTAGATTTAAAATATATAGAACATTTTGGTATATTGGATTGGTTGGAAAGATTAAAAACAAGTCCTAAGGCAAATTAAGACAATCATTTTCTCAAGGTAAAGAAAGTACGAGGTCCAAGCTGGCGCTCACTTGGTTTATTTTCTGACTTGTCTTAACTGTGAGACTTTGAGGAGAAGACTGAAAAAAGATCAGCAGAAGAGGATTTAAAATCTTGGACATTTTCTTGAAATGATTATTGCCTAAGGACAATGTAAATTTAAAAATAATGTCTTGAACTCATGGGAACATTAGCTTATTCAAGCACTATCCCTTTAGGTAGAAGTGGGTTACAGTCAGAGTTTTACGTATATTATTCTTTTCTTGACAGTGGAACAAGGGCATTTTTGTTAGTTTCTATTTGTGATTTCATCTTGAAAAGTTAGAGATATGCCTTGGAAATTCATTAACTCTTATTAAGCTATTTTGAAATCAAATATACATAAGTCTAGCTATAACTCCTTAGAATGCTTATGTTTTTGCCTATATCATCTTGTAGGATCATGAACTCTATCTATATAGTTTGCAACACTCTATGGTCCTTCTGAAATGTTTCATCCCCATGATTAAAATGAAATAATTCATTTCCTTGAGATAAATTGCCAAAGCAAAAAAACAATGTCTTTAAGACCCATATTCTGAGTAAGAGTAAGAAAAAGATCTGCTGGCTGCCTTGGGAAGGGGGAATAACAGAAATCCTCCCTTTTTTTTTTTTTTGTGCGGTACGCGGGCCTCTCACTGTTGTGGCCTCCCCCGTCACGGAGCACAGGCTCCGGATGCGCAGGCTCAGCGGCCATGGCTCACGGGCCCAGCCGCTCTGCGGCATGTGGGATCTTCCCGGACCGGGGCACGAACCCGCCTCCCCTGCATCGGCAGGTGAACTCCCAACCACTGCACCCCCAGGGAAGCCCTGGGAAGGGGGAATAACAATAGATAAGAGAACAGGCAGGGCTTTCATTTCCTACAAGGAGACTAAATTTCACAATGGAAAGAATCAAAGTAAGGAGTAGACGGCAGCTCCAGACAGGTGAACTTCCAACATGAGCCCAAGAGTCTAGATCTAACCAAATCTCATCTCAGAATCCATGATCTCAAAGACTCCACGATGATCTCAGAACTCCTGGGAGGACTTGGAGATGCAGAAACTTGGGGAATGACGTGAAAGACATAAGAAGGGCCAAGATGAACCAGACACCTGCAGGGGTGACACTGACCCCGGTAGGTGTTCCTAAAGCTACTTTCAGAGATTTTGCATCGTCCAAACTCAGGTGGCACGTGGGCGTGGCTCGGCTGTACTTTCACCCACACCAGTGGATGTCTTACGACATTCTTCCTCATCCTGCATCCTCTCTCCCCATCTGCATCGCCCTGACACGCGCTCCCTCGGCTCCAGGACACCACTGCAATGTGCCTCTGGATCTCAACATTTCCTCTTTTCTATCAACTCAGGGAAAGAACCGTCTTTCCCTCTCTCCAAGAATAACCTTGCGTCCTTGAGTTAACTCCTTTGCTCTTTGGGATTTTGCTCCGCTCCTTAAACTTCTTTGTATTGTATCTTGTATCTTTCCATCGCTTCACCTAGAGGTGCTTTTTCCTCCCGGAAGAACACTCAGATCCCCTTTGTTCTGAGACACACAAGTGCGCACACACAGCCCCACCCCTTATTTACTCCTAATACCCCCTCAATTACAGAGTCTGGTACATGAAAAATACTTAAGAAATGCTGGTAGAATGAATGAAAGACAGACTGTTCACATTGAGCTCTTTCCTTTGAATGCTTTCTGAAGACACGTTCATAACAGCTGCCCGTCTAGGCATCTTCCCAGCCCCATTCATCTGAATAAGGTGGCGGGGGAGCCCTTGCTCTATCCCATTGTAGACCCTCCAGCCCCATCCTCTTGGGCTCCCACTCAGGACAAGAGTCCCATCCCAAGTCTCTGAGAGGATGGTCCAAGGTGGAATGAGGACCGAATGGAGAGAGGAACTGGCTCCACCCCTGGTGGGTCGTTGCACACTGAGGCACACCCATCCTTCCTCACTGCTCCAGGCAGACTGATGTCAGGGGCAACCCTTCTGGCCCCAAATCCGGCGATTTTATTCCACTCCCTGGCCTCTTCCGTCTTTCTGTGGATTAAGCAGCCACTCTGGGAAATCCTTTCCCCTCTAGGATCTGTTTCTGCGCCTCTTTGCTCACTCCCTCTTTCCCTGGATCCCGCACTCCGCCCTCCCATTCCCTCACCAGTTATTCCTGAATTCCTGGGCTTCTCACGTTGTCCTCTCTTCACTCAGGCCCCGCCCCCTTTCCCGAATAAGCTCCTTCACGTCCACCTCCATGGTTCCTTCTCCACCCACGTCACGGTTTTTCATTTCATCCATTAGCCTCACCCTGACCTTTCTGCTTCCTCACCGATTTTGCACATCTTGCTTCCACTTGAGCTTCGGGGAACACAGCTTCCTTTTTTCTATCCTCTCCACTAAAAGTTCTCCATCAAACACTGAGCAGAGTCCCTTACAGGGCTTTTAAGACCTGGCCCCAACCTTTTATCCTAAAGGTACTTGCCATGACAGTCCTTTCACACACCTTTGCTTGAGCCAAACTGTGCTCATAGGCTGGGTTGAAAATTTATGGAAATACCTACTTGTGTTTTTCTCCTTTCCACACAATTATTAGCCTCTTAATAATTTCCAGAAAATTATTTTGTTTCCCTGATTCAGGGATTCCTGCAGGAAAACAGGGCAGCGGGAAGGCACCAGTAAATCTTCAGTCTTTTGTAAATACCTAAACCCTAGAACAGATGCTGCTATATGTGCCGTATCAGGAGGGCAGAAGAAGGCTTAGCCGGGCCTCTGGAGCCGGTGGAGCCTGTAGGGACCTGGGTCCTGCTCCACACACCCTGGTGTAACACAGGGCAAGAGGAAGAATATACCAGAAAGGTAACATGGCCGGAAGGTATTTTTATATATAGACTCAGATTCCTCCACTCAGAGGGACTCTGAATCATTTTCAGGTGATTTGGACAGGGGAAAAAGAGATGTGGATGGAGGGAAATGTTGGAAAGGCACAAAATATCTATGCTTAAAGAAAGATTTTTTTAGTATGTTTTTTTTTAGAAGTGATTTTTTAGTATGTTCTTAGTACATGATAATTGACTCTTAATTATTTGACAGTATAACAGAGTCCTGCAACATTTTCCATAATTTAATCAGTGCATAACTACCCAAATCCTGCCAGTATGTAGGAAAAAATGATATGAATCTACTTAACAAAGTATCATCAGCTGTTAATGATACAATAAATAATGATTCTATTAAATGGTTAGGCTACGGTTAGCTCTCAATTCTGCATGTGTTCTTATCCTGGGAAATTTAGACCTTTGACCCATTTGTCTTCCCACTTCCTTTGGTACACCGGGTTTTATTATGTTTGGCATTTGGCTTTACATTTTCTTATTTAGTTCTTGGATTCTTGTTTATTTCAAGTGTGAATGATTTCCTTCCGTCGGGGATGATACTTCTAATTTTGAAACACCCACTGTCCCTGGTATAATCCTGGAGATAGAGCTCTTCAACAATATGAGATAAAGTAAATGAAGTAATTTCTAGTCTATAGTGCTAACGATGCTTTTACATTTATAGGTGTTTTCCTCAAAAAAGCTAAAAGTTCTAATCACGATTTTTTTGTGATCAATCATGGAGGGAAGTTATACACACAAACGTGTACACGTATAACTTAGGGGTACATGGAAACGGCTCTAGAAATGCAAATCTATTGGTTTTAGTCACTTAGACTAAATGAATACTTGTCATTCTTATGATACTTATTATCATAATTATCTTTACTTGTAGGTAATTACAAGGGTGTATGTAGGGGTGATTGTTCTCAGTAAAGCCTTCATTCATAGTGAGGCAAACCTCACACTATACAGGCCGGGCATCTAAACCTACAAAGGCTAAAACTTCCCTCACATCCTAAAGCCTGGCCCTGCGTTTACTCAGAGCTTCATTCAGTCCCAAGAAGCTGCTGGATCAGGAGCTTTTTCCTAAAATGTCCCTTTCCTTCCATACCTCATGCCCTTTTCAATCTAATTCAGTAGCTGTGTACTGAACAGGTTTTGAGTTACGTGCTTGACTGCTTGAAGCCATTTACCAGCAGTAGCATTTTTGGAAACTTTCCTGTTTCTGTCACTCTCCTAGTTAAAAAATATATTAACAAATTTATTCCTACTTTCATTATGAATAAATACTGTGGTAAAGGTAACTTTAAAATATGAATGTTATTTATACTTGGAATATTCCACATAAATAATGATATATAATTGAAAAGCACAGTAAATATATTGAAGCAAACAACAAATTACACAGAAAAGGTAAATTTTATACATTTATATGTCACATATGTAATTTACTATATAAATATATCTGTATATACAGTTTACTATGCTTTTCAAGTTTTGGAAATAAATTTTACTTATTATTTTGAACAAAGAATCAAATATACTCCGTGAGCAAACTTGTGGCTACGTGAAAACAAAAACAGAAAAACGATGTGCTTGAAATCTCCCATTCTAAACAGAGCTGGTTAAGCATTATTTCTAAATACTTCTTGTTTTCCTGATTATCTATCATCTGTGTGGCAGAGGAGACAGAGCCCGTAATCCAGGGCGCCATGGGGTGGATTGGAGACTCACCGCTGGAGAAGCCTTTAGTTAAAGTCTTTTTTTACATTAAGCACAAGTAAAATTTACATTAAACACAATACATGCTATTCCATAGAACACCCAGCTTGTTTTAATAGATAAGCAATGCTGTTTGCCTCTTCCAATCTTTGATTAATTGACACCATTAGAAAATCTGTCTCAGTTAAATGGATAAAGCAGGTGTGGCACACACACACAATGGAATATTACCCAGCCATAAAAGAGAATGAAATAATGCCATCTGCAGCAACATGGTGGGACTTAGAGATGATCACGCTAAGTGAAGTAAGTCAGAGCAAGAAAAACGCCATACGATATATCACTTACATGTGGAATCTAAAATATGACACAAACGAACTTATCTACAAAAAAAAGGAACAGAGTCAGACACAGAGAACAGACGCGTGATTGCCAAGGGGAGGGTGGGGGAGGGATGGATTGGAAGTTTGGGGCTAGAAGATGCAAACTATTATATATAAGATGGATAAAAAACAAGGTCCTACTGTATAGCACAGGGAACTATATTCAATATCCTGTGATAAACCAAATGGAAAAGAATATGAAAAAGAATAGATAATATACATACATATATAAAAACAATCATTTTGCTGTACAGCAGAAATTAACACAACATTGTAAATCAACTATACTCCAATAAACTAAATTTTTAAAAATCTGTCTTAATTATCCATGCATTTAGAAGGCCCCCTGAAAAGGCTCACCAGTCTGCGATTAATGGATTCACTTCACACTAAAGACATTTAAATCAATTATATTAGTGTTCCTTAAAATTGGACAAATATCACATAGTTTTCTCTGGGATGATGGACCTGGGGAAGAGAGAGTTGAGTGAAAAATTTTTAAAGTAGAAAACTCTTCTAAGGTTTGTAACTATAAAAACTGTGGTAATACTGAAAGGAAGGGCTGGAAATTCAGATTTGTGACAGGGCTACGCTTGTTTAAGGTAGGCCATCCAAGAGGCTCTCTTATAGGAAATTAAAATTAAGGAATATTTCTTGGGTGAGGACGAATTGGAATACAGATTTGATGATCACATGCAAAAGCTGAAGTAATAAAAAAACAAGATTTCTTAGAATGAGAATTCTGAACTTTCGTGTCTCTTCACAGGAGAGAGGACATATAATCATTGATAAAGGGGGAAAAAATCACTTGTAGAAGAAGGAATAGGGAGAAAAACCAGTGCATCCAGTGAAATAAAGAGCAGTGATAACTGAGGTTTGTCACCACTGGTCACTTGCTTTGGGAAGATCAAGAAGAATGAGAAAACAGGTTATCAAATAAAAGGTACAATTATGATGTAGAAAGAGAAGCGTAAACTCTTATACCTGGGAAGTTCAGAGGATGACCTTCAGTCCAATCCACCCAGTAAACAGGTAAGCCGAGCCCCAGAGAGAAAGTCAGAGTTTATTCCTTGAGTCACGTTGGGCTAGAACTATTTTGTTACCTCGGCTTCGTAATCCTTTTCGCTCCTGTACATTGCAAACTAATCTTTGAAAGTGGGGTCATTCCATGCACGTTACTAACAATGCAACTTTTGGGAAGGTAGGTATTATTCGAAGTTCAGCAATGCCTGTAACTGGAATAAAATTTAAACTAACAAAGCAAAGGGGCTTAGTGTTTCAATGACAATCATTTGAATCTATTACCTACAAAGCTGTGCCTCAGGTATAGTTCTTACGTTTAATTATTGCTGTGCTTTACTCTAAGAAAATGTAATTCTACTCAACCAGGGAAAGATAGAGAGGGAACGCACTATCAGGGAAAATAAGAAGAGACAGACTGTGGAGGCTGGGGAAGAAGATAAGCCATCCCCGAACCTGCAGGAAACCCTGGCTCCCTAAAAGGACATCAAAGAGAATTTCCATATCATCCAAGGGATAAAGTAATCTGAAATCTGGTGGTGAAAGTCCATCCACACCCCACACTGGAAAGCATCATGTATTGCACGAACATTACAAACCAAGAAGCACCACCGTCAAAAACAAAACAAGTAAAAGAAATGAAAAACAACTCCTACTCCTAAGGAAGAAACCTGAGCCCAAGGAAGACAAATGATTCCCCTTCACAATGAACAGCTCATCCCCATCGGATGGCGGAGAGGAATTACCACCAGAAATGCTCGCTAATCGAGGGCCATTCTAATCCTGTGATTTTCAGAGAGACAAACCTCTGTTTTGCTAAACAGCTGTGTGCACTAGTTCAATTTTTGAACGGCTCAAAATTCCCTATCTCTAATTTATTTGTCACTTTGTCCAGTAGAAGGCATAATTTAAAATACATACTTTCCAGTCTCTTCAATAAGTGGTGCTGGGAAAACTGGACAGCTACATGTAAAAGAATGACATTAGAACACTCCCTAACACCATACACAAAAATAAACTCAAAATAGATTGAAGACCTAAATGTAAGACTGGACACTATAAAACATAGGAAGAAGAAAACATAGGAAGAGGAAAACATAGGAAGAACACTCTTTGACATAAATCACAGCAAGATCTTTTTTGATCCACCTCCTAGAGTAATGGAAATAAAAACAAAAATAAACAAATGGGACCTAATGCAACTTAAAAGCTTTTGCAAAGCAAAGGAAACTACAGACAAGATGAAAAGACAACCCTCAGAATGGGAGAAAATATTTGCAAATGAATCAACGGACAAAGGATTAATCTCCAAAATATATAAACAGATCATGCAGCTCAATATTAAAGAAACAAACAATGCAATCAAAAAATGGGCAGAAGACCTAAATAGACATTTCTCCAAAGAAGACACACCGATGGCCAAGAAGCACATGAAAAGCTGCTCAACATCACTAATTATTAGAGAAATGCAAACCAAAACTACCATGAGGTATCACCTCACACCAGTTAGAATGGGCATCATCAGAAAATCTACAAACAACAAATGCTGGAGAGAGTGTGGAGAAAAGGGAACCCTCTTGCACTGTTGGTGGGAATGTAAATTGATATAGCCACTACGGAGAACAGTACAGAGGTTCCTTAAAAAACTAAAAATAGAATTACCATATGACCCAGCAATCCCACTACTGGGCATATACCCTGAGAAAACCATAATTCAAAAAGACACATGCACCCCAATGTTCATTGCAGCACTCTTTACAATAGCCAGGTCATGGAAGCAACCTAAATGCCCATCGACAGATGAACGGATAAAGAAGATGTGGTACACGTATACAATGGAATATTACTCGGCCATAAAAAGGAATGAAATTGGGTCATTTGTAGAGACGTGGATGGATCTAGAGACTGTCATACAGAGTGAAGTAAGTCAGAAAGAGAAAAACAAATATCGTATATTAACGCATATAAAAGATGAACCGGTTTGCAGGGCAGAAATAGAGACACAGATGCAGAGAACAAATGTACGGACACCAAGCGGGAAAGCGGCGGGTGGGGGTGGTGGGATGAACTGGGAGATTGGGATTGACGTGTATACACTAATATGGATAAAATGGATAACTAATAAGAAGCTGCTGTATAAAAAAATAAAATTGTAAAATTCAAAAAAAAAAAGTACTTTCCAGGATGCCAAGTTAACTATCAAAAGGATTTCATGGAAGTCTTTTAGTCTAAGTAAATTTTGTGCCAAGACTTTCGCTCTTAAGGAACAATAAACGGAACTAAGATTATGGCAAGAGAAACAGGTGCTGACAATTTAAATCAGTTCAATATTTTACTTACCTTCAGTTTTCCGTAGTGCTAAGCCTAGTAATGAATTATCTAACATGTATGATCAAATGTTATATAATTTTAGGCAGTTTTTTGTATTTGATAATACACAAATAATCATCCTCCCTTCTGTTTGCTTTTTTCTATATACCCTGAGGATATAAAGCTTTTAAGATTTACAAGCAGTAGAAAATGTCTGAAACTCAAATTTGTATTGACATTATTCTTTGCATGAATCCACTGACCCATTTTTGTAAAGTAAAAATAACTGCTGGGTTTTTACTTGCATTGAAAATAGAACAGTCACATTTCAATTATTACATTCACACAGCCCCCTGAAGACTGTATTTCAAGTTGCACAACTGACCTTCTTTTCTAAAACAATATGGAGATAGCCTAAATTAGAAGTCACTGTATTATGGAATATTTTGAAAAGGAGAATCCTGTTGCTTTTCTTGTATTTCAACCAATTTGGTTCTTTAAGATTTCTTTGCATTTCCTTGCATATTTGTAAACATGGCTTTATTTATTTATTTTTTTTCACGAAATACCTGACCACTTCAGGGCTTGACAAATGATACCTTGTTAGACAGCTGTACAGAAAAAAGCACAAAAAAACCCACACATGGAACAGGTTTCCAGAAACAGAGAAACAAACGTTCTTTGGAAAGGAGAATCCGTACACGGTACGATCCCATCCCGAGCCATAGCATGAAGGTTGACATTTGTCTCTCCAGCGAGAACTTGAGATGTGTAAGTTGAATTCACTTCACTCACCTGTTTGGCTTAGCTGGGACGTGCTTCTGCTCCTTCGAGTCACGATGGCAACCACTTTGGCACTCAGGCTGGACCTCCTTTTCTTCCCACCTGTTCCAACAGTGCCCACAGCCGTGTCCGACTGACTGCCATCATTATGCTCCAGTGTGTACATCTCTCCACTCACGCTCGTGCTCTTGGTGATGGCTCTTCCTGAAGTCCCCATCCGTCTGCCTTGCATTTTAGGGGTAAATGAACTATATTTACAAAGTAAAAACATATATGCATCCATAAATTACAGGTCAGCATAATCAGAACTTTAAATCTAACTTATTTTGAAATAATCCGGGCAAAATTTTAGAGGGAAAACCCGGCTGAGTAGTAGTCCTACAGCTATGAATATTCTAAGGTCACATCACCGCCCCCAGTATTTATTTATCTATTTATTTCTTTGTGCGGTACGCGGGCCTCTCACTGCTGTGGCCTCTCCCGTTGCGGAGCACAGGCTCCGGATGCGCAGGCTCAGCGGCCATGGCTCACGGGCCCAGCCGCTCCGCGGCATGTGGGATCTTCCCGGACCGGGGCGCGAACCCGTGTTCCCTGCATCGGCAGGCGGACTCTCAGCCACTGTGCCACCAGGGAAGCCCCCCCAGTATTTATTTACCAGATGTGCCTTGAAACAAGAGCATTTCAAGGCATCATCTATAAACTCTTTGAAGATAGTAAAAAGAAAGGCAACCGAGGCTACAGATGGGGAGGTGTTACTGACCAATGTTGTAAATAATTCCTCTGTTACTTTCAGAGAAAAGCTAAAATAGTTCAATCAGTGAGAAAAGTCCATATACATTTCTGAGGAAAAAATATTGTTCAAAACAGAAACTCTTAATTTGCCACACGACAAGGTTTAAAAAATGAAACCAGTGTTTGTTCTGGTTTCTCTTTGGGATTCCAGCTAAGAGGCGTCTCTTTTGCTATCCGAGGCTGAGTGAGTCTCGGAAATGCTGTTCAGGAGACAAGCCCTGCTTCTCCTTCCTCCTTCCTCACCACCTCCTGCCCCATCGCCTGCACGTAAGTTTCCTCTCATTTTCAACTTTCAACTCTCCCAACTCACAGGCTCTGGGTCCAGATGTTCCTTTTTTTGTTGTTCTCTTCTGCCAAACTTACTTGTCTATGTTCTGAGATTGCATCAGGTTATCTGAATAGATCACGGTACTTCTCTCCCAAATGAATAAATTACTGTTGAGAGTTTCAGGTACCGTAGAAGGTTGAGGGAAAATATCCTTTCTATTTGCCAAAGTACATGAGTGTCTGTGAGTCAGAGTTACAGGTAGGGCAGGCAACTGGGGAGGTGGCCAGGGATGGTAGGATTCTTCCAGTCTTTTTAATTGCTCTGCATATGCAGTTATAGTATCCATTTAGACTATCCCTTTCTTGGTCCAATAAAGACCTGTTTGATATCTCTGAAATGACCCTCTTAATTTTATGTGTCCTCAAAATATTTGCAAAAACTGGCTCACATGACCTTTACCACCATCTTGATTTTCTATATTTCTTCTTTGGAAAAATGAAATGTATTACTGAATATAGCTTCTTTAAGTGATGACATTTCATATGCAAATCAGAATAAACCCTAATATGATTAGAAACAGTAAAACAGAAAGTCTTAGCATCACGTAACATGTTTGTGGTCATCTACACAATGAGTGCTTCAGCAGAAAGGAAAATTGGTGCAGCGGCTCAGAATCCATGGAAAAGACAGGACATTTTGGACCTCAGGATCCCTTCAGGGACAGTGAATGGAAACTGGGACCTGATTTGACAGGAAGAATTTGGAATGTTTAATCCCTAGCTGCGTTTCTTGAATTGGTCCACGTCAACATTCACCTGACAATAATAAGGTATTCATAGTCTTTCAATTTATTCTAGTCATCTTTTCATTAACTCAAAAGTTTTTAAAGCCATTGGCAAGCCTAGTAATCTTGCTATGCGTTTTATGCAGTCTCCTTTTCCAAACGGTAATGATGACAGTTTTACAGACGACCAATTCAACATTGATTCCTGTGGGGTTTATATTCCCAACTTTAGTGGACTTTCTTTCTGGATAAATATTACAGTCAATTGCTTTCGTGTTCTCACCTATTCATTTGAATGTATTTCCTAACTCTGCCACCCTCCTTAAGTCTACTCTTAGTATCTGCTTTTTCTACTATTTTACTAGCACAATTCTGCTGAAGGATATACAGAAATGACAGGATTTGGTCAATTTCACCATCATAATATCCATCTTCAATCAAACACCTGCGAGTTTTTCATCTCCTTAGCACACTCACCACAGTGGTTATTGAAAACCTCTCTCCGGTGATCTTGTTTTTACCTTTACAGTAAAGTATGGATAAACTAACATGTACTGTTTTCTCCACAATATTCCCATGGAAACAGAATTACATCACAACTCTTAATCTGTATTTTAAAAATCACTGCACACAAAAAAAACTATTGTGAAATTTTAGACAGTGTTGTTTAGGTTATAGAGAAGTTTGAAAGAACAGGGAAATGTTTTCTATAATAGTTCTACTATGAAAATGTATCCAAGATGAGCTAGAAGATTCACAAATCTTTTCATGGATACTTAATTACAGCCATGAAATGTTCTACAATGTCAACAAATAAAAATTCTGAAAAAAAATTAGAGAAATCTGTACAGCAAATGATTACCATTTGCAGGGGGTGAATTAAGAAGTTATGTTAAAAAAAAGTTTTGTGAATAAGTAAGATACAATTTTTCCTCAAAAAATAAAATATTTTGTTTAGATGCTCAAAAGTATTCTTATGTAATCTGAGGACAGTGCATAGCTTCCTGAAGAATCTAGAACACCATATTTTAAGTGGAACGTGTTAGGGCATTTTCCATTCTTCTGTTACCTAACTGCGGGGAGAGGTTTGCAGGGGGGTCTAACCACCCAGATTAATTAAATCAATGTGAAGGTCATAGTCTTAGCACAAATCTACTTCTACTCTCCTATTTCTTAGCCTTCTATTTGTTCTGCTTCAATTGCCTGGAAGACTATTCCTGTCATTTAGATGTGCCTGAATCCTTCAAGATGCACTGTAAGGCTTTCCGCCTTATAAAGCTATTCAGGGTCTCTGTAGAGTCGTGACTGCTGTCTCCCGGCCCTCTGATATATTTTCTATCGGTTACGTTAAGATTTGGACGGTTTATATCAGCACGCACCTTATGCATCACTAATGGTTGTAGCATCCCTCCCATTGCTGTGAACTGATGAAGTTAAAAAAAGGGAATTCTCACTATACAAATAGACTGTGATATAACCCACCTTTAGAGACCAAACAAATGAAAAACCCACCTTCCTTCTTTAACACCCCTTCTCCTAGCTACTGATCTTTTGCTGAAGAACCTGAGTTGTTTGTACGTCCTCTCTCTCTATTCTCTTCTGGACTAAACGGAAGCGGGCTTTGTCCCTGCCGCTTCACCCAATAGCCTTTTCCTTTCATCAGAGTCACCAATTATTCCATGTAGCAAAATCCTGTGGTTTCTCAGTCTTTACCTTCTTGACCTCTCAATACACCATGCATGTGACAAAGCGTTTGATTCTTTGATCGACATGCTTTATTCTCATAGATTTTCCCACCTAGTGCCTCCTGGCCGGACATTTATTCTTTTTTTTCGGTATGCGGGCCTCTCACCGTTGTGGCCTCTCCCATTGCGGAGCACGGGCTCCGGACGTGCAGGCCCAGCGGACATGGCTCACGGGCCCAGCCGCTCCGCGGCATGTGGGATCCTTCCGGACCGGGGCACGAACCCGTGTCCCCTGCATCGGCAGGCGGACTCTCAACCACTGCGCCACCAGGGAAGCCCTGGACATTTATTCTTTTTCACCACTAAACACTGGAGCTCTTCAACCCTCCCAACCCTGACCTCTATTCCCCACATGAGACCTGCTCCCTCGATGTGTCATCTGGTCCCAAGCTTTACATCCTTCTATGTGCTGCTGATTCCCAGGGCTTCTCTCCACCCTGTCTCAGCCCTCAACTCTAGATTTACGTACCTACTTGTGAACTGCTAAGGCTCTCAAAAATGTGCTCAACCCAAGGAAAAAACTGCTCCTTGTCTAAACTTCCGTATCACATTAAAGACACTCCAATCACCCAGTTGCTCAAAGTAGTAACTCTCTCCTTTCGGTTTAGAAAAAAAATATCTAAACTTGGAAATGAGATTAAGAAAAAAATGGCCTTACATGTTACTGCCATGTTTAAGGATTAATAAGCTCTCTAAGGGCCTAAGGGCATTTGACTCTCTGGGGGAATGGAACATTTTTTGACTTACTATTTACTCTTATAATAATTACGGTCCCAAAATTTTATAACTCTGTAAAAGTTAGATGTTAACTTGAAGATAACTGATAAGGAGCAAATAACCACTACTTAGTAGTGAGGATAACCTCAAGGTTAGGGTTTTACTGATCTAGAGAACATTATCCAGTTTTGAATCGAACTGAATAATGTTTCAGCATTCCCTTTTTTTTTCCAATGACTATATATGTATGTCTACATGTACATCATCTTAGGAACCAGCTTGTCACCCTGTCAGTGTTCTCACTAATGAGTTAAAACTTTGACATTTCCTATCTGTTTTTCTAACAATTTTGTTTTAATTTTGAGAATTTTGCTTTGAGAGTGTTGGAGGTCTCATCAAAATGCCCAGATGGACTTCTGCTGGACCTCTGAGCAGGGTGCCCCATGAAGGCTCTGAGCCCAAGGATGCCTTTTCCTCGCTCCTGGATTTAATATCAAGAGGCAACAGAACATTACTTTCAGTCTCTGTTTTCTTTTTTTGACTCTGGTTTTGTTTTGTTTGCTGCTGGTTCTGGGTCTTGGTAAATCTGTCTCTTCTTCTGCTCTGTTTGTGATGGATAATACATTCCTCACCAGTAGCAGCAACAATAGGGACTCCGTCTATGGATGAAATCTGTTGGATGGCAGACCTCAGGGATGAATTGAGAGCTGGGTGACGGATGACAGAAAATCTTCTTTGTTTGGCTTTTTGCATGTCTGGTCGTTGGCATGTTACAAAAGTTCACATCATTTAAGAAAATGTCTTGTCCACACTAAAGAACAGCCCTTTAAACTCTAGGGTTAGGTTTCTGTGTCAATTTCTGTCTATGTCAAAGTTGATAAAACTGAAACTGCTAGTTCTCTTTGTGTTTAAAAAATAGTCTTTTCGGGACTTCCCTGGTGGCACAGTGGTTAAGAATCTGCCTGACAATGCAGGGGACACGAGTTCAAGCCCTGGTCCGGGAAAATCCCACATGCTGCGGAGCAACTAAGCCCGTGCGCCACAACTACTGAGGCTGCATGCCACAACTACTGAAGCCCACACGCCTAGAGCCTGTGTTCCACAACAAGAGAAGCCACCACCATGAGAAGCCTGCGCACCACAACGAAGAGTAGCCCCCGCTCGCCGCAACTAGAGAAAGCCCGCGCACAGCAACGAAGACCCCACACGGCCAAAAATGAATAAAATAAATAAATTTATAAGAAAAAACAGTCTTTTCAATTGGTGAAAAAAATCTCTTACTTTCTCTGCACCTTAGAGATAGTGGTTTGGGCAGACAGATATTAACTGAACAGAGCTCCCGTTCTGATTGATCTATGTAGACCAATGAGTACTTACATAATTCTCATACAGTTAACTAAAGAATTCCCAGAGAAAAAAAGAAACTGAACTTCTAATACTTTGAATATGCTTGTCTTTCAAGAAAAATCCATTTTCAAGAAATGGCTAACTCAAAAGAATTTTAATATAAGAATCTAAATCCACAATCAAAGTGAATCCTTTGAGATATCAAACTAGTTTGATAAACTTGGCTTAAAAACCCTTTATGAAAACCACGATGAGAGGCCACTTCACATGCACAGGAGAGCTACAGTAAGAAAGAGATGCCTACAAGTGCTGATGAGACTCTGAAGAAATTGGACCCTTCATGCACTGCTGGTGGGAGTGTAAAATTATGTAGCTGCTTTGGAAAGAGTTTGGCAATTTAGTTAAACATAAACATAGTTAAATTAAACTAGAGTTGCCGTACTACTCAGTAATTCCATTCCTAGGTACGTCCTCAACAGAATTGAAGACATATATCCATACAAACACTTACACAGGCACGTTCAGATCAGCATTATTCATAACAGTTAAAAAGAGGAAACAACCCAAGTGCCCATCAACTGATGAATGGAGACAAAATGTGCTTCATCCATACGATAGAATATTATCACGTATAAAAATGAATGATTCATGTTACAAACATGGATGAAGTTGAAAACATTATACTCCATGAAAAAAGCCAGATACCCAAGGCTACATACTGTATAATTCCATTTAAATAAAATATCAGATCCAGAGACAAGTGTGGATTAGTGGTCACCAGGGGCTAGAGGAGGGGGGAGGGGCGTGATGCAAAGGGTTATAGGTTTCTATGGGGGAAGATAAAAATGTTCTCGAATTACACAGCAGTGAAGGTTGCACAACTAATTGTGAATATGCTAAAAACCACTGAACTGTACAATCGAACAGGGTGAATTTTATGGTATGTGAATTATAACTCAAATTTTTAAAAGACAGCATTATGTCTTATTCCAGATTTTATCAGTGTAGTATGTAATACGAGCACAAAATTTTATTTTATTGTTTAAGATTTAGGTTGGTTTTCTCATGAGCAGACGAGTGAATCTGAAATTCCTATATTTTCTATATTGATTTTACTTATTGGATAGGCTAACATTTCTTCCAGGAGCATTTAAGATTGTGAAAATGTAGAATTACATAATAAATAAATTGACCTATAGTTCAGAAAAGACTCTGATATCAACAGTAATGAAGTTGGTTGGAGTGTCAGCTTAAACGTAATCCAGGTGATTAATTAGTTATACAGTGGATTTGTCTCTGAATGATGCAAAGCTTTCTCTTCATCTTTGCAACTTTATAGGATACTGTGGGTTGTAAGGATGTTTTATTTTTATTTATTGAGTTATTTTTAAGTTTTTTAAATTGAAGTATAGTTAATCTACCATGTTTCAGGTATACAGTAAAATGATTCAGTTGTACATATATATGTACATATATATTCTTTTTCAGATTCTTTTCCATGATAGGTTATTATAAGACATTGAATACAGCTCCCTGTGCTACACAGTAGGTCCTTGTTGTTTATCTATTTTATATATAGTAGTGTGTATATGTTAATCCCAAACTCCTAATTTATCTCTCCCCTGCCCTTTCCCCTTTGGTAACCATAAGTTTGTTTTCTAGGTCTGTGGGTCTATTTCTGTTTTGCAAATGTTTCATTTGTATCTTTTTTTTTTAGATTCCACATAGAAGTGATATCACATGATATTTGCCTATGTCTGACTTACTTCACTTAGTATGACCATCTCTGGGTCCATCCATGTTGCTGCAAGTGGCATTATTTCATTCTTTTTTATGGCTGAGTAATATTCCATTGTGTATATATACCACATCTTCTTTATTCATTCATCTGTCTATGGATGGGCATTCAGGTTGCTTCCATGTCTTGGCTACTGTAAATAGTCCTGTAATGAACACTGGGGTGAATGTATCATTTTGAATTATGGTTTTCTCAGGGTATACGCCCAGTAGTGGGAATGCTGGGTCATATGGTAGTTCTATTTTTAGTTTTTTAGGGAACCTCCATACTGTTCTCCATAGTGGCTGCACCAATTTACATTCCCACCAACAGTGCAGGAGGGTTTCCTCTGCTCTACACCCTCTCCAGCATTTATTATGTGTAGATTTTAAAATGATGGCCATTCTGACCGGTGTGAGGAGGTACCTCATTGCAGTTTTGATTTGCATTTCTCTAATAATTAGCAAATAATTATTGCGGAGCATCTTTTCACGTGCCTCTTGGACATCCGTATGTCTGTATGTCTCCTTTGGAGAAATGTATATTTAGGTCTTCTGCCCACTTTTTGATTGGGTTGTTTGTAGGATGTTTTATTATGTCTGCTGTAACTTGCTAGGCTGCTTCATTGCTTGCCTATGACAGACAGCCTGTTATGCTCCATTATCTACCTCCAAGTTTTCTCTACAAAACAGAAGCTTAGGTTAAAAGTTGCAATTAATATGGATGGTTCATTCTAAACTAGAAAAAAGTGACAAAAATATGTGACATATTCAAGGTAGTAGATGTGTTTTTATTTATCAAAGGAAAAGAAGGAAGTTGTTTCTTACAGTAAAATACTGGAATATGAATGTGGAGAGTAAAAGACAAAACTTGGGTGAATACATTAAATTGTCAAAGGTTTGAGGAAAAGTGAATTATTTACCTGGTTTATTGTAGTTTTAAACAGTAGGTCTAAAGAGAAAAACAATAGAACTTTGACTAACTATCTCTATTTGATGGAAATATTCATAATATAATAGGGAAGGTCTATGAGTCATTTACTGAAAAATATTACATTAATGCAAGATTAGAATTTAGTTTTCTGTTAAAATGACTAATTGATCTTAAATATTTATCTGAGAACAAATTTTTTTTAATCAGGGATGGCCAGCTTACCATTAAGGGACAAGAGTTGTACTTCATACGCAGACTGCACACCTACAAAGGCTTCACAAAGAACTGGTCTAGTATTTGTTCCATGGCTTACAGGGTCCTAGAACTACAGGTAATGAAGAAGGTCATATCCTGAACTTTAGCAGAATTTGGGGGACCTCATACTGGTAGGTACTGCAAGGAAAGCCTGGTGGTGATATTGCTTTGGCCCAATTATAAATTACACATATGACTTGGTGTGACGAAACTCACCGTAATATGGCAAAGGTGGGAGGAAAATCTATATGCACTGAATCAAATCAATTATGTCATCAGTAGCAAGATACAGCATTATTTTATGGATTTTTAAGAAAGAAAAATGCTGCTAATTAAACCATGTCATGCCATCCATTGTAAAATACATACGGATTTCATATATGATAAAGTACAGACCAGTGTGCATTGTAGAATCAATGAAATGATGGTAATAGACAATGTAGAAACTCATTTCAAATAAGAATTTTTTTTAAATATTAGTAAAATAATATTGAAACATCATGAGCTCATGTTCCCTAAAATAGACAAAAAAGACTTTGTATTACCCATAGACATGCAAGGGATCAATCATATAAGCAATCAGATCTGCACCTTGGGCTTCCCTGGTGGCGCAGTGGTTGAGAGTCCGCCTGCCGATGCAGGGGACACGGGTTCGTGCCCCGGTCGGGGAAGATCCCACATGCCACGGAGCGGCTCGTCCCGTGAGCCATGGCCGCTAAGCTTGTGCGTCCGGAGCCTGTACTTGGCAATGGGAGAGGCCACAACAGTGAGAGGCCCGCGTACCGCAAAAAAAAAAAAAAAGAAAAAAAATCTACACCTTTAGTTGCCAGATTTTGGTTCCTTATTCTAATGTAAGGTGGCTGGCATGAAATTTTGGAATAGGATAAAAAAATACGGGCCTGAAATATCTTCTCATCTTCAGAAAGTAAGGATGCTTTCAGGAAAGGCCTAGGAGGTACTATGTAAAGATGATTCCCACTCTTAAATTAAGGACACATTTAGCTTAAAAACAATTATAATCAATTTCTATATCTTCAACACACCAAAAGAACATAGAGGCCTATCATGACTCCACAGTAAGCCTAAAAAGGGACGAGTAATTTAAGGCGTATTAAAAGATGGTTGTAATACACATACATTCACTACACCGTTTACAAAAAATGCTAGAAGTCGACTCAAATTATTTGAGTCCTACACTTTAGTTTGGATCAATATACAAGTTACTAATCACAAATGGTCAATACAAAAGGAACTTGCTGATTAAGAGATCATCCCCAGGAATCTAGCTCATAATTTCCAGGAGTTAAAATTCTGGGCCTGTTGACTGATAACCAAGATGGCGTCAAATTTCCTAAGCACCTCTAGTGGAACTATTTTGATAGCAGGCATCACTTAGAACCAAGGGGATGCGCTCGAGTTAGACCACTATTTATATTCGATCCCTTCAAATGGCCAGACCTTCAGAAGTACTTGTCCCTGTGTAATTCTTATGGAATTTCACCTGCACACAACTGTGGCTTTATGTATGAGGCTATAAGTACTCTTCATATTGGGGACTTATATATTGTTAATTTATTCCTACTTATTTAGTTTATTTCTAATTCATTTACCTACTTAGTTTAATTAGGCACTAGATTTATTCCTAGGTATTTCATGTTTCTGATTATATTGTATTGGTGTATTTTATAAATTTCATGTCCTAATGTTTGTTGCTGGTACATAAAAATACAACTGATTTTTATATACTGACCTTGCATCTAGTGATTGCTAAATTCGCTTATTAATTCTAATAATTTTGTGTCAGATTCTTCTGAGTTTTTTATATGTGCAATCATATAGACTGTGAATAATGACAGTTTACATTCTTCATTTATAATCCTTATTGCTTTTATTTACTTTTCTTTGCTATATTGCCACTCTGCCAGGTCCAACATTGGCTAGGACCATCCAAATAATGTTGAGCAGAGGTTGTGAAAGTGGCTTCAGTGAACTCAGGGGAAAGTGTTCACTCTTTCCCTATGAAGTATGATGCTTGTTGTTAGGTTATGGTAGATTACCTTTAACATTTTAAGAAAATTCTCTTTTTAGTTCACTAACATATTTTATCATATATGTGTAATGAACTTTATTAAAATTTTTTCTGTGTCTTCTGTGATGATGAGAGGATCAGAGGATTTCTTTCTTTCCTTCTACAATGAATTACATAATGTTAAGCCAGTCTCTCACTTACAGAACAAAACTATTGTCTTCATAATGTATTCTCATTCTCTCTCTCAAAATTTCTCTGTCTCATAGAGATGGATAGAGACAGACAGACCGACAGATAGATCGCCCTGTGACACCGATCAGAAGCCTCCCTTTAACCAGACACTGCAGGCAACACTGGCCCGCGGTGCCCGAGATCATATCCAGCCTGGCTGGGTCCCAACCCACAGGGGATCGAACAGACCCCCGATGTTCAAAAATGTCCCAAAATCCCACAGGTGGAATTTTACAAAGTGATCTCTTTCTCTATCTGGATTCAATTGGCTAAAATTTTGCTTGAGGCCTTTTGTCTAATTGAATGAGAGATTTTGGCCTATAACTTTCCTGTCTTCTCCTTACCAAATTTTTCAAGTAGAGGCTTGACTCACAGAGAGAGTTTGGAAGTATTTCTCCTCTTTACTCTCTGGAAATATCGGGTATGATTAAGAGCATTTATTCTTTAAATTTTTGGAAAAACTTACCAGTGAATCCACCTGGGTCAGCAGTTTTCCTTGTGGGGAGGTTTAAAACAATTATAGGATCAGCTTTAATCACAGGAGTCCTCCGTGTTTTTATTCCTTCTTATGTTAGTTTTAGTAAGCTGTGCTTTTCAAGGAATTTGTAGATTTCACCTAAGTCAGGGTTAGGTAAATATTTTAGGCTTTGTGGGCCAAACAGTCTCACCTTCGTTCTTGTAGTGGGAAAAGAGCCACAGATGATATATCAACAAATGGGCACAGATGTGTCCTAATAAACCTTTATTCACAAAAGCAGGCAGTGGGCCAGATCTGGCCTGTTGGTCAGTTCGCTGACTTGATCTCAGGTATAAAACTTATCTGCATAAAATTGTTCATGTCATTTAAATATTTGGTCACCTGCACTGATATCTCCTGTTTTCATTCCATGATATTGGTAATAAGCATTTAGTCCGTTTACGTTTGAGGTAATTACTGATACGGCCAGAGTCAAGTCGACATTGGCTGTTTATTTTTAACGATCACATCCGTTTGTCCTTTCACCTCTCCTTTTTACCGAGCTAGATTAGTTAGGCATATTTTCCTCCACTATTAGGGACTGAGTTGTGCGTTCTTCTAGTATTTGTTAGCGGCTACTCTCAAGATTAAAGTATTTACCTTATCAGAATTTTCCTTAAGTTAGAAATGTTACTACTTTTAGAATAATGCACGAACTTTATAGCAGCTTGATTCCTTTGCTCCCCTCCCACCTTTCACGTAGGTATTTTATAGGTGTTACTTGTACACGTCTTAACTACCACTGGGTACTGTTGTTGTTACTATTATTATTACTAACTCTCCCTGGTTGTTGTTGTTATTACTGTTATTATTACTATCTCTCCCCCTATGTTGTTGTTGTTACTGTTATTATTACTAACTCTCCCCAGTATGTTGTTGTTGTTACTGTTATTATTACTAACTCTCCCTGGTGTTCTCTATTCCTTCTTCCAGCTTAGAGCTTCCAACTGGGGGCATTTTCTCCCAACATAAAGAGCAGGTCCGCTGGTGATGAGTTCTTAGCTATTTCATTCATGTATCCGTGCACTGTCTGAAGGTTATTTTTGCTGGGTAACATGTACTAAGCATAAACAGTGGGTTGGATGTTTTTATTTTTTCTTGCAGCATTCTTTCCTTTGGTCATTCCATTGGTTTGGGGCTTTGATAACATCTGTTGAAATTTCAGCCAAAATCTTACTGCTGCTTCCCTGAAGATAATCTCTTTTTTTCCCCCTAGGATTCTTTTAAGAAAAGTTTTTTTCTTTACTGTTCAGTACTCTGATCATGATATTGCTAGATTTGTTTTTCTCTTCATATATTTTCAGAATTTAAAAGGTCGTTGGATTTATAAAGTTGGAAAGTTCTCAGCCAGCCCTTCAGGATTCAAGGATTGTTTCTGCACTTCCTCTCCTTCTGGGACTCAGTTACACACTCAGACCTTTCCATCACATCTCACATCTGTCCTGTTCTCCTGAAACTTCTCTTCTTTCTCTTGTGTCAATTTATATACTTTCCACTGACCAGCTCACTAATTCTCTGTTCTGCTGTTTCTAATATGCCATTAATTAATTAATTAAACCCACCTATTAAATGTGTTGTTAGGGTTTTTATTTTTTAGTTTTAGAATTATTGCTCAATTTATAAAAATGGAGTCCAGGTGTCTGCTGAAAGCATCCATTCTCCTTTGTTTGCCAGAACATATTAATCATGGATATTTTAAGGTCCTTCTTTGATAACTGTATTGTTAGTTTTTAGTTGGTTGGTCCTCTTTCTATTAATTTAAAAGTTTTAGCTTGCCTTGTAAATTTAAATTAGATGCCAGACGTTGTGGGTGAAAACCTACCTACAGAGGCTCTGGATGATATTATTTTCCTCCAACAAGGGTGAAATTGCTTTTGGTTGGCAGAGAGAATTAATCCTGTTCCTGTTCAGAGCTGGGCTTGAAGGTCTGCCCTTACTCGTACTGTGTGACGCTTATTCCCAGTTTGGTCCTTCTGGAATTTGTCCAGGACACCAAAGCGTTTCCCACGCACTTGAAGGGGATGGACCTCTCCCAGCACCGGGCAGCTGCTGGAAGGTCTGCTCAGAAGTTCATCTTCCAGCTGCTGCTGTTTGGTTAATTTCTCGGTTAATTTCTGTGCATGCACAGCTCAGCAGTCATCAAATGAGGGGAATCTGTAGCAAATTTTGGGACCCTCCACTCACAGTTTCCAGCTTCTCTGTCAGTTCCTGAACTGTGACATCTGTCTCTTCAGCCCGGGAAGATGCTGCTTTTTGCTTTGCTCCAATATCTGTGTCACCGGGTTGCAAAGTCCTTCCATAGAAAAAGGGGTACATGTGGCATCACTTCGTGTTCTTTCCTTCTTTCAAGGGTTGCAATCCCTCCAGTTTCTTTGTCTGCTATGTTGCTTCCAAGTGCCGCCAAACAGTTTTTTATTTGTTTGTTTCTTCTTGTTTAGCTTTTGTAGGTTTACAGGCGGGATCATCTGATACAAGCTATCCTGTCACACCTACAGCTGGAAAGGCTGTGTCATCTTATTGCTTATTTTCAGATAAGATTAAAATCATCCAGACCAGTGATGTTATCCAAATCTCCACATGATTAGTAATGAAGATGTATGTGTTATGATTGTGCTATAGCAATTTATTTCTCTGCAAACTACACTGAGTGCTGTTGTCCAAATTGATTCCTATTTACAGCTCCCACGCAACCTGGCAGACCAGTGAGGCTTCTCCTCTGAGCAGACGTCAGCTGCTCCTCTGAGGTATGAAACATTGTTTCAGGATGCCCCAGGTCTAGAACTTTCCCTAGTTCTCACAGATCCTAGGTGCGCATTTTCGATTGGGCTTTTTAAGGCTGTACCATTTATTTTGGGGAACTCTACACTATATTCAGTCGCTGAATAAGTCATTGTCTAGTCTTGGTATTACTCCTCATTTTAGTCCAGATTTCACTGAATTTGAAGGCTTTTTTCTATAGTTTATAATTTAAGGATGTAGTTGTCTCCTAGTTTCATAGTAGATGAAATTTTCAGTCTTTTTCTTACAAAGTTTGGGTCATTTTCAGTTGGCAACCAGAGAGGAATAAAAACAACTGTCCTCTGTAACCTTCCGTCTGTGATCATGAGTTCTATGTAGGAAGTAAAATCAATACAATTGATGACTGATTTGAACACAAATTCTCAATGTGAGTAATAAGCTTCCAGAGGTGATCACTGGCTCTCGGTGGAGGTGAGAGGGATAAAGAGATCTCAGATCTCTATGGTTGTGGTCCTCTAAGGGGCCACAGTGTACAAACACAGAGTACCTGTGAGGTTCAAATGTCCTGTGGGGAGGGCTTTAGGGAAAGAGCATCCAAAAGTCTCCTTGGGGGTTGATAATGGTTCAAAGATTGAGAAACAAAGCATTAGCAGGAGGATTGCGGAGAGTTAAAACTAGGGCGGCTTCCAGCTTTTGACTTGGGAAGTAAGTGGATAATGGGGTAGAAAAAATGTAATTACACTGTTTAAATACTAAATACTATTAATTTAATTATATTTAATTAATTTAATTATATTAATTAAATATAATTTAATTTAATATTAAATTATATTAAATAAATTTGTTTATTATGTGTTCTAAGAAATGTTTAGGGACCTTAGTGTTTAGGGACCTTAGGGACCAAATGATGAGTTAAACATATATCTGTGTATTTCCAGTCTACCATAAATTCAGTTAAATATATATGCGTACACACACACACACACACAGTTGAACAAAAGCTGGTATACAATATTCAGTAAATAGTGAAACATTAGAAAGTCATCTCTCAAAAGGGAATCCTTCTATATTGTTGGTGGGAATGTAAACTGGTGCATCCACTATGGAGAACAGTATGGAGGTTCCTCAAAAAACGAAAATAGAATTACCATGTGACCCAGCAATCCCACTCCTGGCCATATGCCTGGGGAAAACCATAATTCGAAAAGACACATGCACCCCAATGTTCACGGCAGCACTATTTACAATAGCCAAGACATGGAAGCAGCCTAAATGTCTATCAATAGAGGAATGGATAAAGAAGACGTGATAAATATATACAATGGAGTATTACTCAGCCACAAAAAGGAACGAAATTGTGCCATTTGCAGCAACATGGATGCAACTAGAGATTATCATACTAAGTGAAGTGAGTAAGATAGAGAAAGAGAAATATCATATGGTATCACTTATATGTGGAATCTAAAAAATGATACAAACAAACTTATTTACAAAACAGAAACAGACTCACAGACATAGAAAACAAACTTATGGTTACCAAAGGGGAAAGGGGGTGGGGGAGGGATAAATTAGGAGTTTGGGATTAACATATACACACTACTATATGTAAAATAGATAACCAACAAGGACCTACTGTATAGCCCAGGGAACTATACTCAATATCTTGTAATAACCTATAATGGAAAAGACTCTGAAAAGAATATATATATATATATGTGTATATATATATATATATATGTACAACTGAATCACTTTGCTGTACACTTGACACACTGCAAATCAACTATACTTCAGTAAAACATATATAAAAAATCTCTCATATTATTTCTGAACCATAAAATAGTATAAATGAGTCACAAAATTGTAAATTCATAAAGCCAAAGACAGGCACACACAAGTGATTTCTTGACGTAACTGTTGTCTTAGTTTACAAAGGAGCAAAGAAGACCACTAATTATGTTGGATGATTCAGACAACTTAGAAAACATTTCCACTAATTATAGGAAACTAGCATGTAAGGCTTTTTGAGAACCCTTCAAGGTCTAGGGTTTTTGATTTACTGCACTGGGTATGTACTATGTATTCATTCGGCGAGTGTTGATTTATACAAATTTGGTTATTGTGTCTATGCTTCAAGATGGCCTAGGTGAAATCAATGTAATCGTATTTAAAAATGAGTAAAGAACTGTAGCTCTAAATGATTATTTTCTTAAAATAGTGATAAAGTAAAAAAGCCTTTAAAGTTTTTACCATATTGTTTTAAAAGTAACAGTTACCAAGAGTAGCAGCTACAAGCCTGTTAGCTATGCATGCTGAAGCAATGAGTTTGAAAATAAAATATATTCCTTGAGATAGTTTGTGTCATACTGTGTAAAGCTAATGTGCTCCAAAGCAATCCCAAGTACTTCTTCTACTTCATACCTCAAGGGTATGATTCATAAACAAAGTGTACAGTAGGAAAATAGAGCAACTAAGCTCAATACAGACCAAAGAGTCTGCAAGTTTTCCTCTTGTTTGAAATTGAGTTTTTTCCTTAATGTATTGCACCGAAGACTTGCAACACAATACACAAACCACTGGCCAAATTATGGTATTATCTGAATTCAAAATACTTAGTAGCTAAAGAATTAGTACCAGATCTCATATTTTCATTTTTTTCCTGCAAATCATAGCACATAGAATTTATTGTGCCACATTTGGTTTACAATATGCTTTTAGGGCAGCAATACTTCCTCTTTATTTTTTAATAATATATTTCATAGGTCTTGAATTAATAAAACAAATACTAGTAAAACTGCTCTCGTGGAAGGATAAAGCCCTGAGCCCTGCAATCTAAGTCTCCTCTTCACCCTTTAGTTCTTCTCCTGTTTCAAACATGTACATGGCAATCTGCAGACAGCAATGTTCCTTAGAACACCAACAGTCCAAGGGCATGACTCCAAAAAGCTCCGTGTTAATGAAATGGAACTTCTCCGGGCCAACACACATTCATCCAGCTCATCATAAATCACAACCAAGTGGAAAAATTGAATATTAACAATCAAAATCCAGATTTTGAAAGGTGTTGTGTCACACCCTAGGTAGTCATCTGGCCTGTGAGACACGTAAGGAGAACTCTGAAAAGTACAAAGTAACTCACTTAATCCTTCGCATCTTGTATGCAGTAACTGAGTTATAATCATACAGCATAACTACCCTTCCAGAGCATCTGACATACACTATCGTTTTATTCTCACACAGTCCTGTGAGGCAGGAGTGGCAGGTATGATTCTCATTTTTCAGATGACTATACACATAATAAAACATATATATATATATATAAAGATTCACTTAAAACCACAGAGCTAGGGATCATGTCTGGTTTGCTCCACACCATACAGTAGGTATCAACTATCCTACCTCCATATAATAGGCACCCAATAAATGACTGGTGAATGGGTGAATGAGTGAATGAATAACTAAATAGGAAAATAACTTAAGTTCTACAGAAGCTGTGTACTTGGTGAAGGTCTCAGTGTTGGTTAGTGATAGTATCAAAGCAGATATAGACAGATGGACTGATAGCTAGATATATAGATAGAAGATAGAGAGATAGATAGATAATAGCTAGATGATAGATGTTAGACGATAGATATATATAGATGATAAGTGATAGACAGATAGATAGATGATAGTGGCAGCATATATTTTCAGTTCTTTATTTACTTCTGCATATATAATCTATTTCCTACTTTATTTCCTACTAACTAATCATATTAATTTTCCCTTTTCCACACTCTCTTGCATGCCTCAACTTCCTCACACTTGATCTGGCTACGTTCCCCAATGTCCTTCTTTGTATCTGAGATTCACACCTGACAACTTTCTGGAACTAGAAACTTAATTCACATAAAAGGTATAACTAACTACAGACTAAACTAATGCTGTAAGTGTGATACTACAACTAAATCATTTTTATTATTTAAGATGTGGGAAACATATCACTAAAATTAGACATTTAGCACGTATTTTATATCACTAAAGTAAATGTAAATAGTAAGAGTCTTTTATAGCTTTATCTTTTATACGTTTTGATAAAATCAAATCAAGAATTTATGCACAGATACAGCAACGTATTTTGGGCAGATTTAGTTAAAAGTTTTAGAAGGAAATAATACCTGACAGTGTTTTGAAAATAAGGGTAAATCTCTTTGCAGTGATTTGATCGATAATGACCGATCAGAGTTCCCTTCCGAATCCTGGTTTCATAATGACATGGTAGGTTCTGTGGGCACGTTTCCATCCACTCTGAGCAGAGCCTGACACTAGAGGGTCTGTCAACCCTGTCCCACTCTAAAGGGGGCAACAACGAAGATGCAGGATGACAGAGGCAGCCAAAGGCCATAGAGAACTCTGCCCAGAAGAGTGATCTTTCCTAAGGGTCTGGAAAACACAGCCTTTCAGAGAATTCTTGAATCTGGATAAGGCCTCCTTCTCAGGGTTGTTCTCAGTTGTCATACATAACACCTCTTTATACACGTCTACTACGACCATAAACATATAAGATCTAGATGACCTGCCGTCCCCATTGGCTTCCCGTCCCCGTTTCCAGCAAGGTTTTCTCCACACCTTAAATTTGCACTTCAGACCGAGGATCTCAGTGGCTGTTACCAGGCTTCTGTCCTGGGTTACACGGGTTGCAGCTGACAAAGGGCGGGGCAGCCTCGACTGGCTGGGCTCTGGATGGAATGAAGTCTACGTGATTTCTCACGGCCGTCAGGCGTTTGGAGCGGGGAAGGCTCACTTCAGTATTTCCTAGAGCCTATGAAAACAACTGGACATCTGCACAAACTCACACACTTACATCTGGGGTTTCTCAGCATCACTCACTGCAGAATAGGGACCTCAGAGGGAGGGGTACTATTGGACCAAACCCTTCTGAAGAGCAAAAGCTCTAGCACTTGTCAGATTTTGCGTCTGTCCATATGGCTGTTGGGATGGGAAACTTTCTAAATATGCCCTCGGCTTCACAGGTCTCATCACTGATGTCATTTTAGCATTGAATTTACTTTTTTTTATTTCTGCCTTTAAAAACTTCACTAGTTTTAAAAGATAGGTGTGCAGAGTGAAAAAGAAAAATAACAACAACAAATCTATGAGCTTTACGATAAGAAAGACCTAGATTCTATTGACAGCATCATTATTTGTTATTTATGGCCCTGGGCAATGTCTTCAAATCTCAGATATCTCATTTTCTCATTTATAAAATAAACAGAAACATCTACTTTGTTGGCGATGGGGAATCATCTTTGTAAACTACCTTCAACTGTAAAATAAACAGTAGATCTCCATGTTATTATTCCAAGCCCCATTACCTTACTGTCCATGAAATTCTGATAACTGTGGTGCAGTGGTCATTCTTCCAGGTGTAGCAAAATGGTTTTGTATCAATCTACAGAATGTGAAGGCCTGATATTAAAGGGTTGGGTTTTTTTGTTGTTTTGATTTGTTTGTTTGTTTGCCTGTCAGCATCCCGCACTGGCCATGCTCCCCAGGTCCACTGCCACCGTCTGAATAAAGGGGCCCCCGGCATCCGTTGTGCCCAGCTTCATGTGCTTGGTGTCCTGTCACCTTGGCCACAGCAGACTGAACCGAAGATTGGCATCTGAGTCCAAAGCAGCCTCTAAGGACCTCTTTATTCCAGGATCACTAACTGCTCCCTTAATCTATGGCCCACCTGGGCTCCCTCATTAAATTCCACCCCCCCCTCAAGAATCTCTGCTTGCCTCTGGGCTGTAATCTACCTTTGCCCCCATGTCATTTATCCGTTCCCAGCTTCCATTTCTCCTCACCATTCAAGGGGCCTTTCTCTGCTGGAGCTCCCTCTTTCCTTCCTCCCTCCCTCCTTTCTTCCCTTGGTTCATTCATTCCTTTCTTCCTTCACCTCCCCACCCCCCCCCCCCCCGCCCACCCCCATCACTTGTCCTCCCGTGCCTTAGATCTCACCACCAGTTCAAGATGCAATTCTCTTTTCCCTGCCCTGGCATTTTCCCTCTAACTTGGTATATGGTCCCTAGGGCCACAGTTCTTCTTGCTACAATTATTTATTTATTTATTTTGCTTTAAATATTATCCTTTTAAGTGAGTAAATTTTTTAAAAATTAAGAAAATAGTAGCACATTAAATATGAACTACTATTTCTAGCAAAGTGGTAGAGGAGATAGTCTGAAAAATCCTTTCCCTCCCCAATACCTAGAAATGATGGGAAAATGACAACAAATACCTGTTAAAATACAAACCTATGTTCACAGGAAAGAAAGGAAAATCCCTGTGGCCTAAAGACCAAGAAGGGACTGAAAACAGATTGCTAAGTGAGTTATGAATGTCTTGGGAGGTTCTGCAGATGAGAAATTTAGAGGCTTGAGTCCAGGGTCAGAGGGGACTTAGAACTGAAATCCCTGCATGAACCAAGACCCTTGGAAAACAAGGGACAATGTGGGTCTGGGTCTAAGTCCTAAGGGATCTTCACTGGTGGCATTGATTTGCATAAATAAATAAACAAACAATTAAAAAAATACAATGCATATATTTCAGGAAGATGGAGAATGCTTCCCAAATGAAGATCTAAGATGCAAGAAAAATGGTTAGCAAAGAAACTAGAAAGTATGTGGGTTACTCTAAAGCATTTAAAAAAATAACATACAATAATGGGAGAAAGAAAACAATATATAATTAAAACACTGGACAAAAAATATGCAAATGGTGGAGGGATGGTAAAGGAGCTAAAGTGTATAGAGTCATTTTTTTTCCTCTGGGGGGAGTAGAAGTAATTTTAACTTTTAGATTTATTACTTAACGAAATATATATTCTCGAAACACTAAATTAGGCACTAAAATCATAGAAATAATAAAATTTCCAGAATAATAGAGAAAGAAATGAAATAAAAACAATTTGATTCAAAACCAATCAGCAAAGAGGAAAAAATAGAATAATAAATATTGAAAACATAAAACAAGATAGTAGAAAGAATTCCAAATACGTAAGAAATCAAAATAAATGTCAATGCATTAGTTAGCCAATTAAATGATACAGATTGTCAAGCGAGAAGGAAAAAAGAAAATCTAAGTCCAGTTCTATGATGGTTACAAGAGATATAACTCACACATAACTCATACCCTTTAAGAGAAAGACTAAAAATAAAAGGATGTGAAAAGTTAGACTGGACACTAGTTTAAAATTTGTCGTGCAAGACAAAATAGACTTTAAAGCAAAAAACTATTATTAGAGATAAAGAGATTCACTACATAAAAATAAAGAGGTTAAATCACAGGGCTCTCAATTCTGGCTCTACTGCCTACTGCCAAGTAAAGTTAATAGGTTGCTTCATTTTATTTTATTTATAAAATGAGATTATTAACTGTTACACTCCTGAGCCGTTACAGCACTCATGATATTGTGTGCTGTATACATGTGTTACGCAGTCATGGCAACATATGAAAGTGACACGTGAAATAGGTGAAGTTTCGGAAGCACTGGTTTTGAGTGAAAGGATATCGTATCCATTTCAAATAATAGAATAATTACCACAGAAATATGAAGATTTTCCTGAAGCACCGGTATTTAACGTTGATAACCAGAGCTCATGCTTGGTGACCATTAAAACTGTTAGCTACCCATCCACATAATACTGCCAGGTTTATAATCAGCAGTCAGTTCTCCAACATGCAGATATAAACACATAAACACAGAAGATAAATAGAAACTTAAGAATCTGTTAGAAAATTCCCATTTTATATGTCTTGGCATAAAAATATAGTAACAATTTGACGGCCTCTCAAAACAGTCACCCTGCTATCTGATCGCTAATAGAGCACAGAAAATTCTTCACGTAGCTGGTCTATGTGGTAATTAGAGCACATCAAAGACAAAAGGGTGGCATAAGTGGCCCTTGAGGAAGCCCTCATATGCTGTGGAAACTACAGAGCACTGAAGCAGAGTCAGTCAGTGTCTTAGCAAAGGAGTGGGTCTCTTACACCCGAGCCTAGCCTGAATCCAAAGCTGGTACTTCTGGACATCGGTCATAGCCCCAGAGTGAATGCACTGCTCCTGGCCTCTGTGTCGAAAGCCAAGATCACAGCTACAAACATATCCTGTACCGTGAACAGGAACTGGAAGCCCAAAGTTGAAAATATTTTCTCTTTGAAAACTATTCCTAGGGAATAAATTGGTTGTATTTGAAAGCTGCTTTAATATTGTCAATTCACTTTAGGATTTATCACCTATGTTATTTTCCTTGCACTTAAAAGATGTATAAACTTTATACCTTTCTAATAATCTATTACACTGAAGATGTGCTGTTCGCAGTACATAAGTTATCGATAATTTCTTGTATATTGTGGGGAAAATAATAATTAAGCAGGGAGAATTATGTTCTTATTTTATTTAACAACGGAATAGTAAATTAAATGTGTAACTTCTTTTAGGATAATTAAATCAAATTGGAAAGTTATACTCACTGTACACAATCAGTTATGATTTAGACAATATCACAAATAGACAATATCACAAATAGACTAACATGTATTACAAGTAAAGTCATTAATATGGTTTGTTTTTGAGCTTTCAAAGATTTTATTTCAGCTTGACTAAGATACGTTTTTACACCCTCTTCCAAACACACACTAAGACTTATTTTTCTCATTAAAGAAAAGTTTCTAATTATCATTATCTACAATTTCCATTGAACGTGCTCTTTAAAATCTTTTAAATGTTAAAAATGATCTAATTTAATCCTAAGAGAAGAAATAAAGCTACAGGGAAATAGATTTCTACAAATAACAAAAAGTCACGACGTACTTTACAACTCCATGTGTAGAGTAGTTATTTTTTCCCAATTGACAGACATTGTCTCTAAGATCTAATTACAAATGATCATTTCAACAAATAACTCCCATCTTCATAAGATATCCTGGGTTTCTATTCAATTTTGAAAACTTTATTATAACTGACCATTTTTATTGTTTATTATACAGGAAGCATTTCCCTAATACTCTGCTGACCTTCCCAGAATTTAACTAAACATATCTTAGTAAATCTAAAATGAATTGACAGAGTAGAACAGTAAGAACAAAGCAGGCTGGAGCTGTTCAAACTGGACCAGCGCAGCTTCCCCTTAAACTGTCTTAAAGGTTTGCAAGGCACGCCCTCACCAGGAGAATCTACTCACCTGCCCCGAGAGCTCTAACTGGCTACTCTAAGGACTGTCGTGTGACTTACAGTCATAAGTCAAGAGTATTTTGTTTATGTTACGGATGTGGTGCGGTATAACAATTCAGATGCGTGGCACATTCAGTCATAAGGTATATTAATAAGTATGGTTTAGTAATTTTACCATAAAGGTAGAGAGCTTTTAAAGGGCACATGGTACAGTCTTTCCACCTCTCTACAGCTTTAATCTAGTCACAGGAAATAATAATGGTCCACTCATCAGTCTTGGACAATTAAAACGAAGAAATGCCATAAAAGAAGCCACTAGAAGATCGCCAAAATATATTTCCTTTCTCGGATATTCAGTATCCAGCATCTTTCACTGTGTTCCAGTTTGTTCTCTCCTCCCCATCAAATCTCCATGTCATTTTCCTTTCTTTTTAGTACTTTTGTAGATCTCAGTAGACTTTGTTTTTCTATAGTACACCAGGCGAGCATGCGAAAGTGTGTGGCTAGCTCTAAGAATTCCCTCTTGGGCACTCCTGACTGTATTCAATGTCAGTAGGCATAACAATGAATAAGTATATAAAATGAAAGCTTCCTTTAGTATTCTGAGCTGTTAATTGCTCAGATGATTTTGCAGTTAAGTATTTTTCAAATGCCATCACAGAAAATCCAGATTCTTTTTACATGGTATCCCGTATTCCCTTGCTGAGTTGAAGAACTATCGTGAAATAAAGGGATCTTCTGTAATATTTTTCAAGCATAATTGCAATAATAAGATTGATTTTCTGGAAGATATTAACCTAGGCACTCATTCTCTATCACAATTTAAAATATCAAATAATTTAACCTACAATGTTTTAAAATCCCCCAATAAATATAAGCGTATTTCCTTCAGTATACGCTAATTATTACACCTAGTGACATCACCTTCCAGATTTGAGTAAATTTACAGTTGCAAGATTAATATTTGTGTATAGAAGACAACTCCTCTTAAAAAGCTCTCAAGTCTTTCAAACTACGAATGTAGAAAAAGATAACTGCTTTTGAAAATATTCTTTCAAAAGGAGATGATAAAAAGACCAAAAACTATTTGCATCAAAATCCACTTAGATATAGAAAGGCAACGTTACAGATCAAGGCAAACCTTTGTCACAAACGTGAATGCTGCTGGGAAATTGTTGCTTTTGACAGAACTTCTAAAACTGTATAACATCTGAGAGCAATTATAGGATTACGCTTGCATTTGCTTTTATAGCTTGATTTTGTATAAAACATCTGAAATTTGTCTGCCTGGAAAGAAATGGTTATATGATAAAGATGAAAAAAAAAATCAGAGCTATGTCATGAAAATTCAGCCTCTTTTTGAGGTGAACATCTTCTTTGATGTTAAAAAAAGCATAGAGCACTCAAAAACTCAACATATTCCTTCTGGGCTTCTAGTATATGTGCATTTTTATCATCAATTATGCCACCTCTACTAATATACTTTGCATGTTTTGTGGTTGGATAAGAAAACATTCTTCGAGGAATATTTAAGCCAATACGAAATTAAAATTGTAACTCACGTGCAGAACAAGTCTGAAAAAGTAGGAACGTCAAATCTTTATTGATGTTTATTATTTTGAAGTATTAAGTGTTGATTTTGTCCTGTAAGAATCATCCTAGAAATTACTGAGATTTTAAGTAGTTTTAATCCGTGACAACAATTTTAGAATAACTTTTAATTCTTTATATCTACAAAAGGTTAATTACCCTAATATAAACATTATAGTGTATGTTTTTCTACTATAGTTCCCTGTAGACAGAAACTTTGAAAACATGAAGTATGTTTTAGGCTATTTTGAATGAAGCATTTAGCATGCATCTGCGGGGAGAGATGCCCTTTTTCAATTCACACAGAAACACATGGTCTAGCTGGTCCATCCCCAAATGGTCAAGGTATTTTTTGCCTAATCATTATCTCAAACACAAAAGATTCAGAATATGGCCCATGAGTTCCTAATATTCTGAAAATGATCTTTTAGAGATAGATCATCCAAATATATTTGTATTTTTCAACCTATACACATCTGATAAGTGCTTAATTTTATTCGTCCCCCGAACAGGCTTTTTAAAGCTTTCCGTACAGCCTTTTATCTCTTAGGCAGAAGGGTGCTGATTATCTAAAACAGAATTTCCCAAACTTCACTCAAAAACTATGCAACACATTCATGGATGTCCCTGTGAAATAGGCATTCCAGAATGAAATAACTTTGGTATGCGCTGGAATAAGCAAAGATAAACAAGTTGTTACAAGAGAGAACGTCTCAAAATGTTAAGAACAATAGGGTGTACTATGAATCGTTAACAGGAAAGTGTAGCAAGCAGTGTTTGGGAAACGCTGGCCTATATATCATACTGTGCAGACCACTGCTCATTTCAGATGTGCTTATCTTGACATCTTCTTGGTTCATAGCATACTTGGATAGAAGGCGTCAAAACCACACGTGGTACTTTACACACTACGGTTCTGTATGATACTGGTAGGATCAAGTCAGTGGTTTCTCCCTGTGGTCCTTCAGGAGGACAGTGGACACTTGGCTGACTTTTACGTACTGAGCACTGTCTTCAGGGGATGCTACAGTGTCTTCTAAATCCTTCTAATGACTTCCAGATGAAAACCCATCCAAGGCAATGCATAGTAAAACACTTCCTGTGTCACGGGAAGATGTGAGTGAAGACATATACCCCTGAACAACACGGGTTTGAACTGCATGGATCCGCTTACATGGGGATTTTTTCAATAAATATAGTACTAAAATTTTCAGTCCATAGACCTTTAAATAAACTAAGTGTGGGGAAAATTTTGTGTTCAGTTAGAGATCGCAATATGTGGAATCAAAAGAACTAGGGTTTGAGTCCCGATTCTATCTTAACCATTGTTCAAGGGTCAGCTGTGCAGGGAATCAGGATATAAAAACAGGTTTCAAACTCTTAAACAGATTATAATCTCCTTGAGTATGCGGCCTAGATATTATACTTTCATGAAGTCTTGGAAAATAATAGTCTTTACGCTTGATAGGAACTCAAAAGTTTGCTGGTACCTATTATGAAATGTAAATACATCTATTATTATATTGATCACATTTTTCATGTTTTATCCATGAACTTGAATAAATAAAATTTTAAAACCTATGCAGGTGTTAGTTACTAAAAAAAAAACACACAGAAATGCAAAGCAGTACTATATTGAGAAAAGTCATTACTCATAGTGTTATAAGAATTGGGAATATTTAAAGTTGAAGAGCCTGCAACTCTTTGATGTCATTTTTAATCACAAACCCTCCTCTCAGGTTTTTACCATAGGGCTGATGGTGGACCCAAAGTAACTCTGTGTGTGTGTGTGTGTGTGTGTGTGTGTGTGCGTGTTGGGGGGGGTGTACATGTGTGTCCGTGTGCCTGTGAGGATATTTAGGGGGAAGAACATACATGAAAAGATGTAAGAAGGAAGACCTGCCCCTCCCATAGCTCATCTTACCCTCTTTGCTCCTCCTAAGTGTTCTAAGAAATCAAACATGCACCACATATGAAGAATTCCTGATCTAAAGTACGGGACTACGGGAAAATACTTCTTCACGTTAGCTTCAGGGGAAACTTGTTTAGCCATTAGCTTAACTGACTGCATTGACATAATCCACTTACGTAAAAATAACTGAGCTCAAATGTGCTCTAAACCACAGAGAAGGGAAAGGGAAGCCGGAAACAGGGAAATGCCCTCAGAAAACAGATTTGTCATTAAGAAATTTATTTGCACCCTTCCTGGGTCTACTCCATCCCCACCACCTTCAATACGTAATAAAAGTTATATGAATCAAGGAGGCAAAAAATCCTCTATCTTCTGCTTCTTGTCATGATCTAGTTATAGTGAGTGTTATCTGATAAACTAGCATTTTCCCACAGAGTAACCTTGGCTCCAATCACTACCATGAAGCTCTTTCTCTTCCTTTGTATAAAATCATAGTTCCTTGTTGTTGAGGCCCCTACAATTTCTCTGTTCTTTGCTTTCTTCCTCAAAAATCATACAGCCAAATTTTCCCTGAAGAACCTATTCTGAAATTTCAAGAGAATGACAGTGGACCCACATATTATGCTCACAGTTGGTTGGTAACATGAATTCTGTGAATTAGTCATTCTTTACAGCATAGGACTCAGGGTACATGGCTCTATTGTGAACATAAAATTACTTCAAGATTTACGGTTTTGTAGTTATTGAGTAAATTGTTTTTAGCGACTAAAAGTGAAAAAAGTCTTTAAGCCCTATTTATCAGTATTCTTGCTAAACCGAATAGGTTTTGAAACATAATATCTTAATAATATTTCAATAGAAAGGAATTGATTATAATCGTTTTTACCCCTCTATCCTAGCAGCTCAATACGGTTACATTCCTCAGCTCTTTTCATTCTTTCTTAAATTTTAGAGAACTTAATATCCTATTAGGACCAGATGCTGAGAATATTCAAAATAGAGATAAAACGTTCTCTTAATGTCTTGATCGATTGGAATTGCTCCTGCAGAATCTCAGTGTGGCACTGTTAATTAACAGTAAGATAATTGGTCTCAATTTGCTTCAACATGTGAGCTAGGTGCAGAGAAATCCAGGAAGACGGAATGCCTCAGGATACATCATCAAAACGTGCGATCATAAAAGGCTTTTGGAATATTAGGAAGATAGTTGCTCCTGTTTTGAACATTTATATTTCTTGGTCCTCTCATCAACCCCAAAGTGCCTTCAATGAAACTTCTACTCCTGGAAACTACTTAAGAACAAATATAAAACATGCCTTGTCCATACTGAGTCTGCTGTACTGAAAATGGCGCCAGATTCCTGAGGTCTTTTCCCTTTCGGCAGAGTTATTTGTCTTGTGAGAATCAAGATAACTGTCGGTGATTTAAACAAACGTCATACAAACTTCTTACAACTCCCCTCCTGTAGAAGAGGGGTGTGTATTTTGTTATCACATCCACCTGAAGGCAGACCAGCTGCTATGTGATTGAAGGCATGATCAACAAACTACAGCCTAGGGGAAAATGCAGCCCGCTCTCTGTTGTTCTGTAAATAAAATTTTATTGGAATAGGGCTATGTTCACTTGTTTGCAGAGCTTCTGCACCTCAGTGGCAATGTAGAGCGTCGAGACAGAGATTGTCCTGCAGAGCCTGAAATATTTACTATGGGGTCCTTTACAGAGAGAGCTTTCTGACACTGGACTAAAGAATGCTTTGTGGATTTAATCACTTTAGAAGGAATTTTAGAGCAATCTCTAAAATATGACTCTGGTTACAGCCCCATCTTATAGTAAGTACCAAAGAGTCCAGGCAACGTTACACAACAGTGAATCAACGCCGAACTCACTCTAGTCCCAGTAGTTTCAATGAAATGTTTCTGCTACTTGACCTGAACTCTGTTTGAGTGAGAACACTCAGGAAGCGCGGTGCATTTTTACCCGGTTTGTACACACAGTGGCATCCACTCACCTGGTCCTGCCCCTGGGCCGCTCAGATTGCTCGGACAGGAAGCTGGTGCTACTGGTCCTGGAGATGGCAGACACGTCGCTGACGTCACTGTCTGAGGATCTGGCGGAGACGCTGTCGCAGCTTCGGTACTGATCTGTATGTACGTTATACTAAGGACGGAAAACAAGAGAGCGTGAGCTCTGTCATCGGAGGCTGGCAAACAGAGACACACATGGTTAGGCTAACGGCTACTCAGCCCACATCAAGCAAAAGTGCACTTTCGTAAACACAGGTGTAGAGTCTAAAAGGACCCAAACGCTAGCATGATACATGGGTTCCAGCATCACAAACCGGCCCCCTTTGAATGGTAAGGAGTGGTTTATAAGGACTGAATCGTAAAACGAGAGTGTCAATGCTTGGGTGGAAAATGCATTGAATAAATGATTTGCACATACTTAAGACCTCAGAATTGTATTGTTTATTTTTTCTAGTACATCAGTTCATCTTCCCTTGCCTGGGTTTTCATCGTTGCCTACAGATTCCACTCACCTTCTACTCTATCCATGGGGTAGACTGCTTCCATCTGTCTGTGCTTCCTGAGTCTAAAACTTATATTCAATTTACCTACACACTTTCCCTATGCTAAGACATCACATTCTTTCAAATGTAACCAAAAAACACATCTCTCTGCAAAAAAGCACTGACATGAGAGCAGAAGGATTGTGCCAAAGACATTGTAGAGAAGGAGGTAAAGACGGGACTTTGACTTTCTTGCTATTATGGCTTAATTAGTTATTTTCAGGTTTAAACTATCAACTAAGTGCTGAAAGTAAAAAATGGATTCCTATTAAAATTTCGAGATACACTATATCTCATATTTAAATGTGTCTTTATATTTGTCTCTAGTATTCATTACCTGAGGTCTTAGAAAGCATTAGGTGAAAGATGAAAACTTGTGAAGATTTCAAAGCAGTTAATCTACTCTTTTTTTCTACTTCACTCTTAGTGCAAAGAATCACACAGTGAAGAGCTTTATACAGTCTCTATTTTTATTTTTCTATGTGTGTTTTAATCATAATAAATAGGAAGGTTATATAAGTATCTACAACTTTAAAATAACAAATATATACTTGATTTTCTATTGTTAGGTACTGGAAGGTAAGATAATATAACTTCTTATATAAAATAAAAGAACACATAACTAAAGGGACACATGACAAAACATTGGGTATTTAAGTTTCTTATCAAGCATTTATGTCCTAAGGTGTGAAAATATCAAATGTTTGCTAAACTTGTAGAAAAACTCACCCATCCTCTCAGTTCCATATCAAATGAGTTTTAATATATCTAAAATAATCCGAACACTCTATTTCTAAAAATTTGTATAAACAATTGTCTTGCTAAAGAGTACTAAATAAAATGATGCTAAATTGTAGATCTGTATATACAAAAAGAACTATAAGACAATAATACTTTTTAAAAACTTCTAGAGAAAGGATCATGTTTATTTAATAATCCTTCAAGTGTTAGTAGCTCAGGCCTAGGGTATTTAAATGTTAGTTTTAATTTTTCATCTCTCACGTGTATGTTTTGGGCAAAGAATTTCACATCAAGCATGAAAACAATTTCAAATTCATAGAGTATCTATAAAATTATCTTTCCAAAGAATTTTTTCATAATTGCATGATCTGTTTTTGAAAGCCATGTGCTTCATTATAATCCAAAAGGACATGCATATATGCTATTATGTTCAGAACTGAGCTATTTATATACTTCATGTATGATTTAAAATTAATATGATTTATGATAAAGTAACATGATAATGTTTTAGCACTAACTTCTTTCCTATCTGATAGCGTGGTGCTGACTGACAGGATTCATTTCAATAAGAACTGTTTTTTATTTACAGAATAGATGTAAAAAGTAGGCTCACATAGTGGAATCTGAATTTAATTCTGTTACTGGGGCACAAACATATTTCCTATATGACTTGTTTCTGAAACTATTTTGCTATGTAAATATGTTATGTGATTATGATAATGTCTCCAAACATTGAAATGATAGCTTGTCCATGAGAGAATATGAATGAATTGGTTTCTAATACAATAAAAATTTGCCCAGCTGTAAGAGGTTTTCTGGCATGGCGTGATCCCAGCACAAATTCTCCCCTTATTTGACAAATGCCAATAATAAGCAGTGTAGACTATAACATAAGATCATGTGAGTGTGCATGGAATTATTTCTCCAACTAAGCAAATCCTCCGTTTCTATAAATCATGTCTTCTTCTCCTTTTTGTCTATAGACTTTTGCTATTCCAGCCACGAGATAAAACAAGGGATTTTAAAAGATTCCAGCCACGAGATAAAACAAGGGATTTTAAAAGATTGTCATATTAAAAATCTTTTACATTGGAGTAAAGAATAACCCACCATTCTGACACCATGTCACAGTTTTCTTCACATTGGTTATTTGAAGGAACGGAAAGGCTTTTATACTCACTTTATACTACTACATCTACTTATTTTCAAAATCTGTTAAAAGTTTGAATAATCACTTTGACTTTTCATCAAGCATGATTCTTTAAATTTCCTATTTAACAATTAAATATTTTAATAGAAATACGTTAATTATATTTTGAGAAATGTAGCCTCCTCAGGAGAAATATACACTGATCACACAGCAGGGAAATTTGTCCTTGATGTGAGGGGAAGCTCTCATAACAGGGCTGCTATTTTCATAAGTAATAATAAACTCTTGGTAGCTGCCTACAAAAACCATCACGTCAAACGTCAATCCTTCTTGCTGTTCTTGGGTTACAGAAACACAAGTACTCTTTAAAATGTGAGGCCTACGTGCAAACTCACTCTCCAGTTATGAACTTTACTCCATCACCAAGGCATGCGACTCTGTCTAACATCAGTGAACAATTAGCACAGTGTCACATTTCAGAGACACGAAGTTTTGTGTTTTCTCAAAAGCTAAGTTAGTGCTAATTCCTTACTCGGGATGGAATTAGGTTCATTTAATACTTTAAAGGAGATGTCAGGTTTGAAACATCTTAGGAATTATACTACATGTGTCTGGTAATTCTTTGCCCTGAAGAAAATCTAGTTCTGTTGGTGTTTGGTTATAAATATTTTGAAAGCTGTTAACCAATTTCTAATTTGGCAGAATTTCAACTAAGGTGCATTGCTTCATCCAAAATGCCAAATGGATTAAAACACTAAAAATAAGTCAATAAAGGAATAAAGTTCAAAATTTAATGTACATTAAATTTATGAAAATACTGGTTCTCAACTATATCAATAAAAATAGATCTTTGTAAAGTAAATTGTAAAAAGGTTGAGGTAAAAGGCTAAATTTAAGAAAGAAAAGAATGCGAGAGGTTTAACTGGAATTGCTACTGGAAACTATTTAAAAATTTTATTGTAAGCATTCATTAGGAATCTTAGAATTGCAGAGAGTACTTACCTTTTACTTAACATATAAAATTAAAAATAAGCTAATTATTTGTTATCTTATATTTTTTTCCTGTCCTATAGTCTTATGTTTGTAAAGATACCATATCTTTGATCTCACACTTATCAATATAATTTATAATAATTTTATTTATGTAATATAGTAGTATCAATGTATGCAGTAAGAGCAATAGTAATGTATTTGAAAGTAATGGGTTTTTTAATATTTAAATGCAATGAGAGAGGAAAAGGAAAAGAATGTGCAAATAAGGAAGGAATGATAGAATATGATAATTTAACTGCATGCAAATCAAAAGCCATAGAAGAATCTCTGAATCAAACTGGAGTCATGTGTACATTTCATTGATGTCAGAAGAGGAACGAAGGGCATCTAAGTTCCAGATCAGGAGTTGGTGGGCTCACCACTCCCTAGAAAGTCTTTGTTAATGTTGGGAAAGCACCTCCTTTCTTCTGAGGGGGCCTCAGTTTTCATGAATCTGGTAAATAAGAGAGGTGGAATTGAAGATCATTTTGAGGTATTTTCAAGTTCTAAATTTCTACCCATCAGAGAATTTGGAATTTCCCGACCAAGATAAACCTACTTTTTTTTTTTTTTTTTTTTTTTTGCGGTACACGGGCCTCTCACTGTCGTGGCCTCTCCCGTTGCGGAGCACAGGCTCTGGATGCGCAGGCTCAGCGGCCATGGCTCACGGGACCAGCTGCTCCACGGCACGTGGGATCTTCCCGGACCGGGGCACGAACCCGTGTCCCCTGCATCGGCAGGCGGACTCTCAACCACTGCGCCACCAGGGGAGCCTGATAAACCTACTTTTGATTTCATTATGAATATGTGTTAGTGGTGATTTAGACTTCTAGGGGACTTCATTTTATAGTTTATTTTTTATTTTGTTTTTGATCAATGGATTAATGATGTGAGGCCTAGTTCAGAAAAGGCTTTCAGTCTTTTTACGCTGATTCTTTATTTATCTCTTTCTTGTTTCCTGCACTGGCTCTGCCTATCCCTGCTGTTCTATTTGACCTCGTCCTTTGACATAATGCTAAGAAATTAAGAAAACATTTCCAGCTTTAAAGATCGTTTCTAAATAAGAACATGCAACAGTGGAGGAAGCAAACCTAACTTATGCTGCTTCCTAATTCTCACTGCATTTGTGGTAAAAGCAAGCAAAAATGATGATGATATCCATAAAGACAGACAAATAGCAGATGAAGTAATAATATCATAAAGAACAAACTGGAGGAAAAACTATGTGGAGCTGGAATCAGCAACTCTGCAACATCAAGATATTTTGCTTACTGATTTTTTCTTTTCTTTACTGATTTTACTTTTTAAAATACTGTTTCAGACTCCTTGGGAGTTGAGCCCCGCTGAATCACAGCGACCTTGGACGTTGTCCAGTTGCAACCCTTCTGCAACTAAACTAAGATATAAAGTGATAAGATGGCATCCAGCACATATGGCTCTATGGTGGGCTGGTGACAAATCAGATTTTGTCACCACCTCCATATTTTTGTGTTAGTCCCTGAATATCTGGCTATATAATGAACAACCTCCAATATTTAAAAATGAGTCGGTTTTTCTAGGTTCATATAACAAGCTAACAACATTTTATTTAATTTTGAATTTCGAAAAGGTCATTACTTCCAAAAGTATTCTTGACATCAGATTAAAACACGGGTTTTCCTGTAGTGGCTGCTGCCACTTTTGTAGTATTCTAAAAAAAAAGGTTTTTAAATAAAGCAGATAATAAATTTAAAATTGCTTCATGAAGTATAAAATTCTATGCATATTTTAATCAAAATTATCAGATGCTAGTTAGCAGTTTATAAACTCCTTATTGCATCCATACAAAATAATATTGAAATATAAATTAAATTTTTATTCACTTGAAATTGTGTGGATCTCAGTTTCTGAGACTTTGAAATCAGTTATTTTTCTCACTAAAGACAGATCAATAAGAAATCTCACATCACATAATTTCTGTCATTCACTAAGAAATCTCATAGGAATATCAACCTCAAATAGTATTTAAGAGTATAAATCTATATCTTAGTATTTAAAATACAATATTAAGTGATATTCAAGCAATACAATGGCTTAAAATGGCTTCACATATCTTGCTTATTTATGTGAATTTGACCACGACAATCGATCATCAAGTGACTTTCATATCAAGTATTTTCATTTTCTTTTTAAATAAAACATTTAATCCAGGTTAATAGACAATATGTTACTAAACATATCTTGTGAAAATATCAAGAGGAGAGAGGTTATGATGCAAGAGCATCACCTGAAGGATAACCTCTCTCCTGTACCCTGGTGCTCACTGGTCCTACCTGCTACCCATAATGTACTTTTTTACCAGGGGAACTATTGGTTGGTTACTGGTTTTACCTTGGAGTATTGTTCGCGATCAAGTTCTCGACTAGAACCAGACCCTGTTGTCTGCTTAAATCGATGCACTTTCATTTTCATCTGTCTCGTTCGCTCCTCCACTACTAAGCTTGCTGCAAAAACACACAACGGGAGTCTATTAAAACACCGAAGCACCTCTGAAGAACCGAATGGTTTAAGATTGCAATGCTTTTGATACGACTTCAACCAAATAAAATTTCGAAATCACACGATTAACAAATAAAAGGCAGAAGATACAACGCTAGCAACTGTCGCTCTAAAGAGGAACGTGACTCAAATCGCACAGAATGGGGGACACAACGGTTAGTAACAAAAGCTAAGGATCCTATGTCTTTATCGGATATGAAATAATCTCAGTTCCATTCATGAGTCATTAAATGAAACCGAATTTAATTGTGAAAATATGCTTCCTGTTGAATGAACTGGTTGTTGCTTGTACATATAGATAGAACACATCACACAGAGATACACGTGTTTATTTACATGCATGCACACCATGTGACACCCTCAGCTGCAGGAGTCACTTAAAAACTCTTGTAATGGAAGAGCGCCTGCTTTTCTGAGCCATTCTTATTAAATCCTTCATTTCTACCAGCCGCTTTTCATGAATATTTGCCATTCTTAAAAACGGACTTGCTAAGAGAAAAGATTTGTTTTCTATTTCTGAAGAAAACATAAATGAAATTCATACTTTTTGAAAATGTGATATAGAACTTTAGCTCTTTAATTTAAATTTGTAAATAAACATGTGTATTCCAGTTATGCCTTTATCATCTCCTAAGTAACAGGAGTGATTGTTTAGATGCGAAGAATTACAGCCTTCAATAAAGTATGAGCTATTTTAAGTCAGAATCCATCACAAGCAGCTTGGCTTTAAAACCCTGCCTTTAATTTTTACATTCTTACAAATGAAGACTGAAGAATACAGTCGTGTGCGTATACCTGCGTTGTGAGACCTACGTTTATGTTTCACAACTTATCTCTTGCCAATCTCTGCAACAAGTGCTACAATTTATTTTTAAGTTGTGTATATACACCTGTACCTGACCACAACCCATACTGTTTTGTAATTCATGTACTGGGGCTTCTGCTAAGAGGCCCTGTGATTTAAAGGAGAGTGGACAATTTGATACAACTAATTGAGGTGAGTGCTGACTTCCTGTCTTACAAGGAGTTTATAAAGACACTTGTTGACACATTTTTTCCATTGCAGTGATTAAACATGGCCTGTGATCCCTGATAAAAGGCACTGACACTTGTTATAAAAATTCAGTAAATATGTAGCTTTTACTGTGTGTTCAAATACAGGCTCATAGCCCAGGAGATAAATACATGCTGTGAAATGTGTGGGTAAATGTTTTACTTGTAATTTTCACACCAAGCTGTTAGATGTTTAGCTCTGTTTAAATTCAGTAAATTAGACGATTATCAATTCCTAATGTCACAGTTATGTGGATGAAGCAATCACGCACACTTGCTTTGAAAATGTTGACTTGAGACCGTAAGTGATGACTATTATGACTAAAGGATGGTTCAATAGAGATCTTGAGAAAAGCAGTTCAGAAATGTATTAATTACTTGACAATATATAAGGAGTCATAATAAGTAATATAAAGCAAAATGCTACTCAAGAGAATTAGGAATTGAGACAAGTTATTGAAAAATGTGAGTTGTATTTATAGAAGACTGTATACCCAATGAGAAAAATGTACATGTGTCTTCTTTCTGCCATCTGCCTGTGACGTGGTACTTCCTGGGTCACCTGCTTTGAGCTTTGAGGAAGTCAAATGAACTGTAATCAGCTGTACTGTACGATTAAAGCTTAAAGCAATTCCAAGTAATCTCTATTTGTGATAAAAGCAGATTTAAATGGTGTTAGCTTAATCTTCTCAGCAAAGATATTAATTTAAAGAAATTTTTGACGTTGATTAGCCCATAGCTTTGTGACCTTTACGTTTAGCATCATGTAATTCTTAGGGGGTCAGTTACTGGACACTGAAAAGATTATTTCCCAAGATGTACTGCCTGAAGCAGCTTGAAGCAGTTCTGGTGATTTAACCTTGCCAGGACAACACCTCATTGCTTTAAATAGAATTACTTAGCTTATGATATGGTTGATTTTAAATCTTTACTTTGCAAAACTCGAAACTAAATCATAAGAACACAGTGGTAGCCTAACTGAAATGAATCCTATAGTTTTTCCCCTCTGGGCTTGGGAAAAAAGCTTATTAAGGAAAGATATGGGGACACTGAATTCCTAGGGTGAGCCTGAGGGACGCAGCAGCTGGTGGCCAAGAAGCCATGACAAAATTAAGCAAGAGAATTCAGATTCTTTTCAAGGTGGTGTGTGATTAGCAAAGTACCTGTGGGTTCCAGCTGCCCCTTAGAGAAGACCACGATTTTCACCTCCAAGAATTAAGGACGGCTTTCCATCTAATGAACCTGGAAGACTCTCCAGGCAGATTGTTTTGTCAAAAGCTAGACACTTTCCGTTATACTTTGTTTTTATTCTTTTCTAAAACCAACTGCATCCAGACTAGCAATTCTGCAGGCTTTTGTAAAGTTTACAAAGGTAAATGCGATTTCCTTTCTTTCTTACTCGTTTCATTTCTTTTTTTCCCTTTATTAAATGTGGTCTTTTTTTTTTTTTTTTTTTTTTTTTTTTACTCTTGGACAAGGCTGCTCTGTGTGTTGTATCGCTCTCAAGAAGACCTGCTGGTGGTGGCGACAGCTGTCATTCTGCTTTCAGAGTAAACTCACTGGGTATGGAAGCAGAGGCAGAACAGACAGGACCAAGGCCAATACCAAAGGAAAATGGCAGCAGTAGCAGGCTTTTTAAAGACTTTAAAAAATACCAACAACAAACCAAATCCCTAAAATGGTTTTAAATGACTTCGCTTTGACCTTCCAAAAACGATTAATGTACTATCTCTGTTCCTAAACAAGTGAAATTTGACCTCTTCTAATCTGTCAAAGAAAGGAAATCTCCAAATTAGTTTTTTTTCAAACAAGGGTTTTTTTTCAAAAACAAGGGGTCATGACTAGACCCCTTGACTCGCCAGCAAAAAGGTAGTTTGTTATGTCCTCACTGTTTGCTCTCGGATTCCAAGATCAGAAGCAAAATGCAAACAGCTTATCATTGACCTACTCATATCAAAAGCCAGATAATTACATATAATTAACATTAAAAAAACCATTTCTCATTATTTCCTGATTATGTGTACACTCGTGTGTATTCTAAAATAATTGTTTATACACGTGATCATGTTTCAGTAAAATTGTTTTTCGTAAACATCAATGAAGAGGCTTCAGTGTTAATTTGGCAGTTCTTTAACTTTTCTACAGATTTTTCTTATTTTGCATTTTCTTTTTCAACTGTATATTGTGGAATAAATTGACATCGTTACTGGATTATGGGTGTGTCAATCTAAATAGTAAGAAAAATTTATGAGTTAAAATAGAATATTTGTCACAAGTTTGAACCAGAAGACATGATGATTAAGGTACATGATTTACAGAGAGAATAACAGATATTTGGTAATGATTAGAAATTAATTGAATCCTTGGAATATGATTATCTGTTAAGTATCTCACTAAAAGTAAAATTAACCACAGCCCAGAGAGCTCAAATATCTTAATTTGAAAAGAATGATTACTGATCATTTAAAATTTCTATATTAACAATTTTAATACCAATAGCAAAATTAAAACATGAAATAAAATATTTTCTAATTCTTCCACAAATCCTAGCATTAAACTCACATTTTAGGAGCATTCTGAATACTGCTAGCCTTGGAGACCCACAAAACCACTGAAGTGTCAGTTACTATTCCTTTTTAAAAAGATTTTAAATTCGGGGACTTCTGGGGTTTTTTTGTTTTTTTTTTAAATTTCAAACACTGCTACATACTAGAGAGTGAAATAACCCCTCTCATTTTCTATGACAAATATAATTATCATGTAATTTCACTTAGTCTTTTAATGAAAATATAGCTTGCATATAGTACAGCTATTTCAGTTATAATTGCCCCTAGAGTGATAGTAACGGTAATTCATTTCTCCTAGCCCCTAGGGTGTAATTAACATTGTAATTTCATACAGAAGCTTTTTTTTAAGAGCTGGAACTTTTCACTGGGCTTTCTACAAGCTGACTGATGTGTTTGATGTTGAATAAATTGTGCTTTTTAAAAAGCAAATATTAATTTACCTAAAAGATATGTATTGAACTTAATCTGTTTTCTTTAGATCAACTTTACTCTATATCCACTGTTATTTTTAAACTCTGGTATTTTTATCCAATGAATGTACATATATCAAATAGCAGCTCAACATTACAAGTAAGAAAGTATAAAACTAGAACTTTTTTTAGAGGTTAAGCTAAAACAATACTTATGAAATAATTTCTTGTCTTCTAAACTCAACGAGAATAACTGATTGCAGCATGCAAGGTGAGAAAAGTAAATACAATTTAAAAAGTAATTTATTAGAGTTTTCTAATGGAAAGTCTTAGGTATTATTAAAAATAAAGACATTAAAATAATTACTTCTCTTTTCATGCCCTATGTTTTGCTATGAATTCTAGTATCATAGATGATCTTTGGTGAAACTGAAGTAGCTGAAGTCATTTGCAAGTATTGTGTTTGTGTCTGTATGCATTTTTCTAGATCTATCCCTTTCATAAGATTATTAAATAGGCCTGTGACTTAAAAAAAAAAAAAAAAGATAGCTTAAGAATCATGAATAAATCTTCCTTAACCCACCACTGAAAAATTTCTGTAGTACCACCTTTTCCAAAGAGAAATGTGATTTTCTGGGAAACTCCTTTGACTTAGCAGACATTCATGACTTGCTTTAAAATATTGTGAATATTATGATTCTGTGTAATTTGATAATTATGTTAAACATTAAATTTTCATAAATGTGGTTTAAATATTATTCACAAATTTATAATTATATAAATACAATTATTTACAATATATAAATATATATAAAAATATATATGCTCTGCTCTTCAAAGTCCTTAAATCTTTCACATTTCTCCCTATGCATCTAGAAATTAACATGAATTTGAAATTTCAAATGCTTGTGTTTATAGGCAAAAAAGATAATCCATGTAATATATTGTTAAGCCTGTATTTTCAAGTGTTCCAGGTGAAATAGTGTAAAAGAGAATAGGAATAATGAAAATTTCTATATTATTAAATATATTGAAGTAAAAAGATTATGAGTATTTTATTTTCTAACAAGGTTAGCTAGTTCATGTGTCAAAGGTGAAACATGGTAACATTTGCACAGGATAACTAAGCTCATCTAGTTAACTACAAAGTGCTGTCACACTTTATGATAGAAAACTTAACGCCTCTGCTTCCTTGCTGTTACTGATACAATGAGAGTTTGGACAGTCAAGCCCCGACCTTGGTCCAGTGCGTGTCTCAGAAAGAGCGATGATAAATGACTACACAACTGAAAGCTGTCAGGTAGAATTAAACAGATGGAGGAAGCACTTGCAATGTCTCAGTTACTGACAGCACAGATAAAACCCCTTCTCCGAAGCATTTTATTGTCAAAAATCAGCACTAGTGGGCACTCAAATACAATAAACAATAGGAAACGTGAAAATTATAAAGTAATAAAAGATGAAAAAATTTAGCTGACTGAATCTGTAATCATTATAAGCTATGCACAGCCTGAAGAGAAAGAAAGATGTTTTTATATTTGAAAATTCAAGACTGCAATGCTAGTCTCTACACACAGCCTTCTAGACTTTAGAGGAATACAAATTGTTAAGATGTGTGAACACTTTCCATACATCTGGAAGCAATGGAGTGAAATGGTCAGAACTCAGGACTGGGAAAGTTCGGCAGAGATGACAACCTTAGTGGCATCAGCATCCGTCACCGTGGCCTTGATCAGTCCTGAAATCTGTCCATTACGGAGTTTTCATTTGTAAAGGGAAGAGAAAGTAACTTAGAGTAACTTCCCGCGGTTGCAGTCTATGACTCTGTATTAGTTCAATAGGGTATTGATATTTTTTTCACATTTTCAAAAAATGGAAAACTACAATGACTTACTCTCTTGTAGTCAATTAACTGATTTCCACCATTTTTACTTTTTTTTTATTTGCCAATTTACCAAAACCATGGAAGTTAAGGGGAAAAATTTACTGGTTATATTTTTTGTTATTTTCTATCTTTTTTTTTTCCAGTTAAAAGATAATGTAGTCCTTTCATGTTCATCCTTATCTTTGGAGTCATATGAGCATAATAAGCAACTTTGATAGAATACTTACACACCACCTCCTTTCCCCTGACATATACAGTATGTATAAATAAAGATTAAATGTTTAAAATATTTTGACTATACAGAAATGCCAGAAATGGGTCATTTTCCTAGAATAAAATGCATTTCAATTTGCAAGGGTAGAAATGTGCAAAACTGTTTCCCTTGCACCCCTGCATGATTCTCTTGAATGTTAAGGATTATGCTACAGTTACATAAACAATAAAATAAAATATAACATCTATCCAGTATGAGAAACATAAAACACAAGTAAGTAACACATTTAGTGAACAACCACATTGCCTTTAAGGATTTTTAAAGAAAACAGCCTGTGTTTTAGTATAGGTAATTGAAATGGAATATTGACATAGGGGAAATAGGTAATTTGTCTGTATCATCACTCAAATCTTGCTGCAGCCCAAACCCCAAGGCTGTCTCTTGTTTTAGCTGATTTTCACTCCACTACCTGAAACAAAGCTCAGGATTTCCAGACCCAGATCTCACTTTCAGTGTCAAAGTTGCCAAGTCCCAGAGTAACACTGAAAATATTAATCAGATACTGGACAGATAAGGGAGTCAGATGAAAATCTGTCATTTTACCTTGCCCTTTTGTGTTACACAGAGTTAAACAGCTTTTTATTTTTAAAAGTTTTTAAAGAGTTTTATGTTTTGTCCTATTTACTATTTTCCTATATCATGTCTTTGAACAAAATGTCTTTTTTTAAAACAAAACTTTTGCTCATGGTGTTTCTAAACAGAACAGAGGCATTAAAAATTGGCTTTAAAATTCTTCTGTTTACATCTACATTGTAACATCTCTCTGGTTTTAGGCACATGATTTTTTTCAGTCTCATCCCTCTTGCTTTTATTTTTGTTTTGATTAATTTTTTAGAATTTTTATTGGAGTATTTACAATGTGTTAGTTTCAAGTGTACAGCAAAGTGAATCAGTTATACATATACATATATCCACTTTTTTTAAAGATTCTTTTCCCATATAGGCCATTACAGAGTATTGAGTAGAGTTCCCTGTGTTATACAGTAGTAGGTCTTTGTTAGTTATCTTACGTATAGTAGTTTGTATATGTCAATCCCACTCTCCTAATTTATCCCTCCCCGAAATAATGCCATATGCAGCAACATGGATGGACCTAGAGATTGTCATACTGAGTAGTCAGACAGAGAGAGTCAAATGTCACGTGATAACGCTTATATGTGGAATCTAAAAAAAGGGTACAAATGAACTTATCTACAAAGCAGAAATAGAGTTACAGATGTAGTAAACAGTTTTTAAATGTATTTCTGTCTTGAAAGAGAGCACCGTCCTCCTTACGAGGCACTGCTTAGAACATACTCAGCATGCAGAGTAGTCCATGGAATTAAGGTTTCTCAGGGAATAACAGACTCACTCCCCAAGGAGTCGTGTTGTTTATCCCCTGTATCTCTAATATGTTTATCCATCATTTTTCATTATTCCAATTATGCTGATGGCAACAGAATCTATCTTGAAAGGCTCAATGTGGCATAACTACTAAATTCAATGTCTCTTCCCTTCTTTTCTGTAAAAAGTGTTTACAAATTTTAAAGCTTGCAAAAAAAATGTACGATATTTAGGGGAAATGTACAGCTTTAGAGGAGAAAAATCAAAGAGTCTGTTCATGGCTAGATATCAGCCTTTTCTCAGCATCCTCTCCTGCACGACCCACAGACCCCAGGGAGGAAGGGGCAACGATGTTCTCCCTCAAGGGGGCATATCTGACAATTTGACCATTGGCTGATTTAAGTGTTAAATACTTTGAAGTTTTAAAAGTCTTTACTACTATTATAAATATTCACATTTGAATCAGCGGAATGGAAAAAAAGGGTCAAAACCGAGAATTTGGAACTGTTTTACATGGGTCGCTTTACTACGTCCCTAAAGTTTAAAGGGAAGGCTAGAATGACAACCATAGTTCTGGGTTTGTGACAAAAAGAGAAATGGATCAATTAGACACTTTTACTAATGGAGCTCTAAATATTTATGAATAAACATTCATGAATATTCATAGTAAGTGTTCAGGAAAAGCAAAGCCCTAGAAGGTTAAGGAACTTGAAATCTTAATGCACAATAACAACAAATGAATCACCTGGGTCATATGCACCTACTCAGTATGCATCTAAGAAAAATGTGAATAAAGTTGGAATCCTTTTCTACTTAATGACAGTTAAAAAAATGCTGCCTGTATAGAATATACATACAAATTAGTTTACTTATTTTGGCGAAAGTCAAGTTGCATAATATTTTCCTATAACGTGTTTCATAACCATGGTATACTACTAAGGGTGCAACTACTTAAACAATAAATAATGTAACAGAAAATTATTAAAATGATTTTTACTTTTTAATATGAATTACACCTAATTAAGGTTCATGCTGATAGCTCCATAAAAATTACATTTTGCATGACTTAACATTCAAACTGCTCTTGTCAACATTTCAAAAAGCAGATATAGGTAATTTATTTGAGCATTTGTTTAATAGAAGTTTAAAAATTCAGTTGACTAGAGATAACTCTTAAGTGGCCTGGTTGCAATAATTATTATATATTTTATTAGCGAAAACAGGAAAACAAAACGCAACAGATGCTATTTGCCCTTTATTCCTGTTTAAACCGTTTAGTCACTTGAACTCTGCCTTTCATTCTCTGTGTGTGTAAATTACACATTTTTTATGATAAAGGGAATTCATATTTGTAGAAAAGGCAGTATAATGTGTTTTGTTATGATTCCAAATTGCCTCCAAAAGGCAAAAAGTTAATGCACTTAAGAAATACTATCTTAAAGGCATATAAATTAGAAATTTATTATGATAATAACATTTTTTCTCACCTTGAAGTCATTTAATTTCTGGTTCTGTTTTGATCTTCTTATATCATTATTTCGATGCCCCCAAACTACATTCATGGGCTCTTTAAAACTGTCCAAGAAATGTAGCAGAGAGGGAAAAATTGGCTTACTTTTAGAATGAATGATTTCAAATATGCCTATAAAACAGTCTGTGAATCCTAAAAAGATAGGGTCTATTAGTTTCCAACATAAAAGGGGGAGGTAAAGGGTAAATAACCTGCTAGGAACATTTCTATTTCCTCAGTTAACTTTTCAGCCCAAAATCTGTGTTATCTTTGTCCAAATACACTGGCTTCCTGTTCTCAAGGCGCAAGCTTCACCTGAAGAGCACGCCAGGGATTGGAAGATTCAGACGCGCGGCCCCAAATCAGGTCACCGGGGGAGGTAGGGCCCCTAAGAGGGCCTCCCGGTGCTGTGAGTGTAAGATGTGACAGTGACACGAGGCAGGGGACAGAACACGGGCCGTGGGGTCACTGTCCAGCTCTGTCCTCTAGCAGCTTTGCTACTGTGGGCGACCTCGTAACCCCCGTGCCCTCTTTCTATAAAAGGAGTCATCACACCTTCCTTAGGGCTGTGCCCAGGTTATTACCGTAATTACGTGGTATTGATGCACAGTGGGTGCTCGGTCAGTGCCGAATGTGGGAGAGGCTGCCTATCAGAGTGGTTCAGAACGAGGTCTCTGGAGTGAGGCTCGAGCCCGGTTCCCTGTCCTACCACTTCCCAAATGAAGACTGACACAGGGCCAGGTTTCGCATCTCTCTGAGCTTCAGCTCTCCTCCGTTGGCAAATGAGGATATGAAGAGTTATGTCTCAGGTGGTTGTACAAATATGAGATGAAGAATACCTGACATGCTCAGTCAAGTCACTGACATAGAGGAAGTGCCCTAGAAATTCCATCTACCATTAAAAATGTTCACGGTATTTTATACCTCGCTGGAAGTGCTTTGCAAAACATGCTGTACAATTACATAGTGGTTCCCTACAGTGAGGGGCACCAACCTTCCCAGTTCGCCCAGAGCTGTCCTGGTTTTAACACTGAAAATCTTGCATCTTGTGAAACCTCGTAAGCCTCAACGAACTGGGAACATCTTCCAAGTTCGTCTTCAATTCATCAAAAACCAACTCTCCCTAGGGGTCGGTGGCCTGTGCCGTTCGCTCAGCATGGCTGGGCCAGGCCCCATCACCCAGGGAACACTCAAGATAACTCAATTCTCCAATATGAGCGACCCCAGAAAAGATCAGCTCACAGCAGCAGGGGTTCTATGCAAAATAAAACGTTTTCTTTCCTATGGGGCAGGTGAGTCTAAAATTGGACTCTAAAGAAATCTCTTGAATTTGCGTCTGTCTTTTCCTGGCTTCCCAAGCTTTTCCTGCTAAGCTGTGCTCCCTTAAATCCCAAGGGGGAAGGTACAGCATCCTGGGCTGCTCTCTGCCTTCCCGGCGGCATTTGGGGATGCGCCTCTTTGGTGGTTTTCAGCCCTGGGGTGCATCCCGTTGAAGCTTATCCACACCCTGTGTCCAAGGCAGACTTGGTACAGTGATGACACATCTCAGCCAGGACACAGTGACCTTGTTAAAACGCAACGACCTGATGCGCTGTGTAGCGAGGCTGTAAAGGGGCACGCTTCGTACACCCGAGGTTCTACAACCCATGAATTTTGTTTTGTTTTGATTAGCAAATTATAGCTTTTGGCTAGTAATAATATAGAAGGAAGAGCTCTCCAGATGAAGAATTATTACATTTCTCTTCCTTTTGGCTAAATGAATGAGCTCATGACCCATCTCCAACATAAAATTTAATGCTTTTAGCAAACTAAAATTTATCTTGCAAATCTAAATAAGTTCTTCTGAATATAAGTACCAATGTATTGGCCATTTTTGTACTACTTAACCTAAATTTGTGTTTCTGATACCTGAGTTAAAAATGCAAGATAGCCGGAAATCTATGTAAAACCTAGGGACCAAAGCATCTGGATCTCACTGAATAACATTTGATTTTTATTAATATCTATTTATTGCCTAGTATGTCAGACACTTTGCCAGAATATGTATTATGTGCCGGAATATAAATATATGTTTATAAATTCAAACTGAGATAAGTAATTGAATATTATCTCCCATTTTCAATCTATGACACTGAGAGACGTAACACATACCTCAATCTACTCGGAGTTAGGGATATATGTTTGGGATTTGTGCCTATTAAAATAGGATGCACTAAAGTATAGAGGAAGGAGGTCCAAAGCAAGAGCCCTGGGCTTGCAGTCTAGGTCACATCACCAGTATGAATGGGCAAGTCTCTTAATGTCTCTCAATCTGAGTTTTACCTTTCATAAAGTAAGGACGATGGCCCTCTCAGGACTAACTCTGAGGGTTACTATGGGCAACAAATTAACTCAATCACGAATCTATAAATATTGAGTAAATACTTTTATTAAATTATGTAGCATTATATAACTTTTTAATATTGTTAATATTACTTCATTAAGCTGAAAACTCCTATTCAAATATTTAATTATCAAGCCAACAGTAACACCAAATAGGGTGGCCCAAGACAGTCGGAGGAGGTCTGCATCTACGTGGGACTCAAGTCCAAAGACCAAACATCAAATGTGATCCCAAGGACCACAAGGCAGGTCAGCAAGGTGCCGACACAGCAGGCTGAACGGTTTCCCTCCTGTGTCCCTCAGGAAGAAAGAACTGATGGGTGTTCTAACCCTCCTGAGGCCAAGAGGAGTAGCATCCCGGCAGCTACTTCCCAGATGCATGACTGCAGCGGGCCAAATACGCCATAAGGTTACTGCTATTTCGAAGGAAAACCCAAGGATTTTCTATTCCTTTGCACCACAGAAGGTACGACTTAAACCCTTTATCTATGAGAGCAGGGGAATGCAAATAAACAAAAACATATCACAAATATGCTATTCTTTTCCAAAGAGAATCGTTTTCTAGTTGTCAGTGTGGATAAATACATTTTGAAGCAAAAATACTCTTAATTTTAATCTTCTCCTCTTTGATGTGAACTGCTCACCATACAAAACGGTTAATACCAAATGCCTTTCCAAATCACTGCATGGAAAAAGCTATCTGTTAAATAGTTTGGCTCATTATTTCAATAAATACAGTTAGATAACTCATATACTATGAGAGAAAAGGAACAATATTAAATTGTTAAAAAAGTTACATTAATATTTACCTTTTGTGGATGAGTTATATTTTTCTTGTTCTTCAATGAATTAAATGCACATAATGATGGAAACAAAAGAAAGAAATCAGCAAATTTATAGTTAGACATGGAAATGTGAATCAACACAACGGCATGAATAACAAAAATACGTAACATATAATGTGACATGGTAAACTGCAATGAGAAACCATGAGGAAATCTCCGATATGGTACTAAAATCAATCAAAGAAAGAATGAATGCAACAATTTAAAGATTTTAAATAAAAACAGAAACATTGGGGAATTAATATTGTATACTTGGCATTTGAAAAGTATATCTTGTGTTATTTTTTTCTTGCCTTTGAAGAATTGCAAAGTATTACAGCACTCGCTTTACTAAGACATTTTAACCTTAATCCATTGTGACTTTTTATTGTAAATGTACTTAAAAGCATATTTAACGTTCATAACTAACATTTTCATTTAAAAAATGACAGCATTTCAGATAACTGAAAAAGCATATAATAAAAAAATAAATTCCATGTTTTTGCTAGATAGTAGGCATTTTCTCTTCACTGTGGAAAATATTCAGGAACATTTTCCACCTGGAAAAAAATATATTTTAAATTAAGTAATCCTTTCTTCCTTCTCAAATTACTGTAATTATATTAAAATATCTCAAAGTGAAATTGTTCTTTGCAGACTGTATTTCTCAGACATTTCTTAAGCCTTTCTCTGCCTCCTTGTTGGTGCACCATTTACTGAGAAATAATGGCCTATCTAGATATTTTGAAGGGGAGTGCCATTAGTTCTAGGTAGCAGAATTAATAACAGAACACATAAAACATAACTGGCACATCAAGTGTTAGTTTATAGTTTATGAATGATCTTTAAATACGTCCTCTTAAAAAAGACAACTAGGTTGCACACACACACAAAAATCACTTGGTTGATTTCAGAAAACCATACATTTTTATGCAACCAATTATGTTGCTTTCAGTCTCACTCTACCTAAGGGCTACATTGTAATACAACATTGGAACATACCCAGAGGAATTTCCTGAAAGTTTTTGCTCTCAATTATCACATACCATTTGAGTTACCTAAACTTTAAGGCTACTTTTTAGCGACTTTATCTCAAAATCTGCATTGTTATCACACCTCTTCTTTTCCCCTAACTATACTTCAACGTAATCAGATTCCGTGTAGCAAATAGGCTAGCATTACTAATTTTTAAAAGAAACATTAAAATACTTTTTCAAAAATTAAGTGTATCTTTTCAAATTATATGTTAGCTTTTAAAATAATATAAATTGTTTTATCGCACAAGGAGAGAATAGTAAAATTGAATTACAAGAAAAAAAAAACCAAACAAGAAGCATGCAAACAATCTATGGATCCTAAACAAAATAATGTAGATAATTGTAACCAGAAACTGTGTATGAATAAAATTATTTTATAAGTTCATCAGGAAGTTGTATCACTATTCAGGAATCTAAACCATTTGAAATGTTTGCTCCTAACCAACAACTGCTTATCAACTCAGTTATCTTTTTTAAAAAAGAAAATTACCCTTTGTTAAAAATTAAAAAAAACCCCACAAATATACATAAAAGAAAACTGGAAAGAAGTCAAGTGCGGTAGAACTTTCACTGATTGCAAGTAAGCTGCATTCTGCACCCGTCTTCATGGCAGACAGAAGTAAATTTTAACATATTATATGGAAAGAAAAACATGACATGATTCCACAGCCCTAAGAACATCAATGAAATCCATCTCAAATGGATTAGACAACAGCTAAATTCGGTCTAATCCATGAAGCAAATTAGAAGTTTACTTTTAAAAACATATTCTAGGACACACAAAGATGTCATGTAAACTGTTCAGCTTGAAATAGATCCATAATAAGACGAAGGAGGACAGTATCATCATTTACCAAACACCCCAAACACATAGTATTATCACACAGTAAACCAGATCCATTTTACTTATAGAAGAATACATAGTTACAATAATACATGTTTGTTGTCATATTTTAAAGGTTGTATCTATATGACTCTTAAGACGATAAACTTCAGGAACCTCAAGTAGCAAGTGTTTAGGAATGTACTTGTGACATTAACTATCAAAATAACTCCACCAATTTCATCCTCAGTCACTCCTTTCTTCCCACCTCAATTCAATCTTTACAAATTGGTGATTTCTCTGAAAGACAACTGTGAATACGAATATCATAAACAGTAATGTTGACTGATATCAACAACAGAACATGAGCTTTTATAAAAACCAAAGTCCAGCACACAATCCATCTGACTTTGTAGAAGCAATTCTTATTTCTACAGAATAATAAAACTATAATCTCACTATATGAGCGTTATATGCAGTACCGTTATATACTTTTGAACCGGAAGTGTTTTAGCAACTGGAGGAAATGCAAAGAATTTTAGAAACAAATGACTTTTTGGATATCAATCTTTGGCACGCTATGGCCAGTAACACTGAGTTTGTAGCGGAACACTAGAACCTGTAGTTCTTTTAGTTGTGCAACAGGAGTTCATGAATGGATAAGTTAAATAAACACCACATTTAAAAAAATAAATTTTAAAACAATTTCATCTAGGCTACTGCTAATTACAGTCTTAATAACATTAATTATGAATTATCTTCTCAAAATGTTCCCAGATAAGAGAAAGTCTGTTAAACACATGAACTGAGAATTCCAAAGAATTCATGGTTATTTTAGAAAAGAAAGTCAGAGTTTCACGTAGCCTCATATTTTCCTGATTAAGTAAATGAATACCCTTATAATGACCCTGAATACTAAAGTATGATATATCAACAGGATATATGATTTTAAAAAATAATACAAATCCAGAGTTTACTGTAGCAGCATTTTTGTGTCAATATACTGATACTTCTCAAATCTACACTAATTTTTCTATAACCAAGTACTCTGTGTACAAACTCTGCCTGATCAGTTTTTGAAACAATGTATTTATCTTCTTAGACCACTAACACTTCGGTGATACATTCAGTAAAGCTCTTTGCGTGAGTAAAACACATACCCAGCACCCTCAGTACAGAAGGAAATATACAAGTTTTACATCAGAAACAACCAACACTGTTGAGAAAAATATGCAAAATGTTAACCTTCCAGTTGTTTCATAGGGATGAAGAGTTTCAATACATGATTTAAATAGAAGTCCACTGCGTTCATATTACAACCCCCAATTAAACAGTATTTCACTAAACTGCTTAACAAATCTCTGGTAATATTTATGTGATAACATTTACCGATAACAAATCATTTCACTTACTGAGAAATGGGATAGCACCTTGGGTCACATGAAGAAAACAGTGACCCTTTTAACCTGGTATTTAAATCCTCTTAGGCCAGGTAGCTTAGTGAATTTAATTTCCACTAAAACCTGCCCACCCCCCAACATCTCTCTTTCTAGGAAGATAAAACACAATGTGTACATGCTTAAAATAAGGGAAATTTAAGTGATGTTAACTGATAAAAAACACTCAAATGTGTGTTCTAAGCCAGTTTTTCACCATCAAACTTCTATAAAAAATACAAGGTATTGCAGGTAAATTAAAAAAAAAAAAACACTAGCAAAGCCTTCAATACGATTGCCTCATTTAAAAACATTTTTAAAACAAGGTTAAAAACGTCTTCCTTTAACACATAAAATACCACATGGTACTGAGGTATTTAAAGTTTTATTTTCTTCCTTTGCACCTTTGGAAAAGGTACCTCTAGGGCTCAGTCTGTTCTTTTAATTGACCATCTAAAATTCATTCATTCACTCACTCAGCAAAAACAGCACATAGGCCACGAACTGTTATAACTTGGTGCCGGGAATAAAACTCTAAGACACTTGACTTCTTAGGATTCATCACACTACGTATCATCAAGATACTATTCTTTCAATAGAAGGAGTATAAAAAGAGGTGGCTCTCAAATCCGAGATTTTGTCAGTGCTCTCTCTATGGATACCTTGTTCTGCACTGCCGCTCCTCCCTGGCACTTGTGGGAGCTGCCTGCCCCGAGGGCTGCCAAAGGCTGTGTCTGCGGGCGGGGACCGCGTCGGGCTGGCCTGCCGGTGCACTCTGTGGGGAGAAGAAGCAGGGCAAACGAAACGATGAAATCCCAAAGGGCCTGACAAGGATCTCTTCCTTCCTACTGTTCCTCTTAAAACAGACGTAAAACCCCTACCTGGGCCTTTGGAAGCAAAATCAAGTCCTTTTTATGATGTGTGTAAAAGGAATATTACCAAAAGGGGCTACAAGAGACAGGGAAATGTCTGCCACGTAGAGTTCTGCAGAATGAATTCCTGAACTGGGCAGAAGGGAACGTACTTCTTTTCATTAACTTTCTATGAAGTTGTGACTTTCTGTTAAGTTATCCATTTTTGGTAGTGCTGGACCTAGTATATCTACTCACAGCCTATGAATCTTAACAACATGGGTAAATGATTTAGGAAAGGCTGTTGCCTATATTGCTACAATTAAATCCATATAAGTGATAAGAATAGTTCTGGCTGCAGACTTTTATAAATTACCATTCCCTTGCACTTTATGTTTAAATAGGAAAAATCTGAACAGATATTTATAAAAATAACCTTGGGCACATGCTACGAACTATCCTGGTGAAAAGATCAAAACTACAAATACAAATTTAAGAAGCGTGAAGATACGTCACTATTGTACGGAAGTAAGCTGACCTCCATCTGCTGGCATTCAAACGTTTTTTTTTTAACTGAAGAACTTTAAAACACTCTCAGCTTTTACTGAACAAAGATGAAAGTTTTCAATGTTTTTTTTCTAATTCCTCTTACACTTTTTAAAGCAAGTACACATTTAATTCCAGGTAATTTCTTATACAGAATTTCACATAATTTAAAATATATATATATATGAATATGCCACAAACAGATGGAAGGACATAACACAGGCAGATTTAATTTTCGATGATGGCTAGTTGGCAGGAAGTATAGAAGAGAATACCACCAGCACAGTGAAGGTAGATGCAGGTAAGGGAGGGTGTGGAGAGGTTAAGTGCCACAAAGAAAGGATTAAGAACTATGGTGTCATAATGAGCGACAGTGTCAAGAGCTCAGGAAGGTACAACACCACACCAAGACCCAGAGGCAGACACGGAACAGCGACCTTGTCAGGAGCGGAGAAGGTGGCGCCGACCCTCCAGGGGCAAGGTGGTGCATAGAACACAGTGTTCTGACACTAGGGTGCTCACTCGAGCGGGAGCGAGCGGGATGTTTTCCCCTAAGGACTAGCTGATCAGTCGCTCTCGGGGCTGCGTATCCCCTTCTAGAAAGACATGGTGGGAGAACCCTAAAACATTAGGGTCAGAAAAGATCTTCAGTCAGCAGGTCACATCCACTTTGATACCAGCACATCTGTCCAAGGAAAACCTGGTTACTCTTACAAGACAGTGATTTTAAAACCCAGGAACAAACCCATCACACAGTTACTGAAATGGACCTCACATCAAACTGATGCGTTATCGCGAACGTGCACGCCTGGTGGTTCTGAGCGGGCCTGTCTGGACTCCTCCAGTGTAACAAGCCTCTCAAGTCCCACAGGGGCAAAGACTTCTGTCTCTTGTTTCTTACTGAGCTGTATCTCTGGTGCCTAGAACACAGCAGCACAGAGAACAAGAGCTCAGTAGAGAGATCTGGATTTGAATGAGTGAACACAGTCAGGACAGTGAACTCAGGGACACTTCAAGCACTTGCCTTCCAGAAGAAGCAATGCACTGGTGAGTTCTGTGTGTACTTTTACAATGTTCATAATTTATCTCTGCAACAGGGAAGTCCATACCAAATAGGTAGCAAAGGGAAGCTGTCTTCTAAGGTTGATTTAAGTAGACCAACAAATTAAAATGATGAAGTAAGATGGGTAATGCTTCATTTTTGAACGGACTAAATGCAGATGGCTGATATATGGATAAAAATATGTCCTCTGATGTATAAAAGTAGCTGAAAAGATATCTGTCCATACGTTGACAGCTATCTTAATATAGTGTTCAAAATTATTATGAAGCCAATTTCCGAATTAAGGACCAATAATTAAAAACCGATTTTTATATGTGACTATATATATATATATATATAAATATATGCTTGTTTAAAGCAGACACATGTTTTTGCTTTTTTCAACATTTTCAGTTCGTATTTTAAATAAAATGCACATTTAAAATACCTAATCTGTATTACTTTTCATAGTGACAGAAGCCAAGAAATAACACTTCATCCTTTGGAAAACAATGCTATAAAATTCGATTAAGTAATTTAAAGTGTGTGAGAGTCAAGAATCCATACGGATCACAGGAAGTACATTAATTATTGAGTGATTTATTCAACTTGTATACAGATTGACAATTTTTCTCAAGTACAATGATTTTCACAGGTATAATTATTTTGATTCAGGATATCTCCTCTATTTCCAAACAATAAAATGGGAAAATGCCATATTTTAGGGCATAAAAAGGTACAGCTTAGGTCTTTAATGTGCATTTTATTTTATCGAGCTCTGGATTAATGCTTTATCAGCCCCTAAGGCAGATCCCGAAACCTGGACGGTCACTTCGATTTCAAAATTAATAGAAGAAAGGACTGACCACACATATTAAAGCTGTTCATTCCATCTGGATTGCCTTCTCACATGAACTCAACTCTACAGAATTAATTTATGTGGGAAGGACCAAGGTGTGATCAAGTCCTTTCCAACGATAAATAATGAGTTTCTATCTATTACTCTTTAAAAGCCATTATCATGAGAATAAACTTCAGCACTCCTTGTACAGAATACACTTGAAAATACTTGCTTTGAAAGTTGGATAGTACAGTTTTTACCCTAGTCCTGAGAAAATTCATGGATCTTGCAATTTCACTAAAATTTTGCTTCATTTCTTAATGCAATTCATAAGCACTAAAAGGACTTCTTAATTGCAACCTGAAATGTGAGTAATTTAGGGGGGCCTTATGTGGCCCCAAACTAAATGGAACAAATATAAAAAGCAATTTGAAAGGCAAATAAGTGGCTTTCTAGCTGAATGTTACACAGATCTTCCCAAGCCATGAGCTTGCAGGGCCGAGAACAGTGCATCCTGTTGGGGGTTAATCATTTTGCCCCAGGGCTGTTTCTCCTTTGACACAAGCTAAAAGTCCCTCAATAACAAAACAGTTCCTGCCACCAGCCAAACGATGACCAATATGAAAGCGTGGGCCCAAGGGGGGACAAAGAAACCACTCTGTCTGAGGAAAACCGAGGAACGTGGCAGCAGGGCTGGATCACAGGAGGGGAAACGGAGGAAAGTGAAAATGCAGAGGCTGGAGAGAGACGAGCAAGGCTTTGAAGAAAGAGAAGGTGGAAACAAGTAGAGTTTGTTTCAGACAAGAGGAAAGGAGGGTTATTCAAGAAATGCTGAGGTTCAGGAGTGAAACGTGAGAGAATCCAGGCTTTTCGATGAAATGGCTAAGGATGTAAGGGTGTCGGAGGGAAAGAGATCAAAAACCAGCACGTTAAGGAGTGGAGCGGGGAGTGAGTGAGAGAGAAGGAGAATGACGGTAACAGCTATTCTCACTGGGCATCCACATGGCGCCGTCTACACATGCCAGCCACTAGTGTGTATGTGCGTGTCTAGACGTGTGTGTGTATGCATGCATACCACATACCTGCACACGTGTCCTTTTTTGTTTTGCATTCTCACAACAGCTCTAAGAAGTGCTATTGTTCCTATTTTATAGATGGAAAAACTGGGGGTCACAGAGTGACTTGCAAATGGGCAAAGAGCTAACATGATAAAGGCGGGACCCACGCAGGTCTATGAAGCTCCAACACTGCTCCCTTTTCTGCCTTTGAGACAGGATTGGTTTCTATATCATGAGATGAAACATGGTAATTTCACATCCCTGGATGCATTGCTAATCTTGTAAAACAAAATATAAATATATGAGCAGGTGTCAAATTGCTTGACAAGATTTAATAGAATCCTTTTTTGAGAGTTTATAGGAACAAAATATACGGAAAATGGTATTTAATTGAACATCTACTCTGCTTTTTATGTCTATACATAATATATTTTTGAAACAAAAATAATGAGGGTTCTAGAGCAACGTATGAATTCCAACCTATGACTGCAGTTCACCATCTCCAAACCCATTGCTAAATATTTACCGCTGAGTTCAACCTACGCCTTCTCTCTTCACCTAAAGTCTTAGGTGTTGTGACTTGAACTTAAGTAAAACACATTTCCCACCAAAACCTTAGGTTGTTAGACATTTCTGTTGCTGCAAGCAGATGTGCAGTGAATTGCTTCTATTGCGGCTTAAAAATAGAGTTCTTTTTTTTTTTAAATTACTTGTTAAAGGATAGACATGCATGTGGTATTTAAGGTCACCATGGTTCCTCCCGTCATGGCCATTTCAGGCTTACACGGACTTTTTTCCGGAGTGTCAGCACAACATAAAATGCATAGGCAAGCAATTCTAAATACCAGTTGTTACCCCACATCCCCCAGTTAGGATGCAGAGAGCAAGTTCCACAAGAAGAAAAGACCCCAGAACAGGACGCGCAGTGGTTCCAGCAATCCACAAAGCTCAACTCACATGAGGGTGAAAAGTTACACTTTTATTTACTAAGGAGCTTCTTCAGAGGGTCTGAAGCTCTATTGCAATGGTGAGGCACCAAAGTCAGAAGCAGGTTCTGCCTTTCTTCTATCTAGAACTGGTTACCATATCTTTCAAAATATTTTCTTACACGTCTGTTTCTCAAAAGGTCAAAATTTTGGAGGCCAAACCAAGGACCTTCAAAAAGTATGATCATCGCAGCAAATTCTGCCAGAGGCCAAGGTGTGTCTGTGTGCTGGGGCTCCTCTGGGGAAGCAGTCAACTCCCGAAGGCCAAGAATCAGCATCTGAGCATTCATACTCTGGTCTCAATTCATCTGTAGTTACATGTCAACTCAAGGTATCTTCTAAAGAAGTGAGAGCTAATGTAAACCTAGGCCAATTCTTCTTTTGTAACCAGCTATTCAACAATTCACTCAAACGCCAGGCATGTGATTTACACTCTAATAAAAATCAACAAAGAGCTTTAATTATAATCAAACAAATCCGCATACCTGAAAGGTTTGAGTTTTCTATATCAAACCTACAGCAAAGTAAGTAACGGTAAGAGGAATACGAATAGGGTCCTGAAGCAACCATTTGGCACTAGGAGTCGGTTGAATCCCTGCTGTTCCTCCTAGAGGGAAGATTTGTGCTTACAGACGTGTTCAGTGTTGCACGGCAGATGCTCAGATAAGCATGGGCAGTGGACTCTAGAGTCATCTAACGTTTTGTAAAACAGTATCTTGTTGTCAAAATACTTGTTCACTGAAACTGTAAAACTGCACACAGTAGTCACTCAACTAGTAATTGTTAAATGAATGAAAGAAGCCTGAATGGAATATAAAGAATATGAAACTTTGAGGAAAAATTTCAATCTTGTCAAAATAATTGGAATTGTGTGTGCATGTGACTCGGGGGGCTGTGAATGATGGCTGAAGATTTAAAATCATTTACATGCTGGTAAAGAGACTGCTAATAGCTGGGCTGACAGTAAAGAATATATATACAGTGACGTAATCAGTATTGTTTCATTACTTTCTTCTTATCTATCTGTCCATCAGTCATCTATCTATCTATCTATTTCTCTGT